>NC_056006.1:83766851-84400124 GCF_018446385.1 Zingiber officinale
TGTAGGCAATCAAGAAATTTTGTATGAAAACTTTCATACATGTAAATCTCGTACTAAATAATATGTCAATGTTATATATACATGTAATTCATACCGTAAGTGTGTTTATATCGTAACTGACAAGTTTTCTTTAGGGCCAACTTCTACTCAAGCTCTTTAAACACTGCATCAAAATAAAAAAATTGGCATTAGTTCTATGCTAAATGAAAATCATATTTAGAGGAAAAAGCGGGAGTGCTGTAGATGGATATATTAACCAAGCATATTAATGTTTGACCTGTCTTTACAAGTTCTAAGCATATATATTAACCAAGCATATAACCTAAGAGGAATAAGTTACAAAATGCTACTTGATGTTTGACCTGTCTTTATTGGATTTTACGGCCCCGGTCTTCTTGTAGCCAGGCACAATGTAATACTTGATGTTGACTCTACCTTTGCAGTTGTTTCGGCTTGAGGAGTGGCAAAGAATGGTGGAGTAGAGGATGGATTTCAGGTATTCATCCGTGCCATCGAGGAAATGACTCCAGTAGGTGACTAGCATGTTGACCAGGGCATGCTTGGAGAAGATGACTTGTTTCAGAAGCTTTTTAGATCAAAGATACGAAGTGCATTGTTATAAAACTAGATGCACGAACACTTGCTTATACGGTTCTTGAAATAAAATACATTCGTAACCGTCACTAGCCCAAGCTCAATAAGAAAAATTCACGGTAAATGTGCATAGTATACCTCAGATACTGCAGATGATAGGGAAGGCCAGAAGACAGTTTGACGCAAATATTGAGATTGCCCAAGCCAATCCATGGTACTAATCCTGACAGCTCCTCCAAATCGCACTGACTTGATTGTGTCCACCCATCCTTGTTCATCAGCTTGGAACCTTTGAAATGAAAGCTGCATTGGGTACATGGAAAAAACAACAAAAAGGGAGGATAAATGATAGCCACCAACCTAATTGTTCACAAATATCTGTATAAGTTATTAAGGGTGTTCATAGAAGTTGATCCTTTAGCCGTGTCTATTAGATGGTCAAATCTAGGCGCCAACTCAAAAATGTTGGCGTCCAAGTGTTAGTGTTCAACTACTTCTGATTTTCTTCATCTTTGAATTGTTAAATACATAGGGTATTTATAGGAATACTCAAGATGTATCTAAATAAATACATGAACCAATATTAAATGACATACATTCATCATCCGAAGAGTCATTCATGAATCCTCTAATATTCATGCTCCAGATGACCATACATTAGATTATAAGTCCAATTAATTTGATTGCAAGGTTGTAAACAGTCCTTGAGGGCTATTGATAGTGATTCCAGTACGTACTGGAAAATAATGGAACAAACCTATGAAACAACTATCAAGGGATTCACTTCAACTTTCCTAAACCAAAGAAGAAATAGATGGATTACAAAAGAAAACAATTTGCACCATCAAACTGAAACTTATAATAAGCCTTAATAAATTAATGAAAAAAGAATTGTTTAGAAGTTCACTGAGAAACATATGAAAATACAACAAATGCAACTGCAAAAAAAAAATAAAAAACTAGTATCCAATTAACTTTTTTTATACTTTCAGATCAAAAGGTCAAATTTATATACTTTGGTTCATGTTCAAGCAAGAGGATAACAATCTCATCGACGATTAGTATTTCCTTTTAATATAGAACACTAAAAAGAAGGAATATCAATGATGAAACAAACCTGAAAATGCGAGCTACTGAGGCAGCGAGCAATCTGCTTGAACAAGGTAATCATGCAGCGTTGGAACTCTGTCGTGAGCATCAAAGACCAAATATTACCAAATATTAAGATCACTGACAAACCAAATAATACCTTATTTTTAACAGCTATCTAGAGGATCTGGCTTTTTGACTTGAAGTTGGTTCAAAGAAGACAAATCAAATATACAAATACTAAGATGAAAGCATAATGAAGTAGTTAACTTTTTCTACTTTACCTGATTATAAGATCTACAGCTTCTTGCTCAATATTTTGCTGCACGAGTAATTATTAGAAAAACAAACCCAATAGTGGAACAAAAGCTAGATAAAGAAACTAGATAATTTACACTGACAGAACTTTACAGAATAACATATAATACAGTGCTTTGTACTTGCATATTAATCCAGAAAACATCCTTTCACCTAAGTGACAATTTTTCCAAAACATCATCATTCACAAAACATCATCATTCACTAAAAATTTTCACAAGTTTTTAAACTTCAGTGACAACTTTTCTTTGGGGTCAACTGCTCAAGGTCGATCTGGTAACTATGCACTGCATCAAAAAAATTGGCATTAACTATGATTCCACCAAAAAACACCCCCATTCCATGAACTTAAATCTAAATAGAATTATGGCAACTATCATTCCATACCTCTTCATAAATATGATCTTGTATGCACTCCTCCAACTCGGACCGAACCCTAACAATTTGTTCACGAGAGTACCCTATTTTTGTGAACTGTGAGCATACACAATTTATGTTAATGGAAAAATAATCAACACTGATCACTTTACAATTTTAAATAGTTTATGTCAAATAATTTGAGATAAGCTAAATAATGTTACTATTGATTGCAGTGAATCTCTCTCAATAGTCTCAACTTCTTCAATAATTTCTCTCATAAATCGCATCACAAAAAAACCACATTGTTTCGCATCCGGTTGTTGAGGAGCCTATATATAGTAATTAGAGTCAAATTGTTAATGAAAATTATACACATTACAATATATGTTAAACAAAAGTACACATACCTTAACTACTTCCCACTTAACATTTTTCCTACCTTTCCTTCCCTTGGTTGAATTAAACAATTTTAAGGCCCTTCATACGTTAAGAATATTTGTTAAATAAGATTTTTATTATAATAAATATTTACTAAAAGAAATCTGAACTCACATTTCCATTACGTATTTTGAATCATCATCGCGAATGCGGCAACTTAGGGAATCCAACAAGTAAATAGCATCCTTGTAAGGTTCAATAACACTAAGATTCCAATGGAAACTAGGCAAATACATAGGATTAGATCATAAAATTGAATAAATTATCGAAAGGAAGCAATTGAAAGTGATGTTTTACTTCTTGCTTACCCGACATTACATGGCACTAACACTAGTTGATCTGTTGATGCACTTGTCAGCTTATCTGCTAAAAGAGTTGCCCTTTGATTCAGGGTTTCAAGCTTAACTGATTTGTCTTGTGCCGTTTTTGCCAGATATGGGAGTTTGTGAGGATTCATAAATCTGAATTTCTTTGTCTTGGTATCTTTCACCATCTTTTTATACAGACACCTATCATTGCAAAGAAAAAAATATTTAGATACTAAATAATAAAATTTAGATACAAAACACTCATAATAAGTTGGAAAAAATAATGATCACTCATAACACTAAGTTATGGCTGATGATAGTAACATCCATACATGAGAACTTACTATGAACAGTCTTGCATATTAAACATACCAGAAATGTATACATGCAAATTCTTTTATTTCTTGAGGACAAGCACATTTAAGATACTTAAAAATATACAAGAAAAAAGATATGAGCAAAGTACTTCCTGTCTAGAAGAACAAATGGCAGAAGGCAAACATTAAGGGCCGGTTGAAAATGAATGAGCTATATTTATGTAAAGTGTACCACATCAATTGATATTAGTAAACCTCTCAATAGAAATGATGAACTATTAACTTAATGAGAATAACATGGTATGAGAAAATTACTAGAAGTTGAATTTTTCAAGAGTAAACTTGTTCACACAACAATATTAGTAAACTTCTTGCAGTTCAAATCAGGGATTTTCTGTCTTGCTAGATATTAGAATTTCCCAGCAAACATAAAGCAATGCAGTAATTTCCCAGCATAAGTAAAGCAATGCAGTTGCAACTGAGAAAATAATATTTAGATACAAAATAATAAAATTTAGATACAAAACAATCATGTGGATTAAAAAATAATGATCACTCATAATAAGTTGGTGAAATTGTAACAATAAACCATAATAAGTTGCTAAAATTGGGAAGCAAACATGTGATGAAAAAGTTGCTGAAATTGCTTAAATAAACTTACTTACCATATGTAGGCAACGATCAAATTTCCTGAAATTGACTCCAAATGATACAAAGAATTGATGTCCTCAAGGTCAAGAAAAAGTTCACAATCTTCATCAAACACTTCATTATCTAAGCACATTGATATACATTTTCCTCCATCTAGAGCATGCTTACTGTAACAATATAACATATGTAATGCTCTTGGGACACTTGTTGACAAAGTAGGTTTTGATTTTTTTCGTTCAAACTTCTTCCTTCTAGGCTTCTAATAATTTCAAATATAAACAAGTTAGATAGCTAGGTTGAATAATAATAAAGTGGCAATATAATTAGAAATATAATAATAAAGTGACAATATAATTAGAAATATAATATCTCATATACCTCATCTTGCTTCACAATCTGCTGTTCAGGCCAAGCCACAACAGTTCCTATGGCATCACCAATTACTTCACATTCACTTGGAATTGGATATGGCAAAGGAGCGGATTTGTCCACTGCTTGATCAATGGAGACTCGAATGCAATTCTTGGGAAATGGAATACCATGAAGCATTTTTTCCATGCCATTGAAACAAACAATTGTACCATATGCAGCAATATTTGAGCAAGATTCCAATGTCAATGCAACTGATTGACCCTAAAATATTAAAAAAAACATGTTGATTATATTTAGTTTATAATGCTATAATAATAATGAATATCACTATAACTTGTATTTTACCTGTAAAACTTCGTCTTTACCCACAATCATACGTCATCTTTTCAATATTCTTCTGATGAAACTTCACCGAGCAACTGCCTTTGTCATCAATTGAATTGTCCCACCCACCCCTTTTATGCATTAATGCTTCAAGTTTTTGGATGCGTACATCTTGTTCTAAAAATTGAATCTTCGCCTCCATCAGCTCCCTTTTATGCTCAATGATTATATCTAGGGTAACATCATATTTCTTCCTTGTTCTACCAACATTGAAATAGATTGTTGGGTTGATATGACCTCCGATACCCCGGACACGCCTGAATATTCCTGAGTTTCAAGTGCCTTGGTAAGAATATCCTCTTTTGCTCCTTCGCATTGCAACTTACCCTCCCTCTTTTGCTGTATATATTCATCCTGTAATGCAACATTAAAAAGAATTATCAGTACTTTACCAAGGATAATTACCAAGGATATGCAATATTGGTTTAAAAAATACTGATGTCCAGGCCGGTTCTTCCCGTGATAGCTCAAGTCAAGTGCTTAGTAAGTCATATTGAACAAATATGAAGTTGACTTTGAAATATTTTTTCCTTTTTTGGCATTCAATCATATATTTACTTCTGCATAGTTCTAAAAAAGGCACATATTTGATTGAGCAATTGACTACAAGTTTAATAAAATGACAAAATTTTAATAAATTTTCACTACACAAACCCATAAAGAGAGGACCACCACATAATTGAAGCTAATTGTCTGGAGTTGCAGGAAAGAATAATCAAAAGTAAAGTTGTTCCCAACCTCTCAAGTTCCGATTCATGAATCTTATGCTTTAATTCAAACTAAAACAGCACAAAGAGAATGCTCAAGGAGACAAGGAGCTTTATTTGTCACCAATCAAGTGGGAAAACATAATAGAAGCTTCAGAGCAGTGGTCTGGGGAACAACTTTACTGGCCCTTGGGTTACTGAAGCTTACAAATTGCTTACTGCCAAGAACGTTTCAAACCTGGTTGATTTATCTGCATCTGTTCTATAGAAACTCTAGCTATCACCTCTAAGTTCTCAATGCATTCACCATTAATTGATTGCAGCAAAAGGAAACCACTGCATGTAATAGACTTTTCGACTTGATCTCTTCTCCAAGTAAGAACATTTCAAACCTAGATACCTAGTAAATCCACATCTGTTCTATATAAACCCGTCACCTCTAAGCTCTCAATGCATTCATTCACCATTTACTTCCTCAATACATGCTCTAGTACTGAGAATTCAAGCTATGCAAGGAATGGCTGTTAAACTCCTCATTGCACTGCTTGCCTTGGCTTCCTCACGCAAAGGGTAAGCTAATCCACAAATTTATCGAAGTATTGTTGGGACCTTACAATATGTCACTATCACACGCCCTGATATTACTTTTGCGGTAAATCGTGCTTGTCAATTCATGCATGCTCCAACTGAACAAAATTGGGATAATGTAAAAAGAATACTTCGCTATCTCAAAGGTACTATTCTACATAGTCTTCTTTTATATCGACAATCATCTCGAGATTTACATGCATATAGTGATGCGGATTGGGCAAGTTCTCCTGAAGATAGATGCTCTACTAGTGGATATGCAATATTTCTTGGACGAAATCTTATCTCATGGAATTCGAAAAAGCAACCTACGGTATCTCGTTCAAGCACTGAGGCAGAATATAAAGCTATAGCAAATACAACATCAGAAATTATTTGGCTTCAATCACTTCTCTCCGAACTTCATCTTGCATCAAATATTGCACCAAAAATTTGGTGCAACAATATTGGAGCAACATATCTCACAGCAAATCCAGTCTTTCATGCTCGTACAAAACATGTGGAAATTGATTTTCATTTTGTTCGTGAACGTGTGGCAACTCAGCAGTTATCCGTCTCTTATATTTCTACTGAAGATCAAATCGCTGATATCTTTACCAAGCCACTATCCAGACAACGCTTCAACAAGTTAGCAAGCAAACTCAACGTCAGAGATCTCCCGTTGAGTTTGTCGGGGGGTAAAAGAGATATAACAGAATTATCCAAATTGACCGGATCAAATTACCAAATCAAATCATATTAGTATTTGGCTTATTCAAATAATTCTGTTATAATTATTCTCAGAATTATTCTAATAATTCTGTTATAATTATTCTCAGAATTATTTTTAGAATAATTATGTTATTTATTAATTAGTTATTTGACCAAGTACTTTTGAACATTATATATATTGTATTGTCCTTAGGGCAAATATCAATGAACAATAGATTTTATTATTCTCATCTTATTCCTTCCTCTCTCTCTCTATTCTTCTTTTTACAGTATCTTCACTCGGCCAACGTAATTCACAGAGACTCGAAGCCAAAGAACCTTTTTATCAATGGCATCGATTACAAGCTTAAGATCGGTGATTTCGGACTGGCTCGCTCCATGACTCGGAGTGGCCGAGGAATGAGTTCATATATTGCTACTCAATGGTATCGAGCACCTGCTCGTTTGCTCAGATAGATACGATACTTCCATTGATATGTGGTATGCCGATTGCATTCTAGCTGAGCTACTTGGGCGCAGACCTCTCTTTCGCGGCACCGATGATATCAACCAGCTCGAGTGCATTGTCAATGTTCTTGGAGTTAAGGGCGATGGTGATCTCAATTTCGTTGGCAATGAACATGCTCGCAAGTACATCAAGTCACTGCCACAGAGTTTAGGCGTTCCTTTCGCTAGCATATACCCCCATGCCAATCCCTTGGCCATCAACTTGATGAAGATGTTAGTTTTTCATCCATCAAAGAGAATCAATGTCACTAGGCACTGCAGCATCCTTATACGACTTCATTTTACGACCCCTTGTTTGATCATGTTGTCGATGGCCCCGTCGATCTTGGTTTTGATGATGATGTCGAGGAAGACACGATCAAAGAGATGATGTGGGAGGAGATGCTTTTCTATCACCAAGAAGGAGAAGTTGCTTCCAGAGCCTAAAGATTCTGAGCAAGTCTTCATACAAAACATTAGACTGTGTTATGAGTATTTAGCACAGACCTTGATGCTTTGTTTCCTTGCCGTGACGTAACCTTGAAAATAGTCTTGAATGTGTTTTTTTTTTTTTTTTAATGTTAATTGATTGAACATGTAAAGGTTTGATGCTCAATTAGTAATTGATAAACTGTTGTCTTTTGCGTAAATGACAAATCTTAATTATGCGTCATAATATGTGAAACATTATCAGTTAAATGATTAATTATGCTTCGTAATATGTTAAATATTATCAATCTTAATTAAGCTTCATGATATGGGAAACAAATCTCAATTTCTCCTTCATCTTTATTTCCAAAGGTTCATTTTAATGGTCGTATCCTCTTTTATGCTAGAGCTATGATTTTAAATTGTGTTTAGTAAAGTAAATTCAGCTTAGCACATAAAATCGCATATCAACAGCGGCAGTGAATGATAACATACGAACAGGACAATAAACAATAAATGTAGGACTGAAAATACCAAACTTTGCATTAGCTTACCATTGATGTTAAAGGAGCCTTTGTTTTAGGTTCTATGACTATTACATCTATGTGACAAGCAAATAGATTAAGCATAAAAATATGAATAAAAATAACTAAGTCCTTCATTCTAAAAGAAAAAAATAAAATAAACTTTAGACAATGAACCAATTTATTTCACCTGGCCAATTAATTTTTGAAAGGTATACGTCCTATTTACATCAATTGAGTTCATCTCCCTCATCAACCGGCTTGCACACTGAACAAACTCCAAGCCGGTTGATTCATTTACAACCTTACATATACAAAACCATATCCAATACCTCATTAAAGCACTGCTAACATTTTATTTTAAAATACGAACGATACGAAAATCATGGGGCAGCGCACGAAAAACTTTCAGTATTCTTAAAATAAAAAGATATTAATTATACAAAGGGCAGAATTAAACTAAATTTTTTTTTATTGGCAGGGACCGCGCACGCGCGTATCCCCTCTGTCACAAATTATGACGTCCACTCTCCCACTTGGGGAGATGGTAAACCAACGCCCCTCCAAAGTGCAATGGAGGCCGTTGGTTTAGGCCACGAGCCTTCTTGATCGCCCGTCGACCCCGTCCAGGTAAGTATGATCCACTGTCGCACACAGCTCGTATCTTATACCCGTCTGTCTGCTCTCTCTCTATTCCACTCCGAGATGTGGGACTAAAACCCATGTATTTGGCTAATCCCTCCCTTCCCCTTTGAAGCGGACAACAGAACTCCCTCCAGGTCGGTTGCGAACCATAGCAGAATCGAGCTTCGACTTTCAACTCTGCCTTCCTTCTCTCAATTTTGATCATCATCGCAGTTGTTCAATAGCTGTTCGAATTCAGCAACGTGCTCACTTCACTAGCCTACATGTATTCCCCCTGCCCTTCTTTTATCTCCATGATTTTGAGAAGGTTGCCTTTGTTTACTTGAAACGGACAACAATGCTCCTCTGGGTCAATTGCGAACCAAAGCATCATGGAGTTCCCATCGACAACCCTGCGTTTCTTTTTGGTTGTATTGATCATCATTGTCACTGCTGTTTCACGGTGGTTCGGCCGCAGCAATGCTCACTTCACGAATCAGCAAATTCCACCTTTCGTGAACCAGGATGTTCCACCTTTCGTTGCTGAGTTCATATGGAGAGGGATCAATGGTTGTCTTGCAAGTGTGTGATTCATTTAAGGCCTATTACTCTCTTGTTGATGTGGTTTACGAGTGGAGATTCGCATGGCCTTCTAGCTAAGCTTTGTCACGTTGAGGCCATTAAATGATTGCGCAAATAGACGCTCTGTTTCTGAATAACAAATTAATTAGCCTCAAATAATTTATGGAGTAAACATGAGTACAGAGTGTAATATGTTGCGTATTCTACTTTCTAGGTCTTGTTGCAAAAATTTATGCTTGATAGAACAGAAGTTGCTTCCAGATATGCATGGTGATCGGTGAGT
The DNA here is from genome assembly GCF_018446385.1 of Zingiber officinale. NCBI lineage: Eukaryota > Viridiplantae > Streptophyta > Magnoliopsida > Zingiberales > Zingiberaceae > Zingiber > Zingiber officinale. The sequence continues at coordinate 83,776,617 of NC_056006.1, forward strand.
AGTGATCTTCTTAAACGAACTTAGTCTATTTGTGTGCCTTAGTTCACCATTGATTTTAAAGGAGCCTGTTTTTTTTACCGGTTCTATGACAATTCCGTCTCTGTAAATGACAAGCAAATAGACTACGTATACATAAACACTAAAAATATGAATAAAAATAACAAGTGATTCATCCTAAAAGAAATTAAAATTTAGACTATGAACCAGTTGTTTTCACTTGGCCGATTATTTTTTTTTTTTGAAAGGTTTATGTCCTATTTGCATCAATAGAATTTCTCTCCCTCATCAACTGGCCACAAACGGTTAAATAACACATCTTTATACTGATGAACAAATTTCTACAACCAAAGTACAATTTGATCCTTAATTAATTCTCTAGATATCTGTAGCAATTCATTATTAACCCTCATGACAAAAAAATAAAATTTAAAAGAACTCCATTTTGAAAATTATAAAATCATAGATTTGGTTGTGGGTAAATAATAAATAGAAATAAAAGGTTATAGATCTTCATAATAATGAATGAACAGAGTATTAAGTCCTAAGGATTGTGCAATTTTTTTCTCGTTTAAGAATAATAATATTATTAGATTAGTTTGATTGACTTCGATGGATATTATAATATATGCAATGTTTGATTTGGGATATTTTAGATCATCATATAGCTTTGCCATTAATATTGTGGTTACTTGGACTGATTTTTAAAGCAACAGGAGAGCATGATCTCCAAGCCTACAGTGCTCCACTTTGCTGTTTACCTACCTCAAAAGAAGAGGAAAAACCTATGAATACAAAGATTGTATTAGGAATTGATTTCCTCCACTTCTTTTCCCTTCTTTAATTTCCTTATGTTTCTTTTTTTTTGGTTGTTGTTTCAACCAAAAGTCAGGAAGGCATAGATGAGAATTCATGAAAAAATACATATTATTAATTCGTACAAACGAGTTGAAGAGGCCTTGATAAAATTTGCTAACAAAATAACTCAAGAATTTGGGATAAATGCTTTATTTGTTTATTCAATAGGATATCCCATAGGTTAATAGTTGGGTTTGGGCCGTTTGGATCTTCTGATCTATAATTCTTGGTCCCCTTTTGGTTTCTACATACTTGGATGCCGTTTTTTCTATTCACCCAAAAAACAATGAAAAATCTAAAATGTCTCAATTCTATACATAAATTATATTTTTTTACCTTTTAAATGTATTTAATGAGGTTTTTTTTTGACATCAAAGTTGAGAAAAAAAACCTCATTAAATACATTTATTAGGTTAAAAAATATTAAAAAATTATAATTTATGCACGAAATTGAGACATTTTAGATTTTCATCTTTTTGGACAAATTCACTAAATCAACAACATCCGAAGTGTGTAGGAACTAGGAGGGGACCGGGAATTAGGGACGAGGATATATGAACTGAGGTTTGGGTTAGTTGAATCTAGTTGATTGATGTTTCTCCAACTAATTTAACAATATTATAAATATAAATGTATTGATTTCATCCTTAACCAACTTGATCTTTTGATAAATAGAAAATAACTCAATCAATTATATTTAGGATTAGTTGGAATGACTAGAACAGGCGTTCCAGCACGGGAATGTCGTATGTCATGTCAAAGTTTCAGTAAATAGCATTGCTCGCTATGGGACAACTTTTTTTGGCCTGTAAAAACTTAGAGAGAATATGAGGAATATAATTTCCAGTATATTTATTACATATGAACTTCTTTATTATACACATTTACACATGTTAATTAAGGAAGAGATCCTTAATTAATTATGATTGATTACCATTATAATCTATTTCCATATATATATACACTCATGTTAATTAAGAAAGAGATCCCTAATTAATTATAATTGATTACAATCATAATTTATTTCTATATATACACTAAAACCCTCCTTTAATCTCAAGGTGGAAAATCATTGGAAAACTTGAGGTTGTAGACAAGATCTTGAAATCGCAAGGTGGATGAGATATGGTAAAAATGTCTTCAATCTGAGTTTGTGATAATATGAGAATCAACTGTAAAGTACCATGAGTGACATGATGTCGTACTAAATGATAATCAATCTCAGTATGACATTGTTATTATCACAGAATAGTGGGATAATAGAAGACAAAGAAATACTCATATCTTAAAGTAACCATCGTAGCGATAAAAGCTCAGAGGTAGTGTCTGCAAGGTCATGATATTTTGCTTTAGTACTGGAATGGAACATAACATTTTGTTTCTTGCTACACCATGAAATGAGAGATGTACTAAGAAAGAAACAATATCCAGTGGCGGATTGATGATCACTTGGGTCACCAGGCCAATCATCATCATAATACGCTCACAACTTCAAAGGAGATGAGTGAGAAAAGTGTATCCCATGAAATAAAGTTCCTCGAATATATTGTAATATGCAAAGAAACTCTTAAAAATGAATGGTACTAGGGGATGACATGAACTGACGCACAATATGAACGACATAGGCAATATCTGGCCAAGAGACAGTGAGATATATAAGACTTCCAACTAGTTGTTGATAAAATGTACCATCAATGGGAGGAGTACCATCAGTAGTGGACAAATGCTCAATGGAGTCAAATGGCATAGTAGCCATTTTTGTGTCAGTGATGCTAGCCCAAGATATGAGATTTATGGCTTACTTTTCTTGTGACAAATAATAACATTATGCATCAAAGGATACTTCAATTCCTAGAAAATAACTGCAGTTTCCAAGATTTTTCATTTCAAACTGTTGATGAAGAAAGGATTTGAGATTATTGATACAATTTGTGTCATCACTAGTGATTATCAAGTCATCAAGATATAGTAAAAGTAGAGTACTCCCTTGATCTATTTTGTGTAAGAATAAGGCCTGATCGTAAGAGCTAGACTAGAAGCTAAGATGTCTAATAGTAGAACTAAATTTGGTAAACTATGTTCGAAGAGTCTGTTTGAGACCATATAGTGTGAAGTTTACACACCTCATTACGAGGATGATTATAGCCAAGTGGAGGTTGCATATATACTTTCTCTGTTAAATCATCATCGAGAAATGTATTTTTAACATCCATTTGAAATAGTAGATCTCAACATCTATACCCTTTGTGTTCAATGCCATATCCTAGGAAATAACATAGTCGGATTCAAGGTTCTAATTTGGTGTACTCGTGAGATGGTAATAGTACAAAGCAAGCACAACCAAAGGCTTTGAGAGTATGATGATCAGGAGCTTGATTAAAAGGACGCTCAAAGGGAGAGATATTACCTATGATGGGAGAAGAGATATAATTGATGGACTTTAGGACACGAGGAAGAAATATAACGGCTCAAGCAACATTGAGGATGTGTCTGTGTTTGCATTCTACCCGACCATTTTGTTGACAAATTTTAGAGCAAGATCTTTGAATAATGATAACCCGATATGCTAGAAATTGAGTGAATTTTGAGTCTCTATAGTCCATGGCATTATCAACACACAACATTTTGATTTTAGTGGAAAACTGAGTCTGAATCATATGAGCAAAACGAATGTATATGGAGGATAATTTAGACCAATTATACATCAAATAAATCCATGTGTCACAAGAAAAATCATCAATAAATATTACATAATATTTGAAACTACCCATAGTGTCATGTGGTGTTGACCCCATATATCGGAATGAATCGTATCAAAAGAAGCTAAAGAAATAAAATCATTTGCCAAAAATGTAAGGAATGACCTTTAGATAGTTAACAGGAAATACAATCAAAAGTATCTTTCTTAATAGAACCTAGATAACCACTAGATATTAGAGATTCCAAGTGGTCAATAGATGGATGATCTAGACGAGAATGACAAATTTGAGAGGTGACGACTCCAATAAGAGTTTGTGATGGAAGACATAGAGAAGTCAGTTCAAATAGTCACCCAGCCAACACCCTATTCCAAGGACCTTGACCGTCTATGGATCATGCACAATACAACCATGACTTGAAAATAATAAGTTAAAGCCAAGGTTACATAATTGTCCAACAAATATAAGATTTAGGGAAAGTTTTGGAACAAGAAAAGTATCAAGTAAAGATAATATAGAGGTTTGAACAATGCCTATACTGTGAACATGTAATGTAGTATTATCAGCGGTGTGAACAATATGTGGAACAGATGACTTTCTAGAGGATGCAAAAACAGAGGATTTAGAAGTCATATGTTGTAATAACTAGAATCAAAGAATCATGAAGTAGAAGTACCTAAAGTAATAGATAGGGCAAGGGAAGATACAGTATCATTATCTAGTTGGAGATATTGGAGAAGTGACTGAAAGTCTTTGAAGGAGAATTTTGGCGAGGTACTCTCATTAGACCATCTATGGTAGAAACAAAAGAAGAAGCAAAGTGAGCAACTTTTGATGATTGACCTTGTGCAACATTTTTATAGATAAGTTTTCTGCATTTAGAAATATGATGTCCAGGCTTTTTATAATAATTGTAGAAACCTCTATATGACTTTTTGATAGATCACTGAGATGTTTGAACAACCAAGATAGTATCAATTGAAGATACATACTTTTCTATGTGTAGAGCATATAAACGAGTCTCTTCGGTGATTAACTCCTTAATCATATTGTCAAGATTTGGCAAGGATCCTTGATGAAAAAGAGAACTTCTAATAGACTCAAAATCATCTCGAAGAATCATCAACAAGTGTCAGATGTTGACGATCGCGGAGATTGGCATAGATGGTAGCTGCGTCAGTACTTGGTCATACAGGATCACCAAGTACAATATGATCCCAGATTTCTTGTAATTTTGAGAGATAGCTATCAATTGTTTGTTCTGGTTGAATGACGAATAAGGTAAGGCCCTGAAGTTGCGGACGAAGCCAAGAAGGCTGACTAATGTGGCGGTCAAAGTCAAGGAGTGGTAAACACTCAGGGCTAACATGTCCAGTCGAGCACTCCAGCCGATTGGATCTTTTATCCAATTGGATACCGAGTTCTCCTAGCTTAATGGAGTACTAAGTCCTCTCATCTTGAGTGGAGCTTCTAGACATACAGACTAGCTGGACCCTTGTCCGATCAGATGCCGAGTCCCCGAGTTGGTCAACCTTCCACAGTCGACTTAACCTATCTAATAACAATATTCGATCGGACAATAGAGGGGACTCGACAAGTTCACTGATAATGTATGGTCTGTCATCCCAAAAGCCCAATATCCCTCTTTGATGTCTTATGTAATCGTTGTCAAAGAATCAAGGGATTATTCTCTATGTAGTCTGTATGGTGAAAGTTTCTACCCCGCAGGCGCAGAGGTGGTGGGCTCAATTTAGGAAAGACTGTAAAGTGCTAGAATAGTTAGTCCTATTTTAGAAATATATTGATATTCATGCAGAGAGAAAATAACACTATATAAGGGGTTTCCACCCATAGGCACATGTAAGCTTCGATTTCAGAATTCACTATTCCTCACCACCATTCTTCATTCTTTTCTTCATCTTCCTATCTAACTTGATCGTTGGAACGCCAACGCTGGGGACCCCTCTTTGGCCTGGTCACTGATGTTTTGTCCTTCTAGCTCTTCTCTTTGACATGTAGGATTGATCGTGACACCAGGTTCTTCTTGCTCGGAGTCTTCTCGCTGTCAACCTCGAAGGCGCCTAGCCAGCATGTCATTTTCCCCAATTTCAAATAGGATTAAATTTGGTGCCGTCTGTGGGAAGTTCTCCTAATCCTGAAATGCAAAGATGGAATAAGCTGGAAGGTTCACAATAGTTACCTTATCACAAGAGGACTTAGATTTACCTATAGTTGCCAAAGCACATAAGTTGACACAACAACAGCAAGCATCTGCGTGTCCCTTATTGAACGATCCGACATTGTCAGTGAGAGACCCAGACACCAAGCGAAGGACGAGGATGAAAGGGTCGATAGGATTCCCTCTGGTCCCTCCTCCTTCGGTCAATTTTGCGCAAGCATCGGTACAGCCGATTAGTCTTCCACTCGTACCCCATCCATGCTCACCTATCACAAGGCATTATTCCACACGCCTTTTAATGATATGCATTGAGTGGAAAGACCCCAGGGATCATCTTCATGGGATGCACCTCCTCGGGATCCTTGGAAAGGGAAAGCTTCAGTTGCTAGTAACTCGCCACAGTAGCCAGGCATGCATTTCTTCATAGAGATTTTAGAAGACAAATTGCCAAACCATTTCCTATCCTTGGCGATTGGAGAAATGGAGGTACGACTAACCCGGAGTACCCACCTACTCAAGTTTAAAAATACAACCATCCTTCATCAATACACGAGTGGTGTCAAGCGTCGAGTGTTCTTAACGACGCTCTCTGCCTCCGCTCAGAGATGGTTTAATAGACTTCCGGCGAACTCCACCTACAACTTCAAGGATTTCTGAAAGGATTTTCTGTATCACTTCGCTAGTAGCCGCTGATATCACAAAATCACATTATGTTTATTCTCCTTCAAGCAAGAGCCTAAGGAGGCATTGAGGGAATACATCAAGTGGTTCAACCAAGTGGCCATAGACATCCCTTTAGCTACGCGAGAGATTTTGGTGAGTGCTTTCTCCAAAGGACTCATAGATGAGGACTTCTTTTGGTCCCTGATCAAGAAGCCCCCAAGGGACTTCAACCATCTGCTAGGAAGGGTGACCAAGTACATCAATGTAGAGGAGGCACAATTCGTTTAGAAGAAGGAGATGGTCGCGCCTTCTCCTATCTCTGCCCCAGAGCGTTGAGCCCCTCTCCCTCCTCCACCCAAAGGACCCATATCGAGTCCCTAGCCTTATCCTCTTGAACAAATGTCGAATATGGTCCAACATGTGGAGGTCGTCCGAACTTCATTTGCCGAGCCCCGTCAGTGGGTTCCCATTTTTTGTACTTATCATTGATCAAGAACCCACAATACTCAAGATTGTTATCCATATAACTAGGAGATGCGTCGGGAAGCTAATCAAGGGTTTCTACACTAACCTTCCCCTCAAGATAATAGACACTATCAACGACAGAATGGACCTCCGAGGGGAGGCTCTGCCAATGCCGATCAACCCCAACAAAGGCCCCAAACAGTCAAATAATTGGGCTCCAACCCCTATCCCTTGCTAAGTATCCACACGAGTAGACCCGACTGGAAGAGAATTGTGACAACATCGCTCAAGGGGACATAGGCATGATAGTTGGCAGCCTGACGAACAAAGATTCCAATAGAGCTAGAAAGTCACACACACGCTGACTAGAGATTCACGTCATCAACTATAACCAAGAACAAGCATAGGGGCTAGAAATCAATTTTGGCCCCAAGGACTTGGAGGGGGTGAAAGTACCCCATGATGATGCCTTGATTATGAAGGCTATTATAGCTAATTATAATACATCAAACTTTTATTGATATGGAAGTTCTGTTAATATCATCTTTAAGAAGGAGTTCGATCAGTTACAGATCAAGAGGAGTGAACTTCATTCCATGATAAGCCATTGTACAAATTCACAAGCACAAATTCACAAGCAATGAAGTACAGCCGATCGAACAAATCAAATTTGCTATCTCTCTGGGGGAGGAGCTCTTGATGAGAACTCGACGGTCAGCCTTCATAGTGGTAGATGCGCACTCAGCCTATAATGTGATTTTAGGCCAACCATCATTGAATAAGTTCTGAGTGGTAGTTTCAACCTTCTACAAAAGATCAATTTCTCGGTCGACAACCTAATGGGAGAGGTAAATGGAGACTAGTTGGTGGCACGTAAGTGCTACATAGACGTTATAAAGACAGAAGCTCGTGTAACTCTCAAGATCCAGCGAACAGAGGTCGGCGCAATACATAAGACACCCTGATTTTTATTCATGAAGAGAAAGAGGAAGTATATATACATCCAAGCCGACCGGAGCCTACCACTCAGATAACAACCAACCTGACCCCCGACGTCAAGGCAAAACTAGTCGCGTGTTTAGCACGTAATAATGATGTATTTTCTTGGATGCCACAGGAGATTACTGGCATTTCTCCAGATGTTATAGAACATGTGTTCCATGTCCTCTTGAACACTTGGCTAGTTAAGCAAAAAAAATAAGAGATTTTAGAGCTAAGCAGAATAAGATCATCCGAGAAGAGATAGACAAACTGCTCCAGACAGGGCACATCTAGGAAGTACAATTTTCAAGCTGGCTGACTAACATAGTGCTGGTATCCAAACTCGAGAACAAGTGGCATGCCTATGTGGACTTCTGGGACTTAAACAAGGTGTGTCCATAAGATTATTACCCCATGTTGCGGACTGATCAAGTGATAGATTCGACTTCCGATTGCGAGTTGATATGCATGTTGGATGCATATTAGAGCTATCACCAAGTCCCATTGGCCAAAGAGGACCAGGAGAAAGTTAGTTTCATCACTGCAGAAGGAAGCTATTATTATAATGTAATGTCATTCGAACTAAACAATGCAGGCGCTATTTACCAACGGCATATGAACAAAGTTTTTCGGAGGTGGATTGGAGGAAATATGGAGGTATATGTGAATGACATCCAGATCAAGTTCCTCTGAGTGGTTGATTTATGTACAAATTTGATGAGACATGCTGAACATTGAGGGAGTATGGACTTAAGCTCAACCATAGCAAGTGCTTGTTTGAAGCTAAGAGCATATGTTTCCTTGGTTACATAGTGACCGAATGGGAGATTGAGGCTAACCCCAGCAAAGTGCAGGTTCTATGAGACATAGCTCCCCCACACAACCTGAAGGAGGCATAATGACTGACCGGACGAATCACGGCGTTGTCCTGGTTCATTTCAAGATCATCTGATCAGAGCTTACCATTTTTCAAGATACTCTATCGAGCCACCAAGTTCCAATTGGATGCCAAGTGTGATAAAGAGCTGGAGGAGCTTAAGGATTACTTGTCCACCTTGCTTATACTCACTAAACCAATAGTTGACGGGACATTGTGAGCGTACATGTCCACCACTGAAAATGTTGTAGGGTCAATTTTAGTGCGGCGCAATGAATAACAACCAATGTACTTCTTAGGTTATTTATTTAAAGATGTTGAACGACGCTACACTACTCTTGAAAAATTAGCATATGGGCTAGTCTTAGCCACCAGGAGGTTATGCCCCTATTTCCTTTCATGTCCTATTAAAGTATTAACTAACAGCACCCTAGGCCGAGTGCTCATCAACCCAGAAGCTTTAAGAAGATTAATCAAATGGGCTATGGAGTTAAGTGAATACGACATACAATATTAACCCTAAGTAGTCATCAAAACTCAAACCTTGGCGGATTTCGTGACTGATACAAAGCTAGGAACCAAAAGAAATTTGGAGGATCTATGTGGATGGGTTATCTACTCGGTAAGGCAGTGAGATCAAAATTCTCATGATATCATTCTGGGAAGATAGAATGCAGATATCTATGCGATTGGATTATCGAGCCACAAATAATAAGATGGAGTATGAAGTATTGATAGCTGGACTACAAGCCACGAAGCATGTGGGTGCTGCCCGAGTCCTAATCTACTCGAATTCTCAGTTGGCGCCTCAACAGTTGGCAAGTAGCTTTGAGATCAATAGTGAGCGGCTAAGGATGCATGCAGAGGCCTTTGAGAAATTTAAACTAGGATTTTAGAAAGTGATTTTACATTAGATCCCCCAAGCCAAAAACCAAAAGACAAATGAGTTGACCAAGTTAGCTAGCTCTTTAATCCCTTGGATACTGGATATGCCTATGGAGCAAACATTAAGAAATGCAGCGATGTAATTTATCAAAGATGTGTACCCGAGGAAGAAGTTAAGGATATTTTGTTCCAGTGTCATTCTTCATCTTACGGTGGGCATATGGGATATTTGAAAATAACTGCAAAAATATTATAGACAGGATTTTATTGGCCAAACTTATTCAAAGATACATGAGAATTTGTACAGTCTTGTGATCAATGCCAAAGGACCAAGGCAGTCATCAAATTGTTTAAAAAGATATTTTTTCCATGATTTGGCATTCCTAAAGTGGTTATTAGTGATGGAGGGTCACATTTTATAGAAAAATAATTTGAAAACTTACTCAAGAAATATGGAGTAAATCACAAAGTGGCAACACTATACCATCTACAAACCTATGGGCAAGTTGAAATCTCTAATCGAGAAATTAAGGTCATACTAGAGAAAATGGTCTCTACTTCACGAAAGGACTGGTCATTGAAGCTAGATGATGCTTTATGGGCAATTACAGAAGGACTGGTCATTGAAGCTAGATGATGCATATCGTACAGCTTACAAAACTCCCATTGGTATGACCCCATTCCGGCTAGTTTATGGAAAGTCATGTCATCTCCTAGTTGAATTAGAACATAAGGCTTACTGGGTAATTACAAAACTTAATATGGATTTCAGGGTAGTAGGAGAAAAAAAGGAAGCTCCAGTTAAATGAACTTGATAAATTAAGGTTGGATGCTTACGACCATGCCAAATCTTATAAGGAAATGACAAAGAAATAGCATGATCAACACATACTACGCAGGGATTTCAAAGAAGGAGACCTAGTCTTATTATTTAATTCAAAGTTAAAACTTTTTCTAGGAAAACTAAAATCACGATGGACAGGTCCATTCGAAGTTAAAAAGGTTTATCCCTCCGGAGCAGTGGACATTTGGAATGAAGAGCTCGGAGCTATTAAGCTGAATGGTCAAGGTTTAAAAGGGTATGTCCATGGTATGTAGTTAGGGGAGAAACAGAAGTTATACTTCACTGAACCTCGTCCCCTAGAATGATCTCACATGTCGGTCGAGCTAATGACCTTAAACAAGCACTTGTTGGGAGGCAACCCAAGGGTTCCTTTAGTTAAATTCAATTTTAGCATTCTTTTTCATTAGTTAATGTTTTTAAATTATTTTTATTTTCATTTTCAGGTTGTGCATTGCTTCCATGAGTTGACCATGATTATTTTATGGGCATGGAGGCATTAGAGAAGTCGAAAAGGAGGAAATTCAACAATATTGGACCTAGCAGGACTCGACCGTGTACCACACACGACCGTGTGACACCTACAGAGAAGGAGGAGAACTCAACCGTGTGACTCACACTGACCGTGTGAGCTCACCTGAGAAGAAGAAGGACAAGGCCGTGTGATTTCACACGACCGTGCAAAAATTCCAGAGAAGAAGAGGAAGGAGGCCGTGTGACACACACGACCGTGTGAGCTCACCCGAGAAGAAGGTGACACTACCCGTGCCATTTGACATGGCCATGCGGAAAAAGCCGAGAAGGAGCTAGAAGAAGTAGGTAGTGTCTCAGACACGACCGTGTGAGGGGAAAAGACTATGGCTGTATGGCAACTCACACGACCCAACCCAAGTTTTAAGAGTTAGGGCACGGGGGTTTGAGAGCCACACGGCTGTGCCCGCTGCTTGCTCCCTTCTTCTCTCTTCTTCCTCATCTCTTCTTCTTCCCAAAGGCCATAAACCACCCCCTTCCAATTTTTTCACCTATTTCCCTTAAAGTTCAACCTCTCTAGATCCTACAATGCCAATTCTAAGCAAGGAAACTACATTAAAAATAAGAGAAAAGGAGAATATGCTTGCATCGAAAGGAAGGAATTTATGTTTCAAAGGTATTTCTAATAACTTTGACATCATTTTTTCTTGTGATGAACAAAAACATCATTATTTTCTTTATGTAAACGTTCCATCTTGAGCACTAAGTTTATAGATTATGTAACCTTGGATACTTTAGGTTTTAGAGGTGATATTGATTGGCTCTTTGAAAGAATAGGTTGGGATAAATTAATGAACATGAAATATCCAACTTACCCTAGAATTGTTTTAGAAATTTTAAGTTCTATCACGGTTGACAATGTGCAAGGTGGGGGGAAACTCAAATTCTGATTATTGAATGATGATTATGAATGGACATTAAGTGATTTTGCTACTTGTTATGATTTGCATAAGGATGGTGCATGTATGATTCTACCTGAATTTGAAAATTCACACTTTTGGCAATTAATCTCTGGGCAATCTCACTTTAACCCTCACACATCCAAAGCCTCTAATATCATTAATTGCGTCTTTAGATACATTCATTTAGTTATGAAAAACACTATTTTTAGACGGGAGGACAAGGAAGGAATAGTAAGACTTACTCATTTATATTGTCTATGGGCAATGGTTGAAAATGTTTCAATAAATTCTGGTTATTTCTTCCTTAAGCATTTAGTGAAATTAGGGAAGATAGAATCTACCACACCTATTATCTTAGGTGGGTTGCTAAGTCAAATGGCGCTAGTGCTAGGATGTGATCTAGATGGTTTAGAGATGGTTGAGGAAACTTATGGATTGGATTTGAATTCATGTTTAGTAATATAGATGTTAAGACGTGAGGAACATGGATATAGCCTCCTTATCAAAAATAATTTTCCTTTGTGATTGCCAAATCTTGATTTAACTGTTGTTCGCATTAAGGAGAATTGGCATTTAACCCTAGCAAATCAACATTCTAGAGCCCTATCAACTAAAGTTACAAAAGATCTTCATCCAATTAATTGTGATATTCTTAAATTCAACTTCCATGAACTTCATTCTGTTTTAGATAACATTCATAATGATTTAGATTTAACTAATAAATTACTTACGAAGGAAGATTGCATAAAGGATGAACAATTTAAGAAACTACAAGAGTGTTTCAAAAGTGAAAAAGAGTTATGTATCAAAATTTCTGAATTCATGAACTCTTATAGGGCTCAAATGTAGTTTAATGAAGATTTTCTAGACTTTATGAAATATTTGCAAGATGACTTAGACGGATTGTTTGAATATCATAAATTTTTTAGGGATGAGGTACGATGGTTCATTGATCTTTTTCCCTTTCCCCTTCCTACATTCCCCGAACTCCCTCCCCTACCACCATATTGATTTCATTGCGATGATGAAAAGTTTCAGTCTGAGGAGGTGTATGCAACTTGAAATTTTTGCATTTTTTTTTACATTTTCAGTTTTTCTTTTTTGCTTTGCTTGCATTCAGTTTTTGCTTATATCTTGCATTTAGTTTTTCCTCACTTTGTTTGCTTGATTTGGTTTTGACTATCACTTGACTGTCTTTTTGAAACATGTGACATATTAAGAACATCATTCCTCACTTCTGTTGACTTGTCTACAAGTAAAATTATTTGCACGTTTATATCTTGATTGATGATGTTTTGGATATAATGCTAGTATGTTTAGTGTATCTCTTTTCTCCATCTTAAGTAGCATGATATGAGCTAAGTATTGTACGGAAATAAATTCGAGTTTTGGCTTAACCTTAAGGATTATATTATCACTTTAATTGAGCTTGAATAGTTGATATCATTGGAATAGTCATGATTCATCCTATTTATTTAGTACTTAGTTCCCATGGTGATTTCTCAAACTACATCTTGGTTACTGGATGATGCTCGAGTCATGTAAGCTCATTTGAAAAAAATAAAATATCCCAACATTTGCACTTATATGCATTTGTGTTCAAGTGTTGCATCTTGCAACCACTAAAATAAATAAATTAATTAATTAAAAAATGAATAAGGGATATAAAAAATAGTTGTCGTGAGTGGAAACAAGCATGTTACCCCTTTGAGACTGAGTTAGGTTACTAGGGAAATGACTTCTACGTTCTCTTGATATCGAGCACGTCTTTGAGACCTTGGGTTGATTGAGAAATATGAACTAAGTGTGTGGCAGGTAAGTGTCTATCACCAGGAATATTAAGAACCCGATTGGATGACGACTTGACTAGCACAAAGATTTAAACTTGAAGAGTTTGGGTCACTTATTGCACTGTGCACAAGAAACTTATGCTTATGTCATACTTGAGTTATTTCCACGATCATGTTTATCAATAAAACTTGTAGATAGAGTTAGGAAAGTGCACTAGGGATTATGATGCATTATAGAACACATGAGTTTAAATTGCGGCATTTGCTTGAGGACAAGCAAAGGTTTAAGTCTGAGAGTGTGATATGCATAGATTATATAAATTTATTTAGTATGTTCTGACGCACATTCACATATTTTACGCATGCTTGGTCTATGCACTTTTATACTCTTTGTCTTACTTTTAGCATAAATATTATTCTTTGTTCGGAGATCTACTCTTTTGTATTTTCTGCCTTCAAGAGTCGAATTTGGAGAAGAAATAATGTTCGTGGTTGATCCAGCCAATAAGAAAAGGAAGACAACACTAGCCATGTGAGCCACACGACCATGCCAAAGGAGCAGGGAGGAAAATGACCTTGGCTGTGTGGAGCAGGCAGGCCATGTAGCTTCAGCAGAGGAGGAGCTTGACATGGCCGTGTGAATTCACACGGCCGTGTCACCCCAGCAGCATGACGCCGTGTAGATCTGCACGGCCCAAGCAACATCTCCACATGGCCGTGCAACATTTCAAGAGAAGAGGCAATCCCGGGCCGTTTGTGCCACACGACCGTGCAAGGTATCTAGAGGCCAAGATTTGCCAGGCCGTGTGAGTCACACGACCATGTGAGCCAGCCAGTGGCAGAGCAGTGCACGTCCGTCATGTGACCATGGCCGAGAGCAAAGCAATTGGGGCCGTGTGTGCCACATGGTCGTGGCACGGGTCATGTGGTGCCCGTGCCCTACTCTATAGAAGGGGGTTTCTCCCCCTTTCAAAGGGGGAGGCTCTCCCTTTTAGGGAGATCAAGTTTGGGGCCAACCTTCACCTTCTCTAGCCTTGATCCAGCGTTCCAAAGCCATTTCCATTTCCAATTCAACTCCAGAAGCTAGGGTTTGGTTCCGAAGATCACTCCTCGTCACTAGATAAACATTTCTAATCTCTTCTCTTGATTGGAATTGAAATATTTGTGATTTCTTTGTCTTCGGATCTCTATCTTTTTATTATGGATAGATTCATTGTTCTAAGACTAAGAGAGTATTTGTGATGTGATTTGATGTAAGAATTTCATGGATATGCCAATTTTCTATCTCAATGATGTTGTTATATTTTGTATCTATTTGATCTTGTGTGGATTGTTATGTTTGAATCTAATTATCATGCTTAATTGGATGTTTGTGATACCTGTGGATCTTGTAGAGGGATTCCCTAGATCGTATGACCGAGGGGCGCTAGTGACAAGCTGCCCCACTAACGGACATCTAGGAGATCACCTTGAAAGGTAAAGCTAGTCTCTATAAGGAGGTGGAATAGTTGAGTGCATTTATCCCCTATGCCTTTATATGGATTGATTGGTGATGTGTTTCTATGTTGTATGACCAAGGGGCGTTGGTGACAAGCTGCCCCACTAATGGACTTCATAGGGATCATGACTAATAAATTACTAGAGGTATAGATAAAAGTTCCTTGTCGGTTGATTTTTGCAAGAGAAAATCGACAACTTCCTGTAAATACATGACAATTGACGATAAGAATTGGTAGATCACCTTACATTGATAAATATCACAATGAAATCGAACTCCTATAACTCTTATAAAACCTAAGTTCTTACATTTGCTTTTCTATTTCTATTTCGAGTTGCTACTTAGTACATTCACTTCCTTTGTAGATTGTTTAACTAATTCATTGTGAGACATCTCTAATGCTTATAACGAGTCCCTATGGGATCGATATTCTTTTTATTACTAATGACGAAATCATACAGTTGCGGTTGGTAACATAAACCCTAAGAGACAATCAAGAGTTGATTGACTTAGGACATTTTGTATTATATTTCGTTATTTCATTATAAGGTAATGGTTATAGTTATTATATTTACTTCATTTCAGTGTCGAATGAAGAAGTATAATAATGTTCTAGAGTAGAAGGTTATAATCTACAATATATCAATTGGTTGAATTGATAGTGAGATATTATAAAGAACACTACTCTAAACTATTCCTAGTCAAGCATTAATATACAAGGACAATATTAATGCGTTGAGACTAACATGTAGGTCAATGAATGATTTAATATCACAAGTCATGGATATGAGATATCAGGTTGACACATGGGTATATATTAGAGAATATGTTCTGAATTGACCCGCCATGAAATATTTCATGGATCGTTATATGAGTGTTATAAACATTCTCATGTGACTATTGGTATGAATAGTCCTTAAACCAGAAGTCACTACAGTTCCCTACATAAGGAGTTGTGTACTTTGGTATCGGAAAACATCACCTGTAACAAGGTGGACTATAAAGTCGATCATTGGGTATGCAATAAATTATGCGGAGAGATGTAAGTGATGTATATGAGATATATCCCTTCCATATGACGAAAGCGATATCTGTGGGTCCTTTGATTAGTACAACACAAGAATGTATGATCATACTCATATGAGTCAATATGAGATATTGAGCTCATTTGTTTGAGTGTGTCTACTTAGAGATCAAGAAACAAAAAAATTGATAAGAGGATGACATGGTCTATGCCTCATTGATCAATCTAGATATCAATAATAGAAGGATTGAGTCATACAAGATAATAGTCACGAACAGGTTAGGTCAGATCTCGACTTTCTCGTCACTTGGGTAACAATGATGCATTGCTAGATGTCACTCATTGCTTATGTATCTAAAATGTTGATTTAGATACATTGCCAATGTTACAAGAGTCTAATGGATCACACACAAAGAACATGTTGGTTTGGAGATGGGTATTTTAGTTTGATTAAAATAATGAGAATCTTAAGATTAATGGGTTAATCAAAAGTATTGGTGTCATCTTTGTAATAATTGGCACCTAGTACTAGTGGAAGATTGTTAGTATTAACCTTAAGAGCCAATTATAAGATGATTAGGCTTATTGGGTTAATGGTTAATCTAATATAATAATCCAATCCATTAAGAGGAAAACAAAGAGACGTTTAATCTGAATTAGACTCATTGAGTTAAATTTAATTAGATCTAATTATTGGATTTAATCTAATTCGAATAAGATTCATGGAGTCAATTGGGATTGATAAACATCAATGAGTGAGACTCATTGGGTGAACTAACATTCACCAAGGAAGAGGAAAGGTCTTTTACATGATTTGATCATATAAAAGAAGAAGACTAAAAGGCCCTTCATAGAAGATGAAAAGCCTCTTCATGAAAGATGATTAAGATCAATTCATGAAGGAAGATCAAAAGACACAAGAGAGTTAATGTCCATTAATAGAGTTTAATGGATCATTCATCAAAGGAAGACCAAAAGCCAAATGACCTTTGGTATTCCTTGGATGAGTACAAAAGGTTTATCTCATTCATTTTCATTAAGAGAATTGGTCTTCTTCTCCTTCTTCCTCCTCTTCTTCCTCTTGGCCTATCCATCCTCATGGCCAAATCATCTTATGTGGCTAGCGCCACAAAGTTGGTTCTTCTCTAGATTGAGAGTTCTTGAGACGAACGGAACATGTTTGTGTGGATACCGTAGATGCGCGACCACTTGATCGCGCTGAGATCTGCATCGAAAGAAAAGTTGCTATCGGGATTGCGAAGGGCACACAACAAAGGTATACTTCTCATGTAAAACTTAGTATATGTAGTTTTATCCTTCGCATGGATCTTCTGGGAGAGGATCTAGTTAATTTTTCCGCTGCGCTTTCTACGTGTTTAGCTCGCTAGATCCTTACACTTTTGAAGATCAATAGTAAAATCAACAACACAACATTGTGTTGCAAATCAACAATACAATGTATTGTGTTGTTGATTTTTAAAAGATCATAACTTTTAACTAGGATTAAACCATGGGACACACAATAAATCAAATCGAACATCATTCAAATATCTTCAATTTGATATATTATGTCTCATGATCCAATCTCAGTTAAAAGTTATGGTATTTCAAAGTTTAAGTTAGCTGCAACGTGTTGCTCATCTTTGAAAGACTAGCAACAATGTTGTTGCTGACTTAAAATTTAAGAAATGATAACTATTGATTGAGATTGAATCATGAGATGCATAATATGTCAAATCGAAGCTCGTTGAACAAGGTTCGATTTGATATATTATGCGTCTCGTAGTTTAATACTAGTCAAAAGTTGTAATCTTTTGAAGATTAGTAATATAATGTATTGTGTTGCTTATTTTTTAGCAGTATAAAATCAACGTGTGGTTGACTTAAATTTTGAGAAACTATAACATTTGATTCAGATTGAATCATGAGAAGCACGACATATCAAAATGAAGATCTCTGAACGAGTTTTGATTTGATATATAATCTATCCCATTTAATCCTAGTCAAAAGTTATAGTCTCTTAAATTTAAGTCAGCAACACCGCATTGCTGATTTTTGAAAATCAGCAACACAGTGTTGCTGATTTTCAAAAATCAATTTTATGTTGCTAATTTTCAAAAATCAGTGTTGTATTACTGATTTTTGAAACTCAACAGCATAGTCTTGATTATTTTAAAAAACCAACAACAACGTGTTGCTGCCAGAAATTTTAAGAAACCATACCTTTCAATTTTCAGAAATCAACGACACATGATAGATTTTTGGAAATTAGCAACACAGGTGTTGCTAATTTTTTTTAAATCAACAACACCATATTGCTGATGATTTTTAGAAATTAGCAACATGTATTGCTAGATTCTAGAAACCAGCAACACAAGTGCTGTTGGTTTATCTTTATGACCCTGTTTATATTTATTATTTTCAATATGTCACATTGAAAATGTATATAATATCTAAAAATAATATATTTGTGATTTAACTTTTCAATTAATAATCTTTAGTATTCTCTGTGAGCTCCTTAAGATAAATAAACAAATTACTTGAAAGATAATACAACCAATCTTCTTACGATAAACAGATAAAAAGGCACAAAAGATCCATTACTGATCTCAAACACAAATGAACATCCATGATAAGACTAAACAATATAAGGAAGACGATCATTGCACAAGTATGAAACCTAGTGACAAAGAAAATAAATTTTTAGGAGCAATTAGGGACTCAGAGCTTCCTTGAAAAGGTAACTGCTCACTACTCAGGGTGTTTGGATGAGCTCCATAACTAATAGGAAAAATCATCTCATGCCTTGTTGGATCCAACTCTCTTTGGACGAAGTCGTGAAATGTCTTACTAAAGAGTTAAAACTAACCATGAGGTCAATCCACCAACATGCAGTTGTGATTTTAGAATTGAAAGGCACCTCACGACCAAGAAGGTTTCGTTGAGATGCACTGCTTGAGTCTTCAATTGAGACTGGAGTGACTTTTGCGGAGAGGAACAAGTATTAAAAGAGAGTCCATGATATTCTACCTAACATCTGTTTAGCAACAAACTCTGTTAGTAGCATAATAACAATGGAATAACTTCAAAGGGAAAAAAATAATTGATAAACAATAAGTTGCAAAGCACAGGACTCTAGAAGTTCAAATAGGAGCTTCCACCAATCCATCACTCTCTTCTCGCGTCCTTTAACCAAATCACTCTGCAACATGTTCTCTACACCCATCTTCCTTAGGTTTCTCAATTTTCATTTTAATGGTACCCACTATTTCTTCACCCTCCTCATCTTCATGTATCTTCTTGACAATTTTCGACACTTTAGCTCCACCAAGCTCGTCCTTTGGCTACCAACACGTGATCTTTTCTCCTCCTTCGGTTCATTAAACTCATAACCATACAAATCAATACTCACCGCCTGAAAACCAACGTCCTTCCCCTTCATATTCAGGTCGACCCAATAAGGGTTTTTCGAATCATCCATTGTCACCGCCTCAACCGTCTCCTCATTGTGGCAATTCCATTAAAGGAGACTCCTCTACAGTGCTTCTCGCGCAAATCTAACACGAAGTACTCAAGCACAATGGCTCTGTTAGCAAAGTTGTGCTCCTGCGAGGGTTTCCAATTGTCCTCCCTGACATTGGGCCCATCAGGATCTCCTAGTCACGGAACTCGAGACGGCCTTCCTCGGTAGGCGTGTCGCTCAAGAGAAGAAAGACAAGGAGGCAAAAAGGGAGGAGAACGAGGACAATATGGTGTTGTGGTACTGATTTCGGATGAACAATAATAGAGGAGGGAGGAGGATAAAATAAAAACTGAACTTAGTGAAGTTAAGTTGTTTAGATAATTCTAAAATCAAGTACTGAAATAGAAGAATACAAAATCATCTATGCATTTTGGTAAATTGCCAAAAAATATAAGTCTATTACCACTTTTACCAATTAAATGATTTATTTTTTTAAGGTGTACGCATGTTTAATAAAGAAAATGCATAATAACCTAAGTAATTTTTCGAGAATATTAAATCACAGTTTTCTACAAATATTATTCGAGAAACAACACATTTTTTTTCTACTTTGTCTCGGTTCTAGATTTTGTGAGCAAAGATATTACCAGATTTGATTCTTATGCAGAAAATAATTATTATTATTAAAATGTACTGTATATATGGAAACAAAACTAGAAATTAATGTCAATTTTAAATTTGAAAAACGACAAACTTTTGATTGAGGCATTTGTCACATTTTAGAATTTCAAATAATAATAATCATTAGTTTTAAAAAAGTTACTCTAAATACAAATTTGGAAATATAAGAAGATAAGTTTCGTGAATCTAGATCTTATTCCTAATAAATTAATGTCAAATTAGAGTTCAAGAACTCACGTTACGAAAACATCGCTCTCTCGCCGGAAACACTATAAAATATCACTAGCCACTGAGATTACAAGCACCGGTGTCGCCCTAACTTCTTTGTCTCCTGAATCGAGTGATCACTTCATATCTGCACTTGTTTTGTGGAATTCTCCGGAGGCTTCTTGCTCTCGCTCGGCACCCAGTGAGTCTTACGGCTCATCTTCTTACTGTCAGATTTGATTTGTGATTGATGTGTGAAATATGGTTCTTGAATAAAATCAACATAAAATCTTGTAGCTAGATATCGATCGGCTAATATATCTTTCATGAATTAGTATCCTTACATAGTAAAGCAATATATCTTAATGTTTGCTGCTTTGGTTGGATTTACAGGACATCAAGGACGAATCTAGGAATTAGAGATGGACTGTGTTGATTCTAAGTTAACTGCTAACGTTGACGTTAGAGAGCCCGCCGCCGATAGTGAGTTGGTCCACGAACACGACGTGAGGTTATGCTCAACCGTCTTACGTAGGATATCAATCTACAGTTGTTCGTCTCAGACATCGATGTAAGGGTATGTCAGTGTGGAGGACATGTCGATCCGGTTGTGACAGCCCAGTTGAGGGACGATGTCGATGACTACGCCTCAAGGGACAAGGGCCTAGCCATGGAGGGAGTGGCTGTGGCCACGAGCGATGATTGGGAAAGGATATGGAGATGAGTAAGCGAAATCGAGGAAAGAATTATGTCTATTCACTTAATGTAACGGGTCGTTATGGGCGCTACTTGGTTATAACAAGAATAATAACACTAATAATAATCGAATTGTGAATGAGAATTCCCCACGTGAAATGACATGATCATTTGGCCTCTGCCCAACTTCAGCCTCCGCAAGTCATCCTCATTTTCACCTTTCTCCTCTTACTAGTTGGTCAAGGACAGATGGAGAAATTAGAGTTAGGAAAGGCAGGAACTTAATCTAATAAATTATATGTTATTATATATTATATTATTATTGAATGAAGTGGTGTTAAGAAATTTTGAAATAGAACCTATATTTATATTCTGAGTTAAATTGTTATAAAAAAAATGAAATGTCATCAAATTGTCTTCAAATGCTTGCTCGAAATGTATACAATATCGATGTCACCCATTGGTTTATACGCACTTTCTCTCCAACCAATTAATTTTATCTAAAAGCGACTAATGAATGAAAAGTAACTAAGGCGAAAGGGAGGGGACGACAAATCTGGATGTCACCCGCCTATGCCACCTGGATCTTCTAGCTCACCCATGAGCTAGGGCACAAGTTAAATGACAAGTCCATTTGGTGGCCACTCCAGCACACGGAGCCAACCTCCATCGAGACCGTAGTCGACGGTGAGATCAGATCCCCATTGAGGCTCCATTATCCTCGTCGTCAGCCCTGTCATCCACATCAGGGGAGGAGGAGTCCGCTGCGAAGTGGCGCAAGAAGCTCCAGCCGACATGAGCACTACCGACGCAAATCGATCATCGCATCCATGCTTGCCCCGCTTGTGGTGTTCTATCCGGTACAAGACCTTTGCTACAGGGTGAGGCACAAAAAATTTGGGTTGGGCTGGAGCCCAGGATAGCCCTTGGATAGATCTGTCTCTGCAGGACGTGGCTATGGTATCTGTAGCGCATCTTCCATCAGATTTTGAGAATAAAGGAAAAAGTTATTATATTATTGGGTGAACTGTACTATTTGAGATCGATACTAAATATAAACCTATCGAGCCCATCGGGAGAGGCGCTTATGGCATCGTATGTTCATCGATCGATCGTGAAACAAAAGAGAAAGTTGCTATTATTGAAGATTAATGCTTTTCCATAAATGAATGTACAAGACATATGCATGAATGTCTAGAATAAATAGGATTCATGACTAAGATTCATGAACTAGTAATCAAAGCATGTATTTCATTTAATTTTAGATACATGTATGTTGCAAGTACGTAGAACTAGTTGAAGCATAGATTAGTATAAATAGGAGAAGTCTTGTACCCATTGGCAGTAGAGTTTTTTCTTAACAAGAAGTCTTACTCCAAATATTTTCTTGTTGTAACAAGTATAATTCCAACGACTAAAAGCATAAGTCTTGGAAATACCCAACATATTTTGTGGTATCAGAGCGAAAGGTTTTGGTTCTAAATATCTCTCGCATATTTATCAATGGCGTCTACAAGCAACTAAGAACTCGCGTTCACATATTCCCAACAAGGTATCCCCATCTTTGTTGGTCAAGATTTTGAATTATGGAACGTGCTTATGAGGACCGTATTCGTGTCTCACGAATTATGGGATGTTATTGATGAGGGGTATATTGCTCATACTCCGGAGGAGGTTGCGGCATTTACAAATGCGCAGAAAAAAGAGCATAAAGAGAACAAAACGAAGGATGCAAAAGCCTTGTCCTTTATGCATCAAGGGGTGAGCCGATCAATTCTTCCGCGCATTACGAGTGCTAAGACCGCAAAAGAGGCCTGGCAAATTCTAAAAAATCAGTTCGGAGGCCATGAGAAGGTAATCACAATTAAATTGCAAAATCTATGGCGAGATTTCGATAATTTGGGCATGAAGGATTCCGAAAATATGCAAGACTTTCTCTCCAGAGTTTTAACAGTTATAAATCAAATTCGAGGATATGGAGATACTCTAGAAGAGAAAAAGATTATAGAGAAAGTCCTACGATGTTTGCCAGCGAAATTTGAGCATATAGTTGCAGCGATAGAAGAATCCAAAGATTTATCAAAATTGTCTTTGGATGAACTCATGGGTTCTCTTGAAGCCCATGAAAAGAGGATGAACAGATTCTCTACTCAAACCTTGGAGCAAGCTTTTCAAGGAAAAATGAATGTTTCTCAAAAAGAGAAAGACAGTCCGCAAGAGAAGAAGAATATATCGGCACAAAGAGCATCCCAAGGAAGAGGTCGTGGCAGATTTCAAAATTCTAATACTCGTGGTCAAGGTAGAGGAGGAAGAGGTAACTCTAGCTCGCGATTCAAGAATCAAGATTCAGATTCTTATTGTCGCATATGCCGAAGAAATGGTCATGACACTCAAAGTTGTTGGAATAGATGCAAAAGGTGCAAAAATGCAAATCACTCAAAAAAAGACTGTTGGTTTCAAGATGAGGATGAGACAAAGGAGGCAAACTTCTCTGAAAAAAATGAAGTCGATCAGGTATTTTATTCATGCTTAAATTCTCAACAGCAACTTGAGAATATTTGGTATGTGGACAGCGGCTGCAGCAACCATATGTCTGGAAATAAGAAGATGTTCGTGGATATCGATGAATCATTTTCATCGGAGGTAAAGATTGGAGATGGCAAAGCACTTAAAATTATTGGAAAAGGTGCGGTTTCTATTCAGACAAAAGAAGGGAAAGACAATATCATCAAAGATGTCCTTTATGTGCCGGAATTAACTCAAAATTTATTGAGTGTTGGCCAGCTCTTGCAGAAAAACTATAAGGTGGAGTTCAATAATGATCATTGTGTCATTATTGACAAGCAGAAGAAACTCACGATGGCAAGAATTAAGATGAGTCAGAATAAAGTATTTCTTCTAAACTTGCCATTAGCCGAGAAAGTTGCACTTCAAAGCATGACGGATGGAGATCATAAGATCTGGCATTTGAGGTATGGACATTTGAGCTACAAAGGTTTAAATTTACTAAAAAAAATGAAAATGGTATTTGGGCTTCCAAATTTTCCATACCAAGATAAACCATGTGAAGGATGCATTTTCGGCAAAATGCATCGGCTACCATTTCCAAAAATATCTTATAGAGCCAAAGTCCCTCTCGAGTTGGTACATGCAGATATTTGCGGACCAACGCAAACTCCATCTCTCAACAATTACAAGTATTTTCTCTTATTCGTGGATGACTACACCAGGATGATGTGGGTCTACATACTCAACCAAAAGTCAGAAGCATTCCCGAAATTTTTGGAGTTCAAGAGACTTGTAGAAAATCAGTGTGGAAGAAAAATAAAAATTCTTCGCACAGATCGTGGAGGAGAATTTATTGGAAATGCCTTCATGGATTATTGCAAAGAGAAGGGGATCCAAAGGCAGTTGACAGTTCGATACAGCCCGCAACAAAATGGAGTCGCCGAGAGGAAAAATCGCACCATAGTGGAGATGGCTCGTAGCATGATGGCGGGTAAAGGACTTCCAAAATCATTTTGGGCAGAAGTTGTAAATGCAGCTGTGTATATTTTGAACCGGTCACCAACAAAAGCGGTTCCAAATAAGACTCCATATGAGGCATGGCTTCAGAGGAAGCCACAGGTGAATAATTTTAAAGTTTTTGGCTGCATCGCATATTCTCATATTCCATTTCAGCAAAGAGAAAAATTTGATGAAAAAGGAGAAAAACTTATTTTTGTCGGTTATAGCGACGAGTCCAAAGGGTATCGATTATTGGACCCAAGGACAAATAAACTCATAATTTCTCGAGATGTTATTTTTGATGAAATGCAGTCGTGGAATTGGGGCGATAAAGAGAAGATTGTATCTCAGCCAACACCGCCTATTTTTTTACCAAAGACGATTGATCAATCAAACACAAGTGAAGGTGCAAGTACATCAAGTAATAGAGATATCTATCCAGAGTCAGAAAGCCCTGTAAGAAAAGTTCGAAGCTTAAGAGACATATATGATTCTTGTGATGTCGCATTTTTTACATATGAGCCACAAACTTATGGGCAAGCTGAAAATCAAGAAGTATGGCACGAGGCAATGAACGAAGAAATTATCAGCATTGAAAAAAACAAAACATGGGAGCTCATAGATCTTCCCAAAGGAAAAAATGTGATCGGGGTTAAATGGATCTACAAGACAAAATTCAAGGAAGATGGCTCAATTCACAAACATAAAGCTCGTCTAGTAGCAAAGGGGTATTCTCAACAACCTGGAGTTGACTTCACAGAGACATTTGCACCAGTTGCTCGCATGCAGACGATACGAATTGTTCTCGCTGTTGCAGCACAATTGGAGTTACCGATCTATCAATTGGATGTAAAATCCGCGTTTCTCAATGGTGACTTGAAGGAAGAAGTTTATGTAGAGCAACCGGCAGGTTATGTTATCGAAGGAAAAGAAGAAAAAGTTTACCGGCTTCGGAAAGCACTATACGGCTTAAAGCAAGCACCAAGGGCCTGGAATAGCAAGATTGACCATTATTTTCGATCACAAGGATTCGAACAAAGTCGGAATGAGCCATCATTATATGTAAAGAAAGGTGCGCAAGATTTTCTAATTGTGTGCCTTTATGTCGACGACTTGATATATGTTGGTACTAATCCTTATATGGTGAAAGAATTTAAAGAAGCTATGATGAAAGAATATGAGATGACAGACTTGGGTCTCATGAAGTATTTTCTTGGGATTCAAGTTCGACAATCCAAAGGAGAGATTTTTATGTCTCAAGAAAAATATCTTGACGAAGTATTAAGAAATTTTCAAATGAGCAATTGCAAATCAATCTCAACTCCATTGGCAACTAATGAGAAGTTGCAGCTAGATGATGGAGCAGCAAAAGTTGATGCAAAAATATATAGAAGCTTAGTCGGCTCATTGATCTACTTGACAAATACAAGACCTGACATTGTATATTCTGTCAGCTTGATCTCAAGGTTTATGCACGAACCAAGCAAGCTACACTATGCAGCTGCTAAAAGGATTTTGAGATATCTTCAAGGAACAAGAAAGCTTGGTATCAAGTATGTCAAAGAAAAAGAAAATAAACTTGTTGGATATACCGATAGCGATTGGGCTGGATCACTCGATGACCGCAAAAGTACATCCGGATATATATTTTGCTTGGGTTCGAAAATTATTTCTTGGGTATCTAAGAAGCAGAAGACGGTATCACTCTCATCAGCAGAAGCCGAATATATTGCAGCCACCGATGCTGCTTGTGAAGCTGTTTGGCTAAGAAGAATTTTAAGTGATGTTGAGCAAAAGCAAGAGGCCCCTACAACAATTTTCTGTGATAATAACTCTACTATTGCGATGACAAAGAATCCAGTTTTTCACGCAAGGACGAAACATATTGAACTTCGACATCATTTCATACGAGATCTCGTAAGTGATACAAAAATTCAGTTGAAGTTCATCAACACAAACGAGCAGTTTGCGGATGGTTTTACTAAAGCAGTAAGCTCAGGAAAAATCGAGCAACTTCGAAATCATGTTCGAATTACATGATCTGATCAAGGGGAAAACATTAAGGAGGAGTATTGAAGATTAATGCTTTTCCATAAATGAATGTACAAGACATATGCATGAATGTCTAGAATAAATAGGATTCATGACTAAGATTCATGAACTAGTAATCAAAGCATGTATTTCATTTAATTTTAGATACATGTATGTTGCAAGTACGTAGAACTAGTTGAAGCATAGATTAGTATAAATAGGAGAAGTCTTGTACCCATTGGCAGTAGAGTTTTTTCTTAACAAGAAGTCTTACTCCAAATATTTTCTTGTTGTAACAAGTATAATTCCAACGACTAAAAGCATAAGTCTTGGAAATACCCAACAGCTATCAAGAAGATAAACAACACCTTTGAAAATCCCATCCGTCCATTGAGGACTCTACGGGAGATCAAGCTTTTGAGACGGCTGAAGCATGATAATATCATCACACTAAAGGATGTCATGGTACCTCCCAACAGGAGATCATTCAAAGACGTTTACCTTGTCTTTGAACTTATGGATGGATACAGATTTGTGGGAGATCATCCAATCACCTCAGCCTATGAAAAGATTAATTGCAATATATATATATATATATATATATAGAATTTTGTTAAAATACATACCTGTGCATGCGAACTCGTCCGCGACACACAATTCGAACTCGTCCGCGACACACAATTTATTGTTTTTAATATTTTTTTTATTTTTTAAATATAAGTTTAAATATATATATATATATATATATATATAAGGATTTTATATGTTAAAATAAGGACCTAGTAGCGGCAGAATCCATGTCGCGATCCCCGACGGGTTCACCTCTTGGGCTATAGTGTGGGTGGGTCCAGGCGGCCGGAGGCCGCCGGCGGTGGGCAGATGGCCGGCGGCCGGGCGGGTGGCGGGCGCGCGAGGAGGCGCGGTGAGCGGATGGCCGGCGGGCGAGGAGGCGTGGTGAGCAGCTTCGGCGAGAGAAAAACTTATATTTAAAAAATCAACTTTTGTAGATCGCGGATGAGTCCGCAGGCGGCCTCCGCCTGCCTGGACCCACCCACACTATAGCCCAGGAGGTGAACCCGTCGGTGATCGCGGCATGGATGCCGGATGCGCCTGCCACCCGCCCGGCCGCCGACCATCTGCCTACCGCCAACGGCCTCCAGTCGCCTGGACCGACCCACACTATAGCCCAAGGGGTGAATCCGTCAGGGATCGTGGCATGGATTCCACCACTACCAGGTCCTTATTTTAACGTATAAAATCCTTTTATATATATATATATATATATATATATATATATATAAACAAAAGGAAAACTTATATTTAAAAAAATATATTAAAAAAAAATCAAATTGTGGGTCGCGGAGGAGTCCGCATGCACAGGTATGTATTTTAACAAAACTCTATATATATATATATATATATATATATAGATAAAAGATTTTGTTACCAACAATATAATCAATAACAATGAATTAATTTTCTTAATGCAATTGCTTCGAGGACTGAAGTATCTTCACTCAGCAAACGTAATTCACAGAGACTTGACGCCAGAGAACCTTTTTGTCAATTGCGTCGATTGCAAGCTTAAGATCGGTGATTTCGGACTAGCTCGTTCCATGACTCAGAGTGGCCGAGGAATGAGTTCATATATTGCTACTCAAAAGTATCGAGCACCAGAGCTGCTCATTTGCTCAAATAGATACGATAATTCCATTGATATGTGGTCTATCGGTTGCATTCTAGCTGAGCTACTTGGGCGCAGACCTCTCTTTTCCTGCACTGACGATATCAACCAGCTCGAGCGCATTGTCAGTGTTCTTGGCGTTAAGGGCGATGTTGATATCAACTTCGTTGACAATGAACATGCTTGCAAGAACATCAAGTCACTGCCACATGGTCTCGGCATTCCTTTAGCTAGCATATACCCCCATGCCAATCCCTTGGCCATCGACTTGCTGAAGAAGATGTTAGTTTTTGATCCATCAAAGAGAATCGATGTCACTGAGGCACTGCAACATCCTTATATGGCTTCATTCTACGACCCCCTGTTTGATCCTGCTGCTGATGGCCCCGTCGATCATGGTTTTGAAGACGATGTCGAGGAAGACGCGATCAGAGAGATGATGTGGGAGGAGATGCATTTCTATCACCAAGAAAGAGAAGTTGCTTCCAGAGCCTATAGATTCTTTGCAAGTGATCTTCAAACAACATTAGACCGTGTTATGAGTATTTAGCACAGAATTTGCTGCTTTATTTCTCTACTGTGACCTAACCTTGAAAATAGTTTTGATTGTGTGATTTCTCACTTTTTTGTGTGTGAATTTGTTGTACATGTACAAAGCTAATTAATTTCTGTTGCAAGATTTGCAGAATGTATAGAAAATACTACTGATCTTTCATGTGCCATCAAACTTGGTTACAATAAAATTCATTATAGCAGATGAAGTCCTACAATTTCTCCTTCATCTTTATTTCCATAGGTCCATTTTAACGGCTAAGATCTATGACTTTAAATTGGGCTTCGTAAAGAAAATTCACCGTAGCACATATGATCCCATACGAACAGCCGCAATGAACGATGACATACGAACAACACGATAAATCTGGATCAAAAATGCCAAATTAAATAGATTGTGTGCCTTAGTTGACCATTGATGTTAAGGAGTTTTTTCTTGACCGGTTCTGTAGCAATTTGATCCCGTGGCAGGTAAATAGACTAAGCATATAGAAATGGTAAAAGTATGAATAAAAAAAACAATGTGCTTCAACCAAAAAGAAAAAAATAAAATAAAATTTAGCGCATAAGCCAGTTTCTTTCATCCGGCCAATTAATTGTTGAATGATTTTGTGTCCTATTTGCATCGACAGAGTTTATCCCCCTCATCAAATCTCCCTCATCAATCGTCCACAGACTATTAAGTAGCAAATCTTCATATTGATGGACAAACTTCTAGAATCAACGCACAATTTGATCCGTGAGTAATCCTCTAGATTATAAGCCTGGCATGATTGCTGATTCATTATTAAGCCTCATGACAAAAAATTAAATTTAAAAGTACTAATCCATTTTGAAAATTATAAATTATAGATTTGGTTGTGTGTGTGTTTGCGTCAACAATGCATAGAAATAAAATGAAAGAGCATAGTATTAAGTCCTAACATGTATCGATAGCAAAAGGGTTGTGCAATTTTCTTCTCAGCTAAGCATGATAATACCAAAGAAGTTTGATTGACTTCGATGGACATTGTAATATATGCAATGTTTGACTTGGGATATTTTAGAGCATAATGTAGCTTTGCCATCAATGTTTACTTGGATGGATTTTTAAAAGAGCAGGAGAGCATGATCTCCAAGCCTACACTACTCCTCTCCGCTGTTTACCTACCTCAAAAGAAGAGGAAAGATTGTATTAGGAATTGATTTCCTCGACATCTTTTCCTTATTTTGTTGTCATCTCAGCCAAAAGTCAAGAAAGGCATAAATGTGAATTCATGAAAAAATATGGATTATTAACTCATTCAAATGAGTTGAATAAAAAAAAGCCTTGATATAATCTGCTAACAAAATAATGTGAGGATTAGTAAATTTCCTAATGACTCAAGGGTTTGGGATAAAAGATCTTATTTTTTATTCAATAGGATATCCCATAGATCACTAGTTGGGTTTGGGTTAGTTGAATCGAGTTGATTAATGTTGCTAATTTTAAATATTTTTATGTAAAACAGTGCACAACAATCTTTGCTAAACTTTAGAATTATGAACATTAAAACATACAAACGAGGGAAAAAACATACCATGAAAGATCTTTGCAGAATCTCAGTAAATACTGCTCTAATTAGCATACAAAGGATCATCAAAAAGCTCTAAGAATCACCTGTACAACTAACTAACAAAGGATCATTGACTGAGGTTATTGTTTACTAAACAAAATATAGCAATTATCATATAGATGTTAGGAGAAAATGCCAGTTGTACACAAAATAACAAAAATTCTATTGGTTTTTTAAAGTTCAGTATTTCAAATATGAAGAAACTCAGACCTAAAAGATCTTTGTAAAATAGAAACTAAAAGGGTTGTTGGTCCCCTTGTCAGCCATGCTTATGATCTTAAGCAGCTCAGGGGCATTTTCTTCATTTGGGAGAATAAAATTCTTGATAAACTTTGAATTTGGCAATATCAAGTAATTAAGCATGCTGAGTTTTGCACACAACCCTTTGGACTTCAAAATCTTCACAGCATGGGATCGAGGAATTACCT
The DNA here is from genome assembly GCF_018446385.1 of Zingiber officinale. NCBI lineage: Eukaryota > Viridiplantae > Streptophyta > Magnoliopsida > Zingiberales > Zingiberaceae > Zingiber > Zingiber officinale. Next base: position 83,807,651 of record NC_056006.1, read on the forward strand.
CTTCTCCAAACTATCCAACATATGTGTTGGTTGATGCGCAATGCAAGAAGGCGTCAACCCAACTTCATTGATGAAAAACTCCATCTTTGTGTAATTCTTTTTGGGACACGCATAACATAGTCGGCGCCATTCTCACTGCAGTAAGAATCTCTGACTCCGTCAATCCAAACTTCATCAGGAGCTTGAACTTAGTGTTGACTATATCTTGACTGACCTTTCTAAGTGAATAAAGGGTCCATAAGAACATCTTAGGGTGTCGGGGAACCCCAAACTCATCAGCTCTACGAACCAAAGCCCGTAGTGAACCTAGGCTCTGTAGGATGAAGTTGGGATTACTTCTCATAACGAGAGAAACTCTTTCTCGAGTAATTCCACATTCATTCCTTAAAAAATTCAGGTTAAGATTTACCCTCTTCTCGCTTCCTATGAACAGTCGTTGCTTCTTCAAACACTTAAGAAGGACCTCTCTTGATCCAAGGAGGCATTCCCAAAACTGCAATTTGGGGAGACGCTGTTGCGCACACTTTTGTTAGTCACGTTTGTGTTTTTAGGGATGATATCAACAAGATCGGACTCAGTGGAGCCGATTTCGCGTTAAGATCAAAACTTCGGCGCGAGGTCTTCTCAACATTGCTGCAAAGCAGGCTGGGGAGCGTACAAAAGATCCTATCGAGGTGGGAGCCGTGGAATATGAGGAATTTAAGAACGACGTCAGGTTTTTCGATGGATTTGAGGTAGGCTAGGGATTTGGAGGCCCTGGACACCACGACTTCCGACAAACACCAAGAGTTGACGAGTTGTCCGCCATGGAAATGGTTGTTGGAAGAGAAGAGAAGGACCACAAGGCGGCGGGGTCCGAAAGAGGAGACGGCAGCATTGTGGCGCACGACCGAGTGCAGCATTGTGGTGGCTCCAACACTCGCATTTCTGATCAAGTGTCGTTCCTAGGTAAAGTTTACAGGTTTAAAATGAGAAAGAGCGTGAGCGTGCTTTTTATTGAAATAATAATTAAAGAGTTGTCTTTTATTTATTTATTTATTATCAAAAGATATTTCATTATCGATCAGTAGATTTTTTATTTTTAAATTATTCTTATATTAGTGTAGCAATTATAATTCCTATTCACTAAAATGTGAACCCTAAACCTAACATCCCTCCAAGTCAAAATACGGCAACTCCCACTCTAATTAACATTAATAAATTATATTACGGTAGTTACAAATATCACTTCATTTCTTATCAATACAAATAAATATTATAATATAGCAGTACTTTGACTCTAATCAATAATAATAATATTATACTCCAGGAGCACAATGCAAGTGACAAGACAACATGGGCAGATGTAAGGGGTGGTAGGCCTGGGTTGTAGCCTAGGACTTCGTTGGCCCATTCTCTACTAAGTAGCATAGTAAAAAAAAATATTATGCCCAATGTACAAATTTAATTTAGCCTACCCCAAAACCCAATTCTCATTTTCCTCCCAAACTTTAAAAGCAATTGAATTATTGATCATTTATTTCATTTCATATGAGTCACGAGAGATACACAAGAAGCTGACGGGTTAGGGTTTTGAGGAGTTGAGCCTGGAGGTAAGGGCAGAGCTTGAGAGTTGAGAGAAATTTTTCTTGAGGTAATAAAGTATGAATTTAATTCAAATAAAACTAGAAATTAGTTTATAATTCTCAATTTTTTTAATTTCAAGCCTAGAGCAGGGCAGAGGCGTAGAGCTTGAACCTTGAGAGAACTTTTTCTTGAGGTAATAAAATATGAGTTTAATTCAAATATAACTTGAAATTGGTTATAATTCTGGATTTGTTGGTTTCAATGGTTACTTGAGAGAAATAATTTTTTCCCATTTTTTGTTGGTTTCTAGAGATAGAGATTGTTTATGTATATGTGGATAATATAAATCTATAGATTATATTTAATTATTTATTCCTATCTAGATTAATATTTGTAGAATTTAAAATTAATGATGTATGACTATTCAGTATTTAGTATTTATAGAATTATCAAAAAATTTTGTTGAAACTTCATTCTTCTTAAAATTGTATTTGTTATTCTAGTTTTGTTTGAGATTATGTAACTATCAATAATATAATTGGTTTGTTAAATCAGGGTTATTTTTGTAGATTGAAAATGAAAATCATCAACCTGCTATGAAAAGGGAAAAAAAACTTTATTGTCTTTTTTTTTAAAAAAAAAAACCAATATGAAGGTCCCTCAATTCCTAATATCCCCCTTCAGCAGCCACATCTTCTGAATTCATAGTCTTAGCTTTGTAATCCGAGAAAGAGGAAATAAATATATGAATATCCAATAAATGAATGAGACCATGTTCAGCGAGCTTACCTAAATGGTAGGCCATATCAACCAAAACTTTTGACATATCAACGAACACAATTTGGTAAGCAGACACATAGATTCTGAGAACATTGGTATAATAAGTTTTAGTGGTTGGAATACTCTTCTTCGACAAATAAGGAATACTTTTCTTCGACACATTAAAGGTGTTGGTACGGTTAGCACTAACGATTTAACCCAGGTTTTGATGAATGACAAATCAGGTTAAGTTAACTTGTTGTTGTCTAACACTCTGATCGAGTGTGCAGGAAAAGTCCAGACAGGTCGACAGGCTGACCAGATATCTGGCACGAAGCACAGCTAGGTCGACGGGCTGACCGGATAGCTGGCGAGATGTCCAAGCGGGTCGACGGGCTGACCGGACGCTTGGCGAGAAGTCTAGCTAGGTCGACGGGCTGACTGGATAGCTGGCGAGAAGTCCAGACGGGTCGAAGGGCTGACCGGACGTCTGGCAGGTAAGTAAGGTAAGTCACTGGAGGGGAGTGACTGCGAGGAGGCGTTCCCGGGAAGGGAACATTAGGCGTTGATCCGGCTTAGATCCATTTCGGATATCTAAGTCGAGATCGTGACTAGATTCCAGTCTCGGAAAGACGGAATCTAAGTCATACTCTTTTTTATTAATTTGTTTGAACTCTAACTGTGCTAACAATCTATTTTACAGGATATATATTTACCTCGGACTAACTCTATTTTGCAGAGGAAGGAGTTCCTGGAAATAAGAGGTCCGGGCGCTCGGAAGGGATCAGGGCGCCCGGAGGTCCAGGCGCCCGGAAGGGATCCGGGAGCCCGGAGGTGAGTTTTATCCAAACTCGCACGTCGCCACGTGGAGCTTGATGGTTGGACCTGCCACGTCCCACCAGGGCGCCCGGAAGGGATCCGGGGCGCCCCGAGCTTCATATAAAAGAAGGGTCAGAGGGGAGCTCAAATATATAACAGAAAGAAAGTCTTCTACTGCTTGCTCTACTGCTCTGCGCTCCAGCGACGCTAATAAAGATCCGACAATACGCTCCTTTCTTTTTTCTTTAATTCTTGTCGGTACTTTTCTTTATTTTACTAGCATTTCTGTACTATTAAAGTGTAATCATTTTCGAACTGCTAGTGATTGCCCAACGAAAGTACTCACGGAGTACGGGCCTTCGAGTAGGAGTCGTCACAGGCTCCGAACAAAGTAAAAAACACCGTGTTCAGTTTGTCTCAGTTTTTATTATTCCGCTGCGTTTATACTCGTTGTTTTTCGAATCGATATTCACCCCCCCCCCTTTATCGACGTTTCACGATCCAACAAGTGGTATCAGAGCAGGTACCGCTCTGATTTGGTGCAACCACCAATTAGACAGGGGGTGAAAATATTCTTTTTCTGTTTTTTTTTATTCTAATCTAATATTATTATTATTAATTTGAATTTTTTTGTCGCAATTAAATCTATAATTAGTGCAACACTAATTTAGATACTGCCATAATTTTTTTTCCCGCACTGCTAATCCAAGACCAAGTCTTGGGATATTTTTCTTTCGTTGTTTACTTGTGTGCAGGATGTCTCAACTAGAAGGCTTTAGTACAGTACGCCCTCCCATATTCAACGGGGATGACTTCTCGTACTGGAAGAAAAGAATGGAGGTGTACCTAAAGACAGACTACGATCAATGGTTCAGCGTTATAAAGGCGTACCGAACTCCAGTCGACAACTCCGGAAATCCACTAGACCCGAAACAGTGGACTCCGGACATGAGGAAAAAGGCATCAACAGAAAACAAGGCAATCAACACGCTACATTGCGGCCTAACACGAGAAGAGCTTAATCGCTTCGGACCACATCAGAATGCTAAAGAATTGTGGGACAAACTGATCGAGTTACACGAATGAGCGAGCGACACAAAGGTAACAAAAAGAGACCTACTTTTAAATAAAACGTTGGACCCCATGGTAGTTTTGATGTGATCAACCAAGTTAGTTAGGTCCTGCTGTGCTTGATCCCTGTGTCTGAGTGTGCAGGAGCTTAGGAGCACAGGAAGTCGAGCGGAAGACGCAGCTAGCGAGAAGGACGGCACGGGAAGGGAGCCGACGGGCTCGGTGCGTCCGAAGGACGAGAGAGCTGCGGAAGAGTACTCCGGTGGGCGTGAAGAGCGTGCGCGGCGTTCGAGGGACGTTAAGCCGGGACGGAAGGCTGCTCGAGGAGAAGGTCGGGAATTGGGTTCGAGTGTGCCCTATTCCGGTTGGCCGCAATCATCCAAAAGAACGGAGCTTCGGAAGCCAAAGTGAAAAAGAAAAGGAGTCAAAAGAGGCTGGAAATTACTGTAGCAGAAAGTTACTGTAGCAGAAGTTACTGTAGCTTGAAGGCGCCTTAAACAAGCTTGAAGGCGCCCTTGAAGGCGCCTTCAAGCCTTGTTCAAGGCCTTCAACAGTCTGTTTTGACCGTTTGCGCTGCGGATAAAGTTTTATCCGCTGACCGAGCTAGAGGCGCCTTAAACCTTGTTGGAGGCGTCTTGGACCCTCGGGATAGACCTTCCAGGAGCTATAAAAAAGCCCCTAGAGCTAGGAATTCAACAAGAACTCAAGCATTCAATCTGTAGTGTTTCCTAGCAATAGTTCTGAGCTTTTGAAAGTGTAAAAGGCTTCTCCTCCTTCAGCAAAGGAGAGTTTCTTTTAGTGCGCTTCTACTGCCCTGGATTAACAACCCCCTTGGTTGTAACCAGGTTAATTCTTCTGTGTCTTTCTTTTACTGTTTTATTATTTTGTTAACTATTGCACTAACTGAGTTGAAAGTACGAGGAGGGTATAGTTTAATTTTTTTTTCAGCAATTCACCCCCCTCTTGCCGGCACTCCGCTGCACCAACAAGTGGTATCAGAGCCTGATCGCCTCAGAAGGACTAACCGCCAACTGAAGCACTACGATCAAGACGATGGCCGGAGCGAACATTCATCCCCCGAAGTTCGACGGAGACTTCGCCATATGAAAGCACAAAATGGAGGTATTTTTTAAAACAGATTTTGATATTCTTATTACAATGAAATATGATTTTGCAGCACCGAAAGACAAAGAAGAAAGCACATGGAGCAAGAAGGAGCAAGCCGATTTCGTCGCCAACGGAAAGGCAGAGTTCCACCTGCTCAGTGTGCTGCCGCCACAGGAGGTAAATCGGATCGGAAGCTATGACTCAGCGAAAGATCTCTGGGAGAAATTCCTGGAGCTTCACGAAGGTACTTCCGAAGCGAAGCGCGACATCCTCCGGAACCAGTTAACGAACCTCCGGATGAACCAAGGCGAGAAGGTAGCGCAACTCCAAGCGAGAATCAAGGAGCTAATAACACAACTAATGAACCTTGGAGAAGAGGTAACCAACCGGGATTCCATCCGATACGCGCTCAATGCATTCCAGAGAACTCCAGAGTGGGCCTCCTTAGTAGATGCGTATTACATCTCTAAGGACCTCGAGGTAAGTACTTTAGAACAATTATTTTCGACTTTTGAACTTCACGAATCTCGAGTTTCAGAACCCAACGAAGCAGAGAAGACAAGTCAGAACATTGCCTTAAAGGCAAAAGTGAACAGTTCTGACTCTGAAGCCTCAGTCGACGAATCCGAAGCGGCACTACTGGTAAGACGCTTCAATAAGTTTTTTAGTACTAACAAATTTAAATCGCAGAGGCATCATTAAAAAAAGAGGACGGTTCGTTGCTACAACTGCAACGAAGAGGGGCACATCAAAGATGATTGCCCAAAGTTGAAGAGAAAGGAGAAAGAAAAGGAAAAGCCAAAATACAAGAAACCAGAACCCTCCAAGTACAAGAATCTGAAGGCTACTTGGTCAGATTCGTCAACCTCTGAGTCAGACATCGAAGAATTCTCAGGGTTAGCGCTATTGGCGAACCATCAACAGGAAGAAGACTCAAGCTCAGAGATGAGTATCGATGAAGGGGGAGGAACATCAGAAGAAGAAAGCAGCAGTGAAGGGGGAGCGTCACCAGACCAGGTAAGTAAGGTACGCAATCTAACCCCAACTCAATCTTTTAAATTTATCAAGTCTCTTTCTAAAGAGTTAGATCAATTAGAAAAAGAGAATGCTGAACTAAAGTTAAACCTAGCAAGAGCATGCCCGTTAGAAATGTATGATCATCTAAATCAGAAAATGAAAATTTGAAATTAGAAATTGAAAAACTGAAATATGATGCATGCTTAAATCAATTTCCAAATTCAAAATTAAGAATTTATGGTAAATTAAATTGGTATATAAGGAAGCATCAAGGTCAACTTAGAAAAATACCAAGAAACTATGTACCCCCTAGATTTTTGAATAATCCTGTAGGAACGAACCTCTATTGGGTTCCAAAATCTGTGCTTAGTTAATTTTTCAAAAATTAAAAGCTTACAGTGAGAAAATTAAACATTGAAATTCTTTATGGAAGCTTTGTCTAAGGAAGTGGTTGTTGCTCCAATAATCAAGAAGGCCTAGTGCCTCGCCACGACCTGGAAGCTAAAATATTGAAAGAAAATGTTTAATTAACTTTCTGAAAAAGCATTAAACAAGAATTAAATAATGCTTCGAAAGTTTATCAAATATTTGTTAAAATAAACAAAAATTCCTTAGAATTTTTTAAAAAATTCTAACTTAATTTTTTGGGTTAGAAATTTTCTTCTGGAAAATTCTAAAAGTTTATTCACTTGACTTAGAATTTTTTTTTTTTTGGAACATTTGAACATTTACTTAGGATTTTTTTTCTTAGAAATTTTTTTAAAAAATTTATTTTAACTTAGCAATTTTTTTTCAAAAATTCATTTTTAACTTAGAAAATTTTCAAAAAACTTTAATCTTACTTGAATATTCTTAAGACCCCATTTTTGCTGTGATCAAAGGGGGAGAGAAAAGTACAAGTTTAGGGGGAGTTAGAGAAAACTTAAAATCTATTTTTTTAAAAAAAAATTGTAATTTTACTAATTGCAAAAATTATTCTTAACTTGTTAGTTTAGTAATTTTTCTTTAAAATTACTGTTTTTTTTGTCTATTTTTCACCCTAACTTGAACTTGGGTTGATGCACATCAAAAATGGGGAGATTGTTGGACCCCGTGGTAGTTTTGATGTGATCAACCAAGTGTAACGCCCCGGCCCGGGTGCGCCCCACCCGAACTGAACCGGGAACGCTATCTGAATTGCCCATCGGGTTGACGACTAGCTCCACAAACCACCGGAGGTTCTTTCAGCGTGCTTTGTCCTCACTCGCACGCACCCTGGAAAACTTCCCAGGAGGTCACCCATCCTCAGATTTCTCCAAGCCAAGCACGCTTAACTTTGGAGGTGCACCTTGGTGATATGGATAGTACCATCTAACCTTTTTAAGTCATATTTAACCAGAATCTCAGAACCGGGGTATTACACCAAGTTAGTTAGGTCCTGCTGTGTTTGATCCCTGTGTTTGAGTGTGCAGGAGCTTAGGAGCACAGGAAGTCGAGCGGAAGACGCAGCTAGCGAGAAGGACGGCACGGGAAGGGAGCCAACGGGCTCGGTGCGTCCGAAGGACGAGAGAGCTGCGGAAGAGTACTCCGGTGAGCGTGAAGAGCGTGCGCGGCGTTCGAGGGACGTTAAGCCGGGACAGAAGGCTGCTCGAGGAGAAGGCCGGGAATTGGGTTCGGGTAAGCCCTATTCCGGTTGGTCGCAATCACCCAAAAGAACGGAGCTTCGGAAGCCAAAGCGACGAAGAAAAGGAGTCAAAAGAGGCTGGAAATTACTGTAGCAGAAAGTTACTGTAGCAGAAGTTACTGTAGCTTGAAGGCGCCTTAAACAAGCTTGAAGGCGCCCTCTTTTTAAGGCGCCCTTGAAGGCGCCTTCAAGCCTGTTCAAGGCGCCTTCAACAGTCTGTTTTGATCGTTTGCGCTGCGGATAAAGTTTTATCCGCTGACCGAGCCGGAGGCGCCTTAAACCTTGTTGGAGGCGCCTTGGACCCTCGGGATAGACTTTCCAGGAGCTATAAAAAGGCCCCTGGAGCTAGGAATTCAACAAGAACTCAAGCATTCAATCTGTAGTGTTTCCTAGCAATAGTTCTGAGCTTTTGAAAGTGTAAAAGGCTTCTCCGCCTTCAGCAAAGGAGAGTTTCTTTTAGTGCGCTTCTACTGCCCTGGATTAACAACCCCCTTGGTTGTAACCAGGTTAATTCTTCTGTATCTTTCTTTTACTGTTTTATTATTTTGTTAACTATTGCACTAACTGAGTTGAAAGTACGAGGAGGGTATAGTTTAATTTTTGTTTTCAGCAATTCACCCCCTCTTGCCGGCACTCCGCTGCACCAACATAAAATATTTAATATAAAAATGTAGGAAGGGAAAACGGCAAGTCAACTGCATGCAAGAATCAAGGACGTCCTCAACGGACTCCACGCGATAGGCCACCAGATGGAAAACAGAGATTTAATAAGGTACGTACTAAATGTCTTTCCTCGTAATAGCTTGTGGGCATCAATCGTAGATGCCTACAAAATTTCGAAAAATCTATCTAAGTTAAAATTAGACGAGCTTTTCTGTGAGTTAGAATTACATGAACAAACTAATGCTGGAGCCGAGAAAGGTATTGCTTTATTTGCAGGCTCATCCAAAGAAAAGAAGAACAAGCTTGAATCTGAAGAAGATTCTGATCAAGATACCGAAGACGAAGAACACCTGGTGAACCTAGTAAGAAAAATGTTCACCAGGAGAAAAAGAAGCTTCAGCAGGAAGGACCTTCAAAAGATCAGTTCTCCCTCGGAACAAAAGAACGTAACGTGCTTCGGATGCAATAAAAAGGGGCACTACAAGAACGAATGACCAAGACTGAAGTTCGACAAACCGAAGCCAACCAAAAAGAATGAAGGCCCTCAAAGCAACGTGGGATGACTCCTCGGACAAATCAGAGGCAGAAGAGCAGAAACACCAGAGCCATCTCGCGCTGATGGCCCGCGAAGCTGAAACGGAAGACGAGTCGGAAGATGAAGACGGGTCTGAACCCGAATCAAGCCACGAGTCCGTACTCGTTTCCGAAGGCCCGGATGAGGTATATTTTAATTTAAACAAAAAGTTTTTTAAATTATTTCCTGCTTAAATAGTAAGTTAATTAAGATAGAAAATGAAAACAAATCACTCCTTGAGGAAAATCAAGACCTCAAGGAACAACTAAAAAATTTAAATCCAACTCAAGATCTAATACTTGAAGAGAATTCATCATTAAAATCAGAAATTAATAACTTAAAAGAAATACTAGAAAAATTCACTACAAGATCAAAAAATCTAGACTTAATCCTGAACAATCAAAAAGCATGTTATAATAAAACCGGACTTGGATACAAGTCAAACTCAAATAAAACCTTTAAGCCATTAATAACCCAATACAAATCAACTAATCAAGCTTGGGTTCCGAAAGCGTGTTTGACCACGCAAGTAGGAATGAATCAATATTACATACCTAAAGAGAAAATATATTATATAAACTCGAATAAACTAAATCAAAAACCAAAACACAAATCAAAATTTAAACATATTAAAACTCAACAAAATATAAATTATCACCAAGTTAATTATAATTATAAAAGAAATCGACACAAACCTAAAATAAAAATTTAAATTAAAGGCCAATAATTCAGGGGGAGACTCCAGAATAGCTGGCACCTTCAAAACTAACTTACCCGACAGGGTAACCTAAACAAACTAACCCGGCAGGGTAATTAGGATTAGTTAAAAAGAGACTAAGTTTAAATTGAATCATGGTACTGGTGAAGTTTTTGAATGATAGTACGTTAGGGAAGCTTGGGCATCGCATGTCTAGAAAGATATGGTTTCAATCTGGTGCATTTGGCCAAGTGGAACTGACCGAAACTACCCTTAAATGGATCCTAACTAGTTAGACCAAGATTTAGTACTAAGCTCCGTGGATAGGACTATTCGGAAAACCTCGAAAGGTTGGTTACTTCTAATGACGTCCATGTGACTCACCAAGCTTAGAAGTTTATCCGAAAAATGCCTATTTGTAGAGACGAAAGCTAAACCTGAATCTAACACAAGTTAAACCAAACTCCATAATTAAAATCCAACCCATCTCACAAAATTATAAGATTCCCTGAATGAAAACTTAAATCGGGTGAGATGACTAAGGATCAAAATTAAATTTCGAATTAGATTTCAAATGAATTAAAATTTCAAATTTAAAATTAAATCTCAAATTTCAAATTAAAATGTGAATTTCAAATTAAATTAAATTAAATTTAAATTTTGAACTTCAAATTAAATTAAAATTAAAATTTGAATTTCAAATTAAATTTTGAATTAAAAAAAATCATTTTAAACCTTAAAAATTATTTTAAAATTAAATTAACTTTAAAAACTATTTTTAAATTAATTTTTAAAAATGATCTTAACTTTAAAAACTCACTTTAAAATTAAATTAACTTATATTAACTTTAAAAATTAAATTAAAAACAAAATTTAAATGTCAAAAACCAGGGGCGGGCGCCCCTGGTATTCCCTTCTGGGGCGCCCGGGAGGGGATCCGGGCGCCCCGCCCAAAATCAACCCCGGGCGCCCGGAGCTCCCTATAAATAGGGGGCAGCAGGCGCCCCCAACAATTACCTCACAATCTTTTACTCTTACCAAGGTTCTATCCGAATCTCAGTGTGAGAGTACTCTAAAATTAAATTTTCTTGCGGTAAAGACGCTGCTGCGACTCAACCGAGGTCATTAGTTCTATATTTTACGATGGCTCCTCGGTAAATTTTTTTTCCTTGTCTAAAAATTCTTTGAATTTGTCTTGATATTTTCATTTAGAATATCTCTTTTATATAACAGTAGGAAACGAACAAATACTGGTGCTGGGCCCTCTAACGCTAGTACTGACCCTAGGTTTCCCACAAATGAACTTAGAGTCAAGTTTGAGTCAACCATCTATATGGCCATTAGAACTAAATGTATAGATAGATCGTTCTTTCTAGTTTCTTGTGCTCCTGTTATGGAGGTAATAAACCACTATAACTTACGAAACCTTGTTGAATGTACTAGTCCGGTAAACATAAGTCTGTGTGCTGAATTTTGTAACAACCTAGTGAAAGTAGACGACCTTACCTATACTACTAGAGCAGCAGGTACTGATATCACGCTATCCCCTACGACGATCCGGGAGTTTTTAGGGTTACGTCCATCCACTTGTTCCTTTTTGTGCTATCCCCCCGGGGATCTACCATTCGAAGATCCCTACTCACATATCACTCTTGATACGATTTATTCGTATTTTTTGGGGGGAGAGCGAGATCCCACTGTGACCCAGTTTAGATCAGTAGAACTTCGAGTCCAGGACTACGCTCTTTATAGGGTCTTAGTCTTCTGCATTTTACCACTGACTACACGGGACATCGCTGTGATGCGCCCATTCCATTCATTTTTACTCTATGCCATGAGTCATAGGTTAGATATTGACATCAGCCTACACATCTTCTCCACTATTATCTACTCTGCTGGATACGTGACTAATAGACGAGTCCACATGCCTTTCTGTCACATTCTGACAGCATATATGTCTTCGTTGGACATTGATGTCACTAGAGGGGGCATTCGCTATATGACTGAGTTTAATGTCATAGCAGCTAGGAACTTCTCTCTAGCTAGTATCCACATAGATGAGGGTGACGATACTATGTCTTGGCGGAGGGGGGCACGACACCAGCACGATCCAGACGCACAGGGGGAGGCCGAGCAGGATGAGGTCATGCTTGCACTGTTTCCGGAGGAGGCCGTTCCACCTCCACCACCAGCTCGAGCACCACGTCACGCACCACACACTCTAGTCGACCGCATGACCGGACTAGAGAGAGCCATGGTGAGTCTCCAGCAGGAGAACTCTGACTTTCAGCGTGACATGCGGTGAGAGGTCTCCGAGTTGCAAGCTGACGGACAGACCCGACACACTGAGTAGATGACACTACTCCGCTCATTGGGATCTGGACCACCATCTTCCTCATCTCAGTAGCTCTACTTATGACACACTTCTGTTATCTACATCACTTGTAGAATACTTTTGATCTATCTAGTGCTATTTCTGATATGGATTGATTATGTTCTATCTTACTAGACTAGGAGTTTCAAATTTCAAAAATATTTTTCAAAAACGGTTATTCTCAAATTATAGGTTAAAACATATTTCGTTTTCAAAACTTTCCTATTTTTAGATTTTTAAATGAATTTTTAGCCTTAGACTAGTTTAAAATCCTTAGAAAGCATGTACCCATAGGATTAGTTTTGAGCATCTCACCAAAACCCTAGGCTTACCTTGCATGTGTTTGACGAACATAGAAAGGGGTGAGATGTATAAGCCACTTGCCTAAGACTTAAGATGCTTATTTCAGTGCATCGATATAAGTCTGGGCGTTAAATACAAAATATACATTAATCAAGTTAAGGTTGAACTTAACTTAACTAACTGAGTGAAAGCTGTTATCTTCTAATAAGTCAGTCAGTAACAAACTGGTTAGACATTTGATTTAATGTCAGGTTCAGGGGGAGAAATAAAACTACTTCAGTTTTTCAAATTGAACTTTAAACTTATTTTTGAAAGTCTAAACTCAACTTGGTTAAAAATGTGCAAATTTTTTGTGAAAAGTTGATTCTGAAAAAGAATTTTACAAAATTATTTTGAAAACTCCTTTTTCTACTTTGAATATTTTTAGCAAATACTTTCAATATTTTATGTTAGTATTTGAAAAATGTTTTCTTGAAAAAATTCCTTAAAACTATATTTGCAAACTAACTCTTATACAACCAAGTTGTTTTGGGTTTTACTTTTTATTGAAAATTGATTTTGAAAATTAGATTTAACTTAGTTTTGAAAATTAAATTTAAAAATCTAGTTCTCAAAATTTGATTTTACTTAATTTTGACAATTTAATTTGAAAGTTAAGTTTTGTAAAAATTAGTTTTAAAAATTGCTTTGTTATTGGAAATTGATTTTGAAAATTAGATTTAACTTAATTTTAAAAATTAAATTTAAAAATCTAGTTCTCAAAATTTGATTTTACTTAATTTAATTTGAAAGTTAAATTTTGCAAAAACTAGTTTTAAAAATTGCTTTGTTATTGAAAATTGTGGAAATTAGATTTTTCAAACTCAGTTTTGGAATTTTAATTTTGAAAACTTATTTGAAAAGCATTTCAAAATTGAAACTTGTTTAAACTTCCCCAGATTATCTTGATATTTTTTTACTTTGTCTGAAGTCTATGCTTACTTAATTCATGCTTATTTTTAATGAATGTCAAAGGGGGAGGGTTAGGTGGTTAAGTTAGCTAAACCAGAATTGAAAATACAAACTAACTTAAAAACCCTTTAAAGGCTTGTTTTATGCATATGTTTTCACTAACTTAACCAGGTTGTCATTCCATCAAAAAGGGGGAGATTGTTGGTACGGTTAGCACTAACGATTTAACCCAAGTTTTGATGAATGACAAATCAGGTTAAGTTAACTTGTTGTTGTCTAACACTCTGATCGAGTGTGTAGGAAAAGTCCAGACAGGTCGACAGGCCGACCAGATGTCTGGCACGAAGCCCAGCTAGGTCGACGGGCTGACCGGATAGCTGGCGAGAAGTCCAAGCGGGTCGACGGGCTGACCGGACGCTTGGCGAGAAGTCCAGCTAGGTCGACGGGCTGACCAGATAGCTGGCGAGAAGTCCAGACGGGTCGAAGGGCTGACCGGACGTTTGGCAGGTAAGTAAGGTAAGTCACTGGAGGGGAGTGACTGCGAGGACGCGTTCCCGGGAAGGGAACATTAGGCGTCGATCCGGCTTAGATCCATTTCGGATATCTAAGTCGAGATCGTGACTAGATTCCGGTCTCGGAAAGACGGAATTTAAGTCATACTCTTTTTTATTAATTTGTTTGAACTCTAACTGTGCTAACAATCTATTTTACAGGATATATATTTGCCTCGGACTAACTGTATTTTGCAAGGGAAGGAGTTCCTGGAAATAGGAGGTCCGGGCGCCCGGAAGGGATTCGGGCGCCCGGAGGTAAGTTTTATCCAAACTCGCGCGTCGCCACGTGGAGCTTGATGGTTGGACCTGCCACGTCCCACCAGGGCGCCCGGAAGGGATCCGGGGCGCCCCGAGCTTCATATAAAAGAAGGGTCATAGGGGAGCTCAAATATATAACAGAAAGAAAGTCTTCTACTGCTTGCTCTACTGCTCTGCGCTCCAGCGACGCTAACAAAGATCCGACAATACGCTCCTTTCTTTTTTCTTTAATTCTTGTCAGTACTTTTCTTTATTTTACTAGCATTTCTGTACTATTAAGTGTAATCATTTTCAAACTGGTAGTGATTGCCCAACGAAAGTACTCACGGAGTACGGGCCTTCGAGTTGGAGTCGTCACAGGCTCCGAACGAAGTAAAAAACACCGTGTTCAGTTTGTCTCAGTTTTTATTATTCCGCTGCGTTTATACTCGTTGTTTTTCGAATCGATATTCACCCCCCTCCCTCTATCGACGTTTCACGATCCAACAAAAGGAGTCTCCTTTAATGAAATTGTGGCAATTCCATTAAAGGAGACTCCTTTAAGGTGCTTCTCGCACAAATCTAACATGAAGTAGTCAAGCATGATGGCTTCGTTAGTAGAGTTGTGCTCCTGCGAGGATTTCTAATTGTCCTCACTGACATTGGGGCTCATCAGGATCTCCTAGTCACAGAACTCGAGATGGCCTTTCCTGTCACGCGTGGCGCTCAAGAGAAGAAAGACGAGAAGGCAAAAAGGGAGGAGATCGAGAGAGGGGCACAAGGACAATATGGTCTTGTGATGCCAATTTTTGGATGAACAATAAGAGAGGAGGGAGGAGGATAAAATGAAAAATGGAGTTAGTGAGATTAAGTTGTTTGGATAATTCCAAAATCAAGTACTGAAATAGACAAAAAAAAATACAAAATCATCTATGCATTTTGGTAAATTGTCGAAAAATATAAGTCTATTACCACTTTTACCAATTTAATGATTTATTTTTTTTTAAGGGGTAAGTATATTTAATAAAGAAAATGCACAATAACTTAAGTAATTTTTCGAGAATATTAAATCACAGTTTTCTACAAATATTTTTCGAGAAACACACGTTTTTTCCTATTTTGTCTCGGTTCTAGATTTTCGGAGCAAAGATATTACCAGATTTGAATCTTAAGCAGAAAATAATTATTATTATTAAACTATACTGTATATTTGGAAACAAATCTAGAAATTAATGTCAATTTTAAAATTGAAAAACGACAAACTTTTGAATGAGGCATTTGTCACATTTTAGAATTTCAAATAATAATAATAATTAGTTTTTAAAAAGTTACTCTAAATACAAATCTGGAAATATAAGAAGATTAGTTCCGAGAATCTCGATCTTATTCCTAATAAATTAATGTCAAATTAGAGTTTAAGAACTGACTTTACGAAAACATAGCTCTCTCCTGACACACTATAAAATATCGCTAGCCACTGAGATTACAAACATCTGCGTCGCCTTAACTTTTTCGTCTTCTGAATCGAGCGATCACTTCATATCTGCACTTGTTTTGCGGGATTCTCCACAGACTTCTTGCTCTCGCTCGGCACCCAGTAAGTCTTACTGCTCATCTCCTTGCTGTCAGATTTGATTTGTGATTGATGTGTGAAATATGGTTCCTGAATAAAATCAACATAAAACCTTGTAGCTAGATATCGATCGGCCAATATATCTTTTATGAATTAATCTCATTCTCTGAATTAATATCCTTAAATAGTAGAGCACTATATCTTAATATTGTTTGCTCCTTTCGTTGGATATACAGGACATGGCTATGGTATCGGTAGCGCATCCTCCACCAGGTTTTGAGAATAAAGAAAAGAGCTATTACACTATCGGGCGAACTGTACTATTTGAGATCGATACTAAATATATACCTATCGAGCCCATTGGGAGAGGCGCTTATGGCATCGTCTGTTCGTCGATTGACCGTGAAACAAAAGAGAAAGTTGCTATCAAGAAGATAATGAACACCTTTGAAAATCCCATCCGTCCATTGAGGATTCTGAGGGAGATCAAGCTTTTGAGACAGCTGAAGCATGATAATATCATCGCATTGAAGGACGTCATGATACCTCCCAACAGGAGATCATTTAGAGACGTTTACCTTGTCTTTGAACTTATGGATACGGATTTGTGCGAGATCATCCAAACACCTCAGCCTCTTTCCGATTACCAATGTCGATACTTCCTCTTTCAGGTATGCATTCACTATGAAAATATTAATTGGAAAAAAGACTATATATATATATAGAAGAATTTATTACCTACAATATAATCAATAACAATGAATTAATTTTCTTAATGTAGTTGCTTCGAGGACTGAAGTATCTTCACTCGGCCAACGTAATTCACAGAGACTTGAAGCCAGAGAACCTATTTGTCAATGGCGCCGATTGCAAGCTTAAGATCGGTGATTTCGGACTGGCTCGTTCCATGACTCGGAGTGGCCGAGGAATGAGTTCATATATTGCTACTCAATGGTATCGAGCACCAGAGCTGCTCGTTTGCTCAAATAGATACGATACTTCCATTGATATGTGGTCTGTCGGTTGCATTCTAGCTGAGCTACTTGGGCGCAGACCTCTCTTTCCCGGCACTGATGATATCAACCAGCTCGAGCTCATTGTTAGTGTTCTTGGCGTTAAGGGAGATGCTGATCTCAACTTTGTTGACAATGAACATGCTCGCAAGTACATCAAGTCACTGCCACTTAGTCTCGGCATTCCTTTAGCTAGCATATACCCCCATGCCAATCCCTTGGCCATCGACTTGCTTAAGAAGATGTTAGTTTTTGATCCATCAAAGAGAATCGATGTCACTGAGGCACTGCAACATCCTTATATGGCTTCATTCTACGACCCCCTGTTTGATCCTGCTGCCAATGGTGCCGTCGATCTTGGTTTTGATGACGATGTCGAGGAAGACGCGATCAGAGAGATGATGTGGGAGGAGATGCTTTTCTATCACCAAGAAAGAGAAGTTGCTTCGAGAGCCTAAAGATTCTTTGCAAGTGATCTTCACACAACATTAGACCGTGTTATGAGTATTTAGCACAGAACTTGCTGCTTTATTTCTCTACTGTGACCTAACCTTGAAAATAGTTTTGATTGTGTGATTTCTCACTTTTTTGTGTGTGAATTTGTTGTACATGTACAAAGCTAATTAATTTCTGTTGCAAGATTTGCAGAATGTGTGTATTGCAACCAATTCAAGTTTTTGATGCTCAATTAGTAATTGATAAACTGTTGATTTTTGCGTAAATGAAAAATCTTAATTATGCTTCATAGTCGATGAACATTAATCAATTATACTGCTTACACTAAGGTGTAGTAGCCTAATAATCATATCGTTTCCAACTTTATCAAGGATGCATATATATGCTTATTGAGGTGGGAATGGGATGGAACTTCAATTTGCTTCAAACTTTGTACCATGACGCGCGGGCTCAATCAAATCGTAGTTGAAATATTCCTCAATGGAGCACGAGTCCGTCCAAATCAAACCGTGTTCTAAGCTTGTGTGGTTTCAATCAGGAGGAGCTGACTCTTACTTTATTTCACCCTGGATAGGTTTGACTAGATTGTGCTTGCAGGCCTTGTGTTTATAAACATGTTTTACCACCACAGCATCACAATTGTATAGAAAACACTACTGATCTTTCATGTGCCATCAAACTTGGTTACAATACAATTCATTGTAGCAGATGAAGTCCTACAATTTCTCCTTCATCTTTATTCCCAAAGGTCCATTTTTAATGGCTAAGCTCTATGACTTTAAATTGGGCTTCGTAAAGTAAATTCACCATAGCACATACGATCCCATATGAACAGCCGTAGTGAACGATGACATACGAACAACACTATCGAGGTGGGAGCCGTGGAATCCCTGGGATATGAGGAATTTAAGAATGACGTCAGGTTTTTCGATGGATTTGAGGTGCGCTAGGGATTTGGAGGTCCTGGACGCCACGGCTTCCGACAAACCCCAGGAGTTGACGAGTTGTTCTGCAATGGAAATGGTTGCTGGAGCTGCTTTTACAAAGTAGGAAGAGAAGAGAAGAGAAGAGAAGGACCATAAGGCGGCGGGGTCCGAAAGAACAGGAGACAGCGGCATTGCGACGCACGACCGAGCGCAGCATAGGCGGCTCCAACACTCGCGTTTCTGATCATGTGTCGTTCCTGGGTTAAGTTTAACGGGGTTAAAATCAAAAGGGAGTGGGTGTGCATTGTATTGTAATAATAATTAAAGAGATGTTTTTTTATTTATTTATTATTTATTATCAAAAGATATTTCACTATCGGTCGGTAGATTTTTTATTTTTTAAATTATTCTTATTTTTAATATTAGTGTAGCAATTATAATTCATATTTACTAAAATATGAAACTTAAACCTTACAACCCTCAAAGTCAAAATATGACAATTTTCACTCTAATTAACATTAATAAATTATATTATAGTAGTTATAATTCATAGTTGTTATAAATATGACTTCATTTCATCAATACTGATAAATATTATAATATAATAGCATTTCATTTTAATCAATAATAATACCATTGTGTTCTAGGGACACCATGCAAGTGACAAGGCATGAGCAACACTAACATAAGCATACGAGGGAATTGGGGTCAATTCCCAATAGAATATTTGTTCAACGTGATTAATTTCATAAAGTTTGGTTGTAAATATCAGACCACTTAGCATTTTCTGAACTTATTTTAATGAAAGATGAGAAACTTCTATATGAAAGATGAGAAACTTCTATACGTCTGAATCAATCATCTATTAATTGATTTAAAGGTACTTAAATTATCAAAAATAAATAAAAATAATATTATGTTATATTACAATTGTACTATAACTATTATAATTATGTAACTGCTCATAATTATTATAATCATCATATAGTAACTATGATCTTATAATTATTATAATACTAAAAGTACCAGAAATTTCATCAAATTATATGTATAGTAGCTGGATAGAATACCCTTTTAATAATAAATGAAAAAGAAATGTCACAATTCCTCCTTTTGATTTTTATGCCATTTTATTCTTTATTAATTTCTTTAAATAAATGCTATAAATTTTACAATTCAAATCTTCTTAAATAAATAAAAAAAAAAAAGGAAAAACTTGTGGTGCTTCCAATTTTATTTTCCAACACAATTTTTTCAGTATATTTATGAATTTTTGAAAAGTAATAATCTCACTTGTTTTATTTTTAATAAAAATTCATTCATTTAATTACGTATGATTATGATTCAGTCCATACGTGTCGGCTACTATAGTATTAATACCCAGTAAATGCAATTTAAATAAGACATTTTATATAACCCTTTTTATTATACAAATTAATAATTTAAACAGGAAATTAGAAATCCCACTTGTAAACATTAAATGTTAAAATCCATTTAATTCCGGCAGCTTATAAAAATCATACAGATATTAATATATTCTTATTCTTTGTCAACTTAATTAATGAAATCATTACATATTTTAAAAGCATGGCAAATCTATTATCCATTAAGGTGATACGAAAAATTAGAAATGTGGCGCTCATGCTGACCTCATGTGAATTCCTCATAGATCTGCAACACAAACTACGTCAGTGCCGAGCCAGGAAAGGGATCCTCGGCGTTGGCCCTCCAACGCTCAAATCAGTCACCGACGATGAGGAATGAAGCGAAGCAACAAAAGAACTGTAGCGTAAACAGTGAATATCGCATATCTCCGCTGATGCTTGGACCTCCCTTTATATAGAGTTCCAGAAGCGCGCGTGCACGCTTCCTAAGATGGGCACACATCTCAAAATTTTTTCTAAAAATACTTGTCAGTAAAGTGTCTCTGACACAGTACCTTAACTGGTCGAGTATATCTCTGAAGTGACAGTGGAACCTTTCGCTGTATGATCTTCTGGCAACCTATGCCCAGTGTTGACAGCATCAATTCCCAAAAGGATGTTGAGGGGTATCAATGTACTGTACCACCAGGGCGAGCGAGTTGGTCGCTCGGCAGTCTATTCGCTGCTCTGGTGCCCCGTCTGGTCGGCCAGAATCTCGATATTCTTTGTCTGCTTGAACGAAGTTTCGCTCTATCACTGTCAAGTCCTGCTGTCAGGCCGAGCGGGGTAGCTGCTCGACCGAAGTTGAACTCTGTTGATACCAAGCTTTGCTGTCTAGCCGAGCGGGGCATCCGCTCGGCTTAGCTTCTGCACATCGTTCTCCCTCGAGCGTCGGTTGTTTGCATGCTCCCCGTATCAAAGTCGATGGTGGATCGGATCCTTCTCCCCGGTCAGGGCATGCTTCGCCCGACCGGCAAAAAATCAACATATACATCTATGATCTTAACAATATGTTCTATAGAATAAAATACAGAACCAAATAGATGAATGCTTTGGTTCTCTAGAAAATGTTGCTAATTTTAAATATTTTTATGTAAAACAGTGCACGATAATCTTGGTTAAACTTTAGAATTATCAACATTAAAACATATAAACGATGGAAAAAACACACCATGAAAGATCTTTGCAGAATCTCAGAAATGCTGCTCCAATTAGCATACAAAGGATCATCAAAAAGCTCTAAGAACCACCTGTACAACTTACTAACAAAGGATCATTGACTGAGGTTATTGTTTACTAAACAAACTATAACAATTATCAGATAGATGTTAGGAGAAAATGTCAGTAGTACACAAAATAACAAAAATTCTGGTGGTTTTTTAAAGATCAGTTTTTCTAATAAGAAGAAACTCATACCTTAAAGATCTTTACAGAATCAAAACTAAAGGGGTTGTTGGTCCCCCTTGTCAGCCACGCTTATGATCTTGAGCAGCTCAGGGGCATTTTCTTCATTTGGGAGAACAAATTTCTTGATAAACTTTGAATTTGACAATATCAAGTAATTAAGCATGTTGTGTTTTGCACACAATCCTTTGGACTTCAAAATTTCCACAGTGCGGAATCGAGGAATTATCCTCTTCATTGATGAAAGACTCCATCTTTTTATGTAATTCTTTCTGGGACACACATAACAAAGTCGGCGCCATTCTCACTGTAGTAAGAATCTCTGACTTCGTCAATCCAAACTTCATAGGAGCTTGAACTTAGTGTTGACTATATCTTGACTAACCTTTCTAAGTGAATAAAGGGTCCATAAGAACATCTTAGAGTGTCGGGGAACCCCGAACTCATCAGCTCTACGAACCAAAGCCCGTAGTCAATCCAGGCTCTATAGGATGAAGCTGGGATTACTTCGCACAACGAGAGAAACTCTTTCTTGAGGAATTCCACATTCATTCCTTAAAAATTCAGATTAAGATTTACCCTCTTCTCGCTTCCTATGAACAGTCGTTGCTTCTTCAAACACTTGAGAAGGACCTCTCTTGATCCAAGAAGGCATTCCCAAAACTGCAATTCAGGGAGGACGCTGCCACACACGCTTTTGTTGATTAGGTTTGTGTTTTTAGGGATGATATCGACAAGATCGGACTCGGAGAAGCCGATTTTGCGTAAAGATCGAAACTTTGGCACGAGGGTCTTCTCGACATTGATGCAGAGCAGGCTGGGGAGCGTACAAATGATCCTATCGAGGTGGGAAATCTGAGGAATTAAGAACGGCGTCAAGTTTTTCGGTGGATTTGAGGTGGGCTAGGGATTTGGAGGCCCTGGACGCCACGACTTCTGACAAACCCCAGGAGTTGACGAGATGTTCCACCATGGAAATGGTTGCTGGAGCCGCTTTTACAAAGTAGGAAGAGAAGAGAAGGACCACAAGGTGTCGGGGTCCGAAAGAGGAGGCGGCGACATTGCGACACACGACCGAGCACAGCATTGCGGCGGCTCCAACACTTGCGTTTCTGATCAAGTGTCGTTCGTGGGTAAAGTTTATAGGTTTAAAATGAAAAAGGGCGTGAGCGTGCTTTTCATTGAAATAATAATTAAAGAGTTGTTTTTTATTTATTTATTTATTATCAAAAGATATTTCATTATCGGTCGGTAGATTTTTTTTAAAATTATTCTTATATTAGTGTAGCAATTATAATTCATATTCACTAAAATGTGAACCCTACACCTTAAAACCCTCCAAGTCAAAATATGACAATTCCCACTCTAATTAACATTAATACATTTATTACGGTAGTTACAAATATGAGTTTATTTCTTAACAATATATATAAATATTATAATATAACAGCACTTCGATTCTAATCAACAATAATAACATTATGCTCCGGGGGCACAATGCAAGTGACAAGACATGAATGCCACTAACATGGACCGATGTAAGGGGTGGTAGGCTTGGGTTGTAGCCTAGGCCTGCTTTGGCCCATTCTCTACTAAGTAGCATATTAAAAAAAATTTATTATGCCCAATGTACAAATTTAATTTAGCCTAGTCCAAAACTCAATTCTCATTTTCCTTATTCTTGCCAAACTTTAAAAGCAATTGAATCATTGATCATTTATTTTATTTCATATGAGCCACGAGAGATACATAAGAAGCGGAAGGGTTAGGGTTTTGAGGAGTTGAAGCCTGGAGGCAGGTGCAGAGCTTGAGAGTTGAGAGAACTTTTTCTTGAGGTAATAAACTATGAGTTTAATTCAAATAAAGCTAGAAATTGGTTTATAATTCTCGATATTTTTTTATTTCAAGCCTGAAGCAGGAGTAGAGGCGTAGAGCTTGAACCTTGAGAGAACTTTTTCTTGAGGTAATAAAATATGAGTTTAATTCAAATATAATTAGAAATTGGTTATAATTCTGGATTTGTTTGTTTCAACGGTTGCTTGAGAGAAATATTTTTTTCCACTTTTTGTTAGTTCTAGAGATAAAGATTGTTTCTGTATATGCAGATAATATAAATCTATAGATTATATTTAATTATTTATTCCTATTTAGATTAATATTTGTAGAATTTAAAATTAATGATGTATGACTATTTAGGATTTAGTATTTATAGAATTATTAAAAATTTTGTTTGAAACTTAATTATTCTTAAAACTGTATTTGTTATTCTAGTTTTATTTGAGATTATGTAACTATCAATAATATAATTGATTTGTTAAATAGGGGTTATTTTTGTAGATTGAAAATGGAAATCATCAACCTGCTATGAAAAATGAAAAAACTTTATTATCTTTTTTTTTTTTTTAAAAAAAGATCAATCTGAAGGTCCCTTAATTCCTAATGTCCCCCTTCAGTAGCCACATCTTTTGAATTCCTAAAGTCTTCACTTTCTAATCTTATCATAAAACTATCTATTTCTATTGAACGTGATCCGAGAAAGAGGAAACAAATTTAATATGTGAATATCCAATAAATGAATGAGACCATGTTTAACGAGTTTACCTAAATGCTAGACCATATCAATCGAAACTTTTGACATATCAACAAACATAATCTGGTAAGCAGATACGTAGATTCGAAGAACATTGGTATAATAAGTTTTGGTTGTTGGAATACTCTTCTTCAACAGATAAGGTATATTTCTTTTATTGCTTTCTTTTTCTTAGCGATCCTACTCAACCAAATCTTTCATCATTGGCCATCGATGGATTTAATTGTTGGAAGAGGGTATATAATGGAGATAAATGTGCATTTCTCACTCATGTTGGTACCTCATATTCATCACATCATAATAGATCTTTGAAAAAGGCTAAAGGTTTAATCAAAGCACCTCAACATATTGACAAATTAATGCTTGTTGTATCAAGTGAGGAAGTTTAGAAAAATTGTCAACATCTTAAAACCAAAGTTAGTGGTTGGTGGCTTGCACTTCAAGGTTGTTCTTTCAGGGTGCATAACGAATCATTTAAGTCATTGAATCGAGGAAATTTTCTTGAAATATTGGATTCCTTTGGATGGCTTAATAAAGAAGTTAGGGATATATTGAGTAGTGTTGCGAGAAATAATACATATACTTCTCAAAGATTTTGAATATTGTGGCCAATAGAGTACGACAGAGAATTTAAAATGAAATTGGGGATGCAAGCTTTTGTATTCTTGATGATGAAGCACAGGATGAATATAAACGTAAGCAAATGACTTTTATCTTGAGGTTAGTGAATAACAACGGGATTCTGACAGAATGATTTTTTGCAATCAAATTGTCCATATACATATTACGTACATTATTTTGCACACAAATTACAATTAACATTGGTTTCAGCAGCTAAGGATGTTTGAGATTTTGAGATTTCTTTTCTCATTTGGATAATATTATTAAGATGGTGGCATCCTCTCCTAAGCGTATTTGTGAATTGCAAATTACTCAAAGAAGCGAAATAGAGCATTTACTAGAAGTTTTTCGTAATTTGGGACATGAGGCTAATCAAATTGGTAACTTGCAACGAACAGGTGCAACTCTTTGGAGTTCTCATTATGACTTCGTAAAAAGTCTGATAGATATGTATAGTGCCACTTGTAAGGTGCTTGAGCATCTAGGTGAACATAGTCCAAATATAAGTTCTCAGGCTAGAGTTGGTGGTATATATAAAAACATAACAAGCTTCGAATTTGTATTTATCTTGCATTTCATGCATCAGATTTTGGCCATCACTAATGTTTTGTGTCCAGCCCTCCAGAAGAAAACTTAAGATATTTTGACTACAACGAGATTTGTCTACGATACAAAAATTATCATTCAAAGGTAGATCTGTTACCTTAACGCCCCTCTAGAGCCGACCCCACAGATATGGAGGAAGCTTCATGCAGGTACACAGGCGCTGAGCGCATGGTTGGATTGACCATGTCGGCTATCACCCCGGGACAAAAATTGTTCAAGCATTGAGAGAAGATGGATGGGAAGCATTTCTACAGGTGACTACATTTTGCTCAAAACATGATGTTTACATACATGACTTCGATAGTTTATATAGGGTTGATCGTTCCCCTAGACGAGAGTATCGTACAATTGAGCATCATTATCATTTTGATGTTTTCAACAAAGCAATAAATTTTCTCCTGATGGAGTTAAATACAAGATTTAATGAGACATCAGTAGAACTGCTTTCTCTTAGCTCAGCATTGGATGCTAAAAATTCATTTGAATCATTCAACATGGATGACATTTGCAAGCTTACAGAGAAGTTTTACCTTAAGAATTGAGTTGCAACATCATCAAAGTGATGTGATTTCTGAACCTCGATTTCAAGTATCCACTCTTTCTAAATTATATCAGGAGTTGGTTGCAAGTAGAAGTTTAGATAATTATGTTATGCTGACACGACTAATTTATCTTGTGTTGACACTACCCGTATCTACTGCTACAATTGAAAGAACTTTTTCAGCCATGAAACATGTCAAAACTACAATTCGTAATAAGATGGAGGATGATTTTCTTGCAGATTATATGACCATTTATATTGAGCGAGAATTTGCTATAAATAAAGATGTAGATTCTATTATTGATGAATATCACGTTATAAAACATCGTGGGCACCGCTTAAATAAATGAGATTGACTTATTACTTTTGATATATTCTACTAATTTTATTTTTATATTTGACATTTTAAAAAATTTAGCCACCCCTCTAGTCAATTCTGGGCTCCGTCTCTGGGCACTAACATAAGCATATGGGAGAATTATAGTTAATTCCCAATAAGGATATTTGCTCAACGTGTTGATTACTATAGTATTAATACCCAGTAAATGCAATTTAAATAAGACATTTTATATATAACGCCCCGGCCCAGGCGGACCCCACCTGAACCGAACCGGACATGTTACCATAATTGCTCATCGGGTTGACGACTAAATCCACAGACCGCCATAGATCCTTTCAGAGTGCTTTGTCCTCACTTGCACCCACCTTGAAAATTTTCCCAAGAGGTCACCCATCCTCATATTTCTCCAAGCCAAGCACACTTAACTTTGGAATTCTTAAGTTTGGACTTCCAAAAAGAAAGGTGCACCTTGGTGATATGGATAGTACCATCTAACCTTTTAAGTCATACTTAACTAAAATCTCTAGACCGGGGTATTACAATCACCCCCCACTTAAAGACACAATGTCCTCGTTGTGTAACAACGAATCACACCACAAATAAATCCCAAAATCTCCCTCGCTAGGTGATGCCCTGGGTGCTCCTGCCACAGGGGCACTCACGGTCGTAAGGTCACTCTGATACCATCTATAATGCCCCGGCTTGGGCGGGCCCCACCCGAACCGAACCGGGCACGCTACCATAATTGCCCATCGGGTTGACGATTAACTCCACAGACCACCGGAAGTCCTTTCAACGTGCTTTTCCTCACTCGCACGCACTTTGAAAAACTTTTCAAGAATTCATCCATCTTCAGATTTCTCCAAACCAAGCACGTTTAACTTTGAAATTCTTAAGTTTGGACTTCCGAAAAAGAATGTGCATCTTAATGATATAGATAATACCATCTAACTTTTTAAACTATACTTAACTAGAATATCTGAACCGGAGTATTACATTATATAACCCTTTTTATTATACAAATTAATAATTTAGAAATCCCACTTGTAAACAATAAATGTTAAAATCCATTTAATTCCAGGAGCTTATAAAAATCATACAGATATTAATTATATTCTTATTCTTTGTCAACTTAATTAATGCAATCATTACATATTTAAAAAGCATGGAAAATCTATTATCCATTATTAAGGTAACTTATTTAATAAGTATTCTTTGCAAATTTAATAAACTTTTAGCCCTTCCTATCAATTTTTTACGATGAGGCAGGAGGGCGCAGGATCAGGGTTATCTCCTTTGTTGCAATCAAAGGCCAAAAGTTCGGACATTCTCGCTAATTATTTTTCTGCAACTTGCTTAGCAAGACTCATTTGCAAGCTCGAATTGAATTTAATTACAGGGAAGACAATAATATAAAACATCCCATATCTTAGCAGAAGCTGTTATAAGCTTTAGAAGATATTGATGCAGCATCACATAAACTAGTTCTCTTACCAACGATGTTTCCTGTGTGACGAAAAAAGGTTGCCAATACCATTATCTCAAGAAGCCGATGACTCAACTGCGATAGGGTAATTGGTGCTTAATCTTGGAGACAGTTGAGATTCTTTCTGAGAAGAGTTTTGATGAAATTCTGCAAGAAACATACTTGAGCATAAATAAGTTTGAACATAGAATAGAAAACAATGGAGTGGAATCAAGTTACGATTGAGTTCACCAGTGACCACGATAGATAGACGACGAGAACAAATGTATTCCATAGGCATGGGCAGTAGATAAGAGCAAAAATAAATGAAAGCAACGAGTTTCTTCCGTGGCGAATAAGCATTCTTTCGTGCCAATTCACTTGGTCTCGAGGTCTCCAGGGGGAACCAACTAGAAACATACCTTCTTGATCAAAGGGCTGTTAGAACAACAGTAGAAACTAGTTAGCATCTTCAAAATATGTTACTGAGCTCGTTCTTCTTGATGCTGAAAGTACTAAGAGCTACATCTTATCAAGTATTGCATATTATTTGAAAATGGACAAGTATCATTAAGGACAGGTAAATATTTCCAAAGCATTTGTAAATAGAATCAACAGTATACTGTTCTTTAATAGTTTTTTAAACTATTAGCCTATTAGATGCAATAATTGGCAAAACTGAGCCTTTGAAGAAATGGTATCCATCCCCTGAGGAAACCATGGTTTATTGAACCAATCAATCCAAGGAAGAATGCAAGGAGCTACATAATAGATTCACCAGAAACAGAAAAATGGAACCACAAAACATAATAGCTAAAGATTAATGTATATTATAAATCAAAAGGAACTTGATAAAATGAAATTGTTCTGGTGACAGATTATTCAATTCACTATCTGATAGACAATGCGTGGGTGGAGTTCAAAGTTCTCAGTTAATTTAAACATGTGACAATAAGAAGGTAAAATATAAGGCACTTAGAGATAAAGCTTAGAGAGAATTGGCCTAAGTTTGTTACTTAATACATAAACTGAATTTGCAGCTTCTTTCTTGAAGAATTCTAGCAATTTTTTTTTATCAGTTATTAGAGACGATCCCATGAACACCAGAACCAGGTTGCAAGAAAAGACGACTGACGTCTCCATTTAATATCTTACTTGCAACATTTCTATCTAGCTTGTGCATTTCTCTTAACCATCAATAGCAAACATTTAAGCCCATAGGTAGACATGTACTTCAAACCTTGAAATCCTTATGCCAAAATGTTTAAGAGGATTACGACTTTTTAAGCTGTGAGCATGCCAAGTCAATAACGATCCAAGTAAACATTTTCTGCTTCATCATAAACATGATTTTGGCATGTATGATGAAATTATGAGAGGCTGTTGACTCAATGCTTGAATAGTGTACTTAAGAAATACCTAGCATTTGGCGGTATCATTCAAGTTATTTGGTAGTCATCACACAGCGAAATGTTTCAATTTGGATAGTTTTCATGAAACATTTCCTGTTTCATCGTAAACATGATTTTGTCACCCTCTCATACATGATTGTAGCAAAAAAAAAAAACAAAAAAACAAAAGTGATTACACTTACCCCATGCGCTCCTCACAGCCCGTCCCCAGTTTATGTGAAGAGAGGTAAATCAAGAAGTTAGCTTATGGCTACCGCAAAGTAGCTAGGGAGTGGGAGGAGTTTTTTCCCCGAGGACCTGCACCCACCGTGAATTGATCCCTGCCCCATTATAAGTATGAGAGATTGTTTGATTTACAAGGACTCATGTAGTTTGAAAAATGCATGTCATTCACATAAAATAGATTTAAAATGATTGAATCTGAATGACACAACCAAAATGTATGCCTATGAGACAAATAAAGGTTTAAAGGCTTTTTTTTTACAAAAGTAGATCAAGTATCATATTTATTGCCTTTTTCAAGGAAGAAATCAACATTCAACAAAGTGTCATAAAACTAGATTACAGTATTGCACATAGCATCAAATTAGAAGTGCCATGGTAGACTCAAACTTGACCTAATAAAAATAAGTGAAAACTTAAAATATTAGACAAAAATCTTATTTCTCCACAACCATCTTCACATAGTTGTCAGAAATATAGAGTTACAGTTGTAGGCACATCACTATCTGATTACAATAACAGTGTCTAACTTCTCCTTAATGAAAATTTGTCAGGATCAATTTTAGTTACAATTATTTAGAAACATGAGGATATAAATTACATAAAATCATATTACACGTAATGTAATTGAATTTGAAGTTCCATGGTAATCAAGGACAATAGTGGAACGACGAAAAGAATAATTATGACATGGAACAATCAGATAAACAAACATTATCTTTGAAAGAAATGCAATTTGTGAAGTTAAAACAAGAGAAGTATTGAAATAGAAACTTATTTTGAAGATGGACAGCTCTGCATTAAAATTTTTATGCAAATGTGGTTTCCCGTACCTCAACCTGTTGAACCAGATGGTGTTTTCTCATACTGAATGAAGTGTTCAATCAAGTTATAAGCCAGTTGAAATTGATACAATACATGAGATTTCTGCTATCACCTTTCTACAGCAGCAAACACCAGGGAGAAGAATATAGCTGAAAAAGTTTTATCCAGGACCTTTGGTTATTCTCTTCTGACGGTTAATAAGTCCATCCATCAAAGTAATATAAATTGAACTATTAACAGGAACACCTTTCTTCACCATTTCTTCTAGCACAAGCTTAGCTTCTTTGAGCTGCCTACTATTGCATAGCTCATTAATGCGTTCAGAGTAGGCAGAAGAGCTATTATCTTGTGTTTCCACCTTTGAAGAATCAGACAACCCCCCTTGTTCCTTGTTTGTCCCTGATAAAGTTTGGGCTTCTGATAACCATGGGAGAGTCCACTGCTCAGGCAACTTTCCCATTTCAACCATCTTTGACAGCAAGCTCTGTGCTTCTTCTGATCTTCCTGCCTCAGATAGTGCACATAGAACTGCATTATAAGAGTAGGCATCAGACTTAAGACCCTTATACTCCATGTCTACAAGTAGTTCCATTGCATCATCAACTTTAGCCTCCTTGCAGAGTCCTTTTATTAAAGTATTATATGCAATTACATCCACCTCCTTCCCTTTTGAAGTCCATGACTTGAACAAATTAAGAGCCTTATCAACCTTACCATCATTACACAAACCATTCATAAGTATGTTACATGTAACTACATTTGGTCTGAATGATTTCTCCACCATCTTATTATGAAACTGGAAGGCTTGCTCCAAATCACCCTCTCTACAGAATCCATGAATTATAGTATTGTATGTAGTCTCATCTGGCACCAGCCCCCTCTCCATAAGCTCATTCAATTTCTTAATTGTCTCTGCTGTCCTGCCTAACCTGCACAATCCACTGATAACAGAATTATATGTTGCCACTTGGGGCAAAATCTTTTTCTCATTCATCTCATCCCATAATTTCATAGCCTCATCAGGATTCTCATCCTTAAAAAAGGCATTGATAACGGTACCATAGCTAACTTCATCAGGCATAAAACCCCGCTTCGGTGGGCTTCGAAGCACTTCGCATGCTTCATCAAACCTCTTCATTTTACAGAGATTGTGAAGAACAGTATTTAGTGTGAAGGTGTCCATCTTCAGACCTCTTTCAACCATTTCACTCATCAGCTCAAAAGCTTTCCCCACTTCTCCTGCTTTGCAATAACAACTAATCATAGTATTATAGGTGATGGGATCTGGTAACACTCCCTCCTCCTCCATCTTTCTCAGTGATTCAACAGCTTCCCCCATCTTCCCCTCCCTGCACAATCCTTTGACAATAATGTTGTGCGTGACCAAGCTTGGTTTCACACCTTTTGCCCTCATCTCTTCGAAAACACGGAATGCGTCGGAGCTCCTGCTACATTGGAAGCATCCATTGATAAGCGTATTATAGGTGACCACGTCAGGGGGTGTGTGAAGTCTCTCCATCTCATCTTTCAAACGGAAGGCTTCGTCAATGCGGGCATCACAGCACAGTCCGGCAACAAGCATGTTATATGTCCAAATGTCTGGCGGGAAATTCGACTCCGTCATTGTTTCAAAGACCTTGGTAGCCTCCTTCAGCCACCCCAGGCGACAGTAGGCAGCAATTATGGTGTTATACGTGGACCGATTAGGGGGGACGTCCTTCGTTTTCATTTCAGTTAGCAGATCTCGTGCTTCCTTCAACATGCTCCTCTTGCAATAGCCGTCGAGGATGGTGTTATAGGTGATGGTGTCTGGGTGCACTCCAAACCCGACCATTCTGGACAGGAGGGCGACTGCGTCACTAAATTGGGCACGGGAGCAAAAGCCGTGTATGAGGATGTTGAAGGTGTTGATACTGGGGGAGACGCCAAGAGAAACCATCTCATGGAAGAGAGAAAATGGGACGGACGGTGAGGTGTTGGGGGAGTGTACGAGGGCGGAGAGAAGGGTATTGGAGGTGAATAGGGAGGGACGGAGGCGGTGACGACGCATGACCTGGAAAAGCTGAGTGGCGAGGTGAGGCTGGCGGAGTTGAGCATAGGAGGCCACGGCGGTGTCAAGTACGGATTTTGGCATCTTCGGGCAGCCACGGAGGAGTTGAAGGTGGAGGAGACGGTGGCGGTCAAGGCGGATGAAGGAGAAAAGCAGCGACTTGACATCGCTGAACCTGTTAAACCGTACGAGGAAAGGAAGGAGGGCAATAAGCGAAGGAAGAAGCTTCTTGGCGGCGTTGGGATTGTCGGAGGGAAAGGAAAAGCGACCATGGATGAGTTGATAGAAGGAGAGGAGGGGAGCGGGGGAGGAGGAGGAGGGGGAGGAGGCCACAGTTGAAAGAATGGAGGCGGCGAGAGGCGGAGAGAGACGAGGCAGGAAAGGGGCGAGAGACTCCTCGAGGGGAGGAGCGGAGGGTGACTGGGAGGCGAGGAGGACGGAGGCGACGCTCTCGACTAGGTCCCCGGAGGCGGTACCCTCCGGCGAGGGGGGCATCGTAGGAGGATTAGAATGAGCAGTTCGGGAGTGGCGGTGGCGGTGGCGCAGCATCTCGACGTCCAGTAGGTTAATACGAAGGAACAAGGAAGATTGTAGGTGGGCCGCCCATTATTGGGCCGGAAATAGAACTAATCGCACTCTAATCCTCAAATACTTGATTTTTTTGCTTTGCTCCTAAACTTTACGCGATTCACTAAACACCCCTCAAAAATAAAATGAATGTCGTGATTCAGAATTCAAGGTTTAATAAGTTTTATAAACCTTATTTTGAGCTTGTTGGCATAGTTGCATTGAGTGTAAATGGCTAATGAAACACTCTAAATCTCACCTTTTTCATCATCTGGAATTGAAACCGACAATTACAATGCACATTTGAAATCTAAAAACTCACAAAGAGATAAACATATATGAATGTGTAACAATATTTCAGCAGCATTACGATGAGCTTTCAATCTTTGATCGAGCTACAAAAGTAAAGTACACTCTCCTTGATCAAAATAAATGTAAAAAAAAAATGCACTTATAGTTAAGATACACTTCTGTACACACTAGCAATACCGATGAATGAAGTATTCGAGGATCGAATCATCTTTCCTCAGCTCTCCAACCTTCCGGCAATCGCCATCTTTGGTGCCAATATATTGACACCCTTGGCCAATGGGGAAATCCAAAACTGTAATCTAGTGGTTCATCCGGCAATCCTCCAATAGTTAAAGGCAGCCATACATACCTTGAATCTCTAAGCTCGGAAGGGTTCCATCGATCTGCCATAAAAATGAATATACCGGACAAACCTTGCAATGGTACAACAAAGGTGCTTTGCGCAAAAAATGTTGTCGACCTTAGGATTCTGTTTCCCCCGGTGCAAGGATTTCCCATGGTCTCCCAGGGACCCATGATTGACTCAGCTGCGTGTGCTAGTGCCTCATTTGGAGCCCAACCCGTACAACCGGAAGTGATCATATAGTAGATCCCTTGGTGCTTGAACAATGCAGGAGCCTCTCGATGCCGTCCAACCAAAATTCGCTTCATGAATCCAGACACATTCAGGTAGTCATCTGTTAATGGACCAACATGGAGCTCACTGTTGTCGTTGGAAGAATAGATGATGTAAGCCTCTCCATTGTCATCCTTGAAGATTGTCATATCCCTACTTTCACAGCCTTGCGGATGCATGCTATACAGAAATGTAAATGGTCCAGTAGCAGAGTCACTGACAGCCACCCCAACTGAGGCTTTAGTGTAATTGGCATCGTCAATATGCATCCACATGACATACTTATCAGTTTTATCATTGTAGATCACTTTAGGGCGCTCGAGGACATTGGACTTGTGGAGATCATGGGACACATTAGTTTCTTCTCCTGGTAGAACAATCCCCTCGTTGGTCCATGTCCACAAGTCTTTGGAGGAATAGCAGTTGACTCCAATAATATCTACCTGGAGAGAAGCATATAGGTGATAAGTCCATCTTTCTAAAGAGCTAACAGAAGGAAATTTTAGAATTTAGAGAAAAAACACACCGTACAATTGGAAGAATAGCTAAGAGCTATAAAATTATATTCAATTTCCATAGAATGAAGAAAAACACATGAAAAAAGGAATATGGAATATGGTACGCAACTCATCATCTCTCCCGAGTTTGAGGAATGTGGTAGTAATATTTGGACTCTTGAAAAACACAGAGATAAATAGTGACATGAAGAGAGGCCGAATGATCGCCAAATGTTAAACAAACAATAATAAAAAACTAACAAGGTGAATTTAGTATTGCTGAAGATATTAGGAGTCCTATGCAATCAAAAAGTAAATGAAACTTTCAAAGCAGGCAAAGAGGATAATTTCAATTCAAATTACAACATAAAGAAGTATAAGCAAAATAATTAGACTGACCCGTGCAGCTGAGCTCTCATGAGCATGATAAGTCGGGCCATCTTTGTTCTCTCCGTACCAGTAATACGTCTCTGTATTATCATCATATAGAATTCCTCCACCATGGGCTTGAATTGGATTGCCATCTGTATCAAGCCACAGTTGTCCCGGATAGAAATGCATGCTATCATTCCCTTCCTTAATTGGACTTATTGCAGTCTTTTTGTTAGGGAAGAAAAAGGCATGCACTTGAGAAGAATCATCAAGGAATTCCTGAATTATTGAAGTCGGTTTTCTTGGTCCTTTTCTCTTGATAGCACGAGGAGATCGCCGGTCTTTTGCAGGAGTAAAATGAAATTCTTCCTCTTCTTCCACTTTTTCCAATTTTCTAGTGTCAACAAGATGATTTGAATACACAATGTCTTGTTTGTCATTTTGGTGTATATAGGCATAGAAATATACAATAAGAACAAATCCTGTCAAGCTCCAAATAGCTAAATGCAGACATTTGCTTCCTGTATTGCAATGGAAAGCCGATGATTTCCGGTGTTTGTTTCTGATCCTCATTCTTCTTTTATCTACCTCCAACACAATGCTGCAGTGCTAGATACTAAACCTATACAGATCCAGAGGACAACCAATCAAATTTACATCAAAGTAGTCCTACATTTTCCTGACACTTCCAATCCAAGATTTAATCAAAACAAAGTCTCTGTGAACATAAAGAACCAAATCAATGATAAAAAACTGAAGAGGCGTAAATTGCTAAGTATAAGATGGACTACTGATTTTCACAGTTGCACGCATGTATTCCAATTTGAACAAATCATAGTCAGAAGTCAGTCCACTTGTTAAAATTCCATTATTTTGATTTAGACTAAATCAATATAGCCATCAAGTTTAATATTCTAGAGTGCTTTTATGACTAATCTTGTCACCACAACTACTGTCATTCAATAAACTATAGTCTTGTCTTTGAAATGTCAATTGCCGTGATGAAAGGTCATTTAATAGTCAGACTACCAGAAACCTTGATGGCTATATTGATTTAGACCTTTCATCACGGCAATTGACATTTCAAAGAATCAGACTATAGTTTATTGTATGACAGTAGTTGTGGTGACAACATTAGTCATAAAAGCACTCTAGAATATTAAACTTGCAGAGAATAGAACAGCTGGGCTAATTATGGCTATAATTGCTGCAGATTATAAACTTCATATGCACCATATAATCAATTCATCATGAAAAGTACAAGTTGCTAATGTCAAAATTTTTGCATATTTGACATTTCAAAATCCAATTTATGAATATATCGTTCTAGAACTTAAAATCTTGCATAAGTGTGTTTATCTCAATTAAAATGGTAACTTAAACCATTTACTCTAATCAGTTTGCCCTCATCTTCAAAAAAAAAAAAAACATTTCTGCCAAAAACAAAGACAGCTGATCGATCAAAAGGCCATCAGTCTTCCTTCAAAAAGAAGTTTCAGAAATACGTCTCCCTCCTCCCAACAAAACAAGCAGATCTAAAGCGGTAAACACGACGAAGGTCATGGAAATAGCTTGCCCCAGATTAAGAAAAAGGAAATTAGGAATTAGTTACCTGAGAAGATCCCGAGCATGACGGCTGATCTCGAAGCGTCCGGCATGGTCATACAAACACCGCCTCGCAGCAACCTATATCTCCCCAATTTCCTCTTATCTCTTCTAATCGATCTGCAACAGAAAGAGCGCCTTCGGATGCCCACACGGCACCGTGGCTTCAAACCCTCGTTGCTTGCACCTTATGGCATGTGGGAGAGACGAGGTGGGTGACGACGATTAGATTGAGAACTAAAGCGATCGGCCTTTAGATCTATGCCTCCCCGGTGATTTCTTTCACTGCAGTAAAATAAGCTGGGCTTCCATCTTTCACTGCGGTGAAACAGCTGAATTTACTGAAAATAAAAGAAATTTATTTTTTATTAAAAAAGATAACAAATAGCATCAAATTATTAAACTGTTTTAGTCAGAATATGAATTTTTGTCACTTGTCAGTATGAAAAAGGTAAACTGTTTAAAGGCAGAGCTCTCAAGAACGGTGATAGATGTTTTATGTATCTGTACTTAGGATAGTGCCTGATCCATTTAAGGAAGTGAATCTTACTTCTTAGCAACATATCCAGCAAACAAAAAAAAGATAATGGCCATAAACATAATGAGGAAAAAAGAAGCAAAAGAAACCAAAGTATTCACCTTTTTTTTATCAACTTTTTCATGAATAATTAGTTAGTTGGTGTTTTTTTTCTCAAGTTTGTCCTTCCTCTTAAAGGGAAAAAATAAAAAAGAGTAATTTTTTATATTAAAATGATCAAATATATATATTTTTTAAAAGTTGTGTTACAATTTTCATAACTATTATAATATAACTAATTGTAGCAGCTAGTTATAATAATTGTGTAATAATTATAATCTAGTAATTGTTATAATATAATATGATAGTAGTTACAAACTGTTATAATATGATATTAATCAATGTTAATTAGAGATAAAATGATAGTTATGAACTGTAGTTGCTATCCTATGGTATAATTATTAGTGAGTAGTATGCATGTTATAGTAATTATGAACTATAACTACGACAAGAGCAGGGATTAAGGTGTCGTTTCGTGCCGGGCGGCACGGACGGTTTTTACCGTTTCGTCGCTCGACCGAAATCTGCACCCGACACTCAGTGATTTCGACGCGTGATAGACGCGGGCGTGGAGCTGTGCTTTCGGCGCGTGATACACATGTTGATGCACGCCAGCACAAGCAACACTTGCGATCGATAAATCGCGTGATAGAAGGAATTGATTTGATTTCTTCTGTCGCACGCAAAACCCTATAAAATGTACCAACGAGAGATCGATTAGCAGCAGCGAGGTGAGGCGAGGCGAGGTGAGGAAAGCAGCAGCGAAGCGAGGCGAGGCGAGCACCAGGAAGGCGAGCAGCGGCAGAGGTACGATTTCCCCTATTCGTCCAGTCGCTTATGCATCGCAGGGGTCCGGCGGCGCCGAAGGAGTCGCGCGGACGCCTCCGCCGCCACCGGACCCCTGCGATCCGCCGCTCGGCAGTGGCGTGATCGCTCCCCGCGGCGTGATCGCGGTGCGTGCGTGCGTTTTAAGAAAATAAATTATAATTTAGATTTATAACAATTCCTAATATAGGCGTGATATTTCAAACAGGCTTTTATAAATCCTAATTAAAATTTTTCAATAAAAATTAAAATATATAAAAAATATATTTAAAAATCTAAATTTTAATTAATATTCTGAAAAATTAATTTTTTATGTTTTAAATTGTATTTAAAATTTTTTTTAAAAATTATAATAAATCTGTTTAAAATTTTAAAAAAATTATAAAAATTCAGATATATATTATAATATTTTTTATTTAAAATTTAATTTAATTTTTTTAAAAAAATAATAAAAATTCATATTTATCATTTATATTCTAATATTCTAAAAAATAAAAATTCTAAAAAAAACTAATAAATTAAATTTATATTTTGATATTTTTATTATTTTATATTTTTAAAATAATAATTAATTAATTAATTAATATAATTATTATATATCAAGTAACATCTTTATGTTAATTTATATATTTATTATAGATAATATTTTTTTATCTTAGAATTAATTTAAAATTTGTATCCATAAATATTAACTTTTGTACTTTGTAATATGTTTAGAAATATTACAAGTTTTTTATTTTAAAAATCTTGATAAAGGTATATTGTCATGTTTATGATTCCTAATAAAACACTTATAATTTTATGCAATTTTGATCATTCTAAATTTAGAAAGGTGAATTAATATTTTTAGGAGATTGTTTTAAATTTTAAAAAGTGGCTTTTTATAATTTATATATTTAATTTGTAAATTTACAATGATAAATATATTCTTAACGTTATAAAATGATGATCATTACCTGAAAATGTGTATTATTCTTAATTTTTTTTATAATGCATAGGCAATGGCACCCAAACAACAATCTCATGATCCAGCTTGGAGACACGCACATCGATTAGAAAATCGATTTCATTGGCAATGTTTGCATTGCGATATGATTGGGTGCGGCGATGGGGTCACACGCCTAAAACAACATCTTGCTGGTGGATATCCGGATGTTTCTAATTGTCCAAAAGTTTCTCAAGAAGTTCGTCGTGCAATGAAAGAGGAACTTGATGGCAAAAAGACATTAAAGTATAAACAACAACGAGAACGTGAACTTGTTGATAGTCGAAGCTCTAAAGAACCAATCTATGATGAAATGGAAGGTCGTGGTGAAGTTCCAAATGACGAAGACTTTTTAGCAGCTCTCAATGCCTCTCGAACTCAATATGACTATGAGCAAAATATGCGACATAAAAGTGGCTCTGCCAGTGGAAGTGGCTCAACTACTGCATCAACATTAGGAAGGAATGCAAGTGTTCGTATTCCTTCAACACAAGGTGGTATTGGTCGTTCTTTCCTTCTATGGGACGAAAACGTGCAGTCGATATTGCTGATATTGATCCACTAGCATTCTCAGACCAAGCTAGCAAACAGACTAGGATTGATGATGCATATTCAAAAGAGAAGAAGAAATCAATCGGTAAAAGTATTGCTAAAATTTACCATTTTAATCATATTCCCCCTAATGCAGCAAACAACACATACTACCGTAGCATGCTGTCCAACATCCAAAAATCTGGTCCTGGTATTCAACCTCCGACTACATATGAAATTGTCTGTCCATATTTAGATGAACAAGTGGAGGAGATCAAGACTTGGATCCTATCATGTAAGAAGCAATGGAGCTTATATGGGGTTACGTTGATGTGTGATGGCTGGACAGGACCTACACGGATGAGCATCATCAACTTTCTACTATACTGCAATAGAAAGGTGATATTTCATAAATCTATTGATGTAACTACATACTATTATGATGCACCCTACATATTTCGTTTGATGGATAGTGTAGTTCACGAGATAGGTGCAGAACATATAGTACAGGTGATTACAGATAATGGTGCCAACTTTAAAAGGGCTAGAGAGTTATTGGAGAAAAGATATCAAACATTATTTTGGACACCATGCGAAGCACACTGTATCGATTTGATGATGGCAGATATCGGTAAGCTTGATATAGTGAAGAAGGTAGTGAAAAAAAGGTCAATCTTTAACAAAATTCCTCTATAAACCATCATTGGGTTCATGGATTAATGAGGAAATTTATTGATAGGGAGATTCTGCGACCAGGAGCGACTAGGTTTGCCACTCACTTTCTCCTGTTAAAGTCGTTGAATCAAAAAAAAGTTAGATTGAAGGTCATGTTCTCTTCTGAGGATTGGGAGGCCTCACGATATTTTAACACGACCAAAGGTAAGGAGGTGCAAAAATTATTATATCTGTCAGATTTTGGGACTATATCACAGAGATTCTTATAGCTGTAGAACCATTGTACGTTGTTCTACGTAAAGTTGATATGGATAAGAAGCCATAAATGGGCAATGTTTACCGCCTAATTCATGAAGCAAAAAAAGAAATTAAGAGGTGTCTACAATCACCAACCAAGTATCAACATTACATTGATATAATCACTATAAGATGAGACAATCAAATGGGAAAAGATATTCATTTGGCCGGTATGTATTTTTTAATGATAAAGAATCTTTAATATTATTATTAATAATTATATATGTTTAATTATCGTAGGTTATTATCTCAATCTGGCATATCAATACCGTTATAATCTTGGCACAAATGATGATTTATTAGAGGCTCTCAGACATGTAATATCAAGACTTCATACAAATAGAGAATCAATTGCTGAGACTATTAATGAAAGTCGATTATTTCAAGAGGCATATGGTTCTTTTAGCTGTCACACCCCGGAGGAGTCCCTGTCCGAAGAAATTTCGGCAGCATCTCCCCTATACGGCGGACAATCTGAAACTTTCTACATATCCACATACCTCAGTCACATGCGGCTGGAATAATAGCAGAAATAAAATACAATACACAGACATTCCACGCAGTTTATATAACAAGTAAACGGAAGAATAATACTCTAACTCGAAATCAACCCTACTCCACTTCACCCATAAAACACAAATCCGACGATAAGATCAATTTACCTCTTCTGCCGTCTAGGCAGGCATGTAGTAAAAACAAAATCAAACCAAATCCACCGACATCACAAAATCCATATCATATCCATACCATCAAACAAAACAAATTCAGCATAGTCTATATAAGAAAAATCAAAAGACCAATAACATCCTCTAGGTCTGCAGGGACTAGCAACTGGAACTCTCTCCTGACAGTATCAACCTGAAAAAAATAACAACAATGGAGGCGGGGTGAGTCCAACACTCAACAGGTACAACTGATATACAAAGTAGGGAAATAACACCTAGCACTAATCATGCGTACAGTCTCCTGATATAAGAAAGATAAAAATGCATCTAAAGTAAACAGGAGAGAAATTGTACTAACCAGGACCTGGGTATAAGGACAAACAGTCAGAGTGATATGGAAATCCTGTATGCATGTCAAACATAGGTATCCAAACAATATGCAGCATATAAATGCAGCAAACACAAACACAAGCAATAAATGCATCATGCATATGATGCTAATAATGTGTCCTGGTCACCCCTGACGCCAGTCAACCATCTCACACAAAAGTGAGGCCGAGTGGGTAGGGCTGTGACAACCGTGCACTCTGTCGTCACTACTCCTGATGAGTGACCGAGTGGACGGGATGCTGTCGGAGTACACCTATCCTCCTACCCCAAATCATAAATGGGGGAGCGCAATGCTCTCAACTCCCGGTACACGATGACGGGGAGGAATCCCTGCCGGCTAACACGTTTCATCACGCTACCCATGAGCGGACCAACGGAGCCAAACAAAGTCTCTGCTGCAACACACACTGCCTGAATCGACCACTAACCCATGAGTGGTGGTGTGTGCAGATCCATGTAACTAGCGATGTGCTCAACAATAATGGAGCGGACTATCGCACAGCATACAATCATGCAAATGGTGCATGGCACTAACCACAAAATATCCTGACCTAATCCATATATATATATAAGTGCATCATAGGTCAACGAATCAAATCTACACAGAAGGTATAAAACCTAGGTCCTGAACATGGTGAAGCATGGTATATCACTACCCCTACAAGCATGTATAAACAGGTAAAGTATACATGAGATGCAAACCAAGCAATCAATCAAGCATGTAACAAGTTTTGGGTAGTGATTAACCGAAACAGAATGAGGAACACAATTAATGTAATTTGTTAAATTCACTACTATGTATATCAAACGACATAAAGTCAAAAGTACCCGCCTCCAATAGAAAGGTCCAATCCAAAATAGATCCCTCGTCGAGACACCGTCTCGAATCAAAGTCCTGCAGATAACATGATATACAATTTAGCCAATTTTATAAACAACAACTAGCTAAATCCAACCCAACTTAATTAGGAAAAACCCTAATCGATCCATCATTAATTAATCCTAATTAATGATTAACTTGAATTAATCTCCTTAATCAATAATCCTCAATCAACACAATCATTTCCTTTCGCTAATCAACTTACGATTAGCAATATGATTATATCTAATAAATCCAAGGATTAAATCTAATCCAACATAAATCAACGATACTTAATTCATCACAATACCACCACTGTTACTCATGGATTTACTAAGCTATTTGAAGCTAATCCAGATTTAATTCACCAAATACAATTCCATTAACCAATTGGTTCAATATATAGATTATCATATATAATACTCACCATATGCAGTGGTGGTTGATGGTGGCTCACGATCGGAGAGTAACTCCCAGCCGGAATGATGGTCGGTGATGGTGGGCTGAGTTGCTAGTAAAAACATACAGCTAATGTCGATCGCTACAGCTCTAGATATGCTCCCGATTGTGAAGACCGAATAACCATCGTATGAAGGTAGTTTGACAAAAAAAGAAGAACAGCGATACCGTGAGTACACCATACCTCTTTGTGGCCCTAAACCCCTTATGTTGATTCCCTCTTCGCTGTTGGCAAGACCCGACAATAGTACATGGCGATTGAAGGAGCGAACTCTATCGGTAGCCAGCTATGGTCGTGGACACAGCTTGAAGAAAGAGACACCAGATCTGTGTTGGCACTCAGGCACAGTGCTGCACAGTGCTAGAGTCCGACGATGGCCGGAACCGAAGAATGGCGGTGTGATGGTGGTGCCACGTACAACCGCCCGCGCCTGACCGCTGTGGTTGTGGCGACCGGTGCAGAGGAAAGGCGATATCGATTGGCTCTCTGAAATGAGCACGAGCACAGCAAAGAGGGGCGGTCGGCGAATCTAGGGCAGAGTCGCCCCCAACACCAGACGGCGCAGCGAAATCATGGCGGCACCGGCGACAGTAGATGTGATGGAGAAGCTCGCGGAGAAAGTGTGGGGAAGAAGATGAAGGCTGGCGATGGGGTTGGGTGTCTGCGGCGATGGGAAATTGGGAGAAGGCGGCGCGTGAGGGAGAGGAGAAAGGCATCGGGCATGAGGAAGAGGAGAGGGGTCGGGAATGAAGGAGAAGGGAGAGGTTACGGCACGGTAATAATAATAGGTTTTATATACTTAGGATTGCTTAATCAAATCCTAAGTACACTCCTCAATCAATTCCAACTTTTGGGTATTCCAAACAGGCCTTTTTGCCAAACCTATAATTGATCCCCTTAAAATACATCAACCGGGCTCCGAAAAATTCCCAGAAAATATCCAAAAATTCTGGAAAATTCCCTTATTATTATCTACCATTTTCCGGTATTTTACATTAGCGATCCTATTGTAGTGTCATGCAGATATAAAATGGATACAGGTAAGTATCGTAAAAATTATTACTAATTATTGTCAACAAATATAAACATTATTTTAATTTTGTTCTTATTTATCTTACAACTGAGTGGTGGTTACAATATGAAGGATCAGCTCTAAATTTGAAAAAGATTGCAGTACGAATTCTCTCACAAACAACGTCTTCAAGCGGTTGTGAAAAAAATTGGTCAACTTTCTCCCTCATTCATACAAAAGTACGAAATCGTCTTTCTTATCGTCGCTTGGAGAAGATGGTCTACATTCATTATAATATGCGTCTTCAACTAAGAGCAATAACAAAAGAGAATGAAGAACAAGAGTCTGGTGATGTAGACCCATTTGATATTGGATTTGTCCAAACTGAGAATGATCCACTGATAGATTGGTGGAGCGCTGTTGAGGCTGAGAATCCATTACTTGATGAAGCAAGCGACCCACCACGACCATCTCAATTTCTTACTCAACAAATTGATAAAATACAAGCTAGAGGAGATATTTACGAGGAAGAAGATGATGAAGCTTTTGATCAAGAATTTTGATTTTCTGCTCAGTCTAGGCGTTCTCAAACATCCTAGACCCAACCAAAGTCCATACATAAAGGCAAAGGCAAAGCTCTTGCAATTTTTACTAAAAAGAAAGAAAAAGGCAAACCTCCTGCTTTTACGGGAAGGGGTCAATTGAGAATTAGATAAAATCCACTCGATGTAATTGATGAGCAAGAACATGATGACAGTGATGAAACATCATCACCTTCTGACGCTGTAGTCCGACGAGAAGTTCGAAATGAGGATAGTGATGTTGATAGCAGTGCAAGTACTCATGGAAGTGATGACAGTGGTGATGCATCTAGTGATAAAAATTATGTTCCCCCTACTCTAGCACCGGAGCCATGGATATGTGAGATAGATTACACACATGCAACTCAAGATTCCGATCATGGAGCTAGAAGTAGTGTTATTCAATATCAACGTCGATATAAGGGTGAGAAACAAAAGAAAGCTCATAATTATCAAGATATGCGGGAGAGTTTAGCTGAGATTGATTCTGGTCAAAGTTCATCACACTCGCAACTTTCTTATTATAACTCTGATGCATTGTATGGTGATCCATCATACTAGAGCTCGGGGACGTATGCTTATCCTTATCCTTATCCAGTGTCTGTACTTGTACCCATTCTGATTTCAGTGGTGCCAGTTCAAATCCAACATCCAATGAATCGAGACACGCTAATGAACATGTGGAGAAATCAATATCAATATTGCATGTCATGGGATGCTTATTTAATCTGGGCATTGGAGAACTATGGAGTTTACCTAAGTAGAATGTCGCAAGAACCAATGCTTCCATCTGATTCATGCCACTCCTTTTGGTATTAATAAGGTAACATATTATGATGTATCGATTTTAATTCAAGTTATTCATAGATCAACTTTTTTTAAAGAAAACTATATTTAATTATTTTTTCTAACCATATTAAGTTATTCAATAATTGAGAAATTATATAAAATTAATATACAACTTATTTTTAAATTATACACAATAAACATATTTATCTAATAATTACTATATATAAATAAAAAAATACCGAAACAATATCGGCACGACAGGATACGATACCGAAATCGTATCGTTCCGGTCCAGGACCGAAACCTCGGCACGGGTCAAGATTTTAAACCTTGAACAAGAGTATTTTCAAAAATAAAAATGAAATGTCAAAATGAGATACTATTTTGAAAAAACATCCTTTGAACGATTCCAATAATTTTCAACCCCAGCGAGGAAACATGTTCGAGGAGAAAGATCGAAATTGGATTCGGATAAACTCAATTCCGAATAGCTAGAGCATCACCCAAACGAGCACGGAGGAAAGAATGGTTAATATGGCAATTGACCATTCGAATGG
This sequence comes from Zingiber officinale, assembly GCF_018446385.1. Lineage (NCBI taxonomy): Eukaryota > Viridiplantae > Streptophyta > Magnoliopsida > Zingiberales > Zingiberaceae > Zingiber > Zingiber officinale. The sequence goes on from NC_056006.1 coordinate 83,852,646, forward strand.
ACAATGCTCAAGACGCCTCCAATCGCTTTGGAGGCACCTAGAGCTTCAACAGTGAAGGTTCCACATTCAGGACCCGAGGCACCTCCATACATGCCTAAGGTGTCTTGGATAAACAGTGTTGAGATGCCTCCAATCACATTGAAGGCGTCTTTAATATGATGGAGCCGTTGAGTGATCGTTACTGTGTGGATAAAACTTTATCCACTTTGAGGCACCCTAGATGCTCTTGGAGGTCCCTCCAAGCCACCTCAGCACAACGATAACTTTCCTAGAATGCTATAAATAGCACTTTGAAGCTAGGAGTTAAAGCAACAATCATTGTACTCATTTCTTTAGTCATTTGTGAGCTTCCAAAGTCTGTAAAAGGCTACTCCACCTTCAACGAAGGAGAACTCTAGTGCACTTTCACTTATCTTAGATTTACAACCACTTTGGTTGTAATCAAGTAATTCCTTTATTCTCTTACTTATTTTATGGATTTCTTTTTTATTTTTTAATTAATATTTTGTCCTTGCTAAGTTTACAAAGTAAGAAATTTTTCTAACTTTCTTTTCAGGATTATTCATCCCTATTTAGCCTACCTATTTGGACCTACATCTGCAACATCTGGAACTTTCAACTCTTCTGATACATATAGTTCCCCTATCTACGATCTATCCTAATTTACTTCTGGGGTTACAGATCCTGCACGTAACAAGTAGATAAAGTAATAGAAACTGAGAAACCAGAATCACATAATTCACCGACCGAGATAGGATTCAAAGTAAGATTAGGAATATATACATTAGACATAAAAAATTAGACGTACAAATAGAACCAACACTAGCTAATGGTATGGGAGAATCATCAATGGTCATGACCAACACAAAAAGAGATGAATTTATAAATATAAAGAATTGGCATTAGGCGACATATGATGCGAAGCTTCATAATCAAGGATTCAGATAGAAAAAGGTATACCTAAGGTACCAATATGCTACGAACTCTTGAAACTATTCGATAAGTGTAGCGATTGTGGTATTGGATGATTGAGACACTCCAGAGTCTGTAGGAGAAACTACTACTACCATGTTTGGTGCTCTAGGTTTAAGAAATTGTTGTTGTGGTTGATTACCAGATTTCTAAGGAGAAGACAGAGTCATGTTTTTTTAGTCATCAGGTGGACTTAAAAGAACTCAAAATCTGATCTTCGCAATTCAAAATGTATCTCTAGATGTGAGGAACGTTCGCTCAAATTTTTAAGGCGATCCAACAGTTGAAACTCAAGAAAATATAATTCTTCTACAACTGTAGTGGGTTAATTTTCCTAGCAAACCAAACATGACATAGGAATCGTCAAAGAAGCCTCACAATGATCAGCCTTTAGACACCTTGAAATCACAAATCTCACTGATGGCATTGAAGACCTTCCAAATCTAAATTTTTTAGCTCGGCAGGGCCATGCTTTGATACTATATGAATAATATAAATAGAATGTAAAAGACAATATTACAAAGAAAAGGAAAAGGAGATGAGAGAAAAAAACAAGATAATTATATTAAAAAATTTAGGATTTACAAAGTAAAAAAATATATATAAAAATAAGTAATACTAACCTATCATTATATAATAAAAATTACTCTGTCTTAATTCTGGTAGGCCATGCACTTGGTGGTTGTCCCTTGCAACGCCATATATTCAACATCTGACTCTTTCTACATCTGACTCTTTCTGCTCAGGAATCATCTACAATAGTTGCTTCAAATCCTGACATTCTATGATTCAAGCTGCATGATTATTTTTTGAGTTTGTTCGAAGCGTCTTTCATCAAATTTTGGCATCGTCTTAAATAATATGATATCTACACCGCTAAAGTGAGTTAATTAAAAATGATAATGTTGTTAGCTTATATAATTAGAATTATTTGTTTTTAGCTTTTAAAGTAATTTAGTCTTTTACCTTTTCAATTTAGGGTTTAGGTTTTCTAATAATTAACTATATAAGACTTTGTACTCTTTATTTCTCATAACCTTTTTTCGGATTCATCAATAAAGACAGCTACTTTTCTTTGGCGTCAATTTCTACATGGTATCAGAGCCTTCATCTCTATATTTTTTATAATTAGATTGAAGAACTGTTAATTTGATCTACAGTTTTCGCAAATCGTACAGTTTTGATTGTGTTTCTTTTGTTTTCGTAATACTTGGTTTTGTTTGGTGTTCGATTATTCATGAACATAATTTGTTCTATCATCATGAGTGGTCACACAGAAGATTCACTTCAATCAATCAGTGTCTGATTGGATGGAAAATTTATTCGTATTGGGGATATATTATGAAAAATTGTTGCGAGGAAAATCTATATGGGGTATGTTTCAGGTGTGCGAGTTCAACCTACGAACATCAATGCTGATGATTATGTAAAGTTGTTGGATGTTTGGGAGACCGATAATGCGAAGATTATTATATGGATCAATAATTCTATTTCACACTCCATTGGTGCTCAGTTGGCCAAGTACGAAACAATCAAAGAGGTTTGGGATCATCTAGCAAGATTATACACGCAGTCTAACTTTACCAAATAATATTAATTAGAAACAGATATACGTGCACTTCGACAGCAAGATATGGGGATCTAAGATTTTTATTCTGTCATGTCGGAACTATGGGACCAGTTAGCACTTATAGAATCCTTAGAATTGCGAGCATTCCCATATTATGCCACTCGTAGAGAAGAGCAACATCTGGTCCAATTCTTGATGGCTCTTTGTGATGACTTTGAAGGATTGAGTGGAATAATTTTGCATCGTAGTTCTCTTCCTTCCGTTAATTCATTAGAACATGAATTGCTAGCTGAGGAGATTCGTCTTAAGTCACAAGTTGATAAGAGGACTGTTGCACCATCTATGCCATCTGTTTTTACAGCACCACAGCGGTCTATGCCGCATAATCAAAGTAGGTCGACTTCGAAAGTTTCTAGTGATGAGTGTACTTATTGCAAAGAAAAAGGACATTGGAAGTCTCAATGTCCATTATTGTTGAACAAAGGTAAACTACCGCAGCAGCAAAAACGACCACCACAACAGTAATATCAGTAATAATGACCTCAACAACCACCATTGCTACATCAGAATGCTTCATGGAAATCTAGTAATCAACCACAATAGTTGTCAAATGGACTATCTCAGTCTAGTAATGTAGTGGTTGTCCCCTCTTTAGATCAGTATATATTTGAGAAATTTCAACAATTCCTTACTTCATAGTCCCTTGCCATGTCTGCTTCTTCTCATATAGGTTTTTCATTCTCCAGTACATCAGGTATATCTTCCTCTTTATGAATCTTGGATTCTGGAGCCTCTCATCATATATCACCTAACTTGTCATCTTTTATCTTCTTATCTTCTAATTCTTTTTTATCAGTTATGACAGTTGATGGTACTTCGATGCTATTATTAGGTGTTGGTTCTGTTATTATAACTTGCTTGTCTCTTCTTGATGTCTATTATATTCATAGTCTTACACTTAATCTGTCTCTGTTAGTAAATTGTCTGAGTCTAGATATTTAATCTTTTTTTCTTCATCCAATTGTTATGTGCAAGACTTGCGATCTCAGAAGGTGATTGGGATAGGCCAGAAGTAAGGGGGACTCTATGTCTTGGATAAGCTTTAAGTACCAGATGTTGCAGCTCTAGTGTTGATCTGTCATCTTTCCGATTGAGTCGTTCTTCTTCTGATTTTTATTTGTAGCATACTCATCTAGGTCATATTTCAGCCTCTCGTTTATAATTTTTAGCTTCGTCTAGAGTATTAGGAACTTTAAAAAGTCACGATATTTCATATTGTAGTGGTTGTAAACTGACAAAAGTTTTTGCATTACCTTTAAGTAAAAGTTTATCTTTTTCTCCTAATTCTTTTGATCTTGTTCATTCTGATGTATGGGAGCTTTCTCCTGTTACTATAAAAGGGAGATCAAGATATTATATTTCTTTTATTGATAATTGCACTCGCTATACTTGGATTTATCTTATGAAGCACAGATCTGATTATCTTACCATTTTTAATAACTTTAAAGCTCTTGTCAAAACTCAACATTCAGCAGTCATCAAGTGTTTTCGTTGTGATTTAGGGGGCGAATACACTTCCAATAATTTTTCTCATTTACTTGCATCAGAAGGTACTATACATCAAACCTTATGTCAAGAAACACTTGAACAGAATGGGGTTCCAGAGAGAAAGCATAGACATCTTGTTGAGACAGCCTGTTCATTCTTATTGTCTGCAGATGTTCCTAGTATTTTTTTAAGAGAAGCAGTTCTTACTGCTACTCATGTAATTAATAGGATTCCAACTTCTCACAATTCAAGTTTGTCTCCTTTTCCAAAACTATATGGTTATGCTCCTGATTATTCCTCTTTACGTCCTTTTGGTTGTACCTATTTTGTTCTCCGACCACATGTCGAGTGTGATAAGTTGTCCTAAGTCTGCTTTGTGTGTCTTCCTTGGTTATGGTGTTGGTTAAAAGGGATATCATTATTTTGATTCAGTTAGTAAAAAATTGTATGTCTCTCGTCATGTTGTGTTTCTTGAGCATATTCCTTTCTTCTTTATACCTCTTCTATCACATGACATGACTCATGCAGATCTTATTCGCATTGATCCCTTTAGCACCAACACCGACGAAGCCTCCCCCACGGCTACTCTTCCACATGATGGTTTCACTGAATCTGGTATTCTCAAGGCATCTCCCTCACCTCCCCCTCCCCTCCCCCTCCTACGATTGTTCCTTCACCTCCAGAGATTGCAGGCAATCCTATTCGTTGGTCTACATGTCCTTATGAGTCTATTAAACTACATGATTTTGCTTATTCTTGTTATTCTATTTCCTTTGCTTCTTTTGTTGTCTCTGTTCATCATCTTTCTGAGCTTTTGTCCTATAGAGAAGCTGTTGGTAATCCTCTTTAGCAGAATGCTATGTGTTGGAATCCCAAGGTGATTTTGATGTGATCAACTAAGTTAGATTAGGTATTGTTGTGTTTAATTCTGTGTCTAAGTATGTAGGAACTTAAGAGCACAGGAAGTCGAGCAAAAGACGTAACTAGCGAGAAGGACGGCACAGGAGAGAGCCGACGGGCTCGTTGCGTTTGAGGGACGAGGTGTTATAGAAGAGTACACCAACAGATGAGAAGGGACCGTGCAATGTTTCTAAGGGAAGAGAAATTGGAGCAGAAGATTGCTCGGGGGAGCAAAAGACGTAGCTAGCGAAAAGGTCGGTACGGGAGAGAGCTGATGGGCTCAGTGCGTCCGAGGGACAAAGTTGCGGAAGAGTACGCTGGCGGATGAGAATGAAGCATGCGACGATTCTGAGGTACGAGAAGTCGGAGCGGAAGCTTGCTCGAGGAGAAGGCCAGAAGTTGGGTTCAGGTGAGCCCTATTCCAGATGGCCGAAATCACCCAAGTAAGTGGAGCCGGAGCGGAAGACCCAGACCGAGGTGAGCAGCACTGAAGCAGAGGGTCCGAACCACAGAAGTCAGTTGACTTTTAAGGTCCGGGTGCCCGGAACTCAAAATTTATCATGTTCGACATGGACTTTGACTGACGCGTCGACGATAAAATTCTATCCCACTCTAGGCACCTAGAACCCTTCCAGGCACCCTGACCAAGACTATAAATACAGCATTGGTTCAGAAGTTAAAATAGAACAAGCAATTACTGAAACAACACTTGTGCGCTTTCCTTTCTAGCTTAGCTTCATCTTTTTGTGCGTACATTGCTGTAAAGTGACTTCTCCATTTGAAGGAGAATTTAGTGTGTTTCACTTCCTTGAATTAACAACCTCCCCAGTTGTAACCAAGTAAATCCTCTGAGTCTCTATTTTTTTAATTTATTTAATTGTTTTATGCAAGTGTTCTTTTAAGTCCGAGAGGGGTTCGTTTGTTTTAATTTGTGCAGGACTATTCAACCCCCTTCTAGTCGGCCAACGATCCAAACACTATGGATGAGGAATTGACTGCTCTACATCATACTCATACTTGTGATTTGATATCTCTACCACCAAAGAAACGTGTCATTAGTTCTCGTTGGGTCTATAAGATAAAAACTAAATCTGATGGTTCTGTAGAATAGTACAAAACTCGTCTTGTTGCTAAAGGTTACTCTCAGGAGTATGACATAGATTATGAGGAAACTTTTGCACCTGTTGCTAAAATAACTACTATTCGTATGTTAATTGTCGTTGCCTCTGTTCGTCAATGGAAGATATCTCAGATGAATGTCAAAAATATTTTCTTGAACGGTAATCTTCAAGAAGAAGTGTATATGGTGCCTCCTCCTGGAGTTGCTCACCGATCTAGTGAAGTTTGCAGGCTTCGTAATGCTCTCTATGGACTCAAACAAGCACCACGTGCTTGGTTTTCCAAGTTCTCCACCGTGGATACCTCGCTTGGCTTTCGTCCTAGTAATCATGATTCAGCTTTATTTGCTAAGTGCATGTGTACAGGTCATATACTTTTGTCTTTATATGTGGATGACATGATAATTATTGGTGATGATTTTGATAGAATTGAATCTTTGAAGTTTGAATTAGCTCGTTGTTTCGCTATGAAAAACTTGGGTTTATTGTGCTATTTTTTGGGGACTGAGATCGTCTCTTCACCTAAAGGTTATCTTTTATCTCAGTCAAAGTACATAGCTAATATATTTGAACATGCACGTCTCACTGACAACAGGGTAGTTGAACTCCCCTTAAGACTAATGCTAGATACTCTTCATCAGATGGTTCTCCTTTGCCAGATCCTAACCTCTACCATACAGTTGTAGGAAGCTTGATTTATCTCACTGTGACTCATCCTGATATTGTGTATGCTGTACATGTAGTTAGTCAGTTTATCACTGCACCGACCACAATTCATTGGGCTGATGTTCTTCGCATTCTTTGATATCTTCGAGGAACTCAGTTTCAAAGTCTCTTATTCATTTCTACTTTCTCGTTAGAGCTCTATGCATACTCCGATGTTCATTGGGTGAGTGACCTTACTGATCATAAGTCGGCCACTGGCTTCTGTATTTTTCTTGGAAATTCTCTTATCTCTTGGAAAAGTAAGAAGTAAGATGTTATTTCAAGATCCTCCACGGAAGTTGAGTATCGTGTCATGGCTACCACTACTTGTGAGATTGTTTGGCTACGTTGGTTGTTTGCATATATGAGAATTTTTCTTCAAAAAACTACTGCTCTTCATTGTGATAATCAGAGTGTCATTCAGATTGCGCGCAATACAGTTTTTCATAAGAGAACGAAGCATATTGAGATAGATTGTCTTTCACTCATCATCATCTACAGCTTGGCACTATCATATTACCTTTTGTTCCTTCCTCACTGCAGATAGCTAATATGTTTACCAAGGCTAATTCTGCTTCGCGCTTCCGATTTTTATCTGACAAACTCTCAATTCTTCTGGTTGTGGCATCATGAATTTGAGGGGGGGGGGATGTTAACTTATATAATTAGATTTATTTGTTTTTAGCCGTTAGGACAATTTAGTCTTTTACCTTTTCAATTTAGGGTTTAGATTTTCTTATAATTAACTATATAAGACTTTGTATTCTTTATTTCTCATAACCTTTTTTTGGATTCATCAATAAAGATAGCTACTTTTCTTTGACGTCAATTTCTACAAATGTATTTGATCCTGTCTAAAAGTTGAAGAGATGGAAAGTCGGGGATGTGGCACTCCCACTGACCGCACGTAGACTCCGCTCGAACTTGCAACACAAACTACATCAGTGTTAAGCCAAGGAAGGGGTACCCGACGTTGGCCCTCCAACGCACAAGTCAGTCGCCGACGATGAAGTATAAAGCGGAGCAACAAGAAGACTGTAGCGCAAATAGTGAATATCGCATACCTCCGTCGATGTTTGGACCCCCTTATATAGAGCTCCTGTAGCGCGTGTGCATGCTCCCCGAGGCGAGCACGCTTCTCAAAGTTTTCCCTGAAAAGACTTGTCAGTAAAGTGTCTCTGACACAGTACCTTAATGGGCCGAGCATATCTCTGAAGTGACAGTGGAAGTTTCTACCGTATGATCTTCTAGCTGTCCATACCCGATGTCGGTGGCACCAACTCCCAAAAGGATGTCGATGGATATCAGAGAGAGAGAGAATGTACTGCTAAATTGAGTGGGATGGCCACTCGGCCGACATTTCACCGCTCTGGTGCCCCGTCTGGTCAACCAGAACCTCGATATTCCTCAGTGTGTGTCTGCTCGACCGAGGGTCCACTTTGTCACTGTCGGGGCCTGCTGCCAGGCCGAGTGGGGTAGTCGCTCGACCAAAGTTGAACCCTACCTATATCAAGCTCTACTGTATAGCCGAGCAGGGGAGCCGCTCGATTCTTCTTCTGCACATCGTCTCTAGTGAGCGTCGGTCGTTTGACTTCTCTTCGTAGCGAAGGCAACGGCGGGTCGGAGCCTTCTCCCCGGTCGGGGCATGCTTCACCCGATCGGCCGATGTCATCTACGCGTTGATCACCTTGATTTTGACCTCCTTTGACCTCCACCGTGGTAGCGGGGTGGGGCCCCTCATTATCACCGTATCACATACCTCCCCCTTAAGTCTAGTTGAAGGAGACTGCAAATTCAACCGACTAGACAATTGTCTGAGCAGTTTTCCACCCAATCGGCTGCTACACTCCTTGGTTCCCAATCGGGATAACGTGGGGCAACTGTCGGCTATGTGACTGTTCTCTGCCGATCGACCCGTTGAATCTTGTCGTTCGGCCATAGGTCTGCTTGGTTCTCGATCGGCACAACGAAGGTTTATACTTGTGAAATCTTTTCTTGGGCTGTCTTGGGTGAGCGCGAGCCAAGCTTACGTCATCCAGATTTCTAGAAAATTGTGCAAATCTCTTCACATTAAAGCTGAGCACACCCCCATGCCCTCATTAAATGTCGACCCGTGGTGATGTGCCACGTGTCCTGCCCTTACCGTCGGACGCCTGATGTGACAAGCGGATATTCGTTGTGATGTGGCATTTGGTGGTTCAAATTCAACGATTAGATCTCGGCCTGGGTTTCTGAAACCTAGATCAGACAGCTCTAGCCGGCCGACCCCGAAGCTTATAAGCCCGTGTGCGTCGCCGCCTTTGCGCACTTTTCCTTCGAGTTCGGCGACGCTTCTGTGTTTCGGCAACATTCCTTCTTCCTGCTCCTCTGGCGACCTTTCTAGTAAGCTTCTTTTCCCATCGCCTTTTGCTTTCTCTTCCGGCGTTTGTCCTTCCCTGTCTTCCGCGTTTTTTGGTGTCTTAGTGTCCGGTGATAATTCTACCAATAGGTTCTTTCCTTCGAATTTCTTCACCTTTCCTTGTTTTGCGATGGCAAGTTTCTTATAGCCTTCCGTCGGCATCCCTGGGCTCTGGTACACCTCTACCGAGTCTCGGTTTGATGTCGGCGATGTTGAGAGTCTAAAAGCCTCTTTTGAACTTCCTCCAGAATACGAAGTTGTCTTTCCTTCTCCTTCTGATCTGCCGAATTCTCTGCCGCCTGACTGTATTTGCTTCTTTAGAGATCATTTTACCGTCGGTCTACAGTTTTCCATTTATGTGCATAGATTATATACACTTTTATACTTATTTTGACGCACGTCTACTTGTACTTCATGCATATAATGTATGCTTATTGCACCATATTTCATTATAATGTCATACTTCAATTACATTTTATTCAGAGATCTATTCTTTGCATATTTTGATTGACAAGACTTGATTTGGAGCAAAAATGAAGCTTAAATGAAATCTAAAGCTTCCAAAATGCTCAGGTCGTGCTTATGAGGCATGGATGTGTGAAAATATGGCACAAAACAAGGTCCACATGGCCTGGCCATGCCTAAAAGGCACGGTCGTGTCAATTCCACATGGGTGTGTCAATTCCACACGGTTATGTCATTTTCAGTACTACAGACTAAAACTAAAATGATCATAACTTTGTGATCGGTTGGAGTTATAGTCTGTTCTTTATATCAAAATGTAGATAACTTCAAGATCTACATCTCTTATGAAGACTTCAACTAGAGAAAAGTATGTCTGAAAGGCCTAAAATGCATTTCTATGAGACACGGCCTTGGCACACGGCCGTGTCAAATCCTGCACTGCGCACCAAGAGTAAAATGGGTATAACTTTGTGCTTGGTTGGAGTTTTGGACTATTCTTTATATTAAATTGTAGCTAACTTCATGATCTACAACTTTGCTGAAGACTATAACTCAATAATACTAAGATAAGAGGTACTAAAATTGCCTACAAGTGTACACATCCTTGACACACGACCAAAAACAGCTAGGTCGTGTGAGCCACACAGCCATGTCACCCCACCAGCACAACTAGAGCATGGCAATGTGAGCCACATGACCGTCCAATATTTCTAGAGAGTAAGCAGTGGGGGTCGTGTGAGCCACACGGCCGTGCAGCATTTCCAGAGGTCAAAAAGAGTTAGGCCGTGTGAGCCATATGGTCGTGTGAGCCACATGGTCGTGTAGCCTATCCAAAACTAAAGCAAAACATGGTCATGTGAGCCACACGACCATGTCACCTTGGCAAAAAGCAAGATGTATGAGGTCGTGTAAATCCACACGGTCGTGTCATGAGCCGTGTGGTGCTCATGCTCTGCTCTATAAAAGGGGGTTTTCTCCCCTTTTCACTTATCTTTGGCTTGGGCCTCACCCCCATTCCTTAGAGGAGGGTTCTCCCCCTTGGGGGAACCCTAGAAACCACATCTTCGTCGATCTTTCCACCTCCGGAGCAAGGGAACGACTCTAAGGATGCCACGCTTCAAGGATAAGCACTCTCCTCTCTCTACTTCTTTGTATTGGGTTGTAGTTTACTTCTTTATTTATCTTTGGTTGTATTTCCTTTGCTATGGAATAAATCTCTAGATCTAGGATGTAGGAAATAGCTGTGATGTGATTGTGAATATATGAACTATGTATTTGGATATTTCCATATGCAATGAAGTGTTTATATTATCATCTATGTGTGTTGTGCCTTGTATGCGTTTGACAAAATGTGTGTAAGGTAAATCCATGTAGATGTAGGGTTAGATCACCATGTAGAGGAAGAGCCTTGAAATGTAAGATCATGGGACCTTGTGACATAAGGTATCCCTTACTTTCTACGGCAATTCTTTGAAACAGGGATCGACTCTCTACTAGGAAAACTAATTAGAATTTAAAGGGGTTCTCCCAAATTAATGTTAGGAAGTGACTTGTGTAATTTAGGAATGTGGACCGTGGGCCCTTGTGTGAGAAAGATGTTCCCTATAGTCGAACTTCTTAAATTACCTCTTCTACTTAATTACATTAATCTACTGTTAGGAAGTAATCTGTGTAATCTAGGAATGTGGACCGTGGGCCCTTGTGACAGAAGGATGTTCCCTATAATCAGACTTCCTAAATTATCTCTTCTACTTAATGACGGTAGAACTTGGGTAAAATCTTCGGTGCAATCTTCGTGGGATTGTACCGAAGTTTAGTTAGAACTCTTACATGAGAGTAAGCATGGGGTTAGATAAATAATGCATAGGGACATTAACTAGCATCGCAATAAAACCGAAATCCTAACATCCATCATTCATCCTCTTACCCTTCTCTCACTCCTTTCCCTTGTTCTCTCTCTTCTCTTTTCTGTTTCTCTTACTCTCTTTTCCAACCAATCTTACGTTTGTCTAGATAATTCACCGTGCGAAATTAACTAGTGCTTAATCAACAGTCCCTGTAGTTTCGATAATCTTTTATATTACTGACGATGTAACCGTGCACTTGTGGTGACGTAACACCCATCCACCCCTTTTTCCGCAATGTGTAAATATTTTCGAATCTCCCTTCATCAACTAGTGTCAAACTCCTTTCGGCTATTGTGCGGAGTGGTGGTTCTTTTTCGCTTGCACGACATCCCCCTTACTCCTCGGCTCTTTCATTACTTTTATTATCACAAGTCGTCCGAGTCAAAGACTTTTCTTTTCCAAGCCCTAGTGGGTTTGGTTTTCTTTGATAAAATGTTGACCTCCAACAAATACTGGAAGGAGTACTTATTTTTATGCGCTTTCTAGAGCGGTCAAACTTCCCAACCTTCTGGCAGCTCAACGTGGTGACTCAGCCTCCATTAAAGAAGTACAAGAGCCAGTTGGACTACCTCAACATAGCTTCGATGTTAGGCAGTCAAAAGTATGACATCCACAAGCTGCTGCTGGTAGGGGTGAGCAAAAGTTCGGTTAAACCGAATAAACCAATCAAACCGACCGAATTTAAAAATTCAGTTCGGTTTATTCGGAAATTCAGTTTTTTTTTCTCCAAAAATTGGTTAATTCGGTTCGGGTTCGATTCGGGTTCGATTTGGGTTCTCCAAAAACCGAATAGACCGAATAGACTAAATTTTTTAACTAAATCGATTTTTTACACCATAAATTTTAGACCGAACCAAAATTTTATTAAGACAAACCAAATTTTTGAAAAAAAATCGGTTTGTTCGGTTTTATTGAAAATTCGGTTCAGTTCGGTTTTTATCAAAAATCAGTTCGGTTCAGTTTGTTTGAAAAAAAATCGGTTCGGTTCGGTTAATTCGGTTCAGTTCGGTTTTAATCAAATACTCACCCCTAGCTGCTGGAGGGTGTCCTCTATATCTCCGGCTTGAGTCCGATCTGCCCCCGGCTTCTGTTCAGCCTAGGTATGCGACCTCTTTACTCTTTCTTTTGATTCTAACTGATTTTTCTTCCTCTCTTGCAACCGAAGTCATGCTGCGCGCACGTTTGGACAACAAGGTGAAGCTCGCGGATGCCACGATCAATGCAGCCACTGTAGAAGAATTGGAGAGCCGAGGCCTAAAGCTAGTCGACTCACAAGAGGAGCCGCAAGAAGAGAGCGAAGCGGCTCCCATTTTGGCCTTTGGTGGAGCGACTGGTGGCTCACCACTTCCCTCCAAACGGTAGCCGGTCGTTGAAGTTGAGGGGGCTTCAGGCTCAACCTCCTCAACCGAGCCACTGATCAGGCGCAAGAGGCGTCGGGCGGAGCCTTCATCCCACTCTGCCACTTCGAGAGTGTGGTCCGCCGAACGGGTCGAGACATCGACCCCCGCTCTTATCCAAGAGTCCACTGGCCCTGAGTCGTCAGATCGGACCTCCTCCTTGTCTGGCCTGCCTTAGGGAACAGTCTACACGTCGCCAATGGCCTTCCTTCCACCAAAATCAAAGGCCAAGAAGTCTGGCATCCGGTCGGTGTCTTCATTGCGGTCGACCGAGTAGGGATGGCAATTTCATCCGAACCTGATGGAGGATCCGACATTCGACCCGAATGGAGGAGGATATGGAGGGACTATCAATACCCAATACCTGACCCGAATACCCGATTAAATAATATATATATACATATATTAAAGAAAATTTTCTTTTTCCAAAATCAACTTACTATTTTTGTTGATATTAGGAGGAGACTATATAGATGTTTAATCTATTTTTTAATTATATATATATATATATATATATATATAGATATATATATATATATATATATATATATATATATATATATATATATATATATATATATATATATATATTAATAGGTTGTTAATTTTAATATATTTTCATTGAATGATAATAATTGGATAGAAAGAAGAAAAATTATAACTATAGAAGATATCCGATTATTTAATAGGTATGGGTATACCCATCGGAGATCCTATACCCGATGGGTATGGGGACAGAGGATATAGAATCCGACCCGAACCCGACCCATTGTCATCCCTACGTCCGAGCAGGTAACTTCTGCACAGCCATCCCCGAGCAGCCAACGCCATATCACGGTGATTCTTCACCTGCCGACCGAGGAGTGGCGTGAATCCAGCGCCGAGTCCCGAGGTCCTGAGTACTAAATTATCATCCAAGGGTCGCTCGCCCAAATATGGACCGATGCTTGGGCCTGTGCAGCGATGATGCCTTCGGGGGCGCTTGCGAACAACCATACCCAGATGTCTACTGGGCTAAGTTTTGCATCTTCATAGTTTATTTTCGATCGGTGCTAATATTTACTTCGTTTGCAGTACTGATTGGAAAGCCTGGTCATGTAATGCCAAAGGCTCGCCTTTTGGAGGAGGAAGTGAAAAAGATGAAGGCGTCGAGCGGTCAATCCACCGCCACTCAAGAGCAGACGAACGCTGAGGTGGCTAAACTGCAAGCCGATCTAGCGAAGAGCACCAAACTACTCGAGGTCGAACGGGAAAAGAGTTCAGGGTAGACCACTCTTATGGCTGGGCTCAATAAGCAGGTCACCACCTTCGACAACAAAATCGAGTCGGCCAACGCGAGGAAGAATCGGGCCATCGAAGACCTCGAACTGAAGAATAAGGAGGCTCGAACCCTCGCCCAGAAACTCAAGCAAGCTGAAGATTTTTTGGTCGCCGAGCGGAACAACCTGTCGGCCTAAGAAGCTGCTCTTCGAGGCCAACTCACGACCAAAAATAATGAGCTAGCCACCACCAACAATGAGCTGGAGGCCTCCCGAGCGGCCTTAAAAACTTATCAAGATGCTGAGGCTGGTCGGTTCTGTTGGTTGCTACTCGGAAAACCTAGAGGTTCCACTGTACAAAAATTTTGTACAAAGGTCTGAACCTTTTCCTAGCTACCATGTGTTCTTTTAAATTAAATTTTGGATCGCCTGCGGAACTTAACACGTTTGATCCAAAACTTAATCTATTTGTTCTTTAAGGTTTAGACTTGGATCTCCTGCGGAACTTAACACGTTTGATCCAAATCACCTAAGTTATTAATTCCATTAAATATTAATTTCCATAATTGGTTCCCAGTACTGACGTGGCGAGGCACATGACCTTCTTGGATATGGGAACAACCACCACCGACTAGACAAAACCTTTTATGGAAAGCTAATATTTAATTTCCTAAAATAACTTTAGGTCAACCAAAAAGAACAATCAAATCACAAGGAAAAGAAAAATAAAAGAACACAACTTCGGAAAACATATTCGAAATACTAGAATCGTAAGCCTCTTGTATTTGGTATTATTTCCATAAATAACTAGCATGATGCGGAAAGGAAAAAATTACTAGTTATACCTTCTAAAAGACCTCTTGATCTTCTACCGTATTCCTCTTCTAACCTCGGACGTTGTGTGGGCAACGATCTTCCGAGATGAGAACCACCAAGCACCTTCTTCTTCCTTGCAAGTTTCGGCCACCACAATTCTCCAAGAGAAGTAGAGGTCCGGCCACCACCACCAAGCTCCAAGGGATGCAAGAAACAAAACTACCTTTCTCTCCTTCTTCTCCTAGCTAGAACCGGCCACCATCAAGAGCTCCAAGAGAGGTTACCGCCGGCCATAAGAAGAAGAGAAGAGGAAGAAGCTAGGGCCGACCACCAAGGAGGAAAAGAGAGGAGAAGAATAATAGAGTTCATCACCCGTGAAGGCACCTCTACCCCCTCTTTTATAATCCTTGGTCTTGACAAATAAGGAAATTTTAATAAAAACTTCCTTAATTCTTTTGCCATTAAAAAGGAAAATTTATTTAATTAAAAATAATTTTTCTTTTCTATTTGTAATGGCCGGCCACCTTAATCCCTTTAATCAAGGAAATTTTAATTCACACAAGAATTAAAACTTCCTAATTTGCTTTCGGAAATTTATAAAAATTTCTCAAATAATTTTTCCCTTCATGGTGGTTAATAAAAAGGAAATTTAATAAATTAAAATCTTTCTTTTAAACATGTGGATAAAAAGAAAGTTATCTCTAAAAAATTAAAATCTCTCTTAATCTACAAATAAGGAAAGATATCAAATCTTTTCTTAATCTTTTGTAGAAACTAATAAAAGAGAATTATTAATTTTTAAACTTTCTTTTAAATCATGAACATAGTTAAAAAGGAAAATTTTCTTAAAATTTAAAATCCTCCTTTAATCAACAAATAAGGAAAGATTTCAAATTTTAAACTCTCTTTTAAACATGTAGATGATTTACAAATAAGGAAAGTTTTTACCAAAAATTAAAACCATCCTTTTAAACTACAAATAAGGAAAGAGATTAATCTCTTCTCTTAATCTTTGTAGAAAGCTATAAAGGAAATTTTAATTTTAAACTCTCTTTAAAACTATGATATCCACATAAGAAATAATTTTAATAAAATCCTTTTAATATTCTAGTGGTCGGCCACCTAAGCTTGGGACCCAAGCTTTGGCGACCACCTTGGCTCATCCACTTGGTCTTGGCGGCCCTAGCTTGGGTTCCAAGCTAGCTTGGCCCCCATTGGATGGGTAAGAAGGTGGGTATCACGGTGGGTATAAATCTCTATATACTAGAGGCTACGATAGGGACCGAGGAGGAATTGGTTTTGGTCTCGATGAAATTAAGCATCCGTGTTCGCCCCACACAACTTAATTTCATCAATAATAATTCATTCCACTAAAGAACTATTATTGAACTACGCACCAATCCCAAATTACATTTTGGGCTCCTTCTTATTATGAGTGTGTTAGTCTCCCTGTGTTTAAGATAACAAATGTCCACTAATTAAGTAAGTTATGACAACTCACTTAATTAATATCTAGCTCCAAGAGTAGTACCACTCAACTTCATTATCATGTCGGACTAAGTCCACCTGCAGGGTTTAACATGACAATCCTTATGAGCTCCTCTTGGGGACATTCTCAACCTAGATCACTAGGACACAGTTTCCTTCTATAATCAACAACACACACTATAAGTGATATCATTTCCCAACTTATCGGGCTTATTGATTCATCGAACTAAATCTCACCCATTGATAAATTAAAGAAATAAATATCAAATATATGTGCTTGTTATTATATTAGGATTAAGAGCACACACTTCCATAATAACTGAGGTCTTTGTTTCTTTATAAAGTCAGTATAAAAGAAACGACCTCTAATGGTCCTACTCAATACACTCTAAGTGTACTAGTGTAATTATATAGTTAAGATAAACTAATACCTAATTACACTACGACCTTCTAATGGTTTGTTCCTTTCCATTATGGTCGTGAGCTACTGTTTATAATTTATAAGGTACTGATAACATGATCCTCTGTGTGTGACACCACACACCATGTTATCTACAATATAAATTAATTGAACAACTACATTTATCAAAAATGTAGACATTTGACCAATGTGATTCTTATTTCTAGATAAATATTTATACCAAAAGCTAGGCTTTTAGTATACACTCTAACAGGTTCGAGGTGATGAAGAAAAATTATATCAGCTCAGATGCTTTCAACGAGAAGTTCGCCGATCGGGCTCTATGCCTTTTTGATTTGGCCATTGATGGCATGATCGATCAGCTCTGAGAGGGTGGCTACCTACCGGCGGTTCTGACCAGTAGCATCATCAGCTAGGATAAACTTACCGTATCGCTGCCTGACGACGCTTTAGATTACCTTGAGTGAGGCCGAGAGTTATTGTAAAATTTTTGAATTTTCAATGAATACTTATCCATTCAGCCAAGCTTGATCTCCTTGTATTTTTTTTTTCCAATTTGTGACTCCTCCGATCATCTACGATTAGTCTATCCACCTGATCAATCCTCTTTATCTTCAGAGTTCTTATGATACTGCGACCTTCCGATCGGCCCTAGGAGTATTTTTAAGAATAGTCCCGAGTGATCACTGAATTTTTGAAGACCTCGAGCTTTTTGAATACCGCTCGACCCCGATCGAGGGAGATGAAAGATCCGATATGCTGGTCTAAGATCAGTGAAGATTGCTCGACCTCGAACAGGAGAGATATGAGATGCGATATGCTGGACTACGACCGGTGTAGATCACTGGACCCCGAATGGGGGAGATAGGAGATCTGATATGCTGGTCCGTGACCAGTGAAGATCACTCGACCCCGATCGGGGGAGATGGGAGATCCGATATGCTTGTCTGAGACCAGTGAAGATCGTTCAACCCTGAACAAGGGAGATATGAGATCTGATATGTTGGTCTGTGACCAATGAAGATCACTCGATCCCGAACGGGGGAGTTAGGAGATCCGGGTCCGCAGCCAATGAAGATCACTCAACCCTGAACGGGGGAGATAGTGTTGGTGCGGGAAACATCCGACGATCGAACCCAAGTTTTGATAATGGCAAAGGATTCAAAGTTAAGGTATGTTGTGATCTAACATGCTGAATGAGTATTTCAGGAAAAGTCCTAACTGCGGTTAGGCAGGTGAAAAACCCTAGGGGTGGTAACCCTAGGTCCTAGGGGGTGGTAACCCTAGGTGGAGAAAAGTCCTAGCTGCGGTTAGGCAAAGGGAAAAACCCTAGGGGGTGGTAACCCTAGGTCATAGGGGGTGGTAACCCTATGCGGAAATTCTTGGCAGGTTGATGACTTCAGGCAAAAGTCCTAGGGGGTGGTAACCCTAGGTGGAAAGTCCTGGTGTCGCGAACCAGGTGAAAAGACTGGACTAGCCGGGAAGCGGATGTCCAGCAGAAAGTCCGGAAGTATCGAGTGATGAGCAAAAGTCCAGTCGATCTGGAGGATCGCACTGGCAGCAGGTAAATCTCCTGAGTGGAGTAGGTGAGGACGTGTTCTCCGTAGAGGGAACAGTAGGCGTCGGGTCGACCTAGGGTTTCCGGTCGGAAATTCGAAGTCAGACCCGGACAGTCCGGAGACTGTCATAATTTCAAATTCACACTACTATTTTGTGTTAACTTTGTGTTGCAGGTATTTTTGGATTAACATAGTTGCAGGTACCAAAATCACAAAGAAGAACTCGGATGAACAGTGTCCGAGGCGCCTCCATGAGGCTTGGAGGCGCCTCGGGTTCAAAATCCTGAGCTGGCGCGAGGAGGAGGCTTAAGGCGCCTTGGAGGGGTTTAAGGCGCCTTAGACAGCTTGGAGGCACCTTGAATGGGTTTAAGGCGCCTTCAGGTCGCGACAGTCAAAGAATTATCCCAGCGAGCAAAACGGGATAAGATTCAGGCTTAAGGAGCCTTGAAAGGGTTTAAGGCGCCTTGAACACTGTTTATAAAGGGGGTTCGACCAGCAGCTCAGAACAATAAGTTCCAAGCCTTCTTTACTCAACGTGCTGCTCCGAAAGACTCCCGGAAGTGCTGCTACACGTCTACGACGACCCAGAGCTCCAAGATTCCTCTTTTTCGTCGTCGGTATAGATTTCTTTTATCGCATCTCTTGTAATACTTAGTCTGTAATAATCGAGCTTATAGTTGTTGCCCACCGGAAGCGATCAAGGATCGCGGGCCTTCGAGTAGGAGTCGCCTTAGGCTCCGAACGAAGTAAATTCCTCTGTGTTTGTGTGTTTGCTTTTTATTACGCTGCGTCTTAATTAATCGAGTGTTTTACAAATCGAACGATTTAGCCACGAGTGCTATTCACCCCCCCCCTCTAGCACGTCTCGATCCAACAATTGGTATCAGAGCAGGGTCGTCTTGAATCAGTGCAACCACTATTCAAGACAATTTTCTTTTCGTGGTTTTGTTCGGAGTCAATTAGAATTTAGCCTCATAGCTATATTCTAATTTCTTTTTACGAATCGATTTTTTGCCCGAAGTTGGTGCAACACCACTCGAGCTCGTAATTATTACTATTCTCTTCCCACACTACTAATCCAAGACTCAGTCTTGGAATAGATCTTGTTGTTTTTTTTCCCTGTTAGATCTAAATGGCCCAACAAGAAGGATATAGCACCGTTCGCCCCCCACTATTTTCCAGAGAAGACTTCGGATATTGGAAAGGGCGAATGGAAATATATCTGAAGATCCAGTTCGACACCTGGATGATCGTCAGAACAGGACTACAACTACCAACTGGTACCGATGGTAAGCCTACATCCTGTGAAAACTGGGAGCCCGCATTTATCAAGAAGGTGGAAGCCGACGCCAAAGCCACCTGCACCATCCAATGCGGTCTGACCAAAGAAGAGCTCAACAGAGTCGGTTCATTCTCCTCCGCAAAGGAACTATGGGAGAAACTGATCGAACTACACGAGGGCACCTCGGAAACCAAGGTAAGTAAGCGTGATTTGTTATTAAATAAACTATACAATTTGAAAATGCAGGAAGGCGAGACGGCAAGCTCTTTGCACGCCCGAATTCAAGATATCCTGAATTCTCTACATGGAATCGGGCAGAAGGTAGAAAACAGAGATATAATAAGGTATGCCCTTAACTCATTCCCTAGGAGTACACTATGGACATCAATGGTAGATGCCTATAAAGTCTCTAAGGATTTGTCTTCCTTAAAATTAGATGAATTGTTTAGTGAATTCGAACTCCATGAACAGACTAATGCACGGCCATCCGAGAAAGGGATTGCTTTGGTTGCAGGAACGAGTCGAACACGGGAATCAAGAGGACGGCGAAAAGTTGAATCGGAATCAGAAGACGAATCCGATTCAGAAGATTCAGAAGATGAACTGGCCGACGAATTTGTAAATCTTGTAAAGAAACTCTACAAGAAGAAGAAGGGATTCAACAAGAAAGATCTGAAGAAGGCAGTTCAATCCAAGGAGGCCCAATCAAAGACAAAATTTGAAGTCACATGTTACGGGTGCAACCAGAAGGGCCACATCAAGGCAAACCGCCCCAATCAAAAGGAAGCCAAGAAGCAAAGAAGAAAGAAGGTTCTAAAGGCAACCTGGGACGAATCTTCTTCGGAGGATGAAGACGACGAACTCAACCAAACAAGTTTACTCGCATTGATGGCCCGGGACCAGATCAACGAATCCGAGAGCGAGTCAGAAGCCGACTCTGAGCAAAGCCACGGATCCGCATCCGTTCCGAAGGACCAGACTCCGCTGTAAGTATTCCTAGACTCAATAATTTAGTCAATTATTTACTTCGCAAATTAGCTAAGTCAAATTTGAAAATTAAGTCACTTTTAAGAGAAATAACCACTCTTAAAGGAGTAACTAACTCAAAATCGTTAACTGAAGATTCAACTCAAGTACAACGACTTGAGAAAGAAAATTCAAATCTGAAAAATCAGTTAAACAAGTTAGAAATTACTCTGGAAAAGTTCTCTCTGGGTTCCAAGAATTTGGATCTAATTCTTGGGACACAAAGAGCTGTCTACAATAGAACTAGAAAAAGAAATATAAATCCTATTTATCCTTAATAAACAAACAAAGTAGTAAATCAGTCCAAGCATGGGTCCCCAAGTCCAAATTGATCAATCAAGTTGGATCTGGTCAATACTGGGTCCCGAAGGATCAAATATACTACCTCGATAGACCACATCGAGGCCATGATCCAGGGGGAGCAAAAAGAAAAACGATATTAATCAAACCAAATTAAAATTCAAAATTCAAAATTCAAATTACAAATTCGAAATTAAAATAAAATACAAAAATCAAATTACAAATTCTAAATTCGAAATTAAATTAAACTTCAAAATTCAAAATTCAAAATTCAAATCACAAATTCAAAATTTAAAATTAAATTAAAATTCAAAAATTCAAAAGTCAATAGAAGAAGGATCCAGAATAGCTAGCACCCCCAAACTAAACTACCCGGAATGGGTAAACAAGAATAGACTACCTGGCAGGGTAATTAAGGTTAGATAAAAGGGCGAGGTTTAACTTGACCCACGGTACTGGTGAAGTTTTTGGATGATAGTACGTTAGGGAAGCTTGGGCATCGCATGTCTAGGAAGATATGGCTTCGACCTGGTGCATTTGGCCAAGTGGAACTGACCGAAGCTACCCTTAAATGGATCCTAACTAGTTAGACCAAGGTTCAGTATTAAGTTCAGTGGGTAGGACTATTTGGAAAACCTCGAAGGCATGGTTACTTTAATGAGTTCCTTGTGACTCACCATAGCCCAGAAGTTTATCCAAAGAATGCTTACTTGTTGAACCCAAAGCTAAACCTGAATCTAACACAAAGTCAAACCTTACCCTAAAATTCAACCATAATTCATCTCACAACAATTATAGGGTTCCCTGATTGAAAATTTAGATCGGGTGAGATGACTAAGAATTAAAAGTAAAATTGAATTGAATTTAAATTAATCAAGTTAATTATCTTGAATTATCATCAAAGTAATTAACTCAAAATTTATTTCAAAATTATTTAAAATTTTTTTTAACTATTTAAAAATTTTTTTAACTATTTAAAAATCAATTTCAAAATTACTTAAAACTTAAAATGCAAAGTATTTTTTTTACAATGGATTAGAAAACATAGTGTCTGCTTCAATCATGCTATCTTTAATCCATTAAAAAGAAACCAATTCAACTACTTCATGTGTAGGAGTTGGATCAATGGATGTTGGATAGTGGATGCTCCAGACATATGACTGGAGATAAATTGAAGTTTTCAAAGCTCAAATTAAAAAATTTAGGATCAGTTGCATTCGGCAACAATGGTCAACTTAAAGTAATCGGAAGAGGTAATATCGAACTCAGCTCCGAGTTTATTATTAAAAAAGTTCTGTTAGTTGATAATTTCAATTTCAACTTACTAAGTATAAGCCAATTATGTGATAGCGGATACTTAGTCACTTTTGACAAAACTAGGTGTTTAGTCAGAAATATTGAAAATCCTGAAATTACACTTAAGGGACTTAGGAAAAATAATATGTACTCAATTAATCTACCCACATCCTCAATAAAGTGTTTAATAACACAAGAAGAGGAGACTGACTTGTGGCACAGAAGACTGGGTCACACTCACACAAGACTCATTTCAAGAATGAGTCATAACGGTCTAGTTAGAGGTTTGCCCAAACTAAAATTCATTGAAACCTCAATCTGTAATGCTTGTCAACAAGGAAAACAAACTAAGTCAACACACAAACCAACAAATCTAGAAAGAACCAACTCATTACTTGAGCTCCTTCACCTTGACCTATTTGATTCACATGGAACCAAGTCATTAAGCAAGAACTAGTATTGCTTAGTAATAATTGATGACTATTCTAGGTTTACATGGGTAAGATTCCTAAAAACAAAAGATGAAACCTATGAAACATTTAGTAATTTTTGTAAATTAATAGAAAATGAAAAAGATACTAAAATTAAAAGAATAAGAAGTGATCACGGGGGAGAATTTGAAAATCATAGATTTACTCAATTTTATAAAATAAATGGATATCTACATGAATTTTCATGTCCTAGAACCCCTCAGCAAAATGGCCTGGTGGAACGTAAAAATAGAACACTACAAGAAGCCGCCAGAACTATGTTAAATGAATATAATTTAAATCACCAATTTTGGGCTGAAGCCATAAATACTGCAAATCACATTCAAAACAAAATTTTAATCAATAAATATCACAAGAAAACTCCTTATGAACTATATTATCATAAAATTCCTAACTTAAACTACTTAAAAGTATTTGGTTGTAAAGTTCACATATTAAATACTAAAGATTACTTAGGAAAATTTACACCCAAATCTAACCAAGGAATATTCTTAGGATACTCCTCTACCAGTAGAGCCTTTAGAGTATATAATCAAAATACCTTGAAAGTTGAAGAAACAACTAATGTAATATTTGATGAAGAAAATAATTTAACTAATGAAAATATTGACACTAATCCAAGAGCAGTAAACGATGATGAAATCCAACCTAATCTTAATGAGTCTGAAGAACAAGGTTCTGACTCACAGATAAGACCAACTAGAATAAGCACCTCTCACCCACCTGACCAAATTTTAGGTGACCCAAACCTTGGAGTCAGAACAAGATCATCCTATAGAAACCTTAGTCAGATCGCTCTAATTTCTAAAATTGAACCTAAAACTATAGAAGAAGCCCTGCCTGATCCAGACTGGATTATTGCAATGCAGGAAGAATTAGCCCAATTTGAGAGAAACCAAGTCTGGGACCTTGTACCTAAACCCATAGATAAATCAATAATAGACACCAAATGGGTTTTTAGAAATAAGTTGGATGATCAGGGTGATATTATAAGAAACAAAGCCAGACTAGTAGCCAAAGGGTTTAGTCAAGTTGAAGGATTAGACTACGATGAAACCTACGCACCAGTAGCTAGACTTGAATCCATTCGAATGCTATTAGCCTATGCAGCAAATAAAGGGTTTAAATTATTCCAAATGGATGTTAAGTCAGCCTTTTTAAATGGTTTCATCAAAGAAGAGGTCTATGTAAGCCAACCCCCAGGATTTGAAGACTTAGACAATCCTAATCATGTATTTAAGTTAAAAAAGGCCTTGTATGGACTTAAACAAGCCCCTAGGGCATGGTATGAACGGTTATCCAATCACCTTATATCCAAAGGCTTCAACCAAGGTCAAATAGATCCAACTCTATTTGTAAAAACTGTAGATAAAGACATCTTCATAGCCCAAATCTATGTTGATGATATAATTTTTGGATCTACTAACTCTAAATTTCTAAAAGAATTTGTTAGACTAATGGAAAATGAATTTGAAATGAGTATGGTTGGTGAACTTAATTTTTTCTTAGGCTTACAAATAAAACAAACTAAAGATGAAAGTTATGTTTATCAAACTAAATATGCTAAGGAGTTAATTAAAAAATTTTGTATGGAAAATTCAAAGATAATAAATACTCCAATGGCAACCAACATCAATATTGACTCTGACCCAGTTGGAAAACTAGTAGACCCAAAATATTATAGAAGTATAATAGGTAGTTTACTGTATCTAACTGCAAGCCGACCTGATATATTAGGTATGTGCGCAAGATACCAATCCTATGCAAAAGAGTCACACTTAACCTATGTTAAAAGAATACTTAGGTACATTAAAGGTACTCTAAATATAGGACTCTGGTACCCTAGAACTTGCACTCTTGATCTTCATGGCTATTCTGACTCAGATTACGCTGGATGCAAGTTAGATAGAAAAAGCACAAGTGGCAGCTGTCAATTTATAGGGCAATGCCTTGTAAGTTGGTCAAGTAGAAAGCAACATTGTGTTGCTTTATCTACCACTGAAGCTGAATATATAGCCTTAGGTGAATGCGCATCTCAATTGCTATGGATGATGCATACTCTTAAAGACTATCAACTAGAATATCATAAAACAAAATTTTCAATTGATAATATAAGTTCAATAAATCTAACAAAAAACCCAATTCATCACTCACGGACTAAACATATAGAGGTGAAGCATCATTTTGTAAGGGATCATGTAGCTAAGGGTGATATTATACTCAACTATGTTGAGTCAAAATCAAACCTAGCTGACATTTTCACAAAACCCTTACCTGAACTTGAGTTCAGCTCTCTTAGAAGACAAATAGGTATGTGTTGGGTAGAATAGATACTATAACATTATATTCTTACATTTTTTTTATAAAATCTAGGAAAACATTTTGTCAAAATCCCTAGTTTTTTAGACTTTCAAAAATTGGACTTAGCCTAGGATTATTCCCTAGAAATTATGTTCCCCTAGAACTCAGCCAGAGCATCTCACAAACACCTAGGTTTACCTTGATTGTATTTGAAAAATATAGAACGGCGTGAGATGCATAGGGTACAGCCTGGACTCAAGAATGCTTATATCTGTGCATCGATATGAGTCTGGGCGTTAAATATGCAATAAACATTAATCAAGTTAAGTTCTCCAGCTCTAGTCAAGTCTAACTGGACCAAATAACTTAACTTGACTAACCAAGTGAAAGCTATTGTCCTGTGGACATTAAGCAAGTAACTCAAGGTTAGACAGTTGGCAAAGGATACTCAATCTGTTAATTAAAAATGCATATACTTTAGGGCTCTGATACCTGATCAACAACAATTACATTGCTATTCAACTTGACTCATGCTTGGACTTAAGGACCAACTGAATAGATAACCTAAATCAAATTTTTTAGCTACTCTCTCTCTTCAACTTAAAAATTTACAAATTTTTTAAGCTAAGGCACTTTTCACTTAAGCTAAATTTTCAAAGTTCAATGTTCACAAAAGGCTTAGCTAAGTGGTTCATAAAGCAACTTTAAAATTTCTTCAAACTTATCCAACCTTGAAACCTAACGTTATATATTATTGCTAAGATATTTTCTAGGTTACCTTTCAGATAGTTTTACAAAATTTCAACTCAGTGCTTTCAAAATTTTAGGTAAAAAGTGGCTTTTCAACTTAGCCTGTTTTTTTTTAAGTCTAATTTATTCTTCAAAAAAGAAAATTTTAAACTGGATTATTTTTTGATAAAGGCAAAGGGGGAGAATAAGAAAATTCAAAAGTAAACTTTAACTAAGTTAAAAGTAAAAATTTAAAAGAGGAAACCCTGTATTAAGGGGGAGCTTCACAAGAGTTTAAGTGTTAGCTTAAGTTAGGCGTTGATTTGATTTTATATACTTAAGCTTGCTCACTTAAAACCTTTTTATGCAGTTGTTTTTACTTAACTTTGAATTTAGGTTGCCATAATCAAAAAGGGGGAGATTGTTGGTGCGGGAAGCATCCGACGATCGAACCCAAGTTTTGATAATGGCAAAGGATTCAAAGTTAAGGTATGTTGTGATCTAACATGCTGAATGAGTATTTCAGGAAAAGTCCTAACTGCGGTTAGGCAGGTGAAAAACCCTAGGGGGTGGTAACCCTAGGTGGAGAAAAGTCCTAGCTGCGGTTAGGCAAAGGGAAAAACTCTAGGGGGTGGTAACCCTAGGTCATAGGGGGTGGTAACCCTATGCGGAAAGTCTTGGCAGGTTGATGACTTCAGGCAAAAGTCCTAGGGGGTGGTAACCCTAGGTGGAAAGTCCTGGTGTCGCGAACCAGGTGAAAAGACTGGACTAGCCGGGAAGCGGATGTCCAGCAGAAAGTCCGGAAGTATCGAGTGCTGAGCAAAAGTCCAGTCGATCTGGAGGATCGCACTGGCAGCAGGTAAATCTCCTGAGTGGAGTAGGTGAGGACGTGTTCTCCGTAGAGGGAACAGTAGGCGTCGGGTCGACATAGGGTTTCCGGTCGAAAATTCGAAGTCAGACCCGGACAGTCCGGAGACTGTCATAATTTCAAATTCACACTACTATTTTGTGTTAACTTTGTGTTGCAGGTATTTTTGGATTAACATAGTTGCAGGTACCAAAAACACAAAGAAGAACTCGGATGAACAGTGTCCGAGGCGCCTTCATGAGGCTTGGAGGCGCCTCGGGTTCAAAATCCTGAGCTGGCGCGAGGAGGAGGCTTAAGGCACCTTGGAGGAGTTTAAGGCGCCTTAGACAGCTTGGAGGCGCCTTGAATGGGTTTAAAGAATTATCCCAGCGAGCAGAACGGGATAAGATTCAGGCTTAAGGCGCCTTGAAAGGGTTTAAGGCGCCTTGAACACTGTTTATAAAGGGGGTTCGACAGCAGCTCAGAACAATAAGTTCCAAGCCTTCTTTACTCAACGTGCTGCTCCGAAAGACTCCCGGAAGTGCTGCTACATGCCTACGACGACCCAGAGCTCCAAGATTCCTCTTTTTCGTCGTCGGTATAGATTTCTTTTATCGCATCTCTTGTAATACTTAGTCTGTAATAATCGAGCTTATAGTTGTTGCCCACCGGAAGCGATCAAGGATCGCGGGCCTTCGAGTAGGAGTCGCCTTAGGCTCCGAACGAAGTAAATTCCTCTGTGTTTGTGTGTTTACTTTTTATTCCGCTGCGTCTTAATTAATCGAGTGTTTTACAAATCGAACGATTTAGCCACGAGTGTTATTCACCCCCCCTCTAGCACGTCTCGATCCAACAGATAGGAGAGCTGATACACTGATTCGAGACCGGTAGAGGGCGTAGACAGGGGTTTAAGGTCGCCACTCAACCGTTGCTGTAAACTCGAGTTTAAGGTCGACGCTCGAACGTTGATAAAGACAGGGGGTTTAAGGTCGTCGCTCGACTGTCGATGGAGACAAGGGTTTAAGGTCGTCGCTCGACCGTTGGTGGAGACAAGTGTTTAAGGTCACCGCTCGACCGTCGATGGAGACAAGGGTTTAAGGTAATCACTCAATCGTCGATGGAGACAAGAGTTTAAGGATGTCGCTCAATCGCTGGTGGAGAAAAGAGTTTAAGGTCGTCGCTCGACCGTTGATGTAAACACGGGTTTAAGGTTGTCGCTCGACTATTGATGGAGACAAGTGTTTAAGGTTGTCGCTCAACCGTTGATGGAGACAAGTGTTTAAGGTCACCGCTCGACCGTTGATGGACACAAGCATTTAAGGTCGTCGTTCGACCGTCAGTGGAGACAAGGGTTTAAGGTCGTCGCTCGACCGTTGGTGGAGACAAGGGTTTAAGGTCGTCGCTCGACCATTGATGGAGACAAGCATTTAAGGTCGTCGGTCTACCATTGATGGAGGCATGCGTTTAAGGTCACCGGTTGACCGTTGATGGAGATAAGTGTTTAAGGTCGCCGCTCGATCGTTTGAGGGAGACACATTTCAAGAGACCTTCGCTTTTTATTCATATTTTGCCCAGCGTTTGGGAGACATACAAAAATATATAGTATTCACTCGCGCACCTCTCATCTGGCCCTGTAGGGTTAAAGATGATTGACGCTCCATGGCCTCTCGAGCTACCTTCCCTCTTTATCCTCTAGATAATAGGCGCCCGAACGGAGCTTCTGCACGATCTTGAAAGGTCTCTCCCATGGGGCCTCAAGTTTGGTGACGTCACCGACTGACTTTAGTTTCTTCCAGACGAGATCGCCAACCTGGAAGGAGCTCGGGATCACCCTCCGGTTGTAGTTCTGTCTCATCCATTGTCGGTACACTGTCATCCGAACCGCTACATTCGCCCGCGTTTTGTCCACCAAGTCGAGCTCCATAAGCCTCTGTTCGGCATTTCCTTCATCATAGTACTGCACCCGATTAGATTCTACTCTGACTTCCACAGGGACAACTACTTCGCCGCCATATATCAAATGGAAGGGGGTTGCGCCAGTCGCTTCCTTAGGGGTCGTGAGAAGGGCCCATAACACACTGGGGAGCTCGTCGACCTAGCTGCCTCCAACGTAATTGAGCCGAGCATGTAAAACTCTGAGGATCTCTCGATTGGCGACTTCGACTTGTCCGTTGCTTTGGAGGTAGTGTTAAGATGTATACTAAAAGCCTAGCTTTTTGTATTAACATTTATTTTGAAATGAGAATCACATTGGTCAAATGTCTGTATTTAGTTAAAAACAGTTGTCCATTTAATTTATATTGTAGATAACATGGTGTGTGGTGTCACACAGAAAATCATGTTATCAGTTCCTTATAAATTATAAATAGTAGTTCACAACCAATATGGATTGGGGCAAACCATTAGAATGACTGTAGTTGTTGGTTGCTACTCAGAATATCGTATTGGTTCCCCTGTACAAAAATTTTGTACAAATCCCGAACCTTTCCTAACAACTTATTGTGTTCTTTAGAAATTAAATTTGGTGGACTTTTGGGTTCAAAGGTTAATAGCTGATGGACTTTTGGGTTCATTAGTGGTGGAAAATTTTTTAACCTGTGAATCTTACTTGGAAGGAAAAATGACCAAGAGACCTTTTAAAGCTAAGGGGTATAGAGCCAAAGATGTGTTGAAATTGGTTCATTCTGATTTGTGTGGACCTATGACTATCCAAGCAAGAGGTGGTTTCGAATATTTTGTCTCTTTTATAAACGAATATTCAAGATATGGGTACATTTACTTGATGTGCCATAAGTCTGAGTGCTTTGATAAGTTCAAAGAATACAAGGCTGATGTGGAGAAATGTCATGGTAAAAGTATCAAGACACTACAGTCTGATCATAGTGGTAAGTACCTCTTAGGAGAGTTTGGAGTTACTTATCAGAGGTCGGGATTCAATCCCAACTGTCTGCACCTGGTACACCCCAACAGAATGGTGTAGCAGAACGAAGAAATATGACTCTTATGTAAATGGTTAGATCAACGATGAGTTATTCAGAATTACCAAATTTGTTTTGAGGATATGCTTTGGAAACGACAATGTACATTCTAAACTTGGTACCTTCTAAGTCAGTACCCTCTACTCCCACAGAATTGTGGAATGGGCGTAAGCCTAGTCTGAAGCATATTCGGATTTGGGGTAGTCCAACACATGCGCTAAAGGGAGACACTGATAAGTTGGAATCACGTACAGAAGTTCGCTTGTTTGTGGGTTATCCTAAAGGAACGAAAAGTGGTTTATTTTATAGTCCAAAAGATCAGAAGGTCATTGTTAGCATCAATGCCCGATTTTTAGAAGAGGACTATATAATGAACCACAAGCCCATGAGTAAAATTATTCTTGAAGAAATAAGAGAAGACACGTCTAACTTAGTACCAACGGTACAAGATGAGATACCACAAGAAACTGCAACACGTGTCATAAATGATCCACAATTACAAGTAATGTCTCGTCGTAGTGGGAGGGTTGTTAGGCAACCTGATAGATTCATATTTTTGGGAGAATCTTCAGACTTGATCCTTGGTGAACATGAACCTGATCCCTGGATATATGATGAAGCACTCCAAGATAAATATGCAACATCGGTGTACGACAAAGTGGTGTAAGAAAGCAGCTCAGAAGTCCTTGAAGCTGCGTATTAATCTATCCAGTAGTCTTCTGAACCGACGCTGTGCCGATCCGGAGAGGGTAGTAAGGAATACTCGACACTTCACTCTATCTGTATACTGGTGCAGCGTGGCTTCATTATCGAACCTATCCAGATGATCATCTGGATCGGTCGATCCGTTGTATGTCCTGATCGCCGGCGGAGTATAGTGTTTGGGCAGAGGGTCTTGTAAGATCTCCTCGGAGAACTGCTGGTTGATCCGTTTGGGCGAGGCGTTGCTTCGGGGCGCCTTGCATTTTCATGCATCCCGAATGGGAGCATCATTCGAACACGATCTCCACTCTTGATTTACCTGGGCTTTTTCCGAGGGGGTTTGGAACAAGGCGCGATGAAAGGGGATCGGCACGGGTGGCGCTTCCCCCTGTGTGCCGGTCGGTCTTTTATTCTGCCCCCATACGGAGATTTGCTCCGCTCGATCTTCCTACCCCTCTCGTCTACCGGCCACCGATGTTGCAGGTTGCGGTGCTTGTCGATCGGCTAACGCCTATTGTTGTTGTTGTTCGATTATCTTCGCCACTTAGGCTTGAACGAGCATCTCGAGCTCCTCCTAGGTGAGCATCACGGTGGTGAGTCGTCCAGCATCCTCCATCTTCTCGGCTCGGATGTAGGCTAAGTTCCCATAGATGACCCCAAATATGATCCTGTCCGAAAGTCGAAGAGATGGAAAGTTGGGGATGTGGCGCTCCCGCTGACCACACATAGACTTTGCTCGGACCTGCAACACAAACTACGTCAGTGCTGAGCCAGGGAAAGGGTCCCCGGCGTTGGCCCTCCGATGCTCAAGTCAGTCACCGGCGATAAAGTATAAAGCGGAGAAACAAGAAGACTATAGCGTAAATAGTGAATATTGTTAGAGTGTATACTAAAAGCCTAGCTTTTGTAAACATTTATTTTGAAATAAAGAATCACATTGGTCAAAAATGTCTACATGTGAAGTGTAGTTGTTCAATTAATTTATATTGTAGATAACATGGGGTGTAGTGTCACACACAGAAGATCATGTTATCAGTTCCTTATAAATTATAAACAGTAGCTCACGACTGAGATGGAAAGGAACAAACCATCAGAACAGTCATAGTGTAATTAGATATTAGTTTATCTTGACTATATAATTACGCTAGTACACTTAGAATGTATTGAGTAGGACCATTGAGGCGGTTTCTTTTTATACTGACTAAATAAAAGAACAAGATCTCGGTTATTATGGAAGTGTGTGCTCTTGATCCTAATATAATGACAAGCACATATATTTCATATTTATTTGTTTGACTTATCAAAGGGTGAGATTTAGTTCGATAAATCAAAAGGCCCGATAAGTTGGGAAATGATATTAATTATAGTGTGTGTTGTTAATTATAGAAGGAAACTGCGTCCTAGTAATCTAGGTTGATAATGTCCCCAAGAGGAGCTCATAAAGATTGTCATGTTAAACCCTGCAGGTGGACTTAGTCCGACACGACAATGAGGTTGAGTGGTACTACTCTTGGACTAAGACATTAATTAAAATGAGTTGTCAGTAATTCAATTAATTAGTGAACATCTTAAACACGGGGAGACTAACACACTCATGATAAGAAGGAGCCATAATGTAATTTGGGATTGGTGCGGTAGTGCAATAATAACTCTCTAGTGGAATGAGTTATTATTGATGAACTTGAGTTATGTGTTCGGGGCGAACACGGGATACTCAAGCTCGTCGGGAGGCCAAAACCAATTTCCCCTCTAGATCCCTGTCGTAGCCTCATTAATGTCTCATATCCACTCATGAAAAACTCATCTTGGTGTCCAAGAGGGGGTCGGCCCAAGGCTTGATAACCAAGCCAAGGGTCGGCCACTATCTTCTCTAAAGTGGTCGACCACAAGTTTTGTAAAGGGGTCAGCCACATAATTCAATTTATGAGGGGTGTTTTAAATTTTTAAAATCTTCTCTTTGTAGATATCTACAAGTTTTAAAAGAGATATTTTAAATTATAAAACTTTCCTTATTTGAATTAGGTCACATGGTTTAAAAGAAAGTTTAAAAGTTTTAAAACTTTTCTTTTTAACCATCCTCATGATTTTTAAAAAGAGAGTTTTAAATTTGAAACTTTC
This sequence comes from Zingiber officinale, assembly GCF_018446385.1. Classification (NCBI taxonomy): domain Eukaryota; kingdom Viridiplantae; phylum Streptophyta; class Magnoliopsida; order Zingiberales; family Zingiberaceae; genus Zingiber; species Zingiber officinale. The sequence continues at coordinate 83,885,239 of NC_056006.1, forward strand.
CTTTTTTGTAACCATGTTAAAAAAAGAAATTTTAAATGATAAGTTTTAAATTTTAAAACTTGTTTTTAAAATAAAGAAAACTTTCCTTTTTTAAACATCCACATTAGGAGATTAAAAGAGAGCTTATAAAATTTTATAAGAGTATTCATTCTTTGCTTATAAAATGTTTACAAAATTTTTATTTCCTTCCTCTTAGGGCTGGCCACCCTTACTTGGTGCCCAAGCAAGGGGCCTGCCAATCAAGTAAATCAATCAAAGAGGAGAAAAAGGAATTAAAAAGGAGGAAAGGAAAAACAAGAGAAAATTTTAATTTTTTGTAAAAATCTTTCCTTGTATGCCTTGGGCAAGTATTATAAAAGAAGGGGAGGAGATGTCTCATGATGAATCAATTCTTATTCTCTTGCTTGTGCTCCATCTTGTGGCCGACCCTCTCCCCTTCCTTTCCCCTTGCTCTCTTTTATTTCTTTGTGGTGGTGGTGGCCGGATTTTAGAGAAGGAGAAAGAAGCTTTTGAGTGGTGTTCATCTTGGAGGTTCGTCGCCCACACGACGTCCAAGAGGAGGCGAAGAATACGGCAGAAGATCTTGAGGTTATTAGCATACAAAGAAAAGGTATAACTAGTAATTGTTTTCCGCATCATGCTAGTTTTTCTTTGTATGAATTCCAAACACAAGAGGCATATGATTCTAGAGTTTTGAATTTGTGATTCGATTGCTCTTTTTGGTTAAACCTAGAGTTATATGAGGAAATTAAATATTAGCTTTCCTTAAAAGGCTTTGTCTAGGCGGTGGTAGATGATCACATACCCAAGAAGGACTAGTGCCTCGCCATGCAGTCCTGGAAGCCAATTTTGAAAATTAATATTTAATTGAATTTATAACATAAGTGGATTTGGATCAATAATGTTAAGCATCCTTTGCGATCCAAATCTAAACCATTAAGAACAGATAAGTTAAATTTGGAATCAATAATGTTAAGTTCCATTTGCGATTCCTAATTTAATTTCTAAAGAACACAATAGGTTGTTTAGGAAAGGTTCGACAATTGTACAAAATTTTTATACAGTAGAATCGGTACGATCTTCCTACGACCGGTGATGAAGTATAAAGCGGAGAAATAAGAAGACTGTAGCGTAAATAGTGAATATCGCATACCTCCACCAATGCTTGAACCCCCCCCCCCTTATATAGAGCTCCTGTAGCGCACATGCACACTTCCCGAGATGAGCACGCTTCTCAAGGTTTCCCCTGAAAAGACTTGTCAGTAAAGTGTATCTAACACAGTACCTTAATGGGTGAGAATATCTCTGAAGTGACAGTGGAAACTTCTGCTGTACCATCTTTTGGCTGTCCATGCCCGGTGTTGGTGCCATCAACTCCCAAAAGGATGTCGATAGATATCAGAGAGAGAGTGTGTACTGCTAGGCCAAGCGGGATGACAGCTCGGCTAGTATTCCATCGCTCTGGTGCCCCGTCTGGTCGACCAGAACTTCGCTATTCCTCAGTGTGTGTCTGCTCGACCGAGGGTCCACTTTGTCATTATCGAGGCCTGCTGCCAGGCCGAACCGAGCGGGGTAGCCGCTTGGCCGAAGTTGAACCCTACCCATATCAAGCTCTGTTGTATGACCGAGCGGGGGAGCCTCTCAGTTTGGCTTCTGCACATCGTCTCTATTGAGTGTCGGTCGTTTGACTTCTTTTCGTACCGAAGGCGATGGCGGGTCGAAGCCTTCTCCCCGATCGGAAAATGCTTCGCTTGATCGGCCGATGTCATCTATGCATTGATCGTCTTGATTTTGACCTTCTTTGACCTCCATATAATAGCAAGGTGAGATCTCTTATTATCACCGCATTAGCATCAGTATTTGTTGAGTTTGCAACAATATTTTTTTCTGTTTAAACAAGTTAAAGAAAAAAGTGGTGTGCCCGATGATGAGATGGATGCGAGATTGAGACCTACTATCCATCCTCGGTACGCAGTTGGAAATAGTAATTTCATGATTAGTTACCCAAAAATGGATCAAACGTAGGTTCCCACGAGTTTTTTTTAATAGGTGATTGTATTAGGCTTAGAAGTGATCAGTTTAACTCCTAGAATTTTTGGATCATCCGTTTATTAAAAAAAAATTTATCTGTTAATTTAGTATGATTAAGATTTAATCTTGATATATATCTGTTAATCCATAACTGTCTATTTGTTCAATGATTTTTTCATCTGATGTATGGAATGCTGGAGGAGGTTTTCTGACTACAACACTTTTTAGAAAAATTTTCTTATTCCACCTGAAAGGGTGATCAATAGATAAAAACTTCCGGTGATTATCAAACCAGGATACTTTCCGACTACAAGGTAATGAAAAGACATCAGAATCTGTCATGCAGTGTGGATAAGTTAATTTACCCGCCGTGCTCCATCCTGACAACATTGAATATGCTGGAAAATCACTGATCGTCCATAATAATGCAGCATGCAATCTAAAATTATTTTTACTTGCAACGTCATAAGTCACTGACCCTACATTCCATAAATCATTTAATTCTGCAATTAAAGGTTACAAGAAAACATCTATCTTCTCTTTGGGATTGGTTGGACCAGGAATAAGCACAGTAAGAAACATAAATTCATCTTTCATGCACATCCAGGGTGGTAAATTGTATGGTGTTAATATATCTGGCCAGGATGAATATTGCTGTCCCGATTGACCAAATGGTTGAAATCTTTCAGCGGAAAGTCTCAATCTCACATTACGTGGTTCCATTGCAAACGAGGGAAATACAATATCAAGATATTTCCATGCAGAAGAATCACAAGGATGACACATAATACCTCATGCTTATGTTCATGATGCCACGTCATGTGACAAGCTGTAGCGACAAATGCATACAAACGTTGTAATCTAGCAGTTAAAAGAAAATAATACATCACTTTCCAAACAATATTTTTCTTCTTCTTTCCTGGTATGCGGGTAACATTCTTATAACGAGGGTGAGTACAGATTTTGCATTCACTTAGTTCGCTATCTTCATGCCAAAATATCATGCAGTTGTTTACACAACAATCAATCTTCTCTACAGGCAAACCTAAACCTCTAACCAATTTCTTGGTACTGTAAAAACTATCTGTCATTATGTTGTCAGCATGAAGTAACTCTGACATCAATTGACATATATCATCATAACATCTTTCAGAAAAATGATGTTCTGCTTTCATATTCAACAACCTTGCAGTAGCTAATAATTGCGAGTGACCTGAGGGAATGCCTTCCCACACTTCTCTTTCACTAGCATTTAACATTTCATATAGGTGTTGATATTCAGGTGCAGGCATTTTGTTTATATTGGAATAATCAACTGCGGCATTCATTGCATCGTGAACCATTGATTGCATTCCAATATCATAAGTTGATAAGTCATGTGAAGTAAAAGTTGTGCCAGATGATGAACCACCGGAAGACCCAATTAGTTCATACAAATAAGGTTCTCCATGATAGTACCAATTGTAGTAATTTGACACAAAATCATTCCTACATATATGCATTTTTACTGTATCTTCATCACGGAAAGCTCTATTTTGACATTTTTTTATGATTGCACGGGCACTTTAATTCTGCACCATTCATACATTCTGGATGACTTTTAGCAAAGTTGACAAATTCTTCAACTTCAGCAATAAAATCATTTCTAATAAATCCATTTTCTAATCGATTGTACATCCAAGCTTTGTTTATAGACATTTTCACCTAAAACTAATAAATTGATAATTAGAAATTATCTTAGATTAACGTACAAACACAAAACAAACAACAGAACGATATTATGTTACAGATTAATATACGAACATAACATATATCTAAATTAAACAATGCTAAATAATATAAAATACAATAAACTAAATTATACCTGGAGATGTGAAGGTCTACCGGAGAAGAGCAGCAAATGCTATATGTTTACAAAATAAAAATAATTTTGCACAAAATTTATCAAAAAATTAACAAGTAGAAACACGACTGGCACAGGCCAGCACAACAGCATCCGACACGCCCGTTAGCAAGCTGCTAGCGCCATCCGACACAGCTAGGGCTAGCGTTTGGCATAGCAGTGTCTGACATATCAGCGTCCGGCACAGTAGTGTCCGACACAGCGGCCAGGAGGCTGCCGGCGTCCGGCACAGCGGCCAGGACGCCGCTGGCGGTAGGCAACGGCCAGCGCCGGCCGGCACAAAGGCCAGCAGGGTGCTGGCGGCCACAAAGAGAGGAAGAGAAAAACGAGGGGATCAGAGCTTATCGGCGAGATCGGGGAGGAGGAGGAAGGAGCTTGCTGCCGCGCGCGCGTGGAAAGAAAGGAAAGGGCGGGTTAAGGTTTTTTAGTCGGCTTTACCGACGGAATCTAGATTCCGTCGATAAAGCTATTATTTAAAAAAAAAATCATATTACTGACGGAATATTAAATTCCGTCGATAATATCATAACATTACCGACGGATTCTTTAATTCCGTCGGTAGTGTAAAAATTACCGACGGAAGATACTCTTTCGTCGATAGTTTTCAAACATTACCGACGGAACTTGTTTTCCATCGGTAAGCCCGTCGGTAATCCTAGATATCTTTATAGTGATATTATACTGAAAGTGAATTTTTTTTTTTTCGCTCTTTACTTCAAGGTGTGTATTTTCAGTTTGAGTGAGAGCTACTATAATGCAAGCTGATTAATTTAATTATAGTTGGTAACTTAGTTTAATTATACTAAACACCTTTACTTAATTTGGCCCAAAAAATTATTAATTTATTTGGTTATATTAAATGTTTTAGTTTATTTTTTAAAATAAATGGTTCATTTATGATTTATTTTGAAAATTCAATAAAAATCATCAAAAACAAGAAGGTTATTCTTTTTATTAATTATCAAAATAATATTACATCCCATTTTTGCTATCTAATTACCCCTCTTTATCCGGCACGGTCTGAACATATGAAAATTGAAAAAACTAAGGTCAACACGATGTGTTCTAATAAAATCTGGAAGTTTGTAGAACCATCAAATGGTGTAAAAGTCTTTGGGTGTTAAAAGGTCTATAATAGGAAAAGAGGGATAGAAAGGAAGATAGTAACTTTCAAAGCAAGGCTTGATGAAAAAGGAAACTTTTTCACTGGTAGTTATGCTTAAGTCTATCCGGATTCTTTTATCTATTTGGCAAGTGGATGTCAAGACAGCATTCCTTAATAGAAGTCTTGATGAAAGCATCCATATAAAGCAACCAGAAGGATTCATTGCAAAGGGCTAAGAGCATCTTGTGTGCAAGCTCAGTCAGTCTATGGACTGAGGCAAAGCTTCAAGGTCTTGGAATATCCGGTTTATCAAAGTAATCCAGACCTATGGATTTATTGAGTAAACGGATAAGTCTTGTGTATACAAAAGGTGTGATAGAAACGTGGTGGTATTTCTTGTACTATACGTAGATAGCATTTTTTGTAGTTGGAAACAATATCAAAATGTTGTCAGAAGTAGGGGTATGGTTGTCCAAATAATTCGATATAAAGGACTTGGGAGAATGTATATATTCTTGAGATCAAAGTAATAAGGGATCGCAAGAAAAGAATATTTTACTTATCTCAAGCTTCATACATCGGAAAAATCCTTGCTCGTTTTAAGCATGCAAAACTCCAAGAAAGATTTCTTACCTTTTCAGGATGGAGTAACTTTATCTAAAGATATGTCTCTGTAGACATCAAAGGAGATAAAGGAAATAAAGGCAGTTCTTTATGCTTCAGCTGTCGGAAGCCTAATGTATGCTATGCACGAGATCATAAATTTCCAAGGGCATAGTTAGCAGATATCAAAGTAACCCTGGACAAGGACAGTGGACTGCAGTAAAGCATATATTGAAGTACCTTAGATGCACTAGAGATTATATGCTAGCTCACAAGGCAGTTAATTTGGTTCTTGTGGGTTGCATGGATTTTGACTTCCAATCGGATAGGAACAATAATAAGTCAACCTCGGGGTTTTGTGTTTACTTTAGGAGGAAAAGTCATAACTATGGAAGAGTGATAAGCATAGGTGTTTTTCTGGACTCCACCATAGAAGCTGAGTATATGGCAAGCCTCTGAGGTAGCCATAAAAGCTGAATGACTTAATAACCTCAAGATAGACTTAGATATGATTTCTAGTTTGTCCAAAGATTATTATAATTTATTGTAATAATAATGGTACAGTAGCAAACTCGAAGAAACCATGAGTCTATAAGGCAAGTAAACACAATAGAGCGCAAGTACTACCCAATACGAGAAATTGTATAACGAGGAGAAGTTGTTGCCGCCTAGATTGCATCAGATGATAACCTAAGGTCCTTAAGGCAAGAGCTTTTTGAAAGGCATGGGAATCAGATGTATGGCAGCAGATATGGCAGCTTAGTCTTTTAGTATAAGTGGGAGATTGTTAGAATGTATACTAAAAGCCTAACTTTTGATATAAAACAATTATCTAGAAATAAGAATCACATTGGTCAAATGTCTACATTTGTGATAAATGTAGTTGTTCAATTAATTTATACTGTAGATAACATAGTATGTGGTGCCACATGCAGAAGATGATGTTATCAGTACCTTATAAATTATAAACAGTAGCTCACGACCAAAATGGAAAGGAACAAACCATTAGAAGGTCGTAGTGTAATTAAGTATCAGTTTATCTTGCCTGTATAATTACACTAGTACACTTAGAGTGTATTGAGTAAGACCATTTGAGGTCGTTTCTTTTATACTGACTTTATAAAGAAACAAAGACCTCGGTTATTATGGAAGTGTGTGCTCTTAATCCTAATATAATAACAAGCACATATATTTGATATTTATTTCTTTAATTTATCAATGGGTGAGATTTAGTTCGATGAATCAATAAGCCTGATAAGTTGGGAAATGACATCACTTATAGTGTGTGTTGTTGATTATAGAAGGAAACTGTGTCCTAGAGATACTAGGATGATAATGTCCTCAAGAGGAGCTCATAAGGATTGTCATGTTAACCCTGCAGGTGGACCTAGTCCGACATGATGATAAGGTTGAGTGGTACTACTCTTGAACTAAGATATTAATTAAATGAGTTGTCAGTAACTCACTTAATTAGTGGACATTCGATATCTTAAACACAGGGAGACTAACACACTCATAATAAGAAGGAGCCCAAAAATGTAATTTGGGATTGGTGCGGTAGTTCAATAATAGTTCTCTAGTGGAATGAATTATTATTGATAAAATTAAGTTGTGTGTTCGGGGCGAACACGAGATGCTTAATTTTATCGGGAGACCAAAACCAATTCCTCCTCTCGGTCCCTATCGTAGCATCTTATTTATAGAGTACTATACCTACCTATACCCACCTTCTATACCCACCTAAAGGGAGTCGGCCAAGCTAGCTTGGGAACCAAGCTAGGGCCGACCTAGGTATAAATTGGGGTGGCCGGCCCTAGCTTGAACCCAAGCTAGAGGGGCCGACCAAATTAAATTAAAAAAGAATTTTAATTTTAATTTTTATTATATGGAAGATATAATTTATTAAAGAGGATTAAAATTAAATTATCTCTCTTGTAAAAGATCTACAAAAGATTAAAGCAAGAGATTAGATCTCTTTCCTTATTTGTAGATTGGTGAGATATTTTATTTTCTCTTTAAAAATTATTCACATGTTGTAAAATTAAAATTATGGAAATTTTTTTTATCAACCATGAAGAGATTTTGAAGAGAAATTTTAATTTTAAAATTTTCGGAAACAAATTAGAAAGATTTAATTGTTGATTGAAACTTGTCTAATTTGATTTCATGATGTGGCCGGCCATTAGAATTTAATTGGGGAAATTTTATTTTATTTTTCTCAATTAAATCATGTCAAGGAAATTAAGGAAATTTTATTGTAATTAAATTTCCTAATTTGCTTAGGCCAAGGAATATAAAAGAAGGGGTGAGGGTGCCTTCATGAGATACAACCTCTATTATTTCTCTCCCTCTTTTGTTCCTTGGTGTGGCCGGCCATCATCATCCTTTCCCTCTCTTCCTCTTGTGGTGGCTGAACCTCTCTCTCCCCTTGGAGCTCTTGTGGTGGCCGGATACTACTTGGAGAAGAAGAAGAAGAAGGAGAGAAAGCTAGCATCTCTTGGAGCTTGGTTGGTGTTTTTATCTTCTTCCTTGGTGAAGCTTCCTTGTTGTGGCCGAACCTAGCTAGGAGGAGAAGAAGGTGGTTGGTGGTTTCTCATCTCGGAAGATCATTGCCCACACAACGTCCGAGGTTAGAAGAGGAATACGGTAGAAGATCAAGAGGTCTTTCTAGAAGGTATAACTAGTAATTTTTCCTTTCCGCATCATGCTAGTTATTTATGGAAATAATACCAAATACAAGAGGCTTACGTTCTAGTATTTCGAATATGTTTTTCGAAGTTGTGTTCTTTTATTTTTTTTTTCCCTTGTGATTTGATTGTTCTTTTTGGTTAACCTAAAGTTATTTTAGGAAATTAAATATTAGATTTCTATAAAAGGTTTTGTCTAGTCGGTGGTGGTTGCTCCCATATCCAAGAAGGTCATGTGCCTCGCCACGTCAGTACTGGGAACCAATTATGGAAATTAATATTTAATGGAATTAATAACTTAAGGTGACTTGGGTCGAACGTGTTAAGTTCCGCAGGCGATCCAAAATTTAATTTAAAAGAACACATGGTAGCTAGGAAAAGGTTCAGACATTTGTACAAAATTTTTGTACAGTGGAACCTCTAGGTTTTCCAAGTAGCAACCAACAGAAGCATCCGACGATCGAACATGTGTTTCGATTATGTCAAAGGGTTCAAAGTTAAATTAGTTTGTTATCTGATGTGTTGAATGAGCATGCAGGAAAAATTCTAAGGTAACCTTAGATCCCAGGGGGTGGTAACCCTAGGTGGTGGAAAATCCGAAGGGGTGGTAACCTTAGGTCCTAGGGGGTGGTAACCTTAGGTCCTAGGGGGTGGTAACCTTAGGTGGTGGAAAATCCTACGGGGTGGTAACCTTAGATCCTAGGGGGTGGTAACCCTAGGTGGAGGAAAATCCTAAAGGGCGGTAACCTTAGGTTTTAGGGGGTGGTAACCCTAGGTGGCAGAAAACCCTAGGGGGTGGTAACCCTAGGTCCTAGGGGGTGGTAATCCTAGGCGAAAAGTCTAGTCGGTCTGGAGGATCGGACTGACATCAAGTATGCTCTCCTGAGTGGAGTAGGTGAAGACGCGTTCCCTGGAAGAGGGAACAGTAGGCGTCGGTTCGACCTAGGGTTTTCGGTTGGAAATCCGAAGTCAGAACCGGACAGTCCGGTAACTGTCAAATGTTCTTGTTCATGTTATTTATGTGCTAACTTTGTTTTGTAGGATATATTATTATTTTATGGACTAACCTATCTTGCAGAGACAATAGAACACATTATGCCTCGGATGAACAGTACCCGAGGCGCCCTCCATGGAGCTTGGAGGCGGCTCGGGTGCAAGGCAGAAGCTGCGCAGGAAGCCACATTGGAGGTGCCCTCATGGAGGCTTGAGGCGCCTCGGATGGCAGGTCGGAGGTACTCTCATGGTGGCTTGAGGCGCCTCAGACAACATTGGAGGCACCTTCAAGGTGTATAGAGGCGCCTTCAAGAAGATAGGTGAAGACTTCTTCTCAGCTTATCCACGCGCGGCTGACTTGGCAAATGGAGGCACCCTCAAGGGGATTTGAGGCGCCTCCAACAGCCTTTATATGAAGGTTTCGACCAACAGCTCAGATACAACAACTCCAAGTGATTCTTCTTCCGTGTGCTGCTCAAGAAACAATCCAGAAGTGCTGTAGCAACACCCCCGATGACCAAGAGCTTCAAATCTAGTATTTCTGTTGTCGGTATCATTTAGTTATTGCTGTACTTATACTTCATACTTGTAACTTTGCGTTATTATAGTTGTTGTCCAAAATAAATGCTCAACGAGCGTGGGCCTTGGAGTAGGAGTCGTCATAGGCTCTGAACCAAGTAAATATTGGTGTGCTTCTGCGTGTGTGTGTTTTGTTTTAATTTCTGCTGCTTTACTCGATACATTTTCGAATACGATAAATTAAAGCCACGAGCGCTATTCACCCCCTCTAGCACTTCTCGATCCAACAATTGGTATCAGAGCGAGACTGCTCTGAATTGATGAAACCACCAATCGAGCAAGGGGGGTTCCTTTTTGAAAGAAAATTTAGATATCGTTTGTGTTAAAAATAAAACCTTACGCCTTTCGTTTTTGTCCCTCCAAAACTGTTTTCAAAAAATTAATTTTCATCTTTTCACCATTGGTCGACATTAACGAAATATCATTTTTTTCAAAAATTTACAATAATATATTTTTTTAATATTTTATTATTTTTTTCGAAATTAGTGAATTGTTATTCTTTCTTTATCCAGCACTACTAATCCAAGACCAAATCTTGAAACGAAGTTGTTTTCTTTTGTTGTGTGCTAGATCATCAATGGCTCTCCAAGAAGGTTATAGCACCGCTCGCCCACCGCTCTTCACCGAAGAAGACTTCAGCTATTGGAAGGGCCGAATGGAGTCATACCTTCAGATTCATTTCGAGGTCTGGATGATCATCAAAATCGGCCTTGAACTCCCAACTGGTGACAACGGCAAGCTGATATCGTGTGAGAACTGGGATGCATCTATGATAAAGAAGGTAGAAACAAATGCCAAAGCGACATATACTCTTCAATGCGGCTTAACCAAGGAGGAGTTGAACCGATTCGACCCATTTTCAAGCGCAAAAGAGTTATGGGAGAAGCTAATTGAGCTACACGAAGGTACTTCTGATACGAAAGTAAGTACGCATGATTTAATAGACGAACTATTTGAGCAGACTAATACTACTCCGGCCGAGGAAGGTATTTCGTTGGCTACAGGTATACACAAGATAAAGGAGGCTAGAAAGAGGAAGGTGTTGAAGGCAACATCGTCCGAGTCATCAGATGAATCCGAATTTGATGAAGAAGAACAAGCAATCTTCTTCGCTCTACCGGTACAAGCAAATATTGTCGAAATCGAGTCCGAGTTCGAGTCTGGAAGCAAGGACAAATCGGAAGCTGAGTCTGAGAGAAGTCACGGATCCGTATCCATTTCTGAAGGATCGAACCCCAATGTAAGCTCTTTAATTTCTGGTATTAATTTAGAAAACCTAGTTCCATACTTGTTAAAGAAATTAGCTAAATCCAACGTCCGGGTCAAGTCACTCCAAAAGGAGGTAACAACCCTTAAGGAAATGACTAACTCCGAATCCTTGATTGGCTCTGTTCAGACTGGAACCTCAACTCAAGTTCAAAATCTTGAGGAAGAGAATTTCAGCCTGAAAACTCAAGTCAATGATTTGAAGATTGCATTGGAATGATTTACACTGGGTTCCAAGAATCTTGACTTGATTCTTGGAAAACAGAAAGTCGTATACAATCGATCCGGACTAGGATTTAAAACTAAAAGAAAATACTGGTCTTATCTATCACTTGTTAACATAACAAATAGAAAGGTAGTCCAAGCATGGGTACCTAAGTCCAACTTGGTCAATCAAGTTGGACTTGGTCAATATTGGGTCCCCAAGGATCAAGTCCATTATCTTAATAGACCATATCGAGGCTATGATCCAGGGGGAGCCAATAGAAAGACCATTTCAAAATTGTTTGATGATTGCTTTGTTTCTTTTATCTTTAAATGCTTAGATGAGGCTAGATTAAGGACCTAGGCATAATTTACACTTGATGGTTAGTCCTAGGAGTGTCAAAAAGAAAATTAAATACATAATTTCTTTGAAAGGCTCTGTCTAGAAGTGGTGGATGATCTCATACCCAAAAAGGTCTAATGTCTCGCCACAGCCTGAGAGCCAATCTTTGAAATGTGTATTTAGTTTACTAATTGAAAAACCTAAGTCTAACTCAAATGTAAATTAATCCTTAGATATAATCTAAATTAAACATAACCATCTCACAACAACATACAAGGTTCCCTGATTGACAACTTAGAATCGGGTGAGATGAACCTAGGATGAACTTAGTTGAATTTATTTAACCTAATTTAATTTAATCTAATTAATCAACCTTAATTCAATTTAATCAATTCAATAAATTTAAATTAATTATTTTTAATCTTAATTTCGAAATTATAACTAATTAATTTTCAAAATTTTAATTAATTTCATAATTATTTTAAAAATCATAATTAATTTTCAAAATTCTATTTAATTCTATAATTAATTTAAAATCATAATTAATTTTCAAAATTATAATTAATTTAATAATTATTATAAAAATCATAATTAATTTTCAAAATTATATTTAATTCTATAATTAATTTAAAATCATAATTAATTTTCAAAATTATTATTAATTTCATAATCATTTTCAAAATTATAATTAATTTCATAATCATTTTAAAAATCATAATTAATTTCATAGTCATAATTTCATAATTACTTTAAAAATTATAATTAATTTCATAGTCATTTTAAAAATCATAATTACTTTAAAAATTATAATTAATTTCATAATCATTTTAAAAATCATAGTTAATTTTCAAAATTCTATTTAATTCTATAATTAATTTAAAAATAATAATTAATTTTCAAAATTATAATTAATTTCATAATTATTTTAAAAATCATAATTAATTTTCAAAATTATATTTAATTCTATAATTAATTTAAAAATTATAATTAATTTCATAATTATTTTAAAAATCATAATTAATTTTCAAAATTCTATTTAATTCTATAATTAATTTTAAAAAAATAATTAATTTTAAAAATTATAATTAATTTCATAATCATTTTAAAAATCATAATTAATTTCACAGTCATAATTTCATAGTCATTTTAAAAATCATAATTATTTGATCTTTAAATCAAAATTGTTTTTTTTTCAAATTAGTAATTATTAAATTTTAATATTCAAAATTCTAAATGATAATTACTTTTCAAATCATATTTAATATTCAAAATACTAAATGATAATTACTTTTTAAATCATATTTTAATATTCAAAATTCTAATGATGATTACTTTTCAAATCATATTTAACATTCAATATTCTAAATGATAATTATTTTTCAAATCATATTTAATATTCAATATTCTGAATGATAATTACTTTTCAAATCATATTTAATATTAAAAATCTTAAATGATAATTATTTTCAAAACATATTTAATATTCAAAATTTTAAATGATAATCAATTTTCAAAAGCATATTATCAAAATCTTAATTAAAATTTCAAATCATATTTTCAAGCTATAATTTTGAATATATTTTCAAGATCTTCAAAAAGTTTAAATATTTACTCATCTGAAATTCAAACTCAAACTTATTTTAAAATTTCAATATTGATAAAATTAAAATAAAGTTAACTCCGTCTCACACTCACTCATAAGCTGAACATGCTTGATAACCTAGAATGGGTGAGATGAAAAATTAGAAAAATATAAAATAATTTTTTAATTACATGCTTGGACTCTAGAATCCTCAAAATTATTAAGGCATTAATCAAGGGGGAGTGAAGGGAGTCGAGGTAAGTATCTACAAAAACTAAGTATTTGTTCGAGTATTTTTCAAATCACTTACTTAGCTAAATATTTTTACAAGAAAATATTTTTAAGTTAAGTTTTTAACTTTAAATCTAAGATTCTATCAAAATATTTTTTTAAAAATAAAAATGTTTTTAAGTTGAGTTTTGAAAACTAAGTACTTGACAAAATATTTATTTTTAAAACTTTGGCTAAGTTTTCTTTGAAAAATCAAGTTAAAATACTTTTGAAAATATTTTAAGTTTGTAAAATACTTAACTATGTTATTCAAGCTAAGCCAAGTACTTAACTATGCTTTTATAAAAATCTCCTTTAAAGCTAAGTACTTAATCAAAACTTAGTTAGATTATCTTTTAAAAACTTAGCTATTTGGCAAGGTATTTTCTCAACGCAATCATTTTAAAAGCTGAATATTTAGCTAAGTTGGTTTTTCGAAAAAGATATAAAAAGTTTCGAAACTTATGCTTATCTAAGTTTTTGAAAACTTAATTCAGCTAAGTGCTATCTTTCAGGGGAGCCTAAAGTTAAATAGATTAATTTTTTTTCTCTCTTTTTAGCAGTCTTTTTGATTTATGTCAAAGTGGGAGAGAAAAGTCAAAGTTAAGAATTAAGAACTTAAACATAATAAAAAAAGGGGGAGCAACATAATTATTTTCATTATGCTCATGTTTAAGTTTCTATATTTACTGTCATATTTTTTTATTTCATATTTTTTTACTTAACTTTGAACTGTGTTGCCATAATAAAAAAAAGGAGAGATTGTTGGTGCGGGAAGCATCCGACGATCGAACCTGTGTTTTGATTATGTCAAAGGGTTCAAAGTTAAGTTGGTTTGTTATCTGATGTGTTGAATGAGCGTGCAGGAAAAGTCCTAAGGTAACCTTAGGTCCTAGGGGGTGGTAATCCTAAGTGGTGGAAAATCCTAAGGGGCGGTAATCTTAGGTCCTAGGGGGTGGTAATCCTAGGTGGTGGAAAATCCTAAGGGGCGGTAACCTTAGGTCTTAGGGGGTGGTAACCCTAGGTGGAAGAAAATCCTAAGGGGCGGTAACCTTAGGTCCTAGAGAGTGGTAACCCTAGGTGGAAGAAAATCCTAAGGGGCGGTAACCTTAGGTCTTAGGGGGTGGTAACCTTAGGTCTTAGGGGGTGGTAACCCTAGGTGGCAGAAAACCCTAGGAGGTGGTAACTCTAGGCGAAAAGTCCAGTCGGCCTGGAGGATCGGACTGACATCAGGTATGCTCTCCTGAGTGGAGTAGGTGAGGGCGCGTTCCCCGGAAGAGGGGACAGTAGGCGTCGGTTCGACGTAGGGTTTTCGGTTAGAAATCCGAAGTCAGAACCAGACAGTCCGGTGACTGTCAGATGTTCTTGTTCATGTTATTTATGTGCTAACTTTGTTTTGCAGGATATATTATTATTTTGTGGACTAACCTATCTTGCAAGGACAAAAAAAACACATTATGCCTCGGATGAACAATACCCGAGACGCCCTCCATGGAGCTTGGAGGCGTCTCGGGTGCAAGGCAGAAGCTGCGTAGGAAGCCACATTGGAGGCACCCTCATGGAGGCTTGAGGCGCCTCGGACGACAGGCTGGAGGCACCCTCATGATGGCTCAAAGGCGCCTCAGACAACATTGGAGGTGTCTTCAAGGTGTATGGAGGCGCCTTCAAGAGTATGAGCGAAGACTTCTTCTCAGCTTATCCACGCGCGGCTGACTTGGCGAATGGAGGTACCCTCAAGGGGCTTTGAGGCGCTTCCAACAACCTTTATATGAAGGTTTCGACTAGCAGCTCATATACAACAACTCCAAGCGATTCTTCTTCTGTGTGTTGCTCAAGAAACGATCCAGAAGTGTTGTAGCAACACCCCGACGACCAGGAGCTTCAAATCTAGTATTTCTGTTGTCGGTATAATTTAGTTATTGCTGTACTTATACTTCATACTTGTAACTTTGCGCTATTATAGTTGTTGCCAAAATAAACGCTCAACGAGCGTGAGCCTTGGAGTAGGAGTCACCCTAGACTCCGAATCAAGTAAATATTGGTGTGCTTTTGCGTGTGTGTGTTTTGTTTTAATTTCCGCTGCTTAACTCGATACGTTTTCGAATACAATAAGTGAAAGCCACGAGCGCTATTCACCCCCCTCTAGCGCTTCTCCATCCAACAGGTGATTGGCCCGGCCTCACGGAATTTTCCTACCGATCATCAAGATAAATCAGGAAGTGCTCGCGGCGGGCAACCTAGAAGCCCAACATCCTTTGGTTGCGTGCCCCATTTGAAGAATTTTTTTTTATAAATTCGTCATAGCCAAGGATTAAATCGTAGGTGTCTGACAGACAACTTGGATGTTCTGCCACTACACTATAACCCTGGGGGCTAGAGAAAGGAAAAAAAATAATAAACTTAGCTAGCCTTGGAGTGACCGACCACCCACATGAAAATTTTCTACCGGTCACTAGGGTAAATCGGGAAGTGCTCGTGACGAACGACCCATAAGTCCAACATTCTTTGGTTGTACGCTCCATTTAGAGGATTTTTTTTTTATAAATTTATTATACCTGGAGATCAAATTATATGTACTTGGATGATAATCTGAATATTTTATTGGTGCATCGTAACTTCAGAAATTATATATATTAGATGATAATCTGAATATTTTATTATTGCATCATAAGTTCGGAAAGAGAAAAAAGAAGCAATTAATTAAGTGTTGCATATAAATAAGAGAGAAAAGATAACTAGATAAGGGGATGCAAATAAGAGAGGAAAGATATGAGAAAAAGAGAATTCTTGTCATAGAGATAAAATTAGAATCAAGTGTGCTTTTAGAGAAAAATAAAACTCTGCGCGTGCGTTTTGGAATAAAATGAGAATTTACCGAATATAGATAGAACTATTTCAACTTAAACCGCCCAAATTTGAGGGTATTATAGTCAATCAAAAAAGTAATGGGAGTGTGGAGTGTTATTTTGACGATCAACGAAAATAGTATAAATGAACTAAATTGTTGGTATGTTATTTGAAATTCGATAAAAATGTATTTATGCTTGTTTACTGAAGTTTGTTAAGATAAATAATTAAGTTTAAATTTTACAATATTTAATTCATTAGTTCGTGAATATATTTATTAGTAAATAATTAATTTTTTAATGAAAAAAATAATAATTTTGATATTAAATTTATAGATTTTATATTTTATTTTTAATATATATATAAATATATTAAATTTATTTATTAAAACAAAATTATAAATTTTAATAAGAATATTATAATTTTTTCTCAATATATAATTTAATTTTTAATAAATATTTAAATTTATAATTTATATTTATTAAATTCGTTTAGATTTCGAATAAATTCATGAGTCATGAATATATTCATTAAATAAAATTCGAATTCGACTAGATTATAAACGAGTCAAAATTAAATATTTAAGAATTCAATTCGAGTGACTCAATGACCCCATACTTTAGAATAAAAGAGGTGCCTATTTATTTTTCTCAAGAAATTTCATTTGATTGTTTTTTTTTTTAAAGTTTCAGAAATGATTTGAACTTAACCGGTTCGACCAAACCGTATGACATAGGAATAAGCATAGGGTTACGCTCCCGGAGTCCCACGGTCAGAGTCTATAAATACTCATCTAATTGCATCGCTCCTCACCGCCGCCTGCTTTAGTCTTCGACGTTTCTGTAAACCCTAAAACCTCCTTATCTTCGCTTTTCTATTTTTGATTTCTGTTATGAATCGTGGCAATTCAATTTTTGAATGCGTGCTTTTCTTTGATTCTTAATCGGCTGTATCGGTTAAGTGTTTTTCAGCAATTTCAGCTGTGCTTTAGTGTTCTTGAAGCAACTCGTTCTTAATTTTACTTTTTATTTGATGGATTCACGGGTTCTTCTTGAGGCGATTTGCGACGCTGTTTTCTTCGCGATCTTCTTATAGGAATATATGCTTTTCGCTTTCCGATACGATGCACAGATTTAATGTTAGTCTCGCGAACTGTGCCATTACTGTTTAGAACTTTTCCGGCTATAAGTTTAGATTGATCTAGCAGGAGATTGCATCTCGATTTGTAGTTCTTCCATGTGAATATGCTGCTATTTGGATGGATGAAATCGTTGATTGAAGTGGCAAAAAAAAATTTTATTCTTCATTGGTCTTGAAATGCGCGTGGAAAAAAATTTGAGATCTTTTCTCTCTGATTTCCCATATCTCTCGTCTCCCCTTGAAATTAAGTTTGTATTTGTTCATTTATTTATTGATTGATGGTTTTCTTTTCAACTGAATCTATGGATGCTAACCCTTATTGATATGTACAACTGCCAAAATGTTACCGAATTTTTCAAATATCATAAACTTTGATTGTTTGAGATGGTTGCAGGAAGCTTCTTTTTTTATTCTTTTTAAAAATGGCTGTTGCTTTTGCCAACCTCAATGCGGCATCTGGCCTCCAGAAACTTAATGATTACCTTCTCACCCGCAGTTATATAACTGGGTAAGGTGTTTGGATAAATTGTTAACATGTTCTGCTATCAGTGATGAAAACATCTCAAAATTTTCAATTGGTACATTTCAGTTACCAAGCATCCAAGGATGATATTGCTGTCTATGCCGCACTTAACACACCTCCATCCTCTGAATATGTCAATGCAGCCAGGTGGTATAACCACATTGATGCTTTGCTTCGTTTGAGGTATGCACATAAATTTGGTTTAGTTTGTTTAAATGCAGAATTAATATGTATCTTGTCATGTTAACTTGTGTTGTATAATGTTAGTGGCATTGCTGAAGAAGGGAAGGGTGTCAAAATTGAATCAACTGCTACTCTGCTTGAAGAGATTCCAGCCACCCCTGCTGTTGCTGACAAAGTATGTTTTCTTTCAATGACTCTTATGTGATAAAAAAATAAATTTTAACCTAGTTAACCATTGATTTTCGAGAGTCAAACTACCAGAAAATTGTAATGGAATGTGATGAATGCTTATCTATTAGAAGGATTCATGTGATGACTGATGAATTACTTTTCTGATTACAACCGGTAACTTCAGGCCCCAGTAGATGAGGATGATGATGATGATGTGGATTTGTTCGGGGAAGAGACTGAAGAGGAAAAGAAGGCAGCTGAAGAACGGGCAGCTGCTGTCAAAGCCTCTGCCAAGAAGAAAGAATGTAAGTTTGACAAAACGTCGGGTGGTGTTTTCTGGATGTATAACTATTCTATCTTTGTTATTGTTCTCTTAGCTGAATAACTTGCTTCCTCTATTGTGACAGCTGGAAAGTCATCAGTGCTACTTGATGTGAAACCATGGGATGATGAAACAGACATGAAAAAGCTAGAAGAAGCTGTGAGAAGTGTCCAAATGGAGGGTTTGCTCTGGGGAGCCTGTATGTATACTTTTACTAGCTGACGCATGCATTTTTTTTACTTATCCTAGTTGCAGAGACATGTATTTAATGATCTATTTATACTTATTCAATATGCAGCAAAACTGGTAGCGGTTGGGTATGGAATCAAAAAGTTGCAGATCATGATGACTATTGTGGATGACTTGGTTTCTGTTGATGAACTTATTGAGGAATATCTCTGCGCTGAACCTGCGAATGAGTATATACAGAGTTGTGATATTGTCGCATTTAACAAAATATGTGAGTAAACAACTTTCTCCATTCATCCCTTCTCGAACTTTGAAGTATGCATTAGTTATAGCCATTTCTACTTGTCTTCTTTTCTAGAATCTATTGCCACATCTAGTTGATATCTGTCAGTCTAGAATAACTTGGTTTGATTACATTTACCTGTCAATGTCATACAAACGGGAATATGAGATACTAATACAAAAGGAGACTTGAGAACTTGACCATTCAATTACACTACGAGATTACCTTTTATAAATTGTATTTATTTACAATTGTACAAATGCTAATGATTTATTTACAAAGAGTCCAATAGGTTAATGGAAATTAGTAAAAAAGGATGGCTAAATGATATCTCTGAGATCCAAGTAAATATCTTATCTTTGCATCTATACATTTGGATAATTGAAGTAATGTTGATGTTTTCTGTTTTTTTGGATTAATGTGACGATCATATGTTCTTGAAACTACATTATAATTTTGTATCTACATGATTTTGACGTTACGGTGCTTCCAATCATCTATTGCTTTTATTATTTTATTATTATTATTTTGTGTTATGCAGTTGAACTGACTCACATTGATGTTTATTGCAGGATTTGTTTAGGAACTGCCTCATTGCGCTTGAGATTTCTAGTTATGTTATTCTCTAAAGTCGTTCAGTGGTATGTGAACCTCAGTGGTTTCTTGCTAGCTAAGTTGCTGTTTTTCTTTACTCATTTGAAGAGCTTATCCTATTGGACATACTCATAATGCCAATTTTAGTTTTGATGATTTTTTCCCCTTCTGTTAACCGTATATGCGAAGTGTATTGTGATAACCTGCTGTTGTCTTTTGATCTTCCGTATGCAATGTTGCTGTGAAGCCAACGAGTACAATGGTTTGGTATTCCGTTTAGCTGAATCCATTGCTCTCTTTACACAATCGATCAGCATCTTTTCATAATCATATCCTTGAATGTATATTCATTTTGATTTGCATAAACTCAAGAAAGGGCATTCTGTTAGACCAGCTACATTCAAGAGGGTTTGAGGTTGAATCATATCATTTTATTGGAATCTGTTATAAACCTACACATGCATGTCTCCATTGTTCTTATTAGGCTTAACCCTAACACAAGCAGCAGTGTTGAACCAAATACAACATGAAATAGAACTTGGACGGCGAGACTATAATTAGTGTACAAACTTGAGCCCATGCATGCAATTGTTGTTATTCTTTTTAAGTTACGAGACCAAAAAGAGTAAATGCTACATCCTGAAAGTTAAAAAGGAAAACGCTAAGGTCAAAGGAATCAGATTTCCTGAATTAAAACCGCCTGAATAATTTAAGCCGCCTCATTTCTTCCGCTTTGCCATCTGATGTTGGAGAGACATGGAGCCTTTCTACCTCGTCCGGGACCATTCTTTGGAATTCAGGCGAATAGACCAACTTCATCAGCCCTTTCTTGGTTTGTTCTCTGGTGAAATTATCCCACTCTTCGAGAAGTTTCTACCCAGAGGAGTACGATGAATGGTAGAATTATAGTTATCATGTTGCATTTACAGTCTCCTATTTACCGGACCTTCAACAATGCAAACCAAAATGATATTTAGTGACACGCTGACAAATCATGGTGATCAACCATCAGAGATGAGCACGAATAAACGAAAGGGTAAAGGGGGTCAAAATGTTATTGGATAGAAAATATGGTTAAAGGTATTTTACCCTAAACAAAATGATATTTAGTGACACGCCGACTAATCATGTTGACCAACCATCGGCGATGAGCGCGCGACGACTAATCATGTTGACCAACCATCGGAGATGAGCGCGCGATGGAGATCGGTGTAGACGCAAAGTGACCTGATAATTGTCATTGTGGTAGTACGTAGAAGCTGAGAGCCCATCTCCAGTTCTTCGAACCCACTTGTACATTCCGACTCCAATTGAGAAATTCCTCGCCACAAAAAGCAAAAAAGACTTCACATTAAAAGTCGTAAGATAAGAATCCGAGAGAAGGCGATCTAGGGTTTTTGGAACGAACTTGTGGAGACAGATCTCGGTCGTCTGGATGCAGAAGAAGGCGCCCCCTGATTCGACGGAGACCGTTACCTTGATGGCCCTGGCGTACTTGGAGGGGAGGGCTCACGAAGCTGTGGGAAGCCACGTCCGATGACGTGGTTGAGGAAGAGAATGGCGCCGGGCGATTCGTCGGAGCGCCTTGAGAGGTCGAGCTTGAAAGGGTGGACGACGACTGCATTCATCGAGACATCGAAGAATATGAACACCGATGCACTCGGTTTCTATTTATAAAATAATAAATCAGTAATTTTTAAAAATAATTCAAAATTTTTAATATTTAAAAAATTAAACCCTGTGGGCCGTGCCCGACCCATACATGGGCCCGTTATTATGCTTCGGTTTCTCTTTTTCCTAATTTAATCGTCAGTCTGCCCTCCCGCTTTTGCCCGGCTCCGCCACTGACGCCGAGGACGACATTTATAGTCTAATTCTCTTCGGTGGAGTTTCCTAGATCTTAACCCTTTACCTTAATCGTAAGTTTCTCCTCTTGATCGATATCTGTTTGCAATCTATTTTGTTTTCGAATACTTCACATAGATTTTCTATTGATCAGATCTGTTTGTAATCGATTTGTTTTCGAGTATATCACAGAGATCCTGTTGTCCCGATGTGAGGTGGTGGCTGTTGTCTTGCTCCGTTCATATGAAATATGATTCTTATTATTCAGATTCCCATGTGGTTGTTGTGCATCTCGTATCAGTCTTCGTGTTAACTCGATGTGGTTTTGTTTGATGAAAGGCCTAACTGCTTAACGAGATGAAATTTACATGGCTTGGTTATTTATATTGTTGCTTAGTTGTAGTAGTCTGACGTGGTTACTGGGACTGCAGTTGGAAGAAAAAAAGGAAAATAATTTAAATAAAATCATCAATTTCTCTTGTCAGGGGAAGAATTTTGATTCCATCTGTTTCTTCTTGTCTTATTTCCACCGAGATGTAGGGAAAGAAATTAAAGAGTTTAATGAACACAAAGAAGAAAGCGATATTATTTCTTTCTTTTGTGTTGTCCAAATAAACAGGATTAATAGAATAGCAAGGAAATAAGTAAATATACTCCATTTCTTTTTTTCCCCTTCATGTAACAATTTTCTCCACTTCAAGTAGACACAATATTAGGAAGGAAAGTGACATAAGAGATTAGTGGAATAATGGATGCAAAACAGTATATGGAAAACAAACATGAAATTTTTAAATAAGGAAAGTGACAAATGGAAATACTTATGCTACATTTACTTGGATAGCAAGGAGATGGAAAAGAAGTAAAATGATAATTTCAATGGTTACTTGGAAGGGAATAGAGAAGAGGAAGCGATTTAATTTCATTGTTTCCCTATCTTATTTTTGCTTAAATCCAGTGGAATTGGTTCGTAATGAATTTACACATATCTAACAAGCACAAATATGTGAGTATTTTTCTCCCTTGAATTAAGTCTGATTTTAAGCGGAAAGTGGAAATAGGACACTAGAACACTTTTATTTTCTTTTCTCTTCATAAACTATTTTCTTTTTGTTCTATTTCCTCCCTTGAACTTTTGACATCATTAGAAAAGTAATGGATGGATTTGTTTTATTGGGCTTATAGACAATAGGACTTCAATGGATGTGAAATAATCATTGCATTCAGAAATGTAATGGATAATTATTTTGATCATTGCGTTATATAGTTTGGTTGGGAATATGGCAAAGGGGAAAGATACACTTGTTTAAACGACAAAGAACACCTTGGGTATTCATTACCCATTTGTCTTTCACTTTGCCAAAGTTCCTCTCTACTTGTGTTAGTTCCTCTCTGTTCCTTTTAGGAAAAGACAGTGACCATAGTCAATTTGAGTTATCCACCGTGCAAAAGTTGATTGTTAATGAAATAAAGGGCAGAATTGCAATCCTCTTCAAGGATTACATCTGCATCAAGATTGCCTATGTCGAAAACCTAGGCAAAGCATGGACTCCCCCCTCTTGTTCTTCCTGTTTTGGGTAGATTAAAAAATGAAGGATGGTAACTCATTTTGATCCTTCTACTTTTTATCTATTCTATTCATTCATCCAAGTAAACAACACAAGGAGTCAAAGACTAACAAGATTCATCCATTCTGTCTTAGTTTTTATTTTCCTTCCGAATATGGGCAAAAATTGGAAGGATGAAAAGTTGTCAAGGTGACGAGTGAATAGGTCACCTGTTTCCTTTGAAAAATTCCACTGTATATTAATTATAAATCTTCTTTCTAATCTTAGGCTTTTTAGCCACCAACCATCTACCTCATCGCTTGTCAACAATTACACTACCCGTTCTTCTCGGCCTGCCCTCAATTTCCATGTTTCTAGTTTTCCTCTCAAGGTAGCAGAAGGTACATTCCAGCAAAAAAAAGATAAAATAAAAGGCATTTTTTTTTTAAAAAAAAAGTAAAAATTCTTCCAAGTGATATGATGGGAAAATAGAATTTCATCCACCCTCCCTAATCTACCAATCCTATTTCGTGTCCTCACAGGTAAATAAGGCCCAGATCTGTTCAATGTAGTAATATTTGTTGGAACAATTCCAGAATTGCTGTATTACTTTGTGGATCTTCTAGTTCTTCTCTTTATGTATAATTCATATCATCTTTGGCTAAAACAGGTTTTATTTGGTTGCCTTTCAGTTTTTTCCCTAGCTTTGGGAATTATCTTCTGCAGTAGTCGATATTGACTATCCCTTGATGTTATGTTACAACTTTAAGTCCTAATCCAAGGTAGTTGAATCCAACAATTAAAATACCGTTCTGTGTCGCTCGGCATGGACAAATTTTATCGTTTCGCCATTCGATTGAAACCAGCATAGGAGGCGGGATAATTTCGTGCGTCACGCAATAGAATACAAAAGGAATAAACGGCACGACGGCGGAGGAGGCAAAATTTGACCTAAACGAGCGGAGACAGCATACTGGAGGCAACGTACCAGTGGTGACGGAGGCGTATCGGAGGCGTCGAAGATGTCGCTTGACTCCTCTAGCGATGCTTGAAGTGTCGTGGGACCAAGTGTCTTGAAGGCGCCTCTGATCCCTCTTCGTTGTGGCATTATGGGTGGCATCAGAGGTGTCGCGAGACGCCTTCGGCGGCGTCGTGGGATGCCTTTAGTGGTGTCGCAGGATGCCTCCGGTGGTGCTGAAAGCGTCACCGGAGGCCTTTGACGTCGTTGGAGGTGTTGCCAGATGCCTCGCGGGGACGCCTTCGTCCACGCGTCCACGAGGCACTCATGTTTTTGTTAGGCAAAAACAGCGAAAGAAAATTAAAAATGATTTAATTAATTCAAACATTTTCCAACTTATGCGTGATATTTTGAAGGAGTTTTTATAAACTCTAATTAAATTATCTCAGTAAAATATAAAAAATATACAATTAAAATTTTAAATAAATTTTATTAATTAATATTCTGAAAATTATTTTTACTATTTTAAATTTTATTTAAAAAATCTATTTTTTTTTCTAATAAATTAGATTTATATTATAATATTTATTGTTATTATTTTTATTGTTTTATTATTTAAGTGGTGCTAGTACAAATTCAACCTACAATGATAAATCGAGACACGTCGAGAAATCAATATCAATATTGCATATTATGAAATGATTATTTAATCTGAGCGTTGGAGAACTATAGAGTTGACCTAAGTAGAATGTTACAAGAACTAATGTTTCCATCTATTTCACGCCGTTGTTTTTGGTATTAGTAAGGTAACATATTATGATGTATCACTTTTAATTTAAGTTATTGATATTTTTTTTAAAAAATAAAATTATATATAGTTGTTTTTTCTAACCGTATTAAGTTTTCTAATAATTGAGAATTTATATAAAATCAATATACAACTTAGTTTTAAATTATACATTATAAATATATTTATCTAATAATTACTATATATAAATAAAAAAATACCGAAATCATATTAGCATGATACGATACAAAAACCGTATCATTCCAATCTGGGACTGAAATCTCGACACGGATCGAGATTTTAAACCTTGGTTGAATCCTTCTGCCTACTCTTAATCTAGTATTCCAATTACACGTATATTTGATTATTCAAATCTGCACTTTATTTGTGAATTTTCACAAAGTTCATTCTTATACTTTATTAATCTCGATTAAGACATTTTTCATTTTATCTTGTGAATTGCGTATTATGAAATGCTGAATCCTTATTTACAATCAACCTGTTTCAAAGTTTGGTGTATGTTCCCTCTCTTGTTGCACTTGGTCATTGTAAAATTGCTTCAGCATTCAGGTGGCATTCACTATTTGAATCTTTACAATGGTAATTGGAAGATGGACTGCTTCCCTGCTCTCCATATGCATTCTGACTGAGTGAGGGATGTAGCTTGGGCACCAAACTTGGGGCTTCCAAAATCGACTATTGCCAGCGCATCACAGGATGGCACAGTTGTCACATGGACAGTGGCTAAGGAAGGTGATCAATGGAGGGGAAAGGTTTTGTATAATTTCCGCACGCCCGTATGGAGAGTATCATGGTCACTTACAGGGAATATATTGGCCGTTGCAGATGGGAACAATAATGTCACATTGTGGAAAGAGGCTGTGGATGGAGTGGGGCAGCAGGTGACGACAGTTGAACCATGAAGATTCTGATTCCTGCTGAGTGTTTTTTTTTGGTATTTCAAGCTGTCCATTTGAATGTTTCAGATCTTCAGTAGTTCCCTTGCTTTAATATGAAGACAACTCAGAGTTCTAGCTGGGATGCGATTTCCTACCCATTAGGACCAAAATTTTGCCTCTATATGATAGATTGTTATCTTGTTTTGTTTTGCCGTTTGGCATGTCATTGTAAAGACTGGTTTTGCTGTCCAGGAATCTATAAGCTGTCTTGAATCTCCATAGTATTAGTTTATAAGGTATATATATATATATATATATTACAAAATAAATTATCTTTGAACTTGATAAAATGAATCATTTTCAAATTTTTGCTTTGAATATAAAATTTATTATGGATGAAATTAACAAATGAAACTTCATTTATGTAACTTTGTAATAAATATATTTCATTATCTGTCTAATTAATTGGAATACAACAGTCTGTAACCACCTTGAGATCTTGAATGTAGACTTGCCTACAGACCGATCCATACTGGATCTGGCCCGGAACTGTGTTATTGAGCTAATTGCTCGGCCGGTTAAGGGTTGGACCTCAAACACTTGATTCATTCGAATTTGTTTTAAAATTTTAAAATTTTATTTTAGATTTTTCATTCATAATCTTTTGTTTAATAATATTTATAATATTTTAGTGACATTCATGGTGTGATTTAATATAAATTCTCATTATTGTAATTTTTTTAACTACTATTGCTATACTTTCTATTTAAGTCAAAATTTTAATTTATTTGCCATGAAATCTTTGACGTGAAAGTATTCTATTTTTTTTATTAAAGTTATTTTTTAAACTTATTTATCTTGAATTCTCTACCAAAAAGACTATTCTATTTTTAACTCATTATGTTTATTAATCTCATTTAATTCTCTTTATTATTCATTGTCTTATTTTATCTTTTTATTTATTCAATATTAAATATAAAAACTATTTGACTTATATAACATATTCAATAATAAATACTAAAATATAATAATAATAATAATAATAATAATAATAATAATAATAGTGGATAAAAAAACTATTGTGACTTTTTGAAAGCTCAAATACTAATTAATGTTTGGATAAAAGTTAAAAAAGAATAAAATGAATACAACTGGACAACCTAGAAGATTCTAGTACCAAAGTAACTAATTTTAATTCTCTTGTATCCTCAGTGAATAAATAAACAACTTAAATAAGGTAACGTCTGTTTTTATAAAATTTTTTCATACTTATAAATTTTTAAATATTTTTTTAAAAAATAAAATATAAATAATAATTAATGGTAACCACCGTGAGAGTTAAAGTTAAGGATGGAGATTTTTTAAACCCTTAAATTGACAATTTTAAACAGTTGAATCTTTGATCGGGAATCGTGGTGGGTCTACTTGACTGCACCATTTAAGCAGTCTATATAATATGCATCGTGGCATATTGATGTGAGAATCGTCATGATAAGATGATTATCACTTCACTTTTTGAGCTGCTAGTCATAACCCAATCAATCATCTTACCAAATTTGACCTAGAATTTAGACTTCAAATCAGAGAGAAGAGGATCAAGAAAATAGTTTTAAAAAAATTGCTCCGTCAATTTTTTTTTCTTCTATTGTTAGATTTTAATATGAGAAAAAAAAAACATATCCCAAAACGCGCGGTCTCGACTTTCATCATTATCTTCAATTTATCGATTAATTTTTAATCCTCATAAAAATGCCAGAAATTGGACGTGCATGAAACTGACATTGCTGACCCTTGCAGTTGACTGTTTTTCTGACAGTGGTATGAGATTTGGACGTATATTTGGATATTATATCATTTATGGGAAGAATTTGTTGGACAATAATGCACAAGATCTTTAAGAGAGTTACAAGGGTATCTATATGAACATCTCTTCATATCCATAAGGTCAGGTTGGTATTAGGGGAGTCGCTAAGATAATGAATCTATCTTTTTTAAAAGAGTTACAGGGAATATAGTTTCCAGATTCAACGATAAATCATGATCATCAATACAAAGATAAACTACTAATTCAGTTTGAAAACTAGTAGGTAAAAAATTGATGATATAATTGTTGCAATTGATTGGATATATATTATGTCATATTTTATAAAATAACTAATTTTAATATCAAATTAGGAAAGAAGTCCTTGACGTAGGTCCTTTAACGTTCAAGTCAGTTATCGAAATTGTAGGAAAAAGTAGGATAATAGTAATACAAGGTGTAAATAGTGAATAATGCGTGCCTCCATCGGTATATGAACCCCTTTTTATATAGAACCATGGTGGATTACGTGCATGCTCCTCGAAGCATGGACATGTTGTCCAATATGTCCTATGAAAGGATCGGTTAGGAAAGTGCTTCTGACACCATACCGTAACAGGACATATACATCCCCAATAAGACAGTAGAAACTTCCGTCGTACAATCCGCCTATTGACCATACCTCGTGTCAACGACACTATCTCCCGAAAGGATATTGAGAGATACGTCATGGATCCTTCTGCTTAGCCGAGCGGGACAGCCACTCGGCTGGGACTCCCCTGTTCGGTCGGTCTTAGCTGCTCTTCCTTGCGGTGATTGGGCATAATCGCTTGTTCCTCCCGATCAGACAAGCGTTCCAATCTTCTTGATGTTTTGTCGTTCTGTACTGAGTGTCTGACGATCTTACCACACTGTTTCGAGCTAGACGGGCGATCAGCTCGGCGAAGCCTATTGCCACTCGAACATTGTCTGCCCCGATCGACCGTTGTAGAGACCTCCGTTCGACCATCGTAGGGGAGCCTTTTGATACCTTGGCATTGACCATCTTGACTTTAACCTCCACCTTGATAATTAACCCGTGCCATGCGGGCGCCTCTTTACTACCGCATCAACTACGATCACCACTAAGCACGGGTTGTGAGGTCGGTCACGGTTAGGAACGGAGCCCAGTAGCGGAGTCAAAAGGGCTGATCTACTTTCTCTCACTTTGTTTTTTCTCCGCCCACAAACCTGAGTTGCATCTTCTTCTTAATTAACGCCGTTGGCGGTATAGAAATGGGGAGCAACGACATGACCACCCCCTTAACAAAAGTACACATCTTTCTCTCCCAATATAAAATTTTTGACTTCGTCATCCTTAGCCGTAGTGAACTGAGCTTGTATTCGAACACTATCACGAGACGATGGTTGATTCACTTGGGAAAATGTTGTACATAAGTCGTGTTCAACATGAATTAATTCATATCCTGAATTTTATATATATATATATATATATATATATATATATATATATATATATATATATATATATATATATATATATATATATATATATATATATATAGATATGTTTGTGAAGATCTTACTATAGATCGAGTGTAAATTTCCTTCGACTTGAGGGAGTTAATCATGTGGTTTTTAAAATCAAATCTTTTTCATTTTTAAAAATAAAGTGTACAGCAGAAAATTAAGTAAGAGAGTAAAATAGAAAAACAAGTAAAAGAGCATGCATTTTTTATTTGGTTCGGAGCTTTCGGTGACTCCTATTCCAAGACCCAGGTCCTGCGGACCTATCGATGGGTAATACACTAAAATACCTCTTTCAATACCTCTGGAAGAGAGAATCTAGTACAAAAGAATTTGGAACAAGTGCAACACACTGCACTTGTCCTTTATATATATATATATATATATATATATATATATATATATATATATATATATATATATATATATATATATATATATATACTAAGATATTGGTTCAGTATAGATACGGTACTAGATCACATAAAATAAGTTTGTGTTGGATCGAGTCACACGTGAAGGGGGAGGTTAATCACGTGGTTTTTAAAATCAAATCTTTTTCGTTTTTAAAAACAATGTGCGCAGCGGAAAATTAAGTAATAGAGTAAAATAGAAAAACAAGTAAAAGAGCACACATTTTTTATTTGGTTCGGAGTATTCGGTGACTCCTTTTCCAAGACCCAGGTCCTGCGGACCTATCGATGGGTAATCTACTAAAATACCTCTTTCGATACCTCCGAAAGAGGGAATCTAGTATAAAAGAATTTGGAACAAGTGCAACACACTGCACTTGTCCTTTTGTAGTAATTAAGTACACAAATGAAAAAATTATCAAGCACTCTTTTAATATGGTCGACTTGAGCTCGGTGTTTAGGCATCTTCTTAGTAGTAGACGAGTGTAGCAACGTCGCAACAGAGTTGTAGCAGGAAGCCGGAGTGTTCAGAAGTCCGATTGAAAGCGTAGATGTTCATATGAGTGTGTTCTTTGATGGCTTGGGCGAGACCCCTTATATTGAGCATGGAAGGCGCCTTCAAAAGCTTTGAAGGCGCCTCCAATGTGGCAAGTCTGATATTGAACAACTGTGTCCTTATCTTTGACAAATTCTGAACTTTATCCTATAGAAGGTGCCTTCCATGCACTGAAGGCACTTTCTATGAACAATGCCAAGCGCCTTTAGTGCTTGAAGGCACATTTCTTCCATCCCTTGGAAGGCCCCTCGGGTACTATTCACCCGAGGCTTTTTGTGCTCTTCTTGCTTTGCAAAATGTGCTAGTCCAATAAACTAAATAATAACCTGCAAGAAAAGTATTAGCACAATAATACTGAGTAGTAATTAGATACTGTCTCCTCGAGACCATAATATATTCAAGGTTTTAGTTTAGGGGTCCGAAATGGACATAAACTGGACCGACGCCTACTGTCCCTCAATTGGGGCGCATCCTCACCGAGTCACTCTCCTCCAGTGACTTACTTTTTCTTACCAACTTACAGTCGGTTGACTAACCTCTTGACCTACCGGGTCTTCATGCAAGTTGTTAGGTCCACATACCCAACTAGACTTCTGCTGGCTGTCAGGTCTCGCGGACCCAATCAGACTTTCTGCTAGGTATTGGACAAAGAAGTAAACCACGCGATCAGAGGCAAATTCAAAGGTAATATCAATTTTAATTGATATATTGCCTAATGACATTGTGAGCCGTGTAGGTAAATATGAGAATGCTCACGAATTGTGGAGCAAAGTGAAGAAAGTTCTAGGAGAAGAACTTTTGCCTACACATGAAAAGGTAGAGCCCAAGGAGATGAGTTCAATTGCTCAAGTAAAGGAGGAGCAACCAGAATGTGACGAGCGCTCAACTTCCGAGGAGGAGAAGAAGGATGAGGAAGCATCATCTGTTGGTTGCTACTCGGAAAACCTAATGGTTCCACTGTACAAAAAATTTTGTACAAAGGTCTGAACCTTTTCCTAGCTACCATGTGTTCTTTTAAATTAAACTCGGATCGCCTGCGGAACTTAACACGTTTGATCCTAAGTTTAATTTATTTGTTCTTTTAGGTTTAGACTTGGATCTCCTGCGAAACTTAACACGTTCGATCCAAATCACCTAGGTTATTAATTCCATTAAATATTAATTTCCAAAATTGACTTCCAGGACTGCATAGCGAGGCACATGACCTTCTTGGATATGGGAACAACCACCACCGCCTAGATAAAGCCTTTTAAGGAAAGCTAATATTTAATTTCCTTAAATAACTTTAGGTCAACCAAAATGAACAATCAAATCACAAGGAAAAGAAAAATAAAAGAACACAACATCGAAAACTAATTCGAAATACTAGAATCGCATGCCTCTTGTATTTAGTATTTTTACAAAGAAATAAAACTAGTATGATGCGGAAAATAATTACTAGTTATACCTTTCTTTGTGAACTTTCAATGACCTCTTGATCTTCTACCGTATTCCTCTTCTAACCTTGGACATTGTGTGGGCATCTTCCGAGATGAGAACCACCAAGGCACCTTCTTCTTCCTTCCTTCAAGTTTCGGCCAAGCAAAAACTTCCAAAGGATGAAGAGCTTTTTCCACCAACCAAGCTCCAAGGGATGCAAGAAATAAGCCTCCTTTCTCTCCTTTTCTCCAAGCTAGATCCGACCACTTCTATGTCTCCAAGAGGTGATGAAGTCTTGGCCACAAGAAGGAGAAGAGAGAAGGGGAAGGGGAAACTCTAGGGGCCGGCCACACCTAGGAAGAAAATAGAGGAAGAAAAAGAATAGAGTCGTTCACCATGAAGGCACCTCTACCCCCTCTTTTATAATCATTGGTCTTGACAAATAAGGAAATTTAAATAAAAATTTCCTTAATTCCTTTTCCATGAAAAAGGAAAATTATTTTAATTAAAACAGTTTTCTTTTTTCAATTGCAATGGCCGACCACCTCTTTCCTCAAAACAAGGAGAGTTTTAATTAAAACAAAAATTAAAACTTCCTAATTTGTTTCCAGAAATTTAGAAAAATTTCTCCAATAATTTTAATCCCTTCATGATTGGTTAATAAAAAGGAAATTTTATAAATTAAAATCTTTCTTTTAAACATGTGGATAATTTTCAAAAAGGAAAGTTATCTCTAAAAATTAAAGTCTCCTTTCAATCTACAAATAAGGAAAGATATTAAATCTTTTCTTAATCTTTTGTAGAAACTAATAAAAGAGAATTTTTAATTTTTTAAACTTTCTTTTAAATTATGAACATGATTAAAAGAAAAGTTTTTACCAAAATTAAAATCAACCTTTTAATCTACAAATAAGGAAAGAGATTTAGCTCTTCTCTTAATCTTTTGTAGAATCTTATAAAGGGAAATATTTAAATTTTAAACACTCTTTTAAATCATGTTATCCACATAAGAAAAATTTTAAAATTAAAATTTCTTTTTATTTTAATAGGGCCGGCCACCTAAGCTTGAGTTCAAGCTAGGGTCGGCCACATGAATTCACCCATGAACCAAGCCATGGCCGGCCCTAGCTTGGTCTCCAAGCTAGCTTGACCGGCCCCTATAGGATGGGTAAGAAGGTGAGTATAGGTGGGTATAATACTCTATAATTAAGAGGCTACGATAGGGACCGAGAGAAGGAATTGGTTTTGGTCTCCCGATAAAATTAAGCATCTCGTGTTCGCCCCGAACACACAACTTAATTTTATCAATAATAATTCATTCCACTAGAGAACTATTATTGAACTACCGCACCAATCCCAAATTACATTTTGGGCTCCTTCTTATTATGAGTGTGTTAGTCTCCCTGTGTTTAAGATGTCGAATGTCCACTAATTAAGTGAGTTACTGACAACTCATTTAATTAATATCTTAATCCAAGAATAGTACCACTCAACCTTATCGTCATGTCGGACTAAATCCACCTACAGGGTTTAACATGACA
Organism: Zingiber officinale; assembly: GCF_018446385.1. Taxonomy (NCBI): domain Eukaryota; kingdom Viridiplantae; phylum Streptophyta; class Magnoliopsida; order Zingiberales; family Zingiberaceae; genus Zingiber; species Zingiber officinale. The sequence continues at coordinate 83,918,347 of NC_056006.1, forward strand.
ATCTTTATGAGCTCATCTTGGGGACATTATCAACCTAGATTACTAGGACACGGCTTCCTTCTATAATCAACAACACACACTATAAGTGATATCATTTCCCAACTTATCGGGCTTATTGATTCATCGAACTAAATCTCACCCATTGATAAATTAAAGAAATAAATATCAAATATATGTGCTTGTTATTATATTAGGATTAAGAGCACACACTTCCATAATAACTGAGGTATTTGTTCCTTTATAAAGTCAGTATAAAAGAAATGACCTCTAATGGTCCTACTCAATACACTCTAAGTGTACTAGTGTAATTATATAGTTAAGATAAACTAATACCTAATTACACTACGACCTTCCAATGGTTTGTTCCTATACATCTTGGTCGTGAGCTACTTTTTATAATTTATAAGGTACTAATAACATGATCCTCTATGTGTGACACCACACACCATGTTATCTACAATATAAATTAATTGAACAACTACATTTATCATAAATGTAGACATTTGACCAATGTGATTCTTATTTTTAGATAAATGTTTATACAAAAAGCTAGGCTTTTAGTATACATCCTAACATCATCAACATCCTCAAGGGTTGAAGAAGAATCCAAGACGGATGAAGAAGAGGTCTTGAAGGTCAACTTAGTGAGCACCTCTACCGAAGTAAAGTCAAAGGACCACATTGTGTGCTTCGGGTGCAATGAGAAGGGACACTACAAGAGTAGATGTCCTTTACTCAAGAAGGTAAAATCTAAATCCACTCAAATTATTTTAGATACTAATGTGGGTTGTAGAAATGATGGTGCCAAGAAGAAGGAGAATATATAAACACATTAGATACTTCACATGTGGTGAAATGAGTCACTACCACACAAAATGCCCAAGGAAGGGAAAGTTCAAGAAGTTGGAGCAATTAAAGAAATGGGAGAAGAAGAAGAAGAGGAGTTTGAGTCTAGGGGGAGTTTCAAGGGTAAGGGAGGTATACTCGAACTTGAATTATAATTCAAATTTTCATACTCCCATGCATGCTAGAAATAATTGCTATTATTTACCCATGCATAACGTTGGTTTTAAATATCATGATAGGAGTAGGGTAAATATGGATCATAACCTTAGGAAACCCATTCATGATAACTCTAGAAACATTAGACCTAAGGAGACCTAAGGCATTAATCCCAAGAAGGGGAGACATATGCCTAGAAAAATAGATAGGTCTAGGAATGCCCAATGTGGACAAGTCAATTCTAGGGTTAGGAACCTAGAAAGGGAAAATCAAGCATTGAAGGTAAAGCTTGATAAATTGGAGAAAACCCTAGAAAAATTCAATGTTAGATCTAAGGGTTTAGGTATGATGTTGGGTAGCCAAAGACCCAACAATGATAGATCGGGTCTAGGATACCGATCTAGTGTCTCCAATGCTAAGGGAAAGTCTTATGCTACGGTTGCATATAACTATAGCAAGGAGAAGTCAATAAATGGCAAGGGAAAGTCATTTAAAGGTAAGAAGAAGTTAACCAAGGACAAGGTGTCCAAGGTTAAGAAGGTTAGGTTTGTAGGCCAAGTGTCACCGGAGGTGCATCGATGTGGCCTAGCTATTGTAGATAAGTCACCTAGGGAGGTGGCTAAGGTTAAGAGCTCTAGGGGGAGCTCTAAGAGTCAAGTTGAGACCCATGGCAAATGGATCTTAAGTGAGTTTTACTTGGGAGTCTAGACGAGTCATAGAATGTGCCAAGTGATTTGGAGACGGACTTGAGTCTCAAACCTAGGGATTTGACACACATGGAATGCGTTTTATGTAAGAAAATATGGCATTGGGGTCATATTGTATGATAATTGATTTTGGATGTATAGATGTCATATAAACCAATGCTAGGGATGCATTGTGGGTTAGTATAAGTAAATATATCAAGAGGAAGTCAAAACTAGGACTTTAGATCAAGGTTCAATTGAACCATTTAGCTAGTTTTGAGTTTTGTGTCAATCTTGGGATTTGTGATAAATATATTTTTATATATATTTTTTTTCAAGTAGACACTGATAAAATAGACCTCTCCACAAAATTTGAGAAATTTTGGATGTCTGTGAAATTTCTGGTGCATTTATGAAGTTGATCAGAAAAGGTTGATTTTTGCAGAAATAGGGTATCAGTCGATTGGTGCAGATACCAGTCGACTGGTAACAGTGTTTTTGAGCACAGAATATCTCTGTAAGCTTATTTCAATAAGGGCAGTCGACTGATATCAGTCTGAAATTATTTTCAACATTGGATTTTGACCGGGTCAACTCGTATATGTATATGAGATCCATGAGGAATAAATACACCAGTTTATGGTCAATTTGATGATCAAGTTTTCAACAATTGGGATATTGTTGAAGCTTTTTAATATTAGGCAAAGGGGGAGAAGTAAGATTTAGTTGGGAAAACCTGAAAATACCTTTGCGGTGGTGAAATTCCTAGCGCAATGGGGGAGCATAGGTGTAGAGGGAGCCTTGGGATAGGTTCAAATGCATGTTGCATTGTTTTTGATTCGGCGGTGTAAGTCCAAGTGTGTAGCCTTGGCAACGTAAGTCTATTCGACAGTCTAAGTTCAAGTGTGTAGCCTTGGCATCATAAGTCCATTGTTTTTAGCATGTTTATTTGCTATTTATTTTCCCTAACTTAAACGTATTGCTAAATATCAAAAAGGGGGAGATTGTTGGAGCAATCCCGATGGTCCGTGCGACCATGTATTTTGGTGTTTGGGCAAAGGATTTAAGTTAGGTTCACCCTTGTTATTTGATATGTGTATGTGAGGGTGTAGGTTTGCAGGATACACATATGACTCAGCTTGATGGCTTCGGGTTCGGTGAAGGATAGAGCATCCGAAGGACCGTGGACAAGACAGCAAGGATAAAGCCCGAGGGAAGCGACTTTGAGGCATATGCGAAGAATGACATTGGGGATGAGCTGCGGGCTTTGATACATCCGAGGGACGAGAGATAAAGGAAGTAGGCTTGAAGGCTAGAGGTCAAGGTTGCAATGAAGGGTCAAGTGAGTCGTGAGGGTACGAGCGCACGAGAGATTATACTCAAGGTAAAATCCTAGGTTAGGATTTTACTGTAGCAGTTATTGTAGCAGTCGACTGGTGAAAACACCAGTCGACTGGTGTAATCGATTGGGCAGTCGACTGGGAGCGAACAGAACACTTCTGTTCGCTCGACCAATGTGGAGTAGTCGACTGATACTTTTACTAGTTAATTGGTATCGAGCTGTTGGGATGTAACGATCGAATTTTCACAAGAGGGCAGTCGACTGATGGTTTTGGCAATCGACTGGTAGGTGGGGTTTCCAACCCGTGTTCTATATAACCAAGCCTTGGGAGTTTGGTTAACGTTGACGAAATAGAGGTAGTTAACCCCTATTAGTAGTCTACTTGTTCCCTAGCGTCTCAAGTGTTCTTGTGAGAGTTGTGGTGAGGTTTCTCCACCCACAAGGAGCTACGTGAGCTAGCCGGAGTTTGTCGGAGAGTCATTCACTGACGGATCAGGATCGTCCACCTTACGGACAGCCGTGAAGTAGGAGCCCTAATCTCCGAACCATGTTAAATGATCGTATAGCTTGGTTTGCATTTCTTTTCTTGTATTTTGATTAGCTTTCTACTTGTTTGTTTGTATTTCCGCTGCGTAACTAACAAGTGTAGGAAGAAGTGAGGATTTGGGGGCGTCATCTATCCAACCCCCCTTCTAGCCAACCACCGATCCCCAACAACAAGTACAGTGTGTTGCACTTGTTCTAATATTCTTGTAATTGATTTCCTCTTCTGGAGGTACCAGAAGAGGTTTTTTAGTGGATTACCCATCAATAGGTCCGCGGGACCTGAGTCTTAGAGGAGGAGTCACCGAAAGCTCCGAACCAAGTAAAATTGTTTGTGTTCTCTAGTGTTTGTCTATTTTCTTATTATTTTTTGTTGCGCACTCATAATTTTAAAACCGACAAAATGAGTTTTTGAAAATCATGTGATTCACCCCCCCCTTTCACGTGCGATCAATCTAGCAAATGCCCCTTCTTGTTGCATCCAAATCACGTACGGTTGGTCTTGTTATTGTTGGAATTTGAAGTGGAGTTGATCTTCTATAGGTCCTTTTTGGTGAAGTTCTTCTTTCTCTTGGTGAACATATTTCTTATTAGGTTCACCAGGTACTCTTCATCGTTCGAGTCTTGGTCAGACTTAACTTCAGGTTCTGGTTTAGTTCTGAATTTTTCTTTTGATGTTCCTACAATAAGAGCAATACCTTTCTCGGGTTTGACATTATTCTGTTCGTGTAACTCTAATGCACAGAAAAGTTCATCTAATTTAAGTTTGGATAGATTCCTCAAGATTTTGTAGGCATCCACGATGGATGCCTACGATGCATTTTGAGGGAAGACATTCAGGGCATATCTTATCAGGTCTTGATTCTCCATTTGATGGCCAATTGTGTAGAGCCCATTGAGGATGCCTTTTATCCTTACGTGCAGCTGACTAGCGGATTCTCCTTCCTGTATTTTGATAACAAATAATTTATTTAAAAGTAAGTATCTTTTTGTTACCTTTGTATCATTGGTCCCTTCGTGTAGTTCTATGAGCTTGTCCCATAATTCCTTTACGTTTTCATGTGGGTCAACGCGGTTTTGTTCCTCCTTCGTCAGTCCGTACTAGATTGTGTTAAGGGTCTTGAAGTCAATCTGAGCCTTTTTCTTCATCTCCAGATTCCAATTTTCTGGGTCCATTGGAATACCAGTGTTGTGGTCAATTAGCGCCTTGTATCCTTTGATGATGTTGAACCACTGGTTAAAGTCGGTCTTTAGGTAGACTTCCATCCGCTTCTTCTAGTATGAGAAATCGTCTCCATTGAATAGGGGCGGACGAACTGTGCTATATCCTTCATTTTGAGCCATTTGTCACTGAAATAGAAAACTAGAGAAAGGTAGCAAGACTTAGTCTTGGATTAGCAGAGTTTTAAGAAAATAAAATATATCGAGGAACTCGAGTGGTGTTGCACCAACTTCCAATAAGAACTGAATGAAAAAGAATTATTTAAAGAGGTAAACTTTACCGATTCAAATAGAATGTGAAAAACTGAAGTCTAAAGAAAATAAATCAATTCCCCCTGCATTGATTGGTGGTTGCACCAATTCAGAGTAAAACTTGGCTTTGATACCACTTGTTAGATCGAGTCACATGTGAGTGGGGGAGGGGGGGGGGGGGGGGAATTACATGGTTTTCAAAAATAAATCTTTTTCATTTTTGAAAACAAAGTGCACAGCGGAAAACTAAGTTAGAGAGCGAAATAGAAAAACAAGTAAAGGAGCAGCATTCAGTTTTACTTGGTTCGGAGCTTTCGGTGACTTCTACTTCAAGACCTAGGTCCCGCAGATCTATCGATAGGTAATCCACTAAAATACCTCTTTCGGTACCTCTGGAAGAGGTAATCGAGTACAAAAGAATTCGGAACAAGTGTAACACACTACACTTGTCCTTTTACAGTAATTAAGTACACAAATTAAAAGATTACCAAACACTCTTTTAATATGGTTGGCTTGAGCTTGGTGTTTAGGCGACTTCTTAGTAGTAGACGAGTGTAGCAATGTCGCAGAAGAGTTGTAGTAGGAAGCCAGAGTGTTCGGAAGTCTGATGGGAAGTGTAGATGTTCGTATGAGTGTGTTCTTTGATGACTTGGCCGAGCACCCCTTATATTGAGCATAGAAGGCGCCATCAAAAGCCTTGAAGGAATCTCCAATGTGGCAAGTCTAATCCCGAATAGCTCGGTCTTTATCTTTGACAAATTCTGAACTTTATCTTGCAGAAGGAGCCTTCCCTACATTAAGGCGCCTTCTATGAGCAGTGCCAAGGCGCCTTCAATGCTTGAAGATGCCTTCCATCCATTGGAAGGTGCCTCAGGTACTGTTCATCCGAGACTTTTTGTACTCTTCTTGCCCTATAAAGTGTATTAGTCCAATAAACTAAATAATAACCTACAAGACAAGTGTTAGCATAATAATACAGAGTAGTAATTAGACCATGTCTCCTCGAGATCAAGATTTAGTTAAGATCTCAATTTAGGAGTCCGAAATGGACCTAAACTGAACCGACGCCTACTGTCCCTCAACCGAGACTCGTCCTCACCGAGTCACTCTCCTCCAGTGACTTACTTTTACTTACCAACTTACAGTCAATTGACTAGCCTCTTGATCCATCAAGTCTTCATACCAGTTGTCAGGTTCGCAGACTCAACTAGACTTCTGTTGGCTATCAGGTTCCGCGGACCCAATCGGACTTTCTGCTAGATATTAGGTCAGCCCGTTGAGTTATCTGGACTTCACACTAGCTATATGAGTTTGTGGACCTAACTAGATTTCAGTTTGATATCAGGTCCTTTAGACCCATCAATTTCTGTACATTTGATAAAATACTTAGATCATAAATATATCTAACTTAACTCACTTATTATTCATCAAAATTTAAATTAGATTATTAGACAAACTACACTAACATTATATGATTTATCATCTCAAACAGATTTTGTTAGCTACCTAGTCTAGCTAGCTACTGAGTTTAATTGATTATGCGACTCTGATAGAAAGCATTAACACACCTTTTTCTTAAAAAAATAAAAAATGATTCTTTGTTTTTTTTTTTATTTTACATGAAACTGGATTGTCTAAGGAAACCTCTAAAATTAACATTTTCATGAAATAAATTGTTAAGTACAAATATAATTCTGAAAATTAAAATGGCCACTTCGCAAGCCGGGGTGTCGTTGCCTAGCAAGGCAATAACTGACTCCCGTTCACAAATCATAATGAAGCCATAAATCAAAAGTAGATTTAGCCATTAAGTGCCACTCAAAATACATTTTAAAAGAATATATGAGAGGCCAGCATTACCATCTTGAATTAGGATTATTTTGCCCTCCGTGATTATGATATAGTGATAAGATATTCAAGTTATCATCTAAGTTCGATCTCCAATGGAATGCGATCAAAGAATGTTGAATTTTTGGACTACTCATCATGAGCATTTTCTTATTTAGGAAAAATTTTATGGAATTAGATTGATTATCCAAAATTAGTTGAATTTTGTAGTAGTAGTAGTAGTAGTAGTAATAGTAATAGTAAGATTATTTTGATTGGGCAAATTCCTAATTTGTCGTAGAGGGCGGAGGAAGTAGGCATACAGCATGATGGAGTGCAGAGTGTGGACTACGTACGGAGGCCGAAAGGCATATGCGGAGGGCGGGACGTGTGAGGAGACAAAGTTTAATTAGTGTTTTTTTTCGCCCCCACACTAGGCCGTGTTGGCTACGCCCCAGATCTCGTTTTCCACTCACATTTTCAACCGAACTGCACGGAAAGTTTAGAATATCGCGAGGAGTTCAGCTTCACTGATAGATAGCTCTCGTGGCCATCTCCATCACTCCCTCGCCCATTGAAACAGTGACTTCCGTGGAGAGTTGACTTCATTAACTATTGAAACATCACAACAATAGATCATTAACTATTAACTATATATATCCGTTGGCACGAACAGAGAAGACTGAGAAAAAGATGGATGGACATCAAGAACAGAGTACTAACGGAGTGGAAAGAGAAGGAAACAGGGGAGGCATCAACAAGTTTGCTTGTGCTTGTGCCATCATAGCTTCCATAATCTCCATCTTGATGGGATACGGTGGGTTTGATCAAACTTCAAATACCGATCGATTATGTTAACCGATATCTGTAAATTAATTGATTCGATGGACCGTACAGATACCGGAGTGATGAGCGGCGCCATGCTGTTCATGAAAGAAGACCTGAAGATCAAGGACGGCCAGGTGGAAGTGCTCGCCGGAATCATGAACATCTGTGCGTTGGTCGGATCGCTCACCGCTGGCCGGCTCTCCGATTGGCTCGGCCGCCGTTGCACCATCGTCGTCGCTTCGGTTATCTTCTTAATCGGCTCGGTGCTGATGGGGATCGGACTGAACTTCGCGATGCTCTTCTGCGGCCGCTGCGTGGCCGGCGTGGGCGTCGGATACGCGCTCATGGTCGCCCCGGTCTACTCCGCCGAGATCTCCTCGCCAGCCACCCGCGGCTTCCTTACCTCGCTCCCGGAGATCTGTATCAGCTTCGGCATCCTCCTCGGTTACGTCTCCAACTACTTCCTCTCGGAGCTGCCTCTCAAGGTCGGGTGGAGGGTGATGCTGGGCGTCGCGGCCGTCCCCTCCGCTGCTCTGGGGCTCGGCGTCCTCGCCATGCCGGAGTCGCCCCGGTGGCTCGTCATGCAGGGCCGCGTGAGGGAAGCCAAGGCCGTCCTGCTTCGCGTCTCCAATACCCCAGCGGAGGCCGAGCTAAGGCTCGGCGAGATCAAAGCCGCCGCCGGGATCATGGCTACCGGCGACGACGAAGACGTCAAGCCGCCGCCTGGAGGGTGGAACCTGGGGGAGGGCGTGTGGAAGGAGCTGCTCCTCCGGCCGAGGCCGCACGTGCGCCGCATCCTGGCGGCCGCCCTGGGGATCCACTTCTTCGAGCACGCCACCGGGATCGAGGCCGTGGTGCTCTACTCGCCGAGGATCTTCAAGAAGGCCGGCGTCGAGGGGCGGCGCAGGCTCCTCCTCGTCACCATGGGGATGGGCGTCACCAAGGCGGCCTTCATCCTGGTGGCCACGTGTCTGATCGACAAAGTAGGGCGGCGGCCGTTGCTGCTGAGCAGCGTCGGAGGGATGGTGCTCTGCCTCCTGGGACTGGGTTCCGGCCTCACGGCGGTGGAGCACGGCGAGGCGGCGAACCGGCCGTGGGCGGTAGGGCTGTGCATCTCCTCCGTGTTCCTCTACGTGGCGTCGTTCTCCGCCGGCATGGGGCCGGTGACGTGGGTGTACAGCTCGGAGATCTTCCCGCTGAGGCTGAGGGCCCAGGGAGCGAGCCTGGGGGTGGCTGTGAACAGGATGATGAACGGGGTGGTGTCCATGACCTTCATTTCGCTCTACAAGGCCATCACCATCGGAGGGGCCTTCTTCATGTTCGCGGGCATCGCCGTCGTCGCGTGGCTCTTCTTCTTCTTCTTCTGCCCGGAGACGAAGGGCAGGTCGCTGGAGGAGACGGAGGCGGCGTTCGGCGAAAAAGGAGGAAGGAACAATAATAATTAATCAGCCTGCAAATTAATGTACTTAATGCAATTAATTAAGGGTCCAAGGCCTACTTAGTAGGAGATAAAAGAGTGACTAATTAAGCCTATTTATTTCCTTGGGAGCTCATAGTTTCGAAAAAAAAGTTATTATTGAGTAGTATAAATTGATCCATATAATTTCCTTAACTCTCATCATTTTAGTAAACCGATCGTGCAACCTTTTTTTCTCTTCTTTCTCCTTTTTCAATTTTTAAGAAACAACGAGAGATCAACTGTAGAATTGTTTTTCTATAGCTAGAAGATTTGACTTATTCTTCCTCTTGCTTTTTGATTATTAATTTAGATCATTTTCTTTTAAAAGTGGAGCAGATTCCTCAACTGTCTTAATAATAGATGAAATTAGATTTGTATATATTTTTTTTTTTAGATCTTGAATTGAAGGTGATCCTGTTCGAAAGTTGAGAAGGTGGATGTTAGAGACGTGGTATTTTTGTTGACCTTCGAGGAACTTCGCTCCTGCCTGCAACACAAGCAGCGTCAGTGCCGAACCAGGAAAGGGGTTCCGGTGACGATCCTCCGACGCTCAAGTCAGTCTTCAGCGAGGCAAAAAGCAAAGAGAACTGTAGCGCAACTGTAGAGATCGCGAGAAAAGCATACCTTCGCCGATGCCTGAACCCCCCTTTATATAGGGCTCCTGTAGTGTATGTGCACGCTTCTTAAAGTGGGCACTCAATCTCAAACTTTTCCTGAAGAGACATGTTAGTAAAGTATCCCTGACACATTAGCTTAATGGGCTAAGCATATCTCTGAAGTGACAGTGGAAGCTTCCGCGGTACGATCTTCTGCCTGACCATGCTGCCCGTCGGCGTCACTAACTCCCAAAAAGATGTCTAAGGATATCTCGCAGTGTCTGTTGCTCAGCCGAACGGGATGGTCGCTCGGCTGAGAGTTCCCTATCCCGGTGTCGTCCGTTGTTGGGTGGAGCGGGATGGCCGCTCACGCGGGAATCTCCGTTGTCTGGCTGATGAATCTACTATTTGGTTGAGCGGGGTAGCTGCTCGGCCGATACTTCTACTGTCCAGTTGCTATACAATCACCTTGGCCAAACGGGATAGCCGCTCGGCTATATTAGCGTTGTCCATGTGTAGTCTGCTCGGCTATGACTCTACTCTGCTGATCTAAGTATTGATGTAAGGTCGAGCGGGGTAGTCGCTCGGCCTGTTTCTGCAGACACTTGGCGTTCATTCCTGTCTCGAGCGTCCAAACTCAGTTGGTGACCAAGCTAGTGATGATGTCAAATCGGACTTTTCATATCTTAGTCGAGTGAATCACTCGCCCGCCCGACCAGTGATAGTGGGGTATTGATCATCTTGACTTTGACCTTTATTACAATGAATATCTTTCCCACGATGACCCCCCTCCTTATCACCGCATCAGAAGGAAAAAAAAAAAATTATAACTCAAGGAAGATTGAGTGAGCTTTTAATTTGAATCTTTGTTATTTTCATTACTTTTATGATAATACTAGGAATTATATTAATCTATTGTAAGAAATCCTTAAGGTGAGATATGGATTCATATATGCTTACTATATGTTTGACTAAATACCTCATAAAATTTCAACATAAGCAAAAAAATGCACGTAATATTCCTTTAAATTGTTTGTTAAAATTTTAGGTTAATTATATCTTCTAAATACATGCCTGGATCTGTAAAAAATGAAAAAGAAAGTAAAAAGATTAAAAAAATAATTTAAAGTCAGCTGAGATACCAATAAATATTTTATTTACAATTAAAAAAAATAATTGTAAAGGTTAGAAATGTGGCTAATAATTCAATTAGTGGAGCGTAAATAATGAATTTGATAAGAATGAGATTGATGTGGAGAAGACTTTGAATCTGTCAATGTGGATGAATTGAATGATAATGAGAAAAATTATGAGTATATTTAAAATGAGAATTTGAATAAGGAGACTTGCTTTGATGATCTGAAAAGTGGGACAATATTGATCAGAAAGTTAGAGATTTTTTTTAGTAGAAAGAGATACAATGGATTTATATTATTAGAATGTATATTAAAAGTCTAATTTTTTTATAAACATTTACTTAGAAATAAGAATCATATTGGTCAAATATCTATATTTATAAGTTAAGTATAGTTGTTCGATTAATTTATATTATAGATAACATGGTGTGTGGTGTCACACACAGAAGATCATGTTATCAATTCCTTATAAATTATAAACAGTAGCTCACGATTGAGATGGAAAGGAACGAACCATTAGAATAGTCATAGTGTAATTAAGTATTAGTTTATCTTGACTGATAAATTACACTAGTACACTCTGAGTGTATTGAGCAGGACCATTTAAGGTAAGTTCGTTTTATACTGACTTAATAAAAGAACAAGACCTTAGTTACTATGGAAGTGTGTGCTCTTAATCCTAATATAATAACAAGCACATATATTTAGTATTTATTTCTTTGACTTATCAAAGGGTGAGATTTAGCTCAATAAATCAATAGGTCTGATAAGTTGGGAAATGATATTACTTATAGTGTGTGTTGTTGATTATAAAAGGAAACTGTATCCTAATAATCTAGGTTGATAATGTCCCCAAGAGGAGCTCATAAGGATTGTCATGTTAAACCCTGTAGGTGGACTTCGTCCGATACAACAATAAGGTTGAGTGGTACTACTCTTGGACTAAGATATTAATTAAAGTGAGTTGTCAGTAACTCAATTAATTAGTGGATATCCGACATCTTAAACACAGGGAGATTAACACACTCATGATAAGAAGGAGCCCAAAATGTAATTTGGGATTAGTGCGGTAGTTCAATAATAATTCTTTAGTGGAATGAAGTATTATTGATAAAATTAAGTTGGGTGTTCGAGGCGAACACGGGAAACTTAATTTCATCGAGAGACAAAAACCAATTCCTGCACTCAGTCCCTATCGTAGCCTCTTATTAATAAAGTATTATATCCACCTATACTCACCTTTATACCCATCCTAAGGTGGTCGGCCAAGCAAGCTTAGAACCCAAGCTTGGGCCGGCCAAGTAAATAGGATGAGCCCAGTTGTGTGGCTGGCCCTAGCTTGAATCCAAGCTTGGTGTGGTCAGCCACATTAAATTGAAAAAGATTTTATTTTTTAAATCTTTCTTTTATGGATACCATGATTTTAAAAGAGAGTTTAAAATTTAAATTTTTTCTTTTATAGATTTCTATAAAAGATTAAGTGAAAGATTTGATATCTTTTCTTATTTGTAGTTAAAAGGAAGATTTTAATTTTTGATAAAACTTTCCTTTTATGAAACCATCCTCATGATTTTTAAAGAGAGTTTAAAATTAAATCTTTCCTTTTATAGTTTCTACAAAAGATTAAGAAAAGATTTGATATCTTTCCTTATTTGTAGATTAAAAGGAAGATTTTAATTTTTGATAAACTTTCCTTTTATGAAACCATGTTCATGATTTTAAAAGAGAGTTTTAAAATTAAAATTTTCCTTTTATAGTTGCTACAAAAGATTAAGAAAAGATTTGATATCTTTCCTTATTTGTAGATTGAAAGGAGATTTTAATTTTAGAGAAAATTTTCCTTTTTGTAAATCATCCACATGTTTTAATAGAGAGATTTTAATTTATAAAAGTTTCCTTTTATAACTAACCATGAAAGGAAAACTTATTAGAGAAATTTTTATTTTAAAAATTTCCGGAAGCAAATAAGGAAGTTTATTTTATGTACAAAATTTTCCTTATTTAGAGCTCTTGAAGGTGGCCGGCCATATAAAGGGTTAAAGGAAATTTAATTAAAATTTCCTTATTAATCAAAGGCAAAGAATATAAGGGATTTTTAATAATAATTAAATTTCCTTATTTGTCAAGACCAAGGAATATAAAAGAGGGGGTAGAGGTGCTTTCACCTTACAACAACTCTCTTCTATTTTCCTCTCCTCTCTTCCTTGGTGGTGGTCGGCCATATCATCTCCTCATCTCCTCCTTTTCTTCCTCCTTAGTGGTCAAACCTCATCAACCTCTAGGAGCTTGTTTTCGTGGCCGGATCTAGCTTGGAGAAGAAGAAGAGAAAGGAGGTCTTGTTTCCTAGTTTTCCTTGGAGCTTGGTTGGTGGCTGAGACTTATAATTTCTTGAAGAAGCTTGCTTAGCCGAAACTTGGAAGAAGGAAGAAGGAAGAAGAAGGGCTTGGGTGGTTCTCATCTCGGTAGATCGTTGCCCACACAATGTCCGAGATAAGAAGAGGAATTCGATAGAAAATCATGAGGTTATTGCTTATAAAGAAAGGTATAACTAGTAATTTTATTCCGCATCATACTAGTTTTCTTTGTATAGTTTTGAAATACCAAACACAAGAGGCTAGAGATTCTAGATATTCTGATTTGTTTCGAAGTTGTGTTTCTTTTATTTTTTGATCTTGTGATTCGATTGTTCTTTTTGGTTAAACCTAGAGTTATATAAGGAAATTAAATATTAGATTTCATTGAAAGGCTTTGTCTTGGAAGTGGTGGTTGCTCCCATATCCAAGAAGACCTAGTGTCTCGCCATGTTTAACCTGGAAGACGATTTCTGAAATTAATATTTAATTGAATTTGTAACATGGGTGGATTTGGATCAATAATGTTAAGCATCGTTTGCGATCCAAGTCTAAACCAATAAGAATAGATAAGTTAAATTTGGAATCAATAATGTTAAGTTTGTTTGTAATTTCGAATTTAATTTCTAAAGAACACAATAGGTTGTTAGGAAAGGTTCGACACTTGTACAAAATTTTTGTACAGTGGAACCGGTACGATATTCCTAGGATCAACCAACATATACATTATTCTCTTCTTCTACCGAGCGATGGAAGATTTTCAAAGATCATATGAAAATTAAGTCATGCTGGTGCGGGAAGCATCCGACGATCGAACCAGTGTTTTGATAATGGCAAAGGATTCAAAGTTAAGGTTATGTTGTGATCTAACAGTTTGAATGAGCTTGGAGGAAAGTCCTAAGTATACTTAGGCAAAAGTCCTAACTGAGGTTAGGCAGGTGGAAAACCCTAGGGGGTGGTAACCCTAAGTCATACGGGGTGGTAACCCTATACGGAAAGTCTTGGTGGGTCGAGGGATTCAGACAAAATTCCTAGGGGGTGGTAACCCTAGGTGGAAAGTCCTGGTTGTTGGTTGCTACTCGGAAAACCTATAGGTTCCACTGTACAAAAATTTTGTACAAAGTTCTGAACCTTTTCCTAGCTACCATGTGTTCTTTTAAATTAAATTTTGGATCACCTGCGGAACTTAACACGTTTGATCCAAAACTTAATCTATTTGTTCTTTTAGGTTTTGACTTGGATCTCCTGCGGAACTTAACACGTTCGACCCAAATCTCCTTAAGTTATTAATTCCATTAAATATTAATTTCCATAAAAGGTTCCCAGTACTGACGTGGCGAGGCACATGGCCTTCTTGGATATGGGAGCAACCACCACCGACTAGACAAAACCTTTAACAGAAAGCTAATATTTAATTTCCTAAAATAACTTTAGGTTAACCAAAGAGAACAATCAAATCACAAGGAAAAGAAAGAAAACAAAAGAACACAACATCGAAAAACATATTCGAAATACTAGATCGTAAGCCTCTTGTATTTGGTATTATTTCCATAAATAACTAGCATGATGCGGAAATAAAAATTACTAGTTATACCTTGTAGAAAAACCTCTTGATCTTCTACCGTATTCCTCTTCTAACCTCGGACGTTGTGTGGGCAACGATCTACCGAGATGAGAAACCACCAACCACCTTCTTCTCCTCCAAGCAAGGTTCGGCCACAAAGGAAGAACTTCACCAAAGAAGAAAATCAAAATACTAACCAAGCTCCAAGAGATGCTAACTTTCTCTCCTTCTTCTTCTTCTTCTCCAAGTAGTATCCGCCACCACAAGAACTCCAAGAGAGATGAAGTATTCGCCACCACAAGAGGAAGAGAGGAGAGGGTAATGGCCGCCACAACACCAAGGAAAAGGGAGAGAAAACAATAGAGGTTATTACTCATGAAGGCACCCTACCCTTCTTTTATATTCCTTGGGGCAAATTAGGAAATTTAATTACAATAAAATTTCCTTAATTTTTCTTGACATGAATTAATTGAGAAAAATAAAACAAAATTTCCCAATTAACTTGAGATGGTCGGCCACATCATTGGAAACAAAGAGGACAAGTTTTAATCAACAATTAAAACTTCCTAATTTGTTTCCGAAATTTTAAAATAAAATTTCTCTTTAAAATCTCTTCATGGTTGATAAAAGGAAATTTCTATAATTTTAATTTTATCAACATGTGAATAATTTTAAAGAAAAAATAAAACATATCTCCAATCTACAAATAAGGAAAGAGATCTAATCTCTTTCTTTAATCTTTGTAGATCTTTTACAAGAGAGATATTTTAATTTTAATTCTCTTTAAAATATATCTTCCACATAATAATAAAAATTAAAATTAAATTTCTTTTAATTTTATTTGGCCGGCCCTACTTGCTTGGGTTCAAGCTAGGCCGGCCACCCAATTTTATACCTAGGCCGGCCCTAGCTTGTTCCCAAGCTAGCTTGGCGGCCCCCTATGGGTGGGTATAGAAGGTGGGTATAGGTGGGTATAGAACTCTATAAATAAGAGGCTACGATAGGGACCGAGAGGAGGAATTGGTTTTGGTCTCCGATAAAATTAAGCATCCCGTGTTCGCCCCTAACACACAACTTAATTTTATCAATGATAATTCATTCCACTAGAGAATTATCATTGAACTACCGCACCAATCCCAAATTACATTTTGGGCTCCTTCTTATTATGAGTGTGTTAGTCTCCTGTTTAAGATATCGAATGTCCATTAATTAAGTGAGTTACTCATTTAATATCTAAGTCCAAAAGCGCTACCACTCAACCTTATCGTCATGTTGGACTAAGTCCACCTGCAGGTTTAACATGACAATCCTTATGAGCTCCTCTTGGGGACATTATCAACCTAGTATCTCTAGGACACAGTTTCCTTCTATAATCAACAACACACACTATAAGTGATACCATTTCCCAACTTATCGGGTTTATTGATTCATCGAACTAAATCTCACCCATTGATAAATTAAAGAAATAAATATCAAATATATGTGCTTGTTATTATATTAGGATTAAGAGCACACACTTCCATAATAACTGAGGTCTTTGTTCCTTTATAAAGTCAGTATAAAAGGAACGACCTCAAATGGTCCTACTCAATACACTCTGAGTGTACTAGTGTAATTATATAGTCAAGATAAACTAATACCTAATTACACTACGACCTTCTAATAGTTTGTTCCTTTTCCATTTTGGTCGTGAGCTACTGTTTATAATTTATAAGGTACTGATAACATCATCTTCTGTATGTGACACCACATACTATGTTATCTACAATATAAATTAAATGAACAACTACAAACAAATGTAGACAATTAGACCAAATGTGATTCTTTATAAATGTTTACAAAGCTTAGGCTTTAAGTATACATTCCAACACTGGTGTCACGAACCAGGTGGAAGACTGGACGGGTCGGGGAGCGGGCGTCCAGTAGAAAGTCCGGAAGCATCGAGCACTGAGCAAAAGTCCAGTCAATTTGGAAGATCGCACTGGCAACAGGTAACTCTCCTGAGAGGAGTAGGTGAGGACGCGTTCCCCGCAGAGGGAACAGTAGGCGTCGGGTCAACCTAGGGTTTCCGGTTGGAAATCCGAAGTCAGACCCGGACAGTCAAGAGACTGTCAAACACCTTTCTTATCATATTTATGTGTGCTAACTTTGTCTTGCAGGGTATATGTGTATTTTGTGGACTAACACATTGTGCAGGGACAAAAGAGCACACTTTGTTAGGATCGACGTACTCGGCTAGAGAGGGGGTGTAAATAGCCGACCCCAAATTGCTCGTTTCTTCCTACGATTAGGGTTAGCGCAGCGGAAATAACTAAATAGAAACGCAAAAAGGAAAGATCAAACCTCAAACTCGAACTCGACGATGTAACGAGGTTCGGAGATGAAACTCCTACTCCTCGGCGTGTTCGTAAGGTGGACGAAGCCTATCAATCCGTCGGTGGATGAAACCCCGGATAACCGGCTAATATGAACTCCTTCTGGGTGGAGAAACCTCACCACAAAGTCTTTGCAACAGCAAAACAGAGGAGTACAACAATAGAGGAAACAAACAAGAACAATAGAAATTGTAAACACACTTGCTTGCCTTCTCGTCGGAGTCCATTGATGAAGCAGCAGCTTCACGGCTCCAGCAGCTAGAAAACCAGCACGAAGCTCACACGAAGCTTCAGCAAACCGAGAGCTCAGCAAAGCTCAAATCGCAGTAAGGAGGAAGAGCAAGAACGGTTCCTGTAGAGGCCCTCGATCTCGATATATAACCTGCGAAGAAGAAGACACATAAACTAGTCGTTGTGTCGCAACGGCTAGTGCCTGGACCGATCGAGCACCGATCGGTCCAGAGTGTTCGATCGGTCTTGGGACCGATCGAAGCTCGACCGATCAATGTCCCGATCGTCCAGAAGACTCGATCGGTCCCGGGACCGATCGAGCTTCCTCGATCGGTCCAGGACCGATCGCATGCATGTCCTTCCTTTTCTCCCGAACTTCGCCTTCGATCGTTGTTTCCGATCGGTGCAGACCGATCGATAACACCAGAGGCTACCGCTTTGTTACCGATCGGTCACTGCACTATTATCACCGATCGATCCATCGACGATCCGAGCTTGGTTTTACCCAAACCAAGTCCTCAAGCCTTCCAAACCAACATCCGGTCAACCTTGACTGTTGGTACATCATGCTTAGCATCCGGTCACCCTTGACCTTCTTGACCTTCACAACACCGGATGTCCGATCAGCCTTGATCCATCTGGATTTTTCCTGCCCGCTTCACTCACCAGACTTCCCAACCGCCTAGCTTCACTCACGTGACTTTCACCAACTTGACTTCACTCCTCTTTCCCACCGCCTCGCTTCACTCACCAGACTTTCCCACCGCCTCACTCACCGTGACTTTCACCTAGCTTCACTCACTAGGGTTTTCATGCTCCAGCTTCACTCACCAGACTTTCCCTAGCTTCACTCACCAGGACTTTCCCCATCCGGTCCAGAGAACGAGCTACCGAGCCCTCTCTGACCACAGTTTGGGGAACGAGCTACCGAGGCCTCTCCGACTTCCATCCGGTCCAGAGAACGAGCTCCTGAGCCCTCTTTGACCACAGTCCAGAGAACGGGCTACCGAGCCCTCTCCGACTTCCCATGTGCCAAGCTTCCATACTTGGACTTCTCCGTGCCAAGTCTCCATACTTGGACTTTTCCCGTGCCAAGCTCCCTGCTTGGACTTTTCACCATGCCAAACTCCCTGCTTAGACTTTTCACCATGCCAAACTCCCTGCTTGGACTTTTCCCATGCCAAGCTCCCTGCTTGGACTTTTCCCGTGCCAAGCTCCCTGCTTGGACTTTTCCGAGTCAGGTCAACTCACCTCGGGTCAACCAGGTCAACCTTGACCACGGGTTGCACCCACAATCTCCCAAGCTTGTATCCTTGTAAAACATCAAGATACAACTTTTCTGTTCACGTCAAACATTATCAAACATAACTCGTCAAACATCAAAACACAACTCGAGTCAAGTCAACTCGAGTCTGGTCAACTAAGTCAACCTTGACCTAAGGTTGCACCAACACACTTCACCTCGGATGAACAGTGTCCGAGGCGCCTCCATGGAGCTTGGAGGCCCCTCGGGTGCAAGCCGAAGCCAGCTGTGCAGAGGAGCTGGAGGCGCCTTCATGGGGACTGAAGGCACCTTAGACCGCGGCTTGGAGGCGCGTTGGAGTGGCGTTGAAGGTGCCTCCAGGCGGATAAGAGGCAGCGATCCGAAGCTCATCTCAGCGTTCTATCCGGGATAATAATTAGGTTTAAGGCGCCTTGGGCTAGCATTGGAGGCACCTTAAACGTCCAATAAAAGGGCATCTCAAGCAGTGACCAGATCAACTTCCAAGCCATCCTTGTGCAACAAGCTGCTTACGAGACCTTCCGATAAAGCCACAACTTGATGCCGACAACCCGGAGCTCAAAATCTTCAATTGTCTAGTGTCGTTGGTATAATTTACTTGTTTCTTGTTAATTATTGTACTTCATCTTGTAAACA
Organism: Zingiber officinale; assembly: GCF_018446385.1. NCBI lineage: Eukaryota > Viridiplantae > Streptophyta > Magnoliopsida > Zingiberales > Zingiberaceae > Zingiber > Zingiber officinale. The sequence goes on from NC_056006.1 coordinate 83,937,678, forward strand.
CTTTTAACGAAATTATAGCTGTTACCCAACGTAAACACTCAACGAGCGTGGGCCTTGGAGTAGGAGTCGCCACAGGCTCCGAACCAAGTAAACGATCTGTGTCTTTCTGTGTTTGTCGTTTATTTTATTCCGCTGCGTTATTCGAGTTTTATGATCCCGAAATGAGTGAAAGCCACGAGCGCTATTCACCCCCCCCTCTAGCGCTTCTCGATCCAACAATTGATATCAGAGTGGGGTCGTTTCAATTTGGTGCAACCACCAATCAAGTAATTTTTTTTCGTGGTATTTTCAATTTTTTCGGAGTCGACCAAAATTAGTATAATTACTATATTCCGATCTATTTCTCGCTCGAATCGATTTTTGCTCGAAGTTGGTGCAACACCACTCGAGTTCGTTCTTTTTTTTTATACATCCCGCACTACTAATCCAAGACCCCGTCTTGGAACATATTTTTTTTTTTAATGTGTGTGCAGGTTTTAAAATGGCACTTCAAGAAGGTTATAGCACCGCTCAAACACCACTCTTCACCGGAGACGATTTCGGGTACTGGAAGGGCCAGATGGAGGCGTACTTGCAAACCCAGTTCGAAGTCTGGATGATCACCAAGACAGGCCTTGAACTCCCACTTAATGGCTCAGGCAAATTAGTATCATACCATAACTATGACGCAACCTTAATAAAGAAAGTAGAGGCGAACACAAAGCCAACCTGTATTGTAACGCCCGAAAATTCTTGAAATTGCATTATAAATATTCTATGATTTTTCTGGGATTTTAGATATTTTTCCGGAATTTTCCGAGTAGCGGAAGCAGCAAAAATAATTAGAAAACGAAAACGGCCTTAGCGGGAATTGAACCCGAGACCTATGGTTTAGGGATAATGTTAGTAACCAGTTTAACCCAGCAGGGCCGTGCTGAAAGGAAAGGGAACCAATAAAATTTATATTGGAGTTGGGTGAATTAATTCTTTAATATAAATAGGAAAATTAATTAGGTGAAGAGTTATTTTGGTTTCCACCGTGATTTCTCCTCACCCTAGCCCTCACGCCGCCCCTTCTCTTCTCCTCTCCTTCTCTCGGCGCCAACCACAAGGAAGACCTAGGGTTCTCTCCCTAGGGCCCCGAGGACATCTTCCGGCGATAACTCCGGCACGAGGACGCTCTCCTTCGCGAGGGGAACGCGTGGACGCGAGAAGATCGTCGAAAGGATCGTCTCCACCGGAATTCTAGCGAATAGAATCGTAAGAAATTACGAATAGGAGGTAAGAAACCCCTCACCTGCAGTATAAGTAGCTTTCGTTTGGTTGCATGCCCTTAGTTTAGCTATATGCAGATTTTTCGGCACACAGGGTGTGTTTAAACCCTCCTCGCAGATTAGGGATCTAGTTGAGCACCTCTAGATGGGTCAGACACGTTATTCTCCTTCAGTTGGAGGCTCTAGACGTTGTCGGGTGCCTAGAGGTGGTCTCCCTATTAGAGGGGAGAGTTGGAGCACACCAAGTGTTCGACAAAATGATTAGTGTAGCTAAATACCACCTCAGATATTTTTAACAGCTCAGTTAAATGCATTAGTAGCATTTAAATCAGTATATTAGTCTAGTTTCAGCTTATATGGGACTACGGTCCAATGGGTGGGCTCCCACAGTCGCCTCTAGGTTTAGATAACCTAGCTCTAGGTTCAGATAACCTAGAAACAGCAAAATAAGTAATTAGTAGCTATATTCAGTATTTTATTTTCAGTGGCATATCCATTGGGCTGGGCTCCCATAGTCGGTCCCTGGGTTTAGATAACCTAGTAGCTCTACTAAATTCGGGACTTGCAACCCCGGGTCTAGTTAGAGATGCGCGCATAGCAAGTACAGTTGCCGGGCCCAAACAGCAGCATGATTAGTATTTTCACTTATTATGATAATAGCTTTCAAACTCATAATCTAATTAAGTGATTATAGTTTAAGATCAGCTTTAGCTTAGTTTCAGTTTCAGTTTCAGTATCATGCCCAGCTTAGTTTTTCCCTGTGAATATGCATGATAATTCTATGTTCAGTTATGATTGCCATGTTATATGATGTATGCCATGCCATGCTTAGTATATTCAGTATCCATATGTTCAAATAGTATGTTTTCAAATCATGAGTTGCATCGTATGCATTGTTTTGTGAGTAGATGGTTTCTTACTAAGCGAAAGCTTATAGATACTTTTTCCTTATACTGCAGATAAAGGTAAAGGAAAGATGGACTAGCGGAGGCTGGAGGTCAATGCACTGATGAGGATGTGTGTGGATGGAACATGGAATAAAGATCCTAGGGATCCAGCAATTTTAATTAAGCATATGAACTTTAGTATTTCTATTATCCTTTGTTTTAGTATGTTAAACGCCATGAGCTAACGAACCATGCTTTAGATGGTGCTTAGAATGTTAAATACATGATGTTAGAATGTTAATTGTCATCGTTAGAGTGTTTCCTAGCCATCTTAGAACTGGAAATGTGGTTGAGGCATGAAACAGTGCTGAAATCAGGCATTTGGCACGAAATCAGTAACTCGAATCGATCAGCTGATCGATTCGAGGGTTCCCAATCGATCAGCTGATCGATTGGGCAATCTGTTCCGCGAACAGTAGGCCTCTGGATCGATCAGCCGATCGATCCAGCCATTTCCGTCGCGAACAGAGAGCTCTGGGATCGATCACTGGATCGATTGACCAGCCTGGATCGATCCAAATTATGGCCCCGAGCACAGTAGCGTGCTGGATCGATCACTGGATCGATCCAACTTATGTCCCGCATACAGTAGCTGTTTGGATCGATCCCTGGATCGATCCGACTATTCCAATCGATCCGTGGATCGATTGGGAGGTCTGATAACAACTGAGAAACATATATTTTAGTTCCTTGACCATAGGGGATGTAGTACATGTTAGGTATACTTAGATTACACTCCTTGGTACATGTAGCACCCAGAAATGTTAACAGCTTAGCAAAATTTTAATTAGTACAGCTTCCGCGTCTAGTTTTAGTGATGGTCAGGGAATAGTTTAGCACAGCATAATGTAGCGATCGGCCTCACAGCCTAGTCAGTAGAAGGCGGGTCGTTACAGAGTGGTATCAGAGCCAAGTTCCATACTTCCTACACACATATCAGCATTGAACCTGCAGCTTCCAAGTAAGAATACCTCTATTTGATTTATGTTTCTTGCTTTCTTGTATAGCTCATGTTTATAGATAAACTGCTGCATGATAGTATGTGATAGTATATAACATGATAACGATAGTTATACAATTATAATTGTAATAGTTATTCATGTTCTGTCCTCTATGTCTTTAGCAATGGCACGAGGACGCCCAGCTAGAAGGGCACTAGCTACTGAGCTCCAGCAAGAGGCAGGCAGTTCAGTGCCTCCCCCAGACCTTACAGCATTAGTGGCTCGGTTACAGCAGCAGCTAGCTGAACAGCAACAGGAGATAGCCACCCTCAAGGCTAATCAGCAGAGTACCCCCACAGTCACCCCGGAACCAAACCTGACGACTCCAGAAGTCTTAGAGGTTCCACCAGCCCAGCCTGCAGCGCCAGCGCCAGTACCAGTACCAGCACCAGCAGTCCCAGCAGCTGAGCCAAGAAAGGAGGCCTATCTGATCCAGTGGCAGCGAGTCAAGCCAGAGAACTTCTCAGGCACTAGTGAACCATGGGATGCACAAGCCTGGTTCAAAACACTGGAGAGTACGATGGAGCTTCTGGACTGGCCAGAACACGAGAAGGTGAGGTGTGTCTCCTTCTGCCTGACAGGAGACGCACGCATGTGGTGGGAAAGAATCAGAATGAAGCGCCCAGTGAACCAGATGTCATGGGCTGACTTCGAGAAAGAATTCTTCGAGGAGTTCTTTCACATACGGGTTACAAACCACCACTACGACGAGTTCACCGAGTTTCGTCAGGGCAACCTTTCAGTTGAGGAAGCCGTGAAGAAATTCAACAGGTTGGCTCGTCTATGCCCAGAGCTAGTCAGCACAGAGAAGGAACGAATCCGGTTGATGCTCAAGATGCTGAGGCCAGAGATAGCAGTGAACGTGGCTGGTGGCATACATAGGCCACAAACCACAGAGGAGTTAGTAAGCAGTGCCTTGACCATGGAGCATTACCAGAACAACATAAAGCAGCAGAAGCAAGTCTCCTCAGAGTCCAAAGGCCAAGGAAACTCTCACACTCAAAAACAGCAAGGTCACAGCTCTAACTGGAAAGGGAACTCCAACAGCAAGCGCAAATCAGGGAGTAACCCAAAAGGAGGACCATCTAGCAAGCGACCCAGTTATCCAAAGTGTGCTACTTGTGGGAAATTCCACCCAGGGGTTTGTCGCAAGGGCACACGAGGATGCTTTGAATGTGGACAAGAAGGGCACATGGCCAAGCAAAGGTCCGAACAAGACCGGCCTTCCTCACCACCGCAGATTCAAGATGCAGCCAGCTAGCTCGCTTATATCGATGCGCCGCCTAGAAGGTCCACTTATCACCAGATTAGAAGCCCCTCCAATGATGGCGAATGCGAGGATCTACTCACTCACCGGAGAGGACGTAGCCAATGCCTCGGCTGTCACAGGTCATATTAGCATTTTACAAGATAGTGCTACTGTTCTATTTGACATCGGGGCAACCCATTCATATATAGCCGGATGTTCTCCTAAAAATTAGAAAGACCCTCGAGGTACTCGGTGGTTTTTGACGACACTACCTTCGTGAGAGATCATGGCATCCACGCCCTGGCTCGGAGCAGTATTAGCAGACAGAGAGCTCTTTTGTGATCTGATAGTGCTAGAGATGACCGACTATGACGTTATCTTTGGAATAGACTTTCTGATCAGATACGGTGCTACCATAGAGTGCCGTAAACAGAAAGTCATCTTCCAACCTGAAGCGGCAGTGCAATTTGAATACAGCGGGGAACCAAAGAGAAAGGCCAAGAAGTTTCTCTCAGCTATGAAAGCACAGAAGCTATGGGATTCAGGATGTACAGGGTTCCTAGCACACGTAGTCAACACCAGCCAGGACAAGAACCAACAGCTAGCAGAGGTTCGAGTCGTATGTGACTACCCAACAGTCTTCCCTGTAGAGTTACCAGGCTTAGCACCAGACAGGGAGATTGACTTTGAGATAGAGCTCATTCCCGGTACAAATCCTATCTCCAAAGCGCCTTATCGCATGGCTCCAGCAGAACTGAAGGAACTTCAAGAGCAACTATAGGAGCTGCTCGACAAGGGTTTTATACGCCCGAGTCACTCACCATGGGGAGTGCCTGTATTGTTCGTGAAGAAGAAGGATGGAAGTATGCGACTGTGCATAGACTACCGATCACTGAACCAAGTCACGATCAAGAACAGGTATCCCCTTCCCAGAATCGATGACCTGTTCGACCAGCTGAAAGGAGCAGCAGTGTTCTCTAAGATAGATCTCAGATCAGGTTATCATTAGGTGAAGGTTAAAGAAGGGGATATACCCAAGACAGCATTCAGAACCAGATACGGACACTACGAGTTCGTAGTCATGCCCTTTGGCATGACCAATGCTCTAGCTACATTCATGGATCTCATGAACAGAGTATTCAGGGAGTATTTAGATAAGTTTGTTATTGTGTTTATCGATGACATCCTTATCTACTCAGGAACTCAGGAGGAACACTCAGAGCACCTGAAACTAGTATTGCAGACCCTTCAGCAAAACCAGCTATACGCCAAGTTCACGAAATGTGAATTTTGGCTAGATCAGGTGTCCTTCCTGGGTCACATCGTCTCAAAGGATGGTATTATGGTAGATCCCAGCAAGATAGAAGCAGTAAGTAACTGGAAGAGACCTAAGAACGCCAGCGAAATCAGGAGCTTTCTGGGATTAGCAGGATATTACAGAAAGTTTGTAGAGGACTTCTCCAGGATAGCCTCCCCACTGACAGCTCTTACTAGAAAGAACAGGAAATTTCAGTGGACAGAGGACTGTGAGAACAGCTTCAGCGAGCTAAAAAGGAGATTGACCAGTGCTCCCATTTTGGCTCTACCCGACAACACCAGCAGCTTTGACATCTATAGTGATGCCTGATGCCTCTAAGTTGGGATTAGGAGCAGTACTGATGCAAAACGGCAAGGTGATCGCCTGTGCCTCCAGACAACTCAAGGACTATGAGAAGAATTACCCTACTCATGACCTTGAGCTTGCAGCAGTAGTGTTCGCTCTCAAAATTTGGAGGCATTACTTATATGGAGCTCAGTGCAGAGTGTATACAGATCATCAGAGTCTGAAGTATTTCTTCACTCAGAAGGATCTGAATATGCGACAGCGCAGATGGTTAGAGCTGGTCAAGGATTACGATATAGACATCCTCTACCACCCAGGGAAAGCAAATAAGGTAGCCGACGCACTTAGCAGAAAATCCAGTGCTACCTTATTATCTCTTACAGCCGTGTCACCGCCCCTACAGAAGGAGATTGTAGATTTCGGTCTCGAACTCATCGTTGGACAGCTCTCTACTATGACCTTAGAGTCTACCTTGCTTGGTGATATTCAGTTAGCTCAGGAGCAGGACCCTGAAATTTAGAAAATCAAGCAAAGGCTAGCAGAATCAGAAAGTAGAGAATTCAGAGTGTCCGATAGCGGGATGTTGTATTTTGGTGACAGACTCTGTGTTCCAGATCAGGAGGAGCTACAGAGACAGATTTTAGATGAGGCTCACAAGACTCCCTATGCGATGCATGCAGGTTCCACCAAAATGTATCAAGACCTGAAGAACCATTTTTGGTGGCCCGGGATGAAGCGAGACATCGCCAGATATGTTAGCAGCTGTCTCACCTGTCAGAGGGTCAAGGCAGAACATCAGCGACCAGGAGGAGTTCTGCAGCCTATACAGATTCCAGAGTGGAAGTGGGAGGATATCTCTATGGATTTCATAGTGGGACTTCCCAGAACTACGAATGGTTTTGACGCCATCTGGGTAATAGTCGACAGGTTGACTAAATCAGCCCACTTCTTAGCTATCAAGATATCCTACTCCATGGAGAAGCTAGCTCAGTTGTATCTCCAGGAGATTGTCAGACTACATGGAGTCCCACGAACCATCATTTCAGACAGAGACAGCAGATTCACATCACACTTCTGGGAGTGTGTACAACAGCACTAAGTTAAAAATTCAAGACAAGATTCCATCCTCGGACCGATGGTCGACGGAGCGAGTAAATCGTGTACTCAAGATATGCTCCAGCGCAGCCCTAGACTTCAAGGAAGTTGGTGCAAATATCCGAGCCTAGCAGAATTTGCATACAACAACACCTATCGTGACTATCGGCATGGCACCTTACGAGACTCTCTATGGGCGGAGGTGTATATCTCCAATCTGCTGTATGAGAGTGGTGAACAGAAGAACTAGAACTCAGACTGATCTAGTAGCAGATACCACAGCCTATACGACAGATCCGCCAGAGGATAGAGACACCTCAGAGCCGCCAGAAGAGCTATGCCGATACACGACCCTTAGAGTTTTGGGGATTCTGTTCCTCGAGTAGCTCCCATGAAGGAGTAATGCATTTTGGGAAGAAGGGCAAGCTAAGTCCCGGATATGTGGGATCATACCTTATCATAAGAGTGGGCAAGGTAGCATATGAGCTAGAGCTACCCCAAATGTCACCGTCCACAACGTATTTCATGTCTCTATCTTGAAGAAGCATACCCCAGATGCCACCGGTGATTGAGCCCAAGTCCGCGAAGACCTCGGCTATGATAGTCGGCCTATTCGATAATAGACCGAGCGGTTAAAAATGCGGAACAAGGAAGTACCATTAGTCAAAGTTATTTGGCACGGTCACAACAAAAGAGGCAACTTGGGAGACAAGGCCAGCATGAGGCGAAGTACCCTAAATTATTGACGAACTTTTATAAGGTATGGGGATTATAACGCCCAAAATTCTCAAACCGCATTATAAATATTCTATGATTTTTCTGGATTTTAGATATTTTTACGGAGTAGCGGAAGTAGCAAAAAAATAATTAGAAAACGAAAACGAGCGGAAATTGAACCCGAGACCTATGGTTTAGGGATAATGTTAGTAAGTATAATGCGGAGGCTGAAAGGAAAGGAACCAATAAAATTTATATTGGAGTGAATTAATTCTTTAATATAAATAGGAAAATTAATTAGGTGAAGAGTTATTTTGGTTTCCACCGTGATTTCTCCTCACCCTAGCCCTCACGCCGCCCCTTCTCTTCTCCTCTCCTTCTCTCGGCGCCAACCACAAGGAAGACCTAGGGTTCTCTCCCTAGGGCCCCGAGGACATCTTCCGACGATAACTCCGGCACGAGGACGCTCTCCTTCGCGAGGGGAACGCGTGGACGCGAGAAGATCGTCGAAAGGATCGTCTCCACCGGAATTCTAGCGAATAGAATCGTAAGAAATTACGAATAGGAGGTAAGAAACCCCTCACCTTCAGTATAAGTAGCTTTCGTTTGGTTGCATGCCCTTAGTTTAGCTATATGCAGATTTTTCGGCACACAGGGTGTGTGTAAACCCTCCTCGCAGATTAGGGATCTAGTTGAGCACCTCTAGATGGGTCAGACACGTTATTCTCCTTCAGTTGGAGGCTCTAGACGTTGTCGGGTGCCTAGAGGTGGTCTCCCTATTAGAGGGGAGAGTTGGAGCACACCAAGTGTTCGAAAAAATGATTAGTGTAGCTAAATACCACCTCAGATATTTTTAACAGCTCAATTAAATGCATTAGTAGCATTTAAATCAGTATATTAGTCTAGTTTCAGCTTATATGGGACTACGGTCCAATGGGTGGGCTCCCACAGTCGCCTCTAGGTTTAGATAACCTAGCTCTAGGTTCAGATAACCTAGAAACAGCAAAATAAGCAATTAGTAGCTATATTCAGTATTTTATTTTCAGTGGCACTGTACTGGATTAGATATCCATTGGGCTGGGCTCCCATAGTCGGTCCCTGGGTTTAGATAACCTAGTAGCTCTACTAAATTCGGGACTTGCAACCCCGGGTCTAGTTAGAGATGCGCGCATAGCAAGTACAGTTGTCGGGCCCAAACAGCAGCATGATTAGTATTTTCACTTATTATGATAATAGCTTTCAAACTCATAATCTAATTAAGTGATTATAGTTTAAGATCAGCTTTAGCTTAGTTTCAGTTTCAGTTTCAGTATCATGCCCAGCTTAGTTTTTCCCTGTGAATATGCATGATAATTCTATGTTCAGTTATGATTGCCATGTTGTATGATGTATGCCATGCCATGCTTAGTATATTCAGTATCCATATGTTCAAATAGTATGTTTTCAAATCATGAGTTGCATCGTATGCATTGTTTTGTGAGTAGATGGTTTCTTACTAAGCGAAAGCTTATAGATACTTTTTCCTTATACTGCAGATAAAGGTAAAGGAAAGATGGACTAGCGGAGGCTGGAGGTCAATGCACTGATGAGGATGTGTGTGGATGGAACATGGAATAAAGATCCTAGGGATCCAGCAATTTTAATTAAGCATAGGAACTTTAGTATTTCTATTATCCTTTGTTTTAGTATGTTAAACGCCATGAGCTAACGAACCATGCTTTAGATGGTGCTTAGAATGTTAAATACATGATGTTAGAATGTTAATTGTCATCGTTAGAGTGTTTCCTAGCCATCTTAGAACTGGAAATGTGGTTGAGGCACGAAACAGTGCTGAAATCAGGCATTTGGCACGAAATCAGTAACTCGAATCGATCAGCTGATCGATTGGAGGGTTCCCAATCGATCAGCTGATCGATTGGGCAATCTGTTCCGCGAATAGTAGGCCTCTGGATCGATCAGCCGATCGATCCAGCCATTTCCGTCACGAACAGAGAGCTCTGGGATCGATCACTGGATCGATTGACCAGCCTGGATCGATCAGCCGATCGATCCAAATTATGGCCCCGAGCACAGTAGCGTGCTGGATCGATCACTGGATCGATCCAACTTATGTCCCGCATACAGTAGCTGTTTGGATCGATCCCTGGATCGATCCGACTATTCCAATCGATCCGTGGATCGATTGGGAGGTCTGATAACAGCTGGGAAACATATATTTCAGTTCCTTGACCATAGGGGATGTAGTACATGTTAGGTATACTTAGATTACACTCCTTGGTACATGTAGCACCCAGAAATGTTAACAGCTTAGCAAAATTTTAATTAGTACAGCTTCCGCGTCTAGTTTTAGTGATGGTCAGGGAATAGTTTAGCACAGCATAATGTAGCGATCGGCCTCACAGCCTAGTCAGTAGAAGGCGGGTCGTTACATGCATACTCCAGTGTGGTCTGACCAAGGAGGAGCTCAACAGAGTTGGATCGTTCTCCAGCGCAAAAGAGCTATGGGAGAAGTTGATCAAACTCCACGAGGGCACCTCCGACACCAAGGTAAGCAAAGAGATCTGTTATTTAATAAATTATATAATCTAAAAATACATGAATGAGAGACAACAAGTCAACTCCACGCACGGATTCAAGACATTCTCAACTCCCTCCACGCGATCGGGCAAAAGGTCGAGAACAGAGACATCATAAGGTATGCTCTCAACGCATTTCCGAGGAATACATTGTGGGCATCAATGGTAGATGCTTACAAAGTCTCCAAGGACTTATCTTCCATTAGACTAGATGAGTTGTTTTCTGAATTCGAACTACATGAGCAGACTAATGCACAGCCAACCGAGAAGGGCATTGCTTTGATTGTAGGTACAAGCAGAACACGTGAACCAAGAACACGACAAAGAACCGAACCAGAGTCAGAAGAAGAACCCGACTCAGACGATGTAGATGACGAACTAACAACAGAACTTGTGAACCTTATGAAGAAACTGTACAACAAAAAGAAGGGCTTCAACAAGAGAGACCTAATGAAGGCAGTATAATCCAAGGAGAGTCAACCAAGCTCAAAAGTCAAATTCGAGGTAATTTGCTACGGGTGCAATCAGAAAGGGCACATCAAGGCCAACTGCCCAAATCAAAAGGAAGCAAAGAAGCAGAAAAAGAAGAAGGTGCTGAAAGCAACTTTTGAGGAATCTTCAGAAGAAGATACCGATGACGAGCTCAACCAGACGAGCCTCCTCACACTGATGGCCCGGGAACAAATCAACGTGTCCGAGAGCGAGAGCGAAACAGAAGCTGAATCGAAAAGAAGCCACGGATCTGTATCCGTTTTCGAAAGGCCTGACCCCACTGTAAGTATTTCACGATTAAATAATTTAGTTAATTATTTATTACGCAAATTAGCAAAATCAAACATTCGGGTCAAGTCACTTCTAAAGGAAATAACAATCCTTAAAGAAGTGACTAACTCCAAAACCTTGCCTAACCCAGTTCAGACCGGAAATTCAACTCAAGTCTAAAAGCTTGAGGAAGAAAATTCTAGTCTGAAAACTCAGGTCAAGGATTTGGAGAAGACCTTAGAACGGCTTTCTTTGGGGTCCAAGAACCTTGACTTAATTCTTGGGACACAAAGAGCCGTTTACAATAGAACTGGACTAGGTTTCAAAACCAAGAAGAAATATCGATCCTATCTATCCTTAGTCAACAGACTAAATAGTAAATTAGTCCAAACATGGGTTCCAAGTCCAACTTGGTCGATCAAGTTGGACTTGGTAAGTATTGGGTCCCCAAGGATCAAGTACATTACTTTGATAAATCTTATTGAGGCTATGATCTAGGGGGAACAAAAAGAAAATTATCTTAACTAATAAATAATTAAATAAATAAATAAAAATTATCTTAACAAATAAATAATTAAATAAAAACTATCTTAACAAATAAATTTAAAGGAATATAATTCAAAATTAAAACTTTAAAAATAAGTTAAAAGGAAAATCAATAATGGAGGCTCCAGAATAGCTGGCACCTCCAAAAGGAATCTACCCGACAGGGTAATCAAACGCAACCTACCCGGCAGGGTAATTAGAGTTAGAATAAAAAATAGCTAAGTTTAACTTGACCTACGGTACTGGTGAATTATTGGATGATAGTACGTTAGAAAAGCTTAGTCTATGCATATCTAGGAAGATATGACTTCGACCTGGTGCATTTGGCTAAGTGGAACTGACCGAAGCTACCCTATATGGATCCTAACTAGTTAGACCAAGGTTTTGTACTAAGTTCAGTGAATAGAACTATTTGGAAAACCTCGAAAGTATGGTTACTTTAATGACGTCCAAGTGACTCACCATAGCCCAGAAATTTATCCAAAGAATGCCTATTTGTTGAGCCCAAAGCTAAACCTGAATCTAACAAAAAGTTAAACCAAACTCTATAATAAAACCAATTCATCTCACAAAATTATAGGATCCCCTAATTGAAAAATCTAGATCGGGTGAGATGACTAAGGATAAAACTAAAATTAAATTAAAATTAAAATAAATTAAATTAAAATTAAAATTAAAATTAAATTAAATTAAATAAAAATTAAAATTAAATTAAATAAAATTAAGTTGAATTAAAATTAAATTAAATCAAATTTAATTAACTTAATATTTTTCAAAATTTAATTAACTTAATATTTTTCAAAATTTAATTAACTTAATATTTTTCAAAATTTAATTAATTAACTTAATATTCTTTAAAATTTAATTAGCTTAACATTTTCCAAAATTTAATTAACTTAATATTTATCAATTTTAATTAACTTAATATTTTTCAAAATTCAAAATTTAACTTAATAAATTTAATTAACTTAATATTTTTCAAAATTCAATTAACTTATTATTTTTCAAAATTTAATTAACTTAATATTTTTAAAATTTAATTAACTTGATATTTTTTAAAATTTAATTAGCTTAACATTTTTCAAAATTTAATTAGCTTAACATTTTTCAAAATTTAATTAACTTAATATTTATCAAATTTAATTAACTTAATATTTTTCAAAATTTAATTAACTTAAATATTTTTCAAATTTAATTAACTTAATATTTTTCAAAATTTAATTAACTTAATATTTTTCAAATTTAATTAACTTAATATTTTTCAAAATTTCATCAACTTAATATTTTTCAAAATTTAATTAACTTAATATTTTTTAAATTTAATTAACTTAATATTTTTTAAATTTAATTAACTTAGAGTTTTTTAAAATAATTTTCAAAAATAATTAACTTAATTTTAACTTTTTAAATTTAATTAACCTAAAAACTTTTTCAAAATTAATTAACTTAAAGTTTTTTAATTAACTTATTATTTTTCAAAATTAATTAACTTAAAGTTAATTAACTCAAAATTTTTCAAAAATAATTGACTTAACATTTTTTCAAAAATTAATTTTACAAGTTAATTTTTACAACTTAATCGGTTTAATCAATTCTACTTAATTAATTTTCAAAAATTTAAATTGAGCTCGTAAATTACTTAACTATTTTCAAAATGAAAATTATCTTTTAAACTTAACTTAATGATTCTCAAAAAATTAAAATCATCTTTCAAAATTAAGGTACAAAACTCAATCAACCTTTTAATCAAAAGTTAAACTTAACTTCAAAACAAAAAAAAAAACAAAAAACAAAACAGGCCTATCTGAGGAGCCTCCCACACAAGGGAGGCACCCTCGACAGTGGCGGGAAAACTCCCGCCGACTCCGTTTAAGGCGCCTAATTAAAACGCATATAAGGCGCCTCGAAGAGCCTATTTAAGGCGCCTTAACATGCAACCAAGGCGCCTTAAACCCGAAGTTTTCTCCACGAATAGAAAGACTCCTGTTCGTCTTTTGCCAAATTTCTCCACAAATTTCCCATGTCGATTTCACCTCTAATCCATTAACCAAGGTGCCTTCAACCCAACTCTTCCCTTTCTACACCTAGCAATGCCTCCTAGGTATACTCTAAACTACTCTTTGTTGGATCGAGATCGCGCTAGAGGGGGGGGGGGTGAATAGCGCTCGCGGCTATTTCGGTAGATTATCAGAATCGTAAGGGTTAAAACGCAACGGAATAAAGAAAACAAGCACACTGAGACAAGAGAATTTACTTCGTTCGGAGCCTAAGGCGACTCCTACTCGAAGGCCCGCGATCTTTGATCGCTTCCGGTGGGCAACAACTATAAGATCATAAAAACTATTACAAACTAATTACAATTCAAAGCAGTAAAAAGATTATACCGACAACACAAGACTAAATCTGAAGCTCCGGGTTGTCGGGGTGTCATTGCAGCACTTTGGGATCGTCTCGTAGGCAACTTGTAGCAGACAGTTCACTTGGAAGAAGACATATCAAGCTGCTGGTCGAGATGTCCTTTTATTGGACGTTCAAGGCGCCTCCATTGCCAGTCAAGGCGCCTTGAACCCCAAAACTTATCCCTGTTCCTGCGCTGTGATAACCTCCGCTGACTGCTGCTTATCCCAACCTGAAGGTGCCTTCATCAAAGCTTCAAGGCGCCTTCAATGGTCCAAGGCGCCTTCAATCCCTATGAAGGCGCCTCCAGCTCCACTTTGCAGCCAACTTCAGGTTTTGCACCCGAGGCACCTCCAAGCTCCATGGAGGCGCCTCGGAGACTGTTCATCCGAGGGAAAACATCATTATTTTGTACCTGCAAGATATGTTAGTCCCAAACAATATCCTGCAACACAAAGTTAGCATAAAACAACAGTATAAATATGATAAAGAATATTATGACAGTCTCCGGACTGTCCGGGTCTGACTTTAGATTTCCCTCCGGAAACCCTAGGTCGACCCGACGCCTACTGTTCCCTCTACGGGGAACGCATCCTCACCTACTCCACTCAGGAGATTTACCTGTTGCCAGTGTGATCCTCCAGATCGACTGGACTTTTGCTTAGCACTCGACGCTTCCGGACTTTCTGCTGGACATCCGCTTCCCGGCTAGTCCAGTCTTTCACCTGGTTCGCGACACCAGGACCCCCCTAGGACTTTTGCCTGAAGCCTTCGACCTGCCAAGACTTTCTGCATAAGGTTACCACCCCCTATGACCTAGGGTTACCACCCCCTAGGGTTTTCCCTTTGCCTAACCGCAGCTAGGACTTTTCTCCACCTAGGGTTACCACCCCCTAGGACCTAGGGTTACCATCCCCTAGGGTTTTCACCTTCCTAACCGCAGTTAGGACTTTCCTGAAACACTCAGTCAACATGTTAGATAACAGAGAATCTTAACTTTGAATCCCTTTGCCATTATCAAAACTTAGGTTCGATCGTCGGATGCTTCCTGCACCAACAATCTCCCCCTTTTTGATTATGGCAACAAAAATTCAAAGTTAAGAAAATAATGTCATTAAAAGATAAGCATGAAAATACAAGCATAATGATAGTTAAGTGCGGAGCTAAATTAAGTGCAGAGCTCCCCCTTAATATAAAGACTCCCCCTTAATAAAAGCTCACTTTTTAAAATTTGAGTTTCTTTCAATTTTCTTTAATTCTTTGAATTTTCTTCTACTCTCCCCCTTTACCATATATCAAAAATCAGTTGAAAGCAAGTTTTAAGATTTTAAGAAAACAATCTTTTTGAGAGAAGGAAGAAGAAGGCTTGTGAAACTTAGTTAAACGGAATATTTTTCACCTAAGTTTAAAAGGCAAATATATGGATTATTTCGAATGATGTCTTTAGCCACTTTTGAGACTTAGTTGTTTTTAGAAAGACATACCTAACTAAAGTTAGAAAAACTTAGCTAGATTTTTTTTTTTAAAAATTTTGGAGCCAAGTTGTTTGTAAAGAAATTTAAAGTCTCAATTTACTTAGCAAAAGTCTTTTGAAAGCCATGAGTTAAATTTTACAAGTAAAGAAATATGCTTTTTAATACTTTTAACTTAGAAAAGTATTTTAGCATTTAGAGTTAAAATTTATAAGGTGGCTAAGTTTGAGAAAGTTTGAAGGTTGCTATATGAGTCACTTTAGCTAAGCCTTTTGCAAACAATGAATTTTGAGAATGTAGGTTCAGTTTAAAAGGTACTTAGCGTTAAAACTTAATTTTGAAAAAATAGGAGTAAGAAAAAAAAAATTTTTTTTTTGGACAAAGAGGGAGTGACTAAATGTTTAATTTAGGTTATTTATTTTAGTCGGTCTTTAAGTCCAAGCATGAGGTTAAATAGATTTTAAGTTATCCAGATTGTTTTGTTCAGGTATCAGAGCTCTAAAGTATGAGCATGCTCAAACTTCAAATCTCCATTTCCTTCAGGGCTAATTCCATATTCTTGTAAGTCTAGTAAATTTAGGGGAGCAAGATTTTCAAGTTAGTTTTTCAAGTATTTTTCAAAGGATATTGAAATTAGTTTTCCAAAGATTTTTCAAAGGATTTTGAAATTAGTTTTTCAAATATATCCTTTGAAATTATTTTTTAAAGTATTTTTCAAAAGATTTTGAAATTAGTTTTTCAAATATTTTTCAAACGATTTTGAAATTAGTTTTTCAAATATTTTTCAAAGGATTTTGAAATTAGTTTTTCAAATATTTTTCAAAGGATTTTGAAATAAGTTTTTCAAATATATTTCAAACGATTTTGAAATTAGTTTTTCAAATATTTTTCAAAGGATTTTTCAAATGATTTTTCAAATGATCATTTTTCAAATGATTATTTTTCAAATGATTTTACAAATAACTTTTAAGTTTTAAAAGATTTTAAGATAATTTTTCAAAGATTTCTCTAATAATTTTTAAATGATTTCTTAAAAGATTTTTTTTTCAAATAATTTTGAAATTAAGTTTTAAAGATTTTGAAATGATTTTTAAAAGATTTTTCAAATAAATTTTAAAAGAATTTTGAAATTACGTTTTAAAGATTTTGAAATGATTTTTAAAAGATTTTTCAAATAAATTTGAAAAGAATTTTGAAATTAAGTTTTAAAGATTTTGAAATGATTTTTAAAAGATTTTTCAAATAAATTTTGAAATGAAGTTTTAAAGATTTTGAAAAGATTTTTCAAATAATTTTGAAATGAAGTTTTTAAAGATTTTGAAAAGATTTTTCAAATACTTTTGAAATGAAGTTTTAAAGATTTTGAAATGATTTTTCAAATAAATTTTGAAATGAAGTTTTAAAGATTATGAAATGATTTTGAAAAGATTTTGAAATGATTTTTCAAATAATTTTGAAATTGATTTTGAAAAGATTTTTCAATTAAATTTGAAATGAAGTTTTTAAAGATTTTGAAAAGATTTTTCAAATAATTTTGAAATGAAGTTTTTAAAGATTTTGAAAAGATTTTTCAAATAATTTTGAAATTGATTTTGAAAAGATTTTGAAATGATTTTGAAAAGATTTTTCAAATAAATTTTGAAATGAAGTTTTAAAGATTTTGAAAAGATTTTTCAAATAATTTTGAAATGAGTTTTTTTTCAAATAATTTTGAAATGAGTTTTTAAAGATTTTGAAAAGATTTTTCAAATAATTTTGAAATGAAGTTTTAAAGATTTTGAAATGATTTTGAAAATATTTTGAAATGATGTTTTTAAAGATTTTGAAAAGATTTTTCAAATAATTTTGAAATGAAGTTTTAAAGATTTTGAAATGATTTTGAAAAGATTTTTCAAATAAATTTTGAAATGAAGTTTTAAAGATTTTGAAATGATTTTGAAAATATTTTTCAAATAAATTTTGAAATGAAGTTTTTAAAGATTTTGAAAAGATTTTTTAAATAATTTTGAAATTGATCTTGAAAAGATTTTGAAATGATTTTTCTAATAATTTGAATTAATTATCAGGTTGATTTTAATTACTTAGTCATCTCACCCGATTTAAATTTTCAATCAGGGAATCTTATAATTTTAGGGAGATGAATTGAGGTTCAATTTAAGGGTTTTGTTTTAACTTTGTGTTAGATTCAGGTTTAACTTCTGGGCTATGGTGAGTCACAAGGAACTCATTAAAGTAACCATGCCTTCGAGGTTTTCCAAATAGTCCTACCCATTGAACTTAATACTAAACCTTGGTCTAACTAGTTAGGATCCATTTAAGGGTAGCTTCGGTTAGTTCCACTTGGCCAAATGCACCAGGTCGAAGCCATATCTTCCTAGACATGCGATGCCCAAGCTTTCCTAACGTACTATCATCCAAAAACTTCACCAGTACCGTGGGTCAAGTTAAACCTAGCCCATTTTTTCTAACCTTAATTACCTTGCCGAGTAATGTACTCTTGTTTTACCCATTTCGGGTAGATTAGGTTCAGTTACCCTGTCGGGTAGTTCAGTTGGAGGTGCCAGCTAGTTTGGATCCTCCATCTATTTTTGAATTTTGAATTTATAAGTTAATTTCGAATTTTTAATTTGATTTTAAATTTTGAATTTTGAATTTATAATTTAATTTCGAATTTTTAATTTGATTTAATTTTGAATTTTGAATTATGTTCTTAATATTATTTTTCTATTAGCTCCCCCTGGATCATAGCCTCGATATGGTCTATCAAGGTAATAGACTTGATCCTTGGGGACCCAATAGTGACCAGTTCCAACTTGATTAACCAAGTTGGATTTTGGCACCCATGCTTGGAGAATTTTTCTATTATTTCTATTAACTAGCGATAAATATGATTTGTATTTTATTTTAGTTTTAAATCCAAGTACAGTTTTGTTGTAAACGGCTCGCTGTTTTCCAAGATTCAGATCCAGATTCTTGGAGCCCAAGGTGAACCGTTCCAACGTGTCCTTGAGTTCTTTAATTTGAGCTTTCAAATTGGAATTTTCTTCCTCAAGTTGTTGGACTTGAGTTGAACTTCCAATTTGAATTGACTCAGTTAAAGAGCTCGAGTCAGTCGCTTCCTTAAGGGCTGTTACCTCCTTTTGGAGCGACTTAACCCGGACGTTGGATTTAGCCAACTTTTTTACTAAGTAAGGTAATAATTCATGCAAGTTATCTAATTGAAATTCTGCGAGTAGTGAACTTACAGTGGGTTTTGGTCATTCGGAAACGAATGCGGATTCATGGCTTCGATCAGACTCAGTCTCGGATTCGCTCTTAGTTTCTGACTCATACTCGGACTCAGTTTCTGCCACGGTTGCTAGTACTGGTAGAGCGAGGAAGCTCGTAGGTTCTTCTACGTCGGACCCGGATTCATCTGAAGACTCGGACCATATCTTTTCCTCTGTCTTACTTGTACCTACAACCATCGTAATACCTTCCTCGGCCGAAGTAGTATTATTCTGCTCATCTAATTCAAATAAATCATTTATTAAATTATGCTTACTTACTTGAGCGTCGGAAGTGCCCTCGTGTAGTTTCATCAACTTTTGCCACAACTCTTTTGCACTTGCGAAGGGGCCGATGCGGTTCAGTTCTTCATTGGTTAGGCCACATTGTAGCATGCAGGTTGCTTTGGCATCGGCTTCAACTTTTTTCATTGTGCTAGAATCCTAGTTGATGCATGAGATAAGTTCTCCGGTGTCGTCACGTGGAAGTTCGAGTCCGGTCTGGATAATGATCCACATCTCGACTTGCGTCTTGAGGTGGTATTCCATCCGGTTCTTCCAGTATCCAAAGTCCTCGCCAGAAAAGAGCGGCGGTCGGACGGTGCAGAATCCTTCTTGGAATGTCATTTTAAAAGAATCTTGCACAAAAAAAAATAGCAAAAAAAAATGTACCAGGATTTGATCCTGGATTAGCAGTCCGGTATGGAAGGATAGAAATAGAAGTTCACCGATTTCGAGAAAAAATAATAAAATAATAATAAAATATTATTAAAAAATATTATTTCAAATTTTGCCAAATTCAATATTTTATCAATACTAATAAACCATGAAAGGATGAAAATGAATTTTTCGAAAATAATTTTGGAGGGAAAAAATGAAATAATTTTGAAAATAATTTTTACCCTATACAAACGACAAAGTCACAAAAAATACTTGAATGGTGGTTGCACCAGTTCAAAGCGACCCCGCTCTGATACCAATTGTTGGATCGAGATCGCGCTAGAGGGGGGGTGAATAGCGCTCGCGGCTATTTCATTCGATTATCAGAATCGTAAGGGTTAAAACGCAGCGGAATAAAGAAAACAAGCACACAGAGACAAGAGAATTTACTTCGTTCGGAGCCTAAGGCGACTCCTACTCGAAGGCCCGCGATCCTTGATCGCTTCCGGTAGGCAACAACTATAAGATCATAAAAACTATTACAAACTAATTACAATTCAAAGCAGTAAAAAGATTATACCGACAACACAAGACTAAATCTGAAGCTCCGGGTTGTCGGGGTGTCGTTGCAGCACTTTGGGATCGTCTCGTAGGCAACTTGTAGCAGACAGTTCACTTGGAAGAAGACATATCAAGCTGCTGGTCGAGAAGTCCTTTTATTGGACGTTCAAGGCGCCTCCATTGCCAGTCAAGGCGCCTTGAACCCCAAAACTTATCCCTGTTCCTGCGCTGTGATAACCTCCGCTGACTGCTGCTTATCCCAACCTGAAGGCGCCTTCATCAAAGCTCCAAGGAGCCTTCAATGGTCCAAGGCGCCTTCAATCCCTATGAAGGCGCCTCCAGCTCCACTTTGCAGCCAACTTCAGGTTTTGCACCCGAGGCGCCTCCAAGCTCCATGGAGGCACCTCGGACACTGTTCATCCGAGGGAAAACATCATTATTGTGTACCTGCAAGATATGTTAGTCCCAAACAATATCCTATAACACAAAGTTAGCATAAAACAACAGTATAAATATGATAAAGAATATTATGACAGTCTCCGGACTGTCCGGATCTGACTTTAGATTTTCCTCCGGAAACCCTAGGTCGACCCGACGCCTACTGTTCCCTCTACGGGGAACGCATCCTCACCTACTCCACTCAGGAGATTTACCTGTTGCCAGTGCGATCCTCCAGATCGACTGGACTTTTGCTTAGCACTCGACGCTTCCGGACTTTCTGCTGGACATCCGCTTCCCGGCTAGTCCAGTCTTTCACCTGGTTCGCAACACCAGGACTTTCGACCTAGGGTTACCACCCCCTAGGACTTTTGCCTGAAGCATTCGACCTGCCAAGACTTTCTGCATAAGGTTACCACCCCCTATGACCTAGGGTTACCACCCCCTAGGGTTTTCCCTTTGCCTAACCGCAGCTAGGACTTTTCTCCACCTAGGGTTACCACCCCCTAGGACCTAGGGTTACCACCCCCTAGGACCTAGGGTTACCACCCCCTAGGATTTTCACCTGCCTAACCGCAGTTAGGACTTTCTTGAAACACTCAGTCAACATGTTAGATAATAGAGAATCTTAACTTTGAATCCCTTTGACATTATCAAAACTTAGGTTCGATCGTCGGATGCTTCCTGCACCAACACTCTTAATCATCTCCTACATGATTCTAGTACTAGTTTTGCTATTTTTTTTTGTATATTGTCAAAAATAAGAAACGTCGCAATGTTGATCCTACTCCGGCTAGAACCCCATCCACGGATCTCAGATTCCCCTCAGAACAGTATAGGATTAACTTTGCTAGATACACATTTGACCCCATTAAACCTTAGTACCTAAGAAGGTCATTTTTTGATTAGTTTTGTCACTCATCAGTCCAGATGATAGAGTACTACCAACTAGGTAGACTGGTTTACTGCAGTAATGCAGTAAATCATGATTTATGTACATAGTTCTATCACAACCTCAAGAAGGTTGATGATAGTACTTATTCTACCAGAGTTGGTGGGACAGACATCCAGTTTACCCCCTCACTCATCCGTACTAGTTTAGACCTTAGGGCATCTACATGTCCCTTTCTATGCTACCCTAGTAGGGATCTGCCATTTAGCAATCCCTACTCCCATATTACATTAGATATCATCTATATGTATTTTTTCGGGGAGGAGAGACCACTTGACTTGACTGAGTTCAAGTCAATTTCTCTTAGGGTTCAGGATTATGTTACGTATAGAGTCCTGACAGCCTGTATCTTGCCGATCTCATCTCGGGACGTCCCGAAGATATGACCCTGGCATTCATTCCTTTTGTATGCCTTGAGTCTTAGACATAGATATGGTATTACATATGTTTCAGAACATTATTTATGCATCTAGTACAATCACATCCCAGGTAGTCCATATGCCCTACTGTCATATTTTGACCTACATCTTTTCAACCCTTAGAATAGACACGACCAGAGGGACAGTTATCCCTCTTACCCTATATGATGAATTTGGGCAGCACAATCTTAAATTAGCTCATGTTCACGTCACCGCTGAGGGGATTCTAGCCTGGAGGGGTCGACCACAGCCAGCCGCTGCTTCGATCGATCCAGAGGCTGAGGATGCACCTCCCGACATTGTCCCGGGCGAGGGAGAGGAGTGGCCTGGCTTCTTAGCCGAGGAGTTATTTGGAGATCCATTACCTTCCACCTCCGCCGGGCCTTCCACGTCAGCCGTGCCTTCGACTTCGGCACCACTCTCCGTCGAGGACAGACTCGCTCGTCTCGAGGTTCAGTCCATTGAGATGCGACGGGTTGTTCAGTCCCTCCGATCCGAGATAGCTGCCAGATTTGCCTCTCTCCGGGATGAGATACGCGGCAGGGACAGCTTGCACCTGAGCAGCCCCTTGCACCACCTCCAGCTGACGACCCTCCAGTTGATGATCCTACTCATTAATGCTATCTTGGATTTTGGACACAGACACTTTCATTTCCTAGTCTAGATGAACTTGTACTTAATAGAATTCAGTTACTCTGCTTATTTCTGCTTACCAGTCTTTTACTTTTATTTGCTTAATTCTGCACACATAGGAATGTGTTGGGTATAATAGATCTTGACTTTCAAACCAATTTCTTACATTTATTTTTAAAATTGGTCTTCAAAATTGCTTAAAATTATCTTTTAAAATTCTAGGAAAAATAATGTTTTCAAAATCCTAATCTTATTAGTTTTTCAAAACTTGGACTCAGCTTAGGATCTTCCCCTAGAAATCATGTTCCCCTAGAAATCATGTTCCCCTAGTTTCAGCCAGAACATCTCACAAACACACTAGATATAACTTGTTTGTGTTTGAAAGAAACTTAGAATGACGTGAGATGCATAGGGTATAACCTGGACTCCAGAATGCTTATTTCTGTACATCATAGTGAGTTTGGGCATTAAAAACTAACTTTACATTAATCAAGTTAAATGATCCAGCCCTAGTCAAATCTAACTAGATTACTAACTTAACTTGACTAACTAAGTGAAAACTATTGCCCTCTAGGTATTCAGCCAGTAGCTAAAGGTTAGACAGTTAGTTAAGAATATTAAAATGTCAAGTTAACTCATGCTTGCACCTTAGGGCTCTGATACCTCACTAAAGGAAATTGGTTAATTTGAAATCCATTTAATTTAACTCATTCTTGGACATTAGGTTCTTAAATTATTCCTCCTCCTTTTCCTTTAATTTAAAATTCCTTATTCGTCTAAATATTTTATGACTTCTATAGACATCTTTAAAATGTCTCAGTTTACCTTTTTTTTTAAGCTTTAAAAAAAAATGTTCGAAAAGCTTTTCAAAATTAATGTCTTTTAAAAGGCTTTAAAAATTTTAACGACATATTTTTCAAAGCCTTTCGAAACTAGCTAAGTCATTCTTAATTGCAAAACTTAAACTTACTATTTTCAAAAACTTACCTCTCGAAAATCGTTTGTTTTAATTTTTCAAAATTTAACCGCAATTTGCACAAATTTTGGCTAAGTAAAAGGAGTTGTTCAAAACTAAAGAAATTTCAATTTAGCTATCTTTCAATTCAAGAAAAATCTTTTTAGCTAAATTATTAAACCTTTCTTAAAACCAACTTCGTGTTTAAAATATTTCTTCTTCTTTAATTTGTTTACTTGAAAAAAAAGATTTTTTCTTAGCAAATTTCACTTACAAGTTGTTTTAAAATGTTATTTTTAAAAGTGCAACTTTTTGAAAACGTAATTTATTGGTTTTAAAAACTTAGTCCTTTCATCTTGTCTTTTCCCTACAAAAGTTTTTGATATATGGCAAAGGGGTAGAGTAGGACAAATTCAAATTAAGGATAAGAAAAGGAGAGCTCTTTGTTGGACCCCATGGTTGTTTTGATGTGATCAACCAAGTTTAGGTTAGGTCCTGTTTGTCTGATCCCTGCGTCTAAGTGTACAAGAGCTTAGGTGCGCAGGAAGTCGAGCGGAAGATGCAGCTAGCGAGAAGGACGACACGAGAAGGGAGCCGACGGGCTTGGTGCCTCCGAAGGACGAGACAGCTGCAAAAGAGTACACCGGTGGGCGTGAAGAATGTGTGCGGCGTTCGAGGGACGTAAAGCCGGGACGGAAGACTGCTCGAGGAGAAGGCCGGGAATTGGATTCGGATGAGCCCTATTCTGGTTAGCGAAATCGCCCAAGCAAACCGAACCAGAGCAAGTCAACCGGGAGTTGACTTGACAAGTGTTCGGTCGACAGAACCCCATGATCGGTCGACTGAACCCCTATCTTGTCACGCCCCCAGGTAGTCCCTGTCCGAAGAAATTTCGGCAGCATCTCCCCTGTACGGCGGACAATATGAAGCTCAGTATACATATATCTCCATACCTCGGCCACACACGGCCGGAACAATACACACAAATAATAAACAATCCACGCAGTTATATTCAACATTCCACGCAGATGTAATATGAACAATCCACGCAGGTATATAAAGAAAGAACGATATAAAATCCTCGAAGATATATGTAAACAGCCTACTCCACTACAACGAAGAAAACAAATCCACGAAGTAATGAAAATACAACCGCAGCGGAAAACAAAAGTAGCAAACCCGAATGTTCAATGTGAAGTCCACAATACAAACCCACAATACAAGTATATAAGATGCAAAAGCAAAATATAATCCGACAAAGAAAATCCTCGCGATAATGGGGCTAGCGACTGGAATCTCCCCGACGGCCTCGACCTGAAAAATAGTAATAAAAACGGGGTGAGTTCAAAGAACTCAGCAGGTAATCCAATAGATATGTACAGCAACATATAACTACCAGTAATATCCTAAGGTATAACCTCCTAAACCATAAAGCCTATAGTACAGTCTCCTATCAGTATAACACATATGCATAACTGAATAAACGATAATGAGTAACCAGAAGCATGTAATACAGTTTACAGCAAGAATAATAAGAAATGCATAACTGAAATAAACTGTGCTCACCTGCGAGGCTTGGGCAACTGACTGTCAATATACAGAGATAAAAGTAGTCAGAGCAAAAGCATGTATCCTGTATGCATGTCAATCATATGCAATCACCAAAATGCATCAATCATAACGAATGCAATCCGTGCATATGATGCAATATGACATGGTCACCCCTGTCAACCAGTCAGCCATCTCACACACAATGGTGAGACCGAGTGGGTAGGGCTGTGACACCGTGCACTCTGCCGTCACTACCCCTGATGAGTGACCGAGTGGACGGGATGCTGTCGGAGTACACCTATCCTCCTACCTCAAACATAGTGAGGGAGCGCAATGCTCTCAACTCCCGGTACGCGATGACGGGGAGGGATCCCGGCTGCAACCCCGCTGTATCGTGCTACCCATGAGCACCCCAGCGGTGCACCACCGAGCAACCTGCCATACACACCCTGAGTGCTGTGCCACTACCCATGCAGTGAAACACGTTGTGTGCAGGCCTATGTAGCCGGCCGACGAGCTCAACAATAATGGAGTCGTCAATCGCCCAGCATGCAATCATGCAGGATGGTGCATGATGCTACAGTATGTCATACCTGAACATAGCCTCCTCCATATATGTGTGTGCCCAAAAAGGTAAACGCATATATATAACCATGATATAAACAGCATAAATCCAAAGACATCACATATAACAATGATGTAAGTATCATGAATCCAAGAGCATGTATCACACATGTAAAGCAACTAATCCAGTAGAGTAGAGCACTATAGATATGCATCTCTATGAACATATATACACATGGCAAGAGATAAAATATCCAATCCTGAAGTAAAGCAACTAGCAGATGAAGCATGTGATAGGTATCAACTAGCTAAGACCAAGAGAGAGAAAAATCTACCAATTACTAGTAAACATATATAAACTGCACATATCACAAGACAATATCAACAAGATAAGTCAAAGGGTACCCGCCTCAAATAGAAGGTACGATCAAGAAATCCAAGGTCGAGACGCCTGTCTCGAATCAGAATCCTGTGTCAATCAAACAACATATATGTTTTATTTAGCTAAATTCAAATGAAATAGCTAAATAAAATTCTAAAAACTAAATTAGGGCAAAACCCTAATCACGTCACCATTATCCTTCCTAAACTAATCTAACAACTGATTAGGGTTTATCCATTTGATTAGATACAATCAACATCTACTACAACCTCTAATCAAACCTACACATAAACCCAATTCCATGCATTTACATCTTATTTCAACAGCAACTTGAGCAAAGCAGTGAGGTCTTCAGAAGCCAGCCGTTACAAATACGTCAACAACCAGCAGTTGGTTGATCGGTCGCCATTCCTAGCAATAGTTCTAAGCTTCCAAAGTATAAAAGGCTTCTCCGCCTTCAGTAAAGGAGATTCTTTTTAGTGCGGTGCTCATTGCCCTGGATTAACAATCCCCTTGGTTGTAACCAGGTTAAATTCCTGTTTCTTTTCTGTTTACTGCTTTATTACTTTACTGTTTTATTTACTATTGCACTAATTGAGTTGAAAGCACGAGGAGGGTATAGTTTATTTTTGTTTTAAGCAATTCACCCCCCTCTTGCCGGCCTCCGCTGTACCTACAAGCGGTATAAGAGCCTGATCGCCTCAGAAGGACTAACCACCAACTGAAGCACTACGATCAAGACGATAGCCGGAGCGAACATCCATCTCCCGAAGTTCGACGGAGACTTCGCCACATGGAAGCACAAAATGGAGGTATTTTTTAAAACTGAATTTGATATTCTTTTAATAATGAAATATGGCTATGCAGTTCCGAAAGATAAGGAGGAAAACACCTGGACGAAAAAGGAGCAAGCAGATTTCGTCGCCAATGGAAAGGCTGAGTTCCACCTACTCAGCGTTCTGCCGCCTCAGGAGGTAAATCGGATCGGAAGCTACGACTCCGCGAAAGATCTCTGGGAAAAATTCCTGGAGCTTCACGAATGTACCTCCGAAGCGAAGCTAGCAAGGCGCGACATCCTCCGGAACCAGTTGATGAACCTCCGAATGAACCAAGGCAAGAAGGTAGCACAGCTCCAAGCGAGGATCAAAGAGCTGATCACGCAACTAACCAATCTTGGAGAAGAAGTAACGAACCGGGACTCGATCCGATACGCGCTCAACGCCTTCCCGAGAACTCTCGATTGGGCCTCCTTAGTAGATGCGTACTACATCTCTAAGGACTTTGAGGTAAGTACTTTAGAACAATTGTTTTCTACTTTTGAACTTCACGAATCTCGAATTGCAGAGCCCAATGGAGTAGAGAAGACCAGTCAGAACATTGCCTTAAAGGCAAAAATAAACGGTTCTGACTCAGAAGCCTCGGTCGATGAATCCGAAGAGGCACTACTGGTAAAACGCTTCAATAAAATTTTTAATACTAATAAGTTTAGATCGCAGAGACATCAACGAAAGAAAAGGACGATTCGTTGCTACAACTGCAACGAAGAAGGGCACATCAAGGAGAACTGCCCAAAATTGAGGAGCAAACAGAAGGATAAGGAAAGGAGCAAGAATCCAGCTCAAACCAAACACAATCTAAAGGCCACGTGGGATGATTCATCGTCCTCCGAATCAGAAGTCAAAGAATTCTTGGGAATAGCACTGATGGCCAACAATCAGCTAGAAGAAACGTCTAGCTCAGAGATGAGCATCGATAAAGGGGGAGGAACATCAGAAGAGGAAAGCAGCAGTGAAGGGGGAGTGTCATCAGATCATGTAAGTAAGATACGCAATCTAACCCCGACTCAGTATTTTAAATTTATCAAGTCTCTGTCCAAAGAATTAGATCAATTAGAAAAAGAAAATACTGAATTGAAATTGATCCTTGCAAAAGCATGCCCAGTAGAAATGTATGATAATTTAAAGTTAGAAAATTAAAAATTAAAAGTTGAAAATGAGAAATTGAAATGTCATGATGCATGCTTAAATAAATTTTCTAAATCAAAATTAAGAATTTATGGAAAATTAAATTGGTACATTAGAAAATACCAGGGTCAACTTAGAAAAGTGCTCAAAAATCATGTACCCCCTAAGCTTTTGATCAACCCTGTAGGAAGGAACCTTTATTGTAACGACCCAATTTTTCCTATTAGGAGTTTTAAACATTCTTTAAAATATTTAGAAATGCTATAGAAATATTCTAGAGACTTTTAGAAATTTTTAGAGTATTTTTATGTAATTTTCGGAGGTTGTTTGGTATTTTTACTGAACGAAAGAAGTTGCAAAAAAATAATGTCCAAGCCGAGATTCGAACTGTGGATCTCGGGTTAAGCCAAGCCTTAAATGAATCCGGTTAGCCAACTGTTCCACGGCTGTTTTGTTATAATATAAGGGAATTAAATATAGTTAAGCGGTCTTAAGAAACGAAATAAAATTTCCGTTTAAAAAGGAGCCGACGGCGGCTCAAACCCGAGACCTTCGAGAATTCGCCTTTCCAGCGGACCAAGCGTGCACGCTGATGTTTCGTGAAAGAGTAAGGCACGAAATATTCTTAAGCTATAACAAAATACCCTAGGTTATAAAAGGATAAGTTAAGAGAGGGATTAGTTATTTTTCTTTTCCCTCAAAATTCCTTCTCTCGCACGCGGCGACGGCGTTGGCTCCTGCTTGGGCGAAATCGCAGCCGAAGCTAGGGCTCTTCCTCCGGCGGTCGGCAAGGGGTTTTTCCGAGAGCTTCTCACATCTTCGGGACCGTCTCACCAAGGAGAACAAGTAGATAGGGAGGGATCGTTGAGAAAGCGTGTCCACCCGAAACCCTAGAGTAGTGGAAGCCTTCTTCTTCGGCTGTAAGTCCAAGAAACCCAAGGTAAGTTGCTACTCACCTGTGGTAAGAGTAGTTATGATTTCAGTTTTAGTGTTTTCTTTGTTTGTTCGAGTTTTTTTTTTGCTGTGAAGTTTTCTTTGGTTTTGTTTGCTGCCGTGAGGTTAAAGAAAGAAGAAAAGGATTAGTTTAGGTTAAGCATGAAGAACAGTTACAAAACTTAGGTTTCCAGTAGTAATTCTACCCTATTAGCAACACGTTGGAGATTTTGGGTTGCTTTACAATAAGAGTTAAGCTGTGAAGGTGTTATTTAGGTTTATTTTAAATTTTACAGCAAGAAGAATTTGATCTTATGCAAAGAAAAAGGGGCACGAGTAACTTCCACTGGGTTGCTGTGCAATTTCGGCTACTGAGCTGGCTAAAAGAAGGCTTAGATTTATTAAATAGGATCAAGTCAATATTTGTTGAACCACACGTACAACAGAACCGTGAGAAGGATCTGCTGAACTTGAAATAGAGTAGTAGTAGTAATTGTACATGTGGTTTTATTTCTCTGGAATCTGTTATTTCTTTGCTATTTACCAGAAATGCAACTATAACAGAATAATTGACTTGATTTGCTACTGCACCAAGCTTTACATAGGTTTAAACTTTAGCAGATTATAGTTTTGTTGTGCCATGCATTTAACATGTACAGCCTTAGTTTTGGGAGTATTCAATAGAGCATGTGTTACTAGTTTTTCCCATGAAATTTTAGAACATCCACTTTATTTTTTACAGATTTCATTAAGCAATATAGTGCAGATTTGTTAAGCTTAGGATGTAGATTTGCTTAAAGTATTTAGTTTCTTTAGCAGTACGGATTCAAATTTAAGTTTTCATTCTATAGATTTAGTTTTCGGTTTGAGTTTATGGTTTAGTAAACCAGTTTAGATTATGTTGAAGCATGCTTAAAGAATTCAGATTTTGTTTTCCTTTGATTTATGTATGTTGTAGCATACTTGAAGAAGTCGGATTTGCTTCCTTGCTTTGGATTTCCTGTACAGCATTAGAACGGCTAGAAGTTTAAGAGTAGCTAGTGTGTTTTGTTTTCCTTGCTTCGGATTATCTGTAAAGCATTATTTTAGTAGATGACATTTCTTTCGCTTGAGCTAAATGATTTGTCTATACTAAGAGGATTTAACGGTTCCATTTAATTTTGTTGTAGCAAGATTTAAGGTTTTAGTTCTAACAAGTTTTAGATTTAGTTTAAACTTGTATGATATGCAGATTTTCTAGTTTTCATTTTCTATTATTGAGCATGGGTAGCTTTTGATTGCCATGAGTTGAGCATGATCAGTTTTCTTTACTATTAGATACACATGAGCAGTTTTCTTTAGTTTTCATTTGCTATTTTAACAAGCATGAACAACCATGTATTCTAGTGGGAAAATAAGAGTTCTATTGAATTCTTTTAGAGGTATTAGCTGTTGGGGTTGCAAGGTTGCAAACATAGTCCCATATTGAAAACACATGGAAAAGATCATGGGTTTATAAGAGAAAGATATCTCCATTGGTATGAGGCCTTTTGGGTAGAGCCCAAGAGCAAAACCATGAGGGCTTAGGCCCAAAGTGGACAATATCATACCATTGTGGAGATATCTATATTCTTTTCGATCCTACAATTGCTATCAGAGCCCGGACTGCCAGAAGGTTTAACCGCCGACTGTGCACAAGAGCTATGGTCTGATTGAACCATGTGAGTACAATATTGACCTCGAACAAAGAAAGTGGGGGCTCCTATGTTCGGATCAAGAGGACCAAACACCAGGCAGGAAGTCCTAGTAGGTCGGGTGGACCGAGGGGCAGGAAGTCCTAGTTGCGGCTAGGCAAGGAAGTCCTAGTAGGTCGGGTAGACCGAGGGGCAGGAAGTCCTAGTAGGTCGGGTAAACCGAGGGACAGGAAGACCTGGTGGGTCAAGGATCGGACGTGGGAAGCCCATGGTCCTTTGTTTGAGGGGGGGATTGTTGGGGTTGCAAGGTTGCAAACATAGTCCCATATTGAAAACACATGGAAAAGATCATGGGTTTATAAGAGAAAGATATCTCCATTGGTATGAGGCCTTTTGGGTAGAGCCCAAGAGCAAAATCATGAGGGCTTAGGCCCAAAGTGGACAATATCATACCATTGTGGAGATATCTATATTCTTTTCGATCCTACATTAACAAGTAAAAGAAAGAAAAAGAAAAGAAAGGAAAATGCCAAGGCCTTAAGTAGATCCCAAAGTCAAGACTTTAGGGATTTTGGCACACAAGGTGCTTATTAAAATGCCAAGGCATTATATATTAGAAGTATTAAAAGATAACAAGTATTTTACTTTTATCAGTGGCACTGTACTGGACTCTCAGTTGTCCTTGGGTTGGGCTCCCATAGTCGTCCCTAGGTTTAGATAACCTAGTATGCAGGACTCTCAGTAGTCCTTGGGTTGGGCTCCCATATGCTCCGTGTGCTTGTCTGAGTGTGCACAGAGCCCAAGTATCGTTGATTTAATCACCGTCGTCCGTCAGTCATACGTGGGGGTTCATTTTCCTGGGCACATACGCTAGGGATGTCCAAGTCATCTCTCCGTCAACACCAACGATATCTCAGCCGACCTTTGTTTGACTCAGATTCTGAACAGGATCAACCCCCTTTTATAATGTCTCTCACAATCTCCATATTTAATGAGATATTATCTATTGTCAAATAACACCAATGTGTTATGTATTTGTACACAGATACAATCTTCTGACTTTTTGATAAATCCACATGCTGTATTAATGGTGAAATGGGCTTATGGACCGGGAGGCCTATTATGCTGCTAGTTGGTAAATGGGTTTTATGTAGATAGCCCTTTTTTATAAGGATTAAATGAGCTATGATAATATCTAAAGAAATAGTAGAGCTCTATAGGCAGTCTAGCAAGCTACAGTGATAGCCTTCTGACTTCCTGTCCGATCAGTGATAGCTGATCGGAAAAGAATGAGGAGTGGATCCTTGTGTGTGTCTAACAGAGCTGGGAATTGGGTCCCCTTGAGGGACTGTCTGATCGGTAGTAGCCGATCGAGAGAGAACGAAGAGTGGATCCTACACATCCGGCAGAATTGGGGAGTAGGTCCCCTTAAGGGACTGTCCGATTGGCAGTAACCGATAGAGAGAGAATGGGGAGCAGATCCCTGTGCATGTCCGACAAAGTCAGGGAGTGGGTCCTCTTAAGGGACTGTCCAATCGACATTAACTGATGGGGAGAGAACGGGGAGCAGATCCACGTGCACGTCTGACAGAGCCAGGAAGTGAGTTCCATTGAGGGATTGTTTGATTGACGGTAGCCGATTATGAGAGAATGAGGAGCAGATTCCTGTGCATGTTTGACAGAGCCAAGGAGTGGGTCCTCTTAAGGGACTGCCTGATCAACGATAGCCAATTGGGAGAGAACGGGGAGCGTACCCCCATACACATCCGGCAAAGCCGGGGAGTGAGTCCCATTGAGGGACTATCCTATCGGCAGTAGCCGATCATGAGAGAACGAGGAGTGGATCCCCATGCACATCCGGCGGAGCCGGGGAGTGAGTTCCCTTGAGAGACTTTCCAATCGGCGAAAGACAATCGGGAGAGAATGAGGAGTGTATCCCCATGCATGTCCGGTAGAGCTAGGGAGTGAGTCCCCTTGAAAGATAATTCGATTGGTGGTAGCTGATTGGGAGAGAATGCTGAATAGTAGGGGTGAGCAAAAGTTTGGTTAAACCGAATAAACCGATCAAACCGATCGAATTTAAAAATTTGGTTCGGTTTATTCGGAAATTCGGTTTTTTTCCTCCAAAATATTGGTTAATTCGGTTCGGGTTCGGGTTTGAATTTTTTTATTCGGTTAAACCGAATAAACTGAATTTTTTTAACCAAATTAGTTTTTTACACCATAAATTTTAGACCGAACTAAAATTTTATTAAGCCAAACCAATTTTTTGGAAAAAAAATCAGTTTATTCGGTTTGTTCAGTTTGGTTTGTTCGGTTTTATTGAAAATTCAGTTCGATTCGATTTTTATCAAAAATCAGCTCGGTTCAGTTCGATTCGATTAATTCGGTTCGGTTCAGTTCGATTTTAACCGAATGCTCACCCTTACTGAACATATCCTTGTGCAAGTCTAGCAGAGCCATAGACTAGGTCCCCTTAAGGGACTGCCCGATTGACGATAACCGATTAGAAGAGAACGAGGAGCGGATCTCCATGCAAATCCGAGAGAGTTGGGTGTTGGTTGCTACTCGGAAAACCTAGAGGTTCCACTGTACAAAAATTTTGTACAAAGGTCTGAACCTTTTCCTAGCTACCATGTGTTCTTTTAAATTAAATTTTAGATCGCCTGCGGAACTTAACACGTTTGATCCAAAACTTAATCTATTTGTTCTTTTAGGTTTTGACTTGGATCTCCTGCGGAACTTAACACGTTCGACCCAAGTCTCCTTAAGTTATTAATTCCATTAAATATTAATTTCCATAAAAGGTTCCCAGTACTGACGTGGCGAGACACATGGCCTTCTTGGATATGGGAGCAACCACCACCGACTAGACAAAACCTTTAATAGAAAGCTAATATTTAATTTCCTAAAATAACTTTAGGTTAACCAAAGAGAACAATCAAATCACAAGGAAAAGAAAGAAAACAAAAGAACACAACATCGAAAAACATATTCGAAATACTAGAACGTAAGCCTCTTGTATTTGGTATTATTTCCATAAATAACTAGCATGATGCGGAAATAAAAATTACTAGTTATACCTTGTAGAAAAACCTCTTAATCTTCTACCGTATTCCTCTTCTAACCTCGGACGTTGTGTGGGCAACGATCTTCCGAGACGAGAAACCACCAATCACCTTCTTCTCCTCCTAGCTAGGTTCGGCCAACAAAGAGGAAGCTTCACCAAGGAAGAAAATCAAAATACTAACCAAGCTCCAAGAGATGCTAGCTTTCTCTCCTTCTTCTTCTTCTTCTCCGAGTAGTATCCGGCCACCACAAGAGCTCCAAGGAAGGGAGAGATTCGCCACCACAAGAGGAAGAGAGGGAGAGGGCAATGGCCGGCCACAACACCAAGGAAAAAGGGAGAGAAAACAATAGAGGTTTTTTTTTTTTTTTTATGAAGGCACCCTCACCCTTCTTTTATATTCCTTGGCCTAGGCAAATTAGGAAATTTAATTACAATAAAATTTCCTCAATTTCCTTGACATGATTTAATTTAGAAAAATAAAATAAATTTTCCAAATCAATCTTCAATGGCCGGCCACATCATTGGAGAACAAATTGGACAAGTTTTAATCAACAATTAAAACTTCCTAATTTGTTTCCGGAAATTTTAAAAAATAAAATTTCTCTTTAAAATCTCTTCATGGTTGATAAAAGGAAATTTCTATAATTTTAATTTTATCAACATGTGAATAATTTTTAAAGAAAAAATAAAACATCTCTCCAATCTACAAATAAGGAAAGAGATCTAATCTCTTTCTTTAATCTTTTATAAATCTTTTACAAGAGAGATATTTTAATTTTAATTCTCTTTAAATTATATCTTCCACATAATAATAAAAATTAAAATTAAATTTCTTTTTTAATTTATTTTGGCCGGCCCTACTAGCTTGGGTTCAAGCTAGGGCCGGCCACCCAATAATATACCTAGGCTAGCTTGGTTCCCAAGCTAGCTTGGCCGGCCCCTTATTGGTGGGTATAGAAGGTGGGTATAGGTGGGTATAGAACTCTATAAATAAGAGGCTACGATAGGGACCGAGAGGAGGAATTGGTTTTGGTCTCCCGATAAAATTAAGCATCCCGTGTTCGCCCCGAACACACAACTTAATTTTATCAATGATAATTCATTCCACTAGAGAACTATCATTGAACTACCGCACCAATCCCAAATTACATTTTTGGGCTCCTTCTTATTATGAGTGTGTTAGTCTCCCTGTGTTTAAGATATCGAATGTCCACTAATTAAGTGAGTTACTGACAACTCATTTAATTAATATCTAAGTCCAAGAGTAGTACCACTCAACCTTATTGTCATGTCGGACTAAGTCCACCTGCAGGGTTTAACATGACAATCTTTATGAGCTCCTCTTGAGGACATTATCAACCTAGTATCTCTAGGACATAGTTTCCTTCTATAATCAACAACACACACTATAAGTGATACCATTTCCCAACTTATCGGGTTTATTGATTCAACGAACTAAATCTCACCCATTGATAAATTAAAGAAATAAATATCAAATATATGTGCTTGTTATTATATTAGGATTAAGAGCACACACTTCCATAATAACTGAGGTCTTTGTTTCTTTATAAAGTCAGTATAAAAGAAACGACCTCAAATGGTCCTACTCAATACACTCTGAGTGTACTAGTGTAATTATATAGTCAAGATAAACTAATACCTAATTACACTACGACCTTCTAATGGTTTGTTCCTTATCCATTTTGGTCGTGAGCTACTGTTTATAATTTATAAGGTACTGATAACATCATCTTCTGTATGTGACACCACATACTATGTTATCTACAATATAAATTAAATGAACAACTACAAACAAATGTAGACAATTAGACCAAATGTGATTCTTTATTCATAATAAATGTTTACAAAGCTTAGGCTTTCAGTATACATTCCAACAATCTCCCACTTATAATAATGACTAAGCTGCCATATCTTCTACCATACATCTGATTCCCATTCCCTCCACATGCCGATCGAAAGCTTTCGCCGGAAGGGCCTTAGTGAAAGGATCTGCCAGGTTATCCGCTGATGCAATCTTGGCGATGACAACTTCTCCTCGCTTCACAATATCTCGTATCAGGTGGTACTTGCGCTCTATATGTTTACTTGCCTTATGAGCTCATGGTTCCTTCGAGTTTGCAACTGCACCATTATTATCACAATAAATTGTGATGATTTTGGGCAAACAAGGAATCACATCTAAGTCCATTAGAAAGTTCCTGAGCCATACTGCTTGTTTAGCTACCTCAGAGGCTGCTACATATTCAGCTTCCATGGTTGAGTCCAAAACGCATTTCTGCTTAACACTCCTCCATGAAATGGCTCCACCTCCTAAAGTAAACACATAGCCTGATGTAGACTTACTGTTATCCCTATCTGATTGGAAATCTGAATCCGTGTAACCCACAGGGAGCAGATCGTCTGCTTGGTAAACTAGCATATAATCTCTAGTCCTTCTCAGGTACTTCAATATATGCTTTACCGCAGTCCAATGTCCTTGTCCAGGGTTACTCTGATATCTGCTGACCATGCCCACGGCAAAACAGATATCAGGTCTCGTACATAGCATTGCATACATTAGGCTTCCTACAGCCGAAGCATAAGGAACTGCTTTCATGTCCTCTATCTCTTTTGATGTCTTTGGAGACATCTCTTTAGATAGAGCTACTCCATGTCTAAAAGGTAAGAAACCTTTCTTGGAATCCTGCATGCTAAAACGAGCAAGGATTGTATCTATATATGAAGCTTGGGATAGACACAACATTCTTTTCTTACGATCCCTTATAACTTTGATCCCAAGAATGTGTGCACATTCTCCTAAGTCCTTCATATCAAATTGTTTGGACAACCATACCCTTACGTCTGATAATACCTTGACATTGTTGCCAATTAACAAAATATCATCTACGTATAGTACAAGAAATACCACCACGTTTCCGTTACACTTCTTATATACACAAGACTCATCCGGACTTTGAATAAATCCATATGACTGGATTACTTCATTAAACCGGATGTTCCAAGACCTTGAAGCTTGCTTCAGTCCATAAATGGACCGATTGAGCTTGCACACTAGATGCTCTTTGCCTTTTTCAATGAACCCTTCTGGTTGCTTCATATGGATGTTCTCTTCAAGACTTCCATTAAGGAAAGCTGTCTTGACATCCATTTGCCAAATCTCATAATCCATATGAGCAGTAATGGATAAGAGTATCCGGATAGACTTAAGCATGGCTACCGGTGAAAAGGTCTCCTCATAATCGATTCCCTCTTTCTGAGTGTACCCTTTTGCAACAAGCCTAGCTTTGAAGGTTTCTACCTTCCCGTCTGTCCCTCTTTTCCTTTTGTAGATCCACTTGCATCCAACGGCTTTTACACCATCAGGTGGTTCTACAAGCTCCCAGACCTTATTAGAGTACATAGACTCTATTTCAGAATTCATTGCCTTTTGCCAAGATGTTGCATCTATATCTTGGAGTGCTTCGTCATATGTCCGGGGATCAGGTTCATGTTTACCCGGGATCAAGTCCGAAGACTCTCCCAAAAACATGAATCTTTCAGGCTGCCTCACAACCCTCCCACTACGACGAGGCACTGTCTGTGGTTGTGTATCATGTGTGACACGTGTTGCAGTCTCTTGTGGTACTTCATCTTGTACTGTTGGTACTGAAGTAGACATGTCCTCTCTAAGTTCTTCTAAAACAACTTTGCTACTGGGCTTGTGATCCATTATATAGTCTTCTTCTAAAAACTGGGCATTGGTGCTAACAATGACCTTCTGGTCTTTAGGACTATAAAATAAACCACCTTTCGTTCCTTTGGGATATCCTACAAACACGCGAACTTCTGTACGAGATTCTAACTTATCAGCATCTGGTTTCAGCACATGTGCTGGACTACCCCAAATCCGAATATGTCTTAGATTGGGTTTTCGCCCATTCCACAATTCTATGGGAGTAGAAGAAACTGATTTAGAAGGTACTAAGTTCAGAACGTATACTGCTGTTTCCAGAGCATATCCCCAAAACGAATTTGGTAATTCTGAATAACTCATCATCGATCTAACCATTTCCATAAGAGTCCTATTCCTTCGTTCTGCTACACCATTCTGTTGGGGTGTTCCAGGTGCAGACAATTGGGATTGAATCCCAGCCTCTGATAAGTAATTCCTAAACTCTCCTAAGAGGTATTCGCCACCACGATCTGACCGTAGTGTCTTGATACTTTTACCTAATCGTTTCTCCACATCAGCCTTGTATTCTTTGAACTTGTCAAAGCACTCGGACTTGCGGCGCATTAGGTAAATGTATCCATATCTTGAATAATCGTCTATGAAAGAGACAAAATATTCAAAACCTCCTCTTGCCTGGACAGACATAGGACCACACAAATCAGAGTGAACCAACTCTAACACTTCTTTGGCTCTATACCCCTTGGCCTTGAACGGCCTCTTGGTCATTTTACCTTCTAAGCAAGATTCACAAGTTGGAAAATTTTCCAACTCTAATGAACTCAAAAGTCCATCGGCTATAAGCCTCTGAATCCTACTTAAATTAATATGACCAAGTCTTAGATGCCAAAGATATGCTTGGTTCATTTCTGAAGGTTCTTTTCTCTTTTTAGAATTAGAAGATGAGTTATAAATTTCCATGTTTTGCTTTGTGGAAGAAATTGGATTTAAAATATACAAATTGCCAACTAATGCACCAGAACAGATAATCACTTTATTTCTTTTAATAACTACATCGTTACTGAAAGAAACTGAATATCCATCTATAAACAGTTTAGAAACTGAAATTAAATTCTTTCTAAAACTGGGTACATAAAGACAATTTCTTAAAACCAAATTTTTATTTCTACTAAAAGACAAGTAGACGTCTCCCACTGCAACAGCTGCCACCTTAGTAGCATTGCCCATGTAGACGGTAATCTCCCCTTCAGATAGTCGTCGGGTTTCCTGGAACCCCTGCAAGGAATTGCAGACATGATCAGTGGCTCCCGTATCTACACACCAGGTGCTGGTAGATAACACCGCTAAACATGTTTCAACAGCATGAGATATACCTTTGTTTTGGTTCCTACGAGGACAGTCCGCCTTCCAATGTCCTGCCTGCTTGCAGATGAAGCACTTGCCCTTCGGCTTCTTCACTCCAGCTTTAAATCCCGTACTCTGAGATTTATTCACTTTCTTTGCTGAGCCAGCTTGTTTCTTCTTCTTCTTTCCTTTCGGTTTAGAAGTAGAACCATTTTCAGCAAAGTGAATTTGAGAATTGTGACGAAATAATCCTTCTGCTGCTTGAAGTTCTGTCAGTAGTTCCCCTAATGAATAAATCCTTTTATTCATATTATAGTTCAGGCGGAACTGCTCAAAACTTCTAGGTAGCGTTTGGAGGATCATATCGATCTGGGTTTCCCCATCAATTTCTCCTCCAAGGATCTGTATCTCGTTCAGATAAGCCATCATCTTTAGGATATGATCCCTTACAGGAGTACCCTCTTGCATGGTGGCTGTCATTATCTTTCTCATAGCTTCTTGTCTAGAAGCCCTATCCTGATGACCAAAGAGCTCCTTGAGATTGTTCATAATATCATAAGCTGTTGGTAAATCTTGATGCTGATGTTGCAATACATTTGACATTGAAGCCAAAATGTAACACCGCGCCATCTCATCTGCCTTTACCCATCTCTTATGATATTCAATCTCCTCTTGGGTAGATTCACCAGTGGGTGCATCAGGACAAGGTTCAGTCAGTACAAATTTATAGCTTTCAGCAGTCAGAACAATGTCCAGGTTCCTTTTCCAATCTATGTAATTAGGTCCAGTAAGTCTATTTTGTTGAAGTATGATGGACAGTGGGTTGAAAGTCATCCTAAGAATCACAAATAACTTTTGGTCAGAACTCTAAATTTAGAATAATATTGATTCCTCAAACAATACTATTTTAAAT
Source organism: Zingiber officinale (assembly GCF_018446385.1). Taxonomy (NCBI): domain Eukaryota; kingdom Viridiplantae; phylum Streptophyta; class Magnoliopsida; order Zingiberales; family Zingiberaceae; genus Zingiber; species Zingiber officinale. The sequence continues at coordinate 83,977,265 of NC_056006.1, forward strand.
TAACCAACACCTCATCACACCGTGAATTTTGTATGCCACGTTAGTGTGGACGTATACAAATTCAACATTTGTAAAAGGAGGGTTTAAACCCATTAATTTTATTATCTTGTCAACCTAACTTTTTGACAAATAAAATTAATAGTTGGTATTATTTGGTCACACAAATAATAATAGTGACTCCGTTGGGGAGGATACTATTAGATGTGTCTAAGTGTATACCATTACTTGACACTAAGTCCATTAATAAGATTATGCCCCTTCCGTTGGGGAAGATCACACGCTCTTAATTAATTTCCTATAGTCATCCAAAAATGGAAGTCTGTTCTAGTGATCCACAAACAAGCTCATCCGTTATGGAGGAAGGCACTTAGAGCCAACGCGCAAGCTTGTTTGCATCACTTACAAACCAGTAATGGAGACCATGGGATTTATTTAAAAATCCCTCTCCCACTTAGTTATTTATAAATGAGGAATTTTAACTATGCTAGCCTACTAAACTTGTAAACTAATATGCACACACAGCACAATATAAAAGCAATAAATAGAAATTTTAATTTTCAACTATTATGGCTTTTATCTCTAAATTGTCCTCCGTGTGTTGTCATCCCAAGCTGCTGCCATATTTGGCCACCGCCTAGGGTCTAGCTGTCGCATCCATCTTGCTCCTAGTTCCGCTGCGCCTCTGGTCCTTAGAAGGTTCCACGCTTTGCAAGATTCGATCCGCGACATAAATAGAATTTTACATTTTTGATCCTATATTCCATAAAAGGAATGTACATGTATCTAGATCAAAAATAAAATCCTAATAAAACTAAATACAGCTCCTGCTGTATTTTAATACAATCATGCACACACATATAAATTGCCCTTGACATGTCCAAGGGTCCAATCACACATAATTAACTAAAAGCCATAATAGTTGGATCCTGCATCCACAAAGTTAGCACATCCTACTATTATCCTGCCTAAATTATGTATGACATGTGCATAATTAAACTAAATACCAAATACACAGAGGCAAAACCCTAGCTCTGATACCAATTGTTGTTGCTACTCGGAAAACCTAGAGGTTCCACTGCACAAAATTTTGTACAAAGGTCTGAACCTTTCCTAGCTACCATGTGTTCTTTTAAATTAAATTTTGTATCGCTGCGGAACTTAACACGTTTGATCCAAAACTTAATCTATTTGTTCTTTTAGGTTTTGACTTGGATCTCTGCGGAACTTAACACGTTCGACCCAAGTCTCCTTAAGTTATTAATTCCATTAAATATTAATTTCCATAAAGGTTCCAGTACTGCATGGCGAGGCATATGGCCTTCTTGGATATGGGAGCAACCACCACCGACTAGACAAAACCTTTAATAGAAAGCTAATATTTAATTTCCTAAAATAACTTTAGGTTAACCAAAGAGAACAATCAAATCACAAGGAAAAGAAAGAAAACAAAAGAACACAACATCGAAAAACATATTCGAAATACTAGAACGTAAGCCTCTTGTATTTGGTATTATTTCCATAAATAACTAGCATGATGCGGAAATAAAAATTACTAGTTATACCTTGTAGAAAAACCTCTTGATCTTCTACCGTATTCCTCTTCTAACCTCGGACGTTGTGTGGGCAACGATCTTCCGAGACGAGAAACCACCAATCACCTTCTTCTCCTCCTAGCTAGGTTCGGCCAACAAAGAGGAAGCTTCACCAAGGAAGAAAATCAAAATACTAACCAAGCTCCAAGAGATGCTAGCTTTCTCTCCTTCTTCTTCTTCTTCTCCGAGTAGTATCCGGCCACCACAAGAGCTCCAAGGAAGGGAGAGAGGTTCGGCCACCACAAGAGGAAGAGAGGGAGAGGATGGCCACACCAAGGAACAAAAGAGGGAGAGAAAATAATAGAGGTTGTGTCTCATGAAGGCACCCTCACCCCTTCTTTTATATTCCTTGGCCTAGGCAAATTAGGAAATTTAATTACAATAAAATTTCCTCAATTTCCTTGACATGATTTAATTTAGAAAAATAAAATAAATTTTCCAAATCAATCTTCAATGGCCGGCCACATCATTGGAGAACAAATTGGACAAGTTTTAATCAACAATTAAAACTTCCTAATTTGTTTCCGGAAATTTTAAAAAATAAAATTTCTCTTTAAAATCTCTTCATGGTTGATAAAAGGAAATTTCTATAATTTTAATTTTATCAACATGTGAATAATTTTTAAAGAAAAAATAAAACATCTCTCTAATCTACAAATAAGGAAAGAGATCTAATCTCTTTCTTTAATCTTTTATAGATCTTTTACAAGAGAGATATTTTAATTTTAATTCTCTTTAAATTATATCTTCCACATAATAATAAAAATTAAAATTAAAATCTCTTTTTAATTTAATTTGGCCGGCCCCCACTAGCTTGGGTTCAAGCTAGGGCCGGCCACCCAATAATATACCTAGGCCGGCCCTAGCTTGGTTCCCAAGCTAGCTTGGCCGAGATGGGTATAGAAGGTGGGTATAGGTGGGTATAGAACTCTATAAATAAGAGGCTACGATAGGGACCGAGAGGAGGAATTGGTTTTGGTCTCCCGATAAAATTAAGCATCCCGTGTTCGCCCCGAACACACAACTTAATTTTATCAATGATAATTCATTCCACTAGAGAACTATCATTGAACTACCGCACCAATCCCAAATTACATTTTTGGGCTCCTTCTTATTATGAGTGTGTTAGTCTCCCTGTGTTTAAGATATCGAATGTCCACTAATTAAGTGAGTTACTGACAACTCATTTAATTAATATCTAAGTCCAAGAGTAGTACCACTCAACCTTATTGTCATGTCGGACTAAGTCCACCTGCAGGGTTTAACATGACAATCTTTATGAGCTCCTCTTGTGGACATTATCAACCTAGTATCTCTAGGACACAGTTTCCTTCTATAATCAACAACACACACTATAAGTGATACCATTTCCCAACTTATCGGGTTTATTGATTCAACGAACTAAATCTCACCCATTGATAAATTAAAGAAATAAATATCAAATATATGTGCTTGTTATTATATTAGGATTAAGAGCACACACTTCCATAATAACTGAGGTCTTTGTTTCTTTATAAAGTCAGTATAAAAGAAACGACCTCAAATGGTCCTACTCAATACACTCTGAGTGTACTAGTGTAATTATATAGTCAAGATAAACTAATACCTAATTACACTACGACCTTCTAATGGTTTGTTCCTTATCCATTTTGGTCGTGAGCTACTGTTTATAATTTATAAGGTACTGATAACATCATCTTCTGTATGTGACACCACATACTATGTTATCTACAATATAAATTAAATGAACAACTACAAACAAATGTAGACAATTAGACCAAATGTGATTCTTTATTCATAATAAATGTTTACAAAGCTTAGGCTTTCAGTATACATTCCAACATTGGGGAGTGGATCCCTTTGAGGGATTGTTTGATCAACAGTAGCCGATCGAAAAAAAAGAGATCTTACTAGTTTCTTGGCTTTTTTACTCATCTTGAACTTTGACCAATATCTATATTGACTTGTTGACCTTCGAGCTCCACTAAAAGGCTCTTCCCTACTTACCGCATCAGGTGTGGATGCTTGAGTTAGTAGATTTTGAATCTTTATTTATTGAGTTGTGGATTTATTTAAGATGGTATTTTTCACTATGAAAGCGTAGTTAGGAATGCAAAATTTAATTGTTTCTATACTTGCACAACTTCATTATCAAGATTTGATATTTTACTTATGCTTTTAGTTATTTTTGTATTTAATTATTTAAACTTCTAAATTTTATGGTGATGCATAATTCTGTCTTTTTGGATGATCTACATCTACTTAACATGTCGCTATCATGTTGTCATTATTATTGTTAGCAGTAATTATTAAGAGAAGATTTATTCAGATACTCCAAGTGAGAATTTTATAACTGGTAATTCATTTGATTGTCAACGAAAATGTATGCAGATAGATCCTATCTAAAATCAAGAAAGATAGTATATTAGATAGGTGGTTTTATTGTTAATTGTGAAAAGTCTCTGAGTTGGAAAGGAATGATATTGAGTGGTCCTTTCTGTGTACACCACAGAAAAAGCATATAGAATGTTAGAGCTGAGCCCTATAAGTCCAACCTATGTTGGGGTCGACCGGTTGAATGTTGGAAGCCTTGTCTTAGAGAAGCGGAGAGCTAGGCCTCGTAGGTTTGATCGACTCTAGGGCCGATCGGGCTTATACCGGGAGTTGCATTTTAGAAGTGGGAAACTGAGCCTCGTAAGGCCAACCGACTCTATAGCCGATCCGGTTTATGCCGGGAGCCTTGACTTTGAGAAGTGGAGAACTGAGCCTCGTTGAGAGTGATTCGTTCAGCTATGCACACCCAGATTTTAACTGCCACCTCACCTTAACTATAATTGTCACCTCACCTTTACTCTGACTGCCATCTCACATTGACCATCGATCCCTCATTATCTTTGGGGCCGCTCACTATGCACCGTATCACTAGCCTCTTCTTTAAGTCTAGTCGAAGGAGGCTCATAGCTGACTACTAAACTCGAGTCCTACCACCGCTCGATCATCCAATTGGCTAGCTCTATAGGTTGGCAACCCTTCTTATCGTCCATTAATGTTATAGTCAACTTTATCTTTATTAGAAAATCGTATGTCAGGCGCTTAATATGTAAGGTAGTGCTCCGGTGATACGTGAAAGAGCGCTTTTTAGTGAAATAATTTTGTTGTATTGTCCATTATAAATGTCGTTTCCTGGGCAAGCGCCATGTGTCCCACCAACTCCTCATTCTATCATATGATAGCTGACGTACACCTTTTCGTACGAACCAACAATAAGTCCTTTCCTCCTATATAGCAGTCTCGATTAGTCAAGCCATTTCGATCAGATGGTCTAGCTTTAAAGGTCTCCCTAGGTTTAGATAACCTAGTAAACCCTACTAGATTCGGGACCAGCTATCTCGGGTCTAGTTAGGGATGCGCGCATAGCAAGTACAGTTGTCGGGCCCAAGAAGAAGATTATTATTTTGAAGTATTATAAGTATAAGTTTTTGAACAAGTAAAGCAAGTTTTACATAAGTATAAAGTATTAAAGAATAAGTTTTAAACAAGTGAATTAAAGAATAAGTTTAGAACAGATGAACTAAGTTTCGCTTTGTTTTAAAATCATCAAGTTGAGTTTTCTTTTATGCCAGCATGTTATTTAGATTAGCTTACTGTTCTTTGCAATTAGAAGAGCATGAGTAGTTTTACATGTTTAACACTTCAGTATGTTTGTTTATTTACTAGTAGATGAGCATGAGTAGATTTCCTTTGAGCATTCAGTTTTAGTTTTCAGTATATTCACATGCATATCGAGTAAAAGCTTTGGAAGTGATTGCTCAATATCTTTCACATAAATGATGCCAATTTGATCCGGTTTGGCTATCTCACCAAGATGATGCTAGGGCAAAAATTCACTCCAGTGTCGGTCCAGAAATCTCACCATAATGACATGACAGTAGAAATTCATCTCGGCGTCAAGAACAATGACCTCAATGCCTACTCCTTAGATTTCTTCCCGTAGTGCGACGATTTCCTACAAAGAGTAGCAAATATCAAAGGGTTCATCGGGCGGTCCGACAAAACCACTCCGATGCTTAAGTTAGCATGGAGGTTTTGATAGTAGTAGACAAAAAAGTATTAAACAATAAAAGTATATGATAGTAGAGCATATGAAATGATAGCCCCCTCTTCTTTTGGTACCTTCCCCTCTCTTATAAGGAGAAGATGCAATCTTTAATAAAAGTCATTCATGAGCATTCAAAGAGCATTAAGGGGTATTAATAAGCATTAAAACATGATTAAAAGGGGTATCAAGGAGTGTCTTGTAAGCTCTATGTTGGCCAAGTCAAGGGACATACCACATGGATTCTATGTTGACTGTGTCAAGGGACATTCCACTTGGGCCTTATATTGACCAAGTCTGACCACGTGGAGGCTATATTGACCGAGCATTGACCTTACCATATGACTTCCTATTGACCAGGTCAAGGACCCTTATTTACCTTGCATCAACTCATATAATGATTTTACTTGTATGGTTGTTCATTAGCAATCTTTCAATGAGAATGATATCTTAGTGTTAAGATGGCTCCATATAGGATTGAGATTGAAGTGTCAGTGTATAGGCTATCGTCATAAGCAATACGACTAATATGAGATGAAAATGGTCAATCTCGATCTTAAACTAAGCTAAATTCATAGATTTAGCATGTAATTTGGTTTTATTTTGAATTCACACCCTAAAGTATATGTTATATTTGCTATTACATTTAATTAGTGCCTTCCACAATAACTTGACAAAATCCAAATTAATCAAACATTCAAGGGTTGTTTGATTTATTTTTTTTTTGTTAGTTGGGATCCAAAGAATCAACTTAATTAAAAAAAATTTATCAATCATCAAAATAAATTAAAATAATATTCACAATAAACGGTCCATTAATCTAGTATTAGAATAAAGGTGTAAATGAGCATGAACTCAGCCATTTAATCATTGGTTCAAGCTCAGCTCGAAACAATGAATTTAAATGAAATAAATAAAGTATGCGTGTTGATTCAAACTTTCAATCTATGTTTACCTAATGAAACATTCTAATCATAAACATCTCCTTAATTTATTATTTAATTTTAAATATTAAAATATTTTAATAACTCCCCGAATCAAAGCCCTTCCTTGACAGCTACATTTGTAGACCTAAACCTACTGAGTCAATAACTCCGAGAGCAACAGTTAAGTCAGCTACCAACCTTGCATTAAACATATAAGCGACAAACAAACAAACAAGAGTTCAAACATTTGTTCCAGAAATTGACAGAAAAGATTACGTACAAAACCTAGAGATTGTCGACACAGAGACGAAGTTCGACGGAGACATCGAGAGCAACGCATGCATTTACCAACTTGTGTTGCTGTTCTTGCCGCCTTTGGATTTTCCATACAAGCGAAACAGGTTGAAGGCAGACATGGAGGAAACGGTGACCATGCAGAGGCAGGCCAGGAGGGCACTCGCAATGCCCTCCCCTACCCTGCTGCAGAACCTCCCGTAAAGGCTGCATATCTTCATCCATTGCAGTTCCGGCTGCCCGAATTTCCCGAGCTCTGCCGATTGCGCCGCCGAGGCGACCGCGGCCAAGGCCAGATATGCCATTGCCTGAAGCAGACAAGATCATAAATCTAGCAGTTGCTTAAGGTGACCAAGGTAAGCAGGGGACCTGATCGAAAGAGAAGATGGCCAAAGCCAGGGCCTTGTTCAAGAGGACAGCTCCCTTGACCATGCTCGACGCACACCTCGCTCCCTGGATCAGGCTATAGCCGGCGGCCATTCCATTAACTGCCACCAAGAACCTGCAAATTAGCCATGCGCAACGGAATGAGCAGAGCAGGAGAAAAGAAAAGGTCCGAGAGGATCAGGAACGACTATAGCTTACACAAGAGCTTTCATGTCGGTGAATTTGGCCTTCTTCTCCACCGAGAAGAACTCCCTGACCTGGGTGTTGGACCCTATCAGGGCAGCAGCCAGAACCCCAAAACCACAAATCGCACATCTCAGGGCAAGCTCTGCCGCCTTCAGTCTCCTGTCCACGGCCTTCAGCTTGCTGCCCGCGTTGTACACGGCCACGTTACCTGGGCTGACCCCTTCCGCGGGCATCATCGGCTCGCTATAAAGCCCTCGAGAACAGACACCGGCGGCGAGGAGACGCGAGAAGAGAAAGCTGCCTCTGGCCTGCTCTGACTTTATAGCAACTAGTGCGCAGTTGTCCACCACCACCACCGCCACCGGCACCTTCGCGTGCCAATTTGGAGGGGCCAATCTATCGGATCGCGTCCCCTTGCTTGCTTTAAAGGCGTCGCTTTTGATTGAACCCTTTTCTTTATTGATGTATCTTTACCTCATCTCTGCTCTCGTCGGGTGCCATTACTTCGTCTGGCACTTGCTCGCTCGCTCATTGGAGTGGAATTTATTGCAGCGACGAAGGAACAACGAGAATTGAATTCGCATTTAAGACGCTGAGCTTTCTCATCGATGGCCCCGAGGAAGAAGGATGCTCTAGTGGACTATGCACGATGTGTGAAGTCTTTGACAGATGGTACCAAAGAGGGGACTGGGAATTTCCAGCTGAAGTAATTTTTTTTTTTACAAACTATTTAATTGATTTCCAGTAGATTTTAAATCATCCCAAAGGACCTATTTAAACTTAATAAATTCCTTTGAAAAAACAGCAAATTACCCTAAAATCCCTACATGCGCATTTAACTTTCTCCTGGGTCATTGTAAAAAATAAAATTTATTTTCACTCAACTCCCTAATATATTCTGATTTATCTAATTATTCTCCTTTTTTTTTTAAGTAAAAAATCTAAAATAGGTATAATTTCTTTATAATTCAATACTATTTAAATAAAATCTAATATGTTTTCTATTAATTAAGACAGAATCGATCAATAATTGACCAATTTATCGTTTGGGAATAGAAGCTCTCATTATTTTTATAGGCATAAAAAAATTAAAATGAGATATAATTCCTTCTAAATTTAATACAATTTAAGTAGAATCGAATATATTTTTTATTCATCCAATTGAGTACAACTCTTTTTATGTCTACCAATCGATTGAGAGTCATATTAATCAATTGACTAGGTTGAATCGATTGAGAACCTAATATAAATTCTTCTTTACTTTAACTCCATGTTAACTACCTAATATATTCTTATTTATCTAATTATTCTCCTTTTTTAAGTAAAAAAACTAAAATAGGTATAATTTTTTTACAATTCAATACTATTTAACTAGAATTTAGTATATTTTCTATTAATTGGGTAGCTCCGATCGATTGGGAATTGATCGATAATCGATCAATTTATCGTTTAGGAACAGAAACTCTCATTATTTTTATAAGTATAAAAGGTTAAAAATGAGGTATAATTTTTTCTAAATTAAATACAATTTAATTAGAATCGAGTATATTTTTTATTCGTCCAATTGAGTACAACTCTTTTTATGCCTACCAATCAATTGAGAGTCATATCAATCGATTGATTAGGCTGAATTGATTGAGAACCTAAATCAATCGATTGATTTGGTGAAAAAGAATCATAATCAATTTGATAGTAAATATACTAATTTCTAGACTGAATGTGTTGAATTTAAGAAAACTTGTATCTCATTTTAGATTTTATATATCTAAAAAAATAAAAATAATTAAATAAATTGATATATATTAAGGAGTTAAAAAGAAGTTAGAAGTAAAAAAAAAAATTGTATGTAAGGAATGAGAATAAATCGATTGGAATTATACTAACTTCTAATTTGAATGTACTGAATTTAAGATGAATTATATTTTATTTTAAATTTTTTTTATATAAAAAATAAATAAAGAAAATTAATTGCCTATTTTAGATAGAAAAAGAAGATAATGATATGGAATAGAATCAAAAGAGACGAGGGAGAATTACACAAGTTCAGAGAAAACATCCACAGCTGATTTTAGTTCTACTGAAAAACTGCATCAAACTCACATAAGATATCACAATGATTCAGCAACAGAAATGTATAGATTGGGAGAACAGATGCTGATCTTATTTATTATACCACAAAGATCCAAAGAATTTACATCTTTTGTCAAAAAGTCATGGGAGCATACAACAAACACATTCCACTGGTCGACATTAGCCAACTTATATACACCTCCAAAATGCCCTATTTCTTCCAGCAATAATGCATCTTTCATGGACTTGAAATGGTTAAAATAAAACCACTCGCTTTACTTGTAGCTTGTGCTGGACATGATCTCTTAACGTAGAGCTGCTAGCTAGTCCTGTATAAAAACATGGATCAGAGAATTGCTTAAGAGGGCAATAATCTTCTGATTGATGATTTAGGAGCCACTAAAAGGTGTGAGATTTGAGAAGAAAGGTATAAATAAATAAATAAAGATTTAGGAGCACAAATCAATAGCAGAAGCACAACCATGTGGTTGACAGTTGGAGACAAAACTCTAAAGCAACAGCATTACAAGTTCCGGAAGAGTGACATCTTTGTCTAGCTTCATGCCCCTAAATTGACTAGTTCAGGAAGGACTCATATCAAGAAAATGGAAAGCTTGTTTAATGCTGAAGGCTCTTGGGTATGAAAATAATTATTCATTGAATCCCAATTCTCCCAAACTCTTCGTTGGCACATTATGATCAGTTTGTGCTAGCTTTTATTCTGCAGCCAAACCAACTGTAAAAGGTTCTTATCAAATGATGTTGATCTTTGTAAAAGCTTGTGATCAAACAAAGAGTACCATGTAACCATGTTATATGATTATGGTATGCCACCCGAGTATCAACGATAGTCTTAATATGACTGTGCATACCATAAATAACAAGGGGGAGTGACTTCATCTAAGCATATTGACGGCACACTTGACCACAAAAAAGGTCTTTTCCTGGGAGAATATACTGTCTAATTCTTACAAAACTAAAACCATTCCTGAGAAAATGTGATTTATGACTTACCAAACAAGAAGAACATTGAGGTTGGTCAAGCTTCAGCTAACGGCGTGCCACTCCTCAGCGGACCCATGCCAGCCATTATCTTCTAGCACTCAATGCCTTGACAAATGTTAGTGCATTAGAACACACCAATAAAATTTCTCACTCTTATGCAACTCCATCTTTTGTCTCAGACTCAAAGAAGTGTGCAACAGCCGAGTAGAGCTGCTGTTCTTCAAAAGGCTTCGACACATAATCGTCCATGCCACTGCGAAGGCAATGTTCATGTGTTGCCTGAATTACATCGGCTGTCATAGCCAATATAGGTACAGGCCGGTGAGATACACTGCCATAAATCTCTGATGATGCATCACCTGATTTAATCAATTCGTTAACTCTATTTTCCATGTCCCGGATCTTTTGTGTGGCCTCGAAGCTGCAGAAATTTAACTACCATTTACCAGTAGAGAAGATATTTAAAAGTTTGAGAACAAAAAATTAATAAGTTTCTTAAATGAAATGATAGTTGGCAATATATATCCATAAATATATATTGAACTCATTCCTATTTGCATGAGTTATGAAGTAATCCCAAAATGCACAAAGCAATCAATCAAAATAACTAGCAACTGATCAACAAGAGAAGTAAAATTTCAAAACAAGTACTAGGAAATAACCAACGAAAAATTTTAACTTGACTCCATACTACTCATTCTTGCAAGATATGTATCTGGTCACTGAAGCAGAATTGCAGCTTGAGAAATAAGTTTATAGAATAGATGATTGGCTTTGGGGAATAGTGCTCTATGAAATAGTTTTAAAAAGACAAAAATACAGATCAAACACCAGGCTAATCCAATATACATAAATAAAAATCCAAATAGAAAGATAAGCATCTTATTAACAACAGAAAGGAGAAAGAAAAATACCCATCCATCTCCGGCATCTGAACATCCATAAAGCAAGCATCAAAATTGTGAGGAGGCTGTAACCTTCTAATAGCTTCCTTCCCAGAATCTACACATGTAACTCTAGCACCAAACTTTTTTAAAGTACCAGCAGCAACTCTTTGGTTGACTAGATTGTCATCAACGACTAGAATGTTTTTGCCCCTCAGAATACTTTGAAGTGCCACAGGTTTCCTCTTGGTGTGCTGCTGCTTCAGCTCAGTGCCTAGTGCTTTATGAAGACAAGCAATGATCATACTCAAGCGTAGTGGTTTCAGTATGCTATCATCGTAGCCTGCTGACTTTAGGTCAGAAACCTCTGTAGAGGTTAGGGAAGTTGCTATCAAAAACATCTTTGGTTGATGTTCTTGGGGCATCAATGTACCATGTTGTTGGCATTCTGAAAATAGACGAGGAAATGATTTGCCTGAACCCTCACCCCAAGCATCTTTATCAACAAGAACCATGTCTATATGATTTCTCCCACTGCACACCAAAGATTACATGCATCACAAGCATTGCACAGGGTTATGTTTACACTTAACATAACTTGGTTCTGTCTTTCAGAAATTACAGGTTCTCAACATAAAATAACCTGAAAGATTGCAATGTAAAAATTGGAGTGTATTTTACCATTTCTTATATTAATTGAAAAGATAATGATAGGTAGTGTTTTGGACTTCAAAATCTTGATTCTACTAGCAGATATTGTCAATCAGAAGTAATTTGGATTAAGGAGAGCAAGAGAAGCAGAGGATAAGATGGAAGTGAAAAAAAAAACAAGGGAATGACTACAATCATGAATCCAGTTCATCAGTTTAGGCATTCTTGATACTAGTTTAGTTCTAGGCACACTTAAGAATACTAAATGATACTAGTTGTGGAATTTGATTCAATGATATCATTAACAATAATACCTGGTACAGCATGAGTCCAATATGGTCTGAACTGCCATGTCTTGCTTGGTTACGATGTCAACATGTATACCTAATCTTTGCAAATGATACTCAATGACTCTAGCACGGATAGGTCTGCCATCAACAACTAATCCTCTCATGCCTTGAACATTTGATAGAGTTGAGTCAAAATAATGCCTCTTTATGTTGCCCGAACTTTTGCATCCTTCCCTGAATACAGCAGTGAAAGCAAATGTACTGCCAATCCCTGGCATACTAACAAAGCCAATTTCACCTCCCATAAGATTGACCAAGCATCTGCTAATGCTCAGGCCAATTCCAGTCCCTCCATACATCCTTGAAGTTGAACTATCAGCTTGCATAAATGGTGTAAAAATACGGCACTGAACATTTTGAGGTATCCCCACACCAGTGTCTTCAACACTCACAATCAAGTTGATACCATTATTACCTCCAGTTGAAGATTTCAACAATGTGAAATTCTCCCAGATTTCTTGCTTATCAACTACCTGAAATCCACTTAGTGTCTCACAGAGGTCGCCTTCCTTATTCTTTATTTCTTCAATGAGATATACTGAAACAAATATATGTCCTACTTCTGTGAACTGAAAACAAAAAGTATGCTATCTGTAATTAGCTATGAGAGAAAACTTATCTGCTTCCTCAGAGTTATAACTAGCAAGATTAAACAACTTCCTGGAGATGAAAATAACATCAAAGGTTTATACACTACTAAGAAAGCCGTAACCCTTATAAATAAGAAGTATAATCATTGCAATAATACAATATTTATATAAGGCAAAAAATGTAAATAGCTTCTCCACAGCTACTTCTGACCTTATTGAAGATAATTATGTTGGAATTTCTTTCTAATTGTGGACTAATATTAGTCAATAAATGATTCTGGTTTTTAATTGACTAGGCTAGATTAGTTGAACCCAAAATGTTAATCCGTACAATGTGATTCCTTGAGGTAAGGCATCGCCTCATCATGATGGATGGCTTATGTAGGCAGAAAACTCTGATAACTCTCCATGGAAGTTATTTTTTTAGGGTTTTGCATCTACAAAAGAAGGCTAAGCCTCCTCTTCCCTCTCACATTATTTGCCCGGGCCTGTGGAAGACTATTATAACCAAAGAGGAGGAATTGGAAGACCTAAACTTGGTTCATGAAATGCAGAACAAAGGCATAGTTATTTATTTATTATTTTTTATCTTTCTTGTTCTAGATTAGCTAACCCCCCAAATGGGATAAGACTTAGTTGTTATTGGTTGTTGTTGTATTTTCTTGTTCTACATCTTGCATGTGTATTCTCGGCAGAACATGTGCTGACATGTGATATTAGAGTCTCCATGCAAAGATTTAGAACAAGTTTACAGTCTAAAATTTATCATCCATGTCAGGTTCAATCAACTTGTCATTACTTTTTCATGAAGTTTTTTAAAAACCTAACATGTACAAAGTTTTCCTCATCCCCATTAACACAAAAAAAAAAAAAAAAAAAAAAAAAACCTGTGTTATAAAAAGGGGGAGATTGCAACCTCTTGATCTGCATCAGCTGCATCCACCATGGCTATTGCAACTACAAAGTCAGCTAGTGGCCATCCACCATTTGGAAAGGGGCAGTGTCAAATCTTGGGCTAAGCGAAGGGGTGTTGACCTGCCAACTACTTATGTGGAAAGAGCATGGAGCACTGGCTGCATGCAGAGCCCATTTGTTACCCTCATGCTGAGAAAGAGGGTTAGGTTGCATAGGCAATGGTTGGAGCACGCTCACGGAGAGCAACCATCTTGTCCATTAGATGTTGTGGCAGCACTCATGTTGATTGAACAAAGAAGTTTGCTGCCAACTCATTGGCGGCCGCTTGTAGGGCTTGCACCAGGCTGCCCATGCTGAGCAAAAAGGACACTGATTCCTTGTGGTGGAGATGCAGGATGTTGGCGGCAACACATGTAGATTGATCATGTAAGGAACTAGAGTGCTAAACATGCAAAAAGCGCGGCAAAAAATAACTAGTTCCTTTCCAGAAGATCCATGCGAAGGAAAATCATATACTAAGTTTTGTTAAAGGGAGTTACCTTTGTTGCGTAAACGCGAACTCTGGACAGCTTGGATCTCAGCACGATCAAATGTTCGCGCCTCTTTCGGTATCCACACGAATAAGTCTTCCATCTATCTTCACGAACTCAAGAAGTGGAGAAGAAAATCAACCCAACGTTGTGCTAGCAACCACTTTGTTGAGTTTCGGCCAAGTGAAGAGAGGAGAGAAGAAGAAGAGCAAGAACACATTCACATACTCATGAAATGAATCAAAACCCCTTTGTACTCATTCATGAAAATGCCTTAATGTCAATTGCCTTAATTGTCATTAATGTTTGTCTTCATCCAATGCATGAGCAATTCAAAATTGACCACTCTTCATCCAATGCATGATCAATTCTAAATTGACCACTCCTCTTCCTTCATGAATTCAAATTCATCAAATCACTCAATGAGTCTAACTCATTAATCATCAATCCGAATTGACTCAGTGAGTCTAATTCGAATTAGACTCAATTCAATCCAATAGTTGGATCCAATTGAGTCTAACTCAATGAGTCCAATTTGAATTAGATTTAATCCAATGATCCATCATATGAACTTATCTTCAAAACTTGTTATTTGTGTGTGACCTAATAGGTTCTCGTAATGTTGGCAATATCTCTAAAACTATTTTAGATACATAAACAATAAGTGGCATCTAGCAAGGCATCATTGCTATCCAAGTAATGAGAATGTCGAAATCCGACTTAACCTTTTCTGTGTCTATTATCTTATATGGCTCAATCCTTCTATCCTTGATATCTAGATTGATCAATGAGACGTAGACCGTATCATCCTCTTATCAATCTTTGTGTTTCTTGATCTCTAAGTAGACACGCTCAATCAAATAAGCTCAATATTGCATATTGACTTATTTGAGCATGATCATGCATTCTTGTGTCCTACTAATCAAGGGCCCACAGATATCATAAAAAATCATATGAAAGGGATAGATCCCATCTACATCACTCACATCCCTCTGCATAACTTATTGCATACCCGGTGATGGACTTTATAGTGCACCCTATTACAGGTGACGTTTACCGATACCAAAGTATACAACTCCTTATGTAGAGAACCATAGTGACTTCAGGTCTAAGGACTATTCATACCAATAGTCACATGAAAATGTTTATGACACTCATATAACAATCCACGAAGCATTCTCATGGCGGGTCATTTAGTACATATTCTCTAATATATACTCTTGTGTCAACCTGATATCTCATATCCATGATTTATGAGATTAAGTTATCCATTGACCTACATACTAGTCTCAACGTATTAATATTGTCCTTGTATATTAATGCTTGATTAGAAATAGTTAAGAGCAGCATTCTATATATCTACAATATCTCAGTATCAATTCAACCAATTGATATGTTATAAATTAGAACTTACTACCCTAGGATATTACTATACTTATTCATTCGGCACTGAATTAAAGTAAATATAATAACCAACTTTGTCTTTTTATTAATTAATAAAATATGATAAAAAAATGTCCTATCAATTATCTCATAATTGGTACTAGGCTAATACTAACAGATCGCACAATAGATTATGCTTGTTTATGACAAGAATTAGGATCCACGACTACTTCATTAAGGAAACAATAGTTAGGCTCTGTCTAGGATAGAAGGGAAGATCAACTTCTCCATATAAGGTTTGGAATATTTTTGGTTGGCAGAAACAACAACAACAAGTCTTTCTACTATTTTGATTGTGATAGAGAATAATGATCCACTTGTCTATGCACAACTAAGCTCACAAACAAAGGAAATGACATGATGAAATAGCTGCTTAATAACTGGGTGCATTTAAGAAACACATTTTCTTTGATAACTCTAACTAATAACAGAATCTCTAGTTTTCTATCATTCCGTTCTAACAAATATGAGCTGGATCATCAGGTACTAGGCCATACTGTTCAGTAAAATGCCTGATTCTGGCATACACTATAGGCTGATTTATCAGTGTAAGGCATGCAACTATGCAAATATTAATGATCCATGCTCTTGATTGTGAAAAACCTCCAAAATAGATGTACTTATCTGTAATAAATACTCATGTAATAGAAGCAGTTGGAGAAAGGGATTAACCTTCACTGAGTTTCCAACAAGATTTGTAATAATCTGCCTGAACCGTCCAGGGTCTCCAATCAAAATCTCTGGAACTTGTTCAGATACATACACAGCCATCTGGTCACCACAAGGATAATAATCAACGGGATAAGAAACAGAAGTCACAAAAGGGGTGGCAATCAGAAGTAGTAAAGGGTGTGAAAACATTTGATGTTATCAGAATCTGTTGAGAATTGATACCTCTATGCCTTTAGCTTGAGACTTGTCAGAAAATAGAGATAATATATTATCCAGAACATCACGAGGATCAAAAGGAACAGCCTCTAGCTCAAGTCTGCCAGATTCTATCTTAGCCAGATCAAGGACCTCATTTATTATAGCTATTAGAGCCTTTCCGCTTGATTGAGCAGTCATTGCAAAATCTTTCTGGGTTGGATCAAGTTCTGTGTCCATCAGCATCTGTAGCATACCTAATTTCAAGGGAAGAAATTCTTAATGGCATTTTCTTCTAGATGCAGTTCCAGATAAACAAAAACGAACTACAGAGACCATAAGAATAGAATGAATGATGTTAGGGTTTCAAAAGTGTCACAAACCTAAGACACCATTCATTGGAGTCCTGATTTCATGTGAAACTGTTGCCAGAAACTACAATGAAAAAGTATGATACATCAGTTCGAGGATAAAAATAAAGCAACTATCACACGAAACGAAAAAAATTCTAAGAGTGACACCACAACTGATCCACACATAATAGATTTATCACAATACATATTAAGTTATAGAGAATAAGACACCTGAGATTTTGCCACATCAGCAGCTTCTGCTTGGACTTTCAGCTCTCTCATTTGACGATAATCATATTCCACCTCCTCAATACGGTTTAGAGTGGCATGAAATATATGTCCCACAAGGAGAACAATTACAGCAACCCCTACAGACATTGCTATTGCTGACCAAGGCAGTGGACGCTTGTGCTTGAATCTAGAATGGAACAACTTTTTCATTTAAGAGACCAATAGTTTTCTCTAACAATAATGATAATATTACTTTATATTAGGATAGGCACCTGCAATGCATTTCATGCTTACGGGTGGGGTCCCCAAAATCAACATTGCTAATATACGTCTCGCCAACGCCAGCAGCATCAGGACCATACATCCTAATTGGTGCAGAAACATTTGTTGTGTCATATAAATTAACAACAATGGTTTGCTTGCTGGCGAGCTGATGAAGAAGTTTATCCACCAAAGATGGGATATCAAAGGATGAACCAAGATATCTGTTTGAGAAAAATATTTTTAGAAATACAAAACTAGAGTAGGAAGAAAAAAGAGCATTTTGCTGATTTTCAAAAACAAATAACTGACACAACATACCCTACAGTGGCACTAATACGTTCTTCTGGTGTAGCATTTGGAGGCAGGCTAGTGTTGTACACTGCAAAAGTAAGCACCACACCAAGATGATTGGACTTCAAAAGATTGAAAGGAGAAGTCAAGACACCCTTCCCACTAGCCCTTGCTCGTAGTATGTTCTCACGGTCTTGCTGTTAAAAATAAAAGAAAAATATTAACTCAATAAAGCAACATCGTTCATGATTAATTCATTGATATAAAGCAACATTCAACATATTTTGCATATATTAAAAACAAAAAATATTAACTTGATAATGCAACATTGTTCATCATTAATTCATTGATATAAAGCAACATTCAACATATTCTGTATATCATAAACTCAAGTTCTTTGTTGCTCCATTTATACATTAACAAACTCCATAATTGTTTAACAAGCACAAGATATGAGGTTTGGGTTAGCAACTATAACAATCAATTATATAATAATGAAATGTAGAAGTAGCATTACTAAAAAGAATATGCTATTTAAGGTTTATGCTTTCAAGTTGTTTTAAAAGATTCAACACTGAAACGTTTCAGGTCTCAGTCCATGCGTGATGCTAGTTAGGAGGTTTGGCTGGTTAAACCAAGATTGTTGACTTATGCACCAACATTGAAATATCCACTACTGGTTGTCACCAAGAAGAGGCAAATCAAGAGTGCTTGCCCGAGGGAGGAAGGGGACAGAAGCGTTATGAGGCCAAGAAGTGGGAGGATCCTACATTATGGTAACAATTAGAGGTAAGGTTTAACAGATTTGAGATGGCAAGGGATAAAGGATTGAAGAAGAAGAAGAAGAAGAAGAGACAAAGGCTGGTGATGTGCATGAGTGAAGAGTATAAGATAGATGAGGAAATATATATAAAGAATATGAGTAGAAGATGAGAGTTGCAGAGATGAGGATGTTAAGGTGGATGTGTGGACATACGAGGATGGACAAAATAAGAAATGAGAGCATTAGAGAGAAAGTCGAAGTTGCATCTATTGAGGAAAAACTCCGAGAGACACGTTTAAGATGGTACGGACATGTACTTAGATGACCAATAAATGCTCCAGTAAGACGATGTGAAACTATAATAAACATGCATATCAAGGAAGAGGAAGACCAAAGAAGACTTGGTTAGCAACAATAAAACAAGATAAAATTTATTTATATATAGATGATGATATAATAGGAGATAGAGCTCAATGGCGTAAAAGGATTCATGCAGCCGACCCCACCTAGTGGAAAAAGGCTTGGTTGTTGTTGTTGTATGAGTAATTGAATAAAAAAGGACAAGAATGGATTTTGACAACTTCAACAGGTACACCATGGTGCACCAGACAAGGTCCAAGTAATAAATACAGTTGAGCTCAGTGCAGAGTAGTATCTAAAACACTGCTAAAAATCAAATTAAGAAACTGTATCAATACACTAACTTTTTGGATGTTTTTCTTTATTTTATACATAGTATTTTTCATATATGTCTTATGATTTTCACTGTAAAGGAGAAATCCTACTACTGCATTTCTTAGTTTTTCACTCTACTTTGTCTGCTTTACTTAATCATACCAACATACCTTGATTCCTTTACCTACGTTCTATTTAATCATGCATGACTACAACATGCTAATTATTTTTAATAATATGTCCTCAAGAACACATAGTTGCTGCAGTTATTGCTATTTCCTTAGTTCTTTAGTACTGGGCATTAAGACAATGTGAATTGACCACAGCAATTCTTAAATATAACAAAAAGAACAAATTACCAAGTGCATGTACTCAAGCTTATCTTGCATCACCAGCCATATGCATCCAACATATGATGTACTTGAGCAAGCAAAGGCAGAAAGAAGATAGCAAACCAGAACCAGATTCTGCTCATGTGAAACATGCCGAACTATAACATTAAACCTTGATGACAGAAAGCATTGATCTTGTGACTTTAAGATGATGCAACTAATGCTTATAACAGTTGATTAGGCATTCATATTCATGAATATGTTAAGAAAAAACAAATTATAGTATAATAGAAATGGAAGACATAAAATACCAGATGAAACTGGATATTCAATATGACAACAATGCAATGGTCTTAGGAAGTCACCTTGCCAGACATCATATCAATTGATACTATGTGTGATACTGTCTCTTGTGATAATATAACTGGTGCATATTCATCTTGAACAGGAGAGGGGTCAAGCTCCTCAGGGTTGTAGTCATCCTTAACCAGGGATTGATCTTCAGTCTCCATCTTTTTGATCCTCCATCCATGCTTCTTCTCAAACTCCTCCCTCTCTGCATGTAATACTCTTAAAGCATAAGCAACACCACTCATCAATGGCCTCTCAAATGCAGTTCTTCCAGTGTACTCTGCAAATGTTTGCTGCATAAGCATGTTAATGAGGTTACGTAGTGAAATACTTAATTTTCTTAACTATGCTGCTGGATCTATGTATCGCTTTCATGTAGGAGGATGTATATCAGAACATGAATTCTCTAAATCATGTACTTCAGAAAAGTCTCAGTAGGTCTCACAAAAGCTAACTATCATGCCAAAGTATACACATAACTAGAGAAAGGATGTTCTTCAAAAATTATATATATACTTTTCAAGCATAAGGTCAGTTGATTGTTGATTCCAAAAGAAACATGGACAAGAAAACTGCACAACATGCAAATGGGACAAAGCTAATGAATTCAATAGCAAGTTTCATCTTACAATAGCAATTAATAATTCAAACTTAAGCATGACACCAGTGATGTCTAAATACCTGATCAATTGCAGAAGGTTGCTTCCCATGATGGAAAGTTGAGACTAGAATGGCTAAAGCATGTACATGATTCATGCTCACATTAAACTGATCCTGCAGCATCCGAGCTCTCTCATCGCACATGCTAACAAGAGTCTCTTTCATTCTCTCAGTAATTGTTGCATTCATATTAACAAATATCCACAAGGAGATTGAAAGGCCAAGTAGGATGCCTAGAATCAGGAAATTCTTGCTCCATCTGCGTGATCTATAATGCTTTTGCAACTGAAATTGTTTATTTAAGGACTTCGTAAATACTCCAAAAGCAAATCCCCCAGAGAAGAAACCTATAGCCACTATAGGCTGAGAACGTATGCCATACAAAGTTCTAGAAAATACTCTCACTTGATCCAGTGAAGATTTTGCCAATTCTCTCTCATATGGCATAGTTTTGGAGTCCTACACAAGAGGCAAACAGATTGGATAGTAAATATCCTTAAAATTTGTCTGTTTAACAAAAAAGTCTAAATTGTATGGCAATGACCATTCAGAGCTCAATGGTACAAAAATAAACTAGTTTGAGAAAAATGTTTTGAGAACTTTCTGGTGTTGTTAGTTAAATTGAAAAGATTCAATGGAGAATATATTTCAATCAAAGTGGAACATCTTTTCAATTATCAACTTGGGAAAGTGACCTCTGAAGCTAGAAGGCATCATGCTTGAACAATATATTTCAAAATAACCTAAAAATTGATTTTACTGATTTGATTCAGTCAATTTGATCATTCTATATCAATGATGATGCCATATGATCCTATAAATATTTTATATTAAAAAAAAAATAGTTTTTAACTATTAATTAATCTATTTGTTCCTTTATAAATGTTTGTTTTATATCTAACTATTTCAATAATTTATTAAATTGTTTATGCATTTTTAGTATTATTTTTATAAAATATTTTACTAATCATCATTTCTTAATAATTTTTAATAAAAGGCAATTCCATGCACAAAACTCCCCCCAAATGCGAGGTCTTGGAGAAGGGTCAGACCACATCACTAGATAAAACAACAACTTTACCATTGTGTCAAGGCTCTCCTTAATAATTCTTAATAATAAACGATAATTTGCTGCAAATAATGTAACAAGAATTATTACAAATATTTCATAATAAAAAATATGATCAAATATAATTTGATGCTCATATTGTTATATTTGGGAAGAATAGTGCTAAATTTAGCCTTAGACTACATTCAACAGCATAATACTCTATTCTCATTGAAATTAGTTAAGGCATCGAGAGACAAAAGGTGCAAATTCTATAGCATGCTATATGGCTACCATCCCATCCTTTGCATCTTCTTTATCTATTCATCTTGTCTAGCCACTAACATAAGTATTTATTATTTCTGGAAGGAAAATGTCATGGAGAAAACAAAAGGCAAAAATTATTCACAGTCGTAGAACATAGGTTGATGGAACGCTTTTTAGTTATACGTTTGTATAATATAGGCCAGGTGGGGGAAATTATCCTTAATATGCTAAGGTAGATAGGTCATTATCCTTGAGAATATTGGACTGCTTAATCTTAATTGGGCCAATGGGCACAATGTAAATTCTCCCTCTACTTCAAGGTAAAAACGTAAGAAAAAAAGGAAAAAAATCTCCCACATTTTGCATGTTTCTTAGAAATTTATATAATTGGGCCAATGTGCACAATGTATAATGTAGGCCTGGTGGGGAAATTATCCTTAATATGCTAAGGTAGATAGGTCATTATCCTTGAGAATACTGGACTGCTTGATGAATCTTAATTGGGCCAATAGGCACAATGTAAATTCTCCCTCTGCTTCAAGGTAAAAATGTAAGAAAAAAAGGAAAAAAATCTCCCACATTTTGCATGTTTCTTAGAAATTTATATATGATCACAAAACAAGTATGCAAAATTTTATGTTCTGAGTGAAATTACAAAACAGTTTGCAAACCTTTTGAGATGTTGCACCTATGGTTGTTGAAGGCATAATTTTTTGGGGGGTGATACATGACAGAGATGATTCTGTAGAGTTTATGCAACCAATTTGAATTGAACACCTCCCACCAAAGAATATGTTTCTCCCTATCAGGTCCTGCTGGCCTTGGGTATGGTCCATTTCTGAATTTAGTGCTATTAATGTTTGCAGCAGCTTACTGCCTAGCTTTGCATCAGATACAGATTTGTTCATGCACTCAAAGAATCTTCCCTATGACAAAATATGAAAATGAAGATCAGGAGAAGAATCCATCTTAGCAATATGACTGTACTCCTGAGCAAATACACATTGTGAATTTTCTAAAATAGAAAGCTGGATGGAAACAAATGTTCTCTTGCAGAAATCATATTATTTCTTATAAAAGCTTCCTCTTAACCATTCCGAATATGACTTATCAAACAACCTGAGATTATATAATTCTCATGAATAGTATTTTTGGATTTCTCATCTTCGTAAATCTACTGTATAGATGTAAAAAATATCAATGAACTCAAAATTCTTATGCTTTTATCGAGTTGTTATCTAACTTGTTCTTTTATAAATTAGGTAAGCTTGCATGTCGATAGATTTCAATACATTGGAAATAATTAAGGACACAATCAAAAGGACTGCTTGAATTACCAAAATTTGACTATCTAATTAAGGTAGATAACTATGTACTTTGATCAATTTGCAAAGTTTACACCAATACATTGGTTTTGTTTCTCAGCAGCATGTCCTAGAGTTTGTCTTCGAGTAACCCTTTTAGGCAATGTTCACAAAACCAAACCAAATATTGAATTGGCAGCACTACCTATTTGATTCAATTGTTTGAGTGGAAATTGATATTATAAATATGAATAAATTTTTTACAAGTAAAATATTTATATTAATTAATAAAAAACTCACACATTATTAAACATAAAAAATTAGAACTTACAATTAAATAAATGATATAAACAATATATTCAAATTCATGTGTACTGCAAATTATTAAAAAAACACGTTGTCAATGTTCTAAACTATGACATTTATGTCGTGGGTTTAACTTCATGTTAGAGTTTTAGGTTACCTCGAAATGCAGTATTTCTTTCTCAGATTCAACATATTGATTCTACTGGTTTCCGGTTCAACTGGGTTTTGCTGGGGTTTTCCTTTTTCAATTTTCCAGCTTGATACATCAAAAAACGCATTGGCATTTGCTTACTGATAAATAAGGTAATCCTAGGATCTACTTCTCGTCATAATAAATATATAAAAACTGATAAATATTGATCCAAATGGAATTGTGCTACAAGTTGCTAAATGAAATAGTTTCCTTAAGGCACACTCCTTTTGATAACTACAATTGGAGTTCAGAAATGCCAAAATAAAATTAATCAAAATTTTCATAGCATCAATAGGCCAACTGAAAAATCTGGCATCATGCAGTCTGATAGATTACAGAGTGATCTCAAACATATTATAATACACAAAGGCATATTTACCAAGTAATATGTGTTTCAGTATCAAATTCAATGAGAGAAAGTTGATGCAAAAACATCAAGTTTTCCCTTGATGAAGAAACTCAGGATCTTTTCATTTAACAGTCAAATAAATATAATATATCCGTTCATTTGTACTCTTGTTGCTTAATTTTTCAAAATAGGATTAATTTTAGTACCACTCCACTAAGAATCAATCTCAAAGGTAAATAAGGGAAACATTAATCGGCTCCTTCTTCTGGCCAATTTCACTAAGGTAAATAAGGGAGTGGGAAAAAACTACCTTAAAAATTGTCCGCAGAATTAGTTTCCATCCTCTAGTGTAGACTGATCCTAAGGAAGGGTTGTTAGACTTGTCCCCCACGTGAACTCCTATTCCTTGGTTCATCACCTTCCCCTAGCTCACTCATTGTTCCTCCCTCGCATCTCTACACAGTTCTCTTTGGATGATAAGTAAATACCCTTGTTTTCAAGAAGCAGGCAACTGATATATCTTTGCTTCAAAAAATTCAGCTCCACATCACTCTATTTTGGTTGGTCATATCTGGAATCTGATTTGGTAGCTTGTTCCAACAGCATAGTGGATGGATTAGTTCACCTCAAATAGATTTCTAGTTGAATCTTTGCCTCCATCATCTAATTGCTATAGAATTTCCTGCACATCTTAGATCTGAGCTGACTCATGCATCCACTTCTCTTTTGTCTCCATCGATATACTGTAAACGAACAACAGTAGCAGTGTGGAACTCACCTTCTCCAGGTCACTTCAAGAGAAGTTCCTGTTCCCTTTCTTCCTTCTTCCAGCACATATTGTAGTCTACTGCATGCTACTGTATATGTCGCTTCAGGAGAAGCCCACTCGAAAAATTTGTTCTTGAGACGTCTGTATTTCAGCTCTCTTTGTCGACAGTCTAATCTGAGATACAAGGATCATCATTTGTATGTTCCTTTCAAAGTTTCATTTCCCCATCTGTGAGTATTGTGTTTTGAGTTTCATTACTATCGTGTCTAATCTATGTTCCCCTTATGAAAATTTCTCTACTTTATTTATCAAACTAAAAATAGATAATATCTATGCTCTAGGTCGAGGGGCTTTAATGGAGTTAGTAGGTGTTGTGCATTGAGTCTCACATTGGTATTCCTAGGTTCAAGGTTTTATCATGAATCCTATATACACCTATGTAATATATATCTTTAAAAGATTCAATAGAATTTTTCTTTCCCTTAACAACAATTTTAAAAGTGCAAGGATACCCATTGTATAGTAGTT
The DNA here is from genome assembly GCF_018446385.1 of Zingiber officinale. Classification (NCBI taxonomy): domain Eukaryota; kingdom Viridiplantae; phylum Streptophyta; class Magnoliopsida; order Zingiberales; family Zingiberaceae; genus Zingiber; species Zingiber officinale. The sequence goes on from NC_056006.1 coordinate 84,002,735, forward strand.
TGCATCCCCTAGTTGACCTGTTCTGCCCTATCAATCCAAATAACATCGGTTTTGCGTTCACCTAAAGTGATAAAATGAAATAAATCAAAGTGATCTGAAAATTTTCTAAGTTCATGTCTGAAATGGTAATTAACAGATTAAACATGTGAACCTAAAGCCAAGTCAAATATGAAGCTCATGCCATGCCTCCAGTTCATCCTAGTCAACCAAGACCTTACTCTAATAAATTTTATATCGCAATGTACTCCCAAATCTGGATTTGAAGAACATTATCATCACTGAGTAAAAAGTTAACCAAAACACTTAGTATAGAGTATGGTACTTAGTCCAGCTTGTGCTACTGCAGTTAACTCTTAAAAATAAATCAAGCCATCAACATCAAAGGTTATCAAAATAGTTCCACAGATTCAAATGATGAATAATCTACAAAATACTAATTAAACTTTCTCAGCAGCAATAGAAGCTTTTCATGGAGGGACATATGTAAGTTCTTTGATTTGCACATATCAGATAAGCATCTAACAAACACACAAATAAGTAATATATTTCTTTCCTTCCATGCCTACAAGGAAACAAGATGAATGGAATAGAGTGAAACAAGTAAACTTTTCATTCCCCTCCTATTTCCTTTCCTCCAAGTAAACAAAGCATCACTGACCACTGGTGAGCAAAATTACAAAAGGCAGAGTGTACCTGATCCAGTGAGGAGATCAGCAAAGCCAAGGCCCGCAATTGATCTGATCTGGAGTTGAATCGATCGAACAGCATCTTCTTTATTGGATTTCGCAAATCCCTAAACTTCTCCAAAATCCCGGAGTTCCCCGGCTTCCATAATAACCACATCGAGCAACTGACGCAACAGAGAACAGATAGAACCATCAACACGTTTCTCGACCTTACAAAACTCTTGCTGTACCGGTCACCAGCAAAGGCGACCCTTTTCTTGGCCATCCTTCAAAGGATTCGCCTCACGAAACTTCAAAAATGGCAGAGGAAGTTGCAGAATGGTATTGAAGGACAAAGCCAAACAGCCACCCAGTCAAGATGCGAACTTTCCAGAAGAAGGTTTTCGAGATGAGACAGTGAGACGAACGCAGCCAGTCTTTCGGAGAAGCACAAGGGCAGGAGGCAAGATCTTCCTCTTCTTGTGTCCTTCGCAACCTTCAGGTCAAAGACAAGATCTTGGAACACATCCCACATGTCTGGCCACAAAACGAAACCAGATCCAAAGTGAGGAGGGCACTGACGCTCTCATGTCAAGCAGTTCCACATGACATGGCAGCTCCCTCCTCCTACTCTTTTTCAGCTACTCACAATTCCCAATTTGCCTCTGCCTTCACTGCATCCAGCCCAGGGATCCATCAAGACCACACCTTTTCGAGAAGCCACTCAAGGAGAAGCCCAGAAGGCACATGGATTTCATCAGAGGAAGAAGATACAGGAAAAAGACGGTTCCTGCTTTATTCTTCTTTGCTTCTCTCGAACACCCCTTATCCCTGCCCAACCCCTAAATCACACCACTACACAAAAAAGGTCCAATAATAGAATGATCCCAGAAAGACTACCTTTGTTCTTCCTCTATCTAGCCTGAAACCATCAAACAAGCTAAAATGAACAGATCTTCAACAATGGAACTGCAATAATAATAATAATAATAATAATAAAAGTCTCTCTCTCTTCGGTGTGTTTTTGTTCTTTTCTTAGCTTCTCAGCCTCCTCTCTCTCCACTGCTCAACCCACATCATATATGGTGATGCGATGACCTCGTGGGTCATTCGAGACAGTATAAGGTGGGAGTTATTATAATGAGACCGTCGAATCAAAATTCAGTGGCAGTGGGAGAATAAATTTTTTATTCTTGTATCTCATTTGATTTGTCCCATACTAAGTCAGGTATTATAATTTATCTTTCTCATAATGACCGTGAATCCGATCGATGACCCAGTGGGAGCCCGGAGGACGAGGACTTCGCTTTTTTTGCTTCAATATATGGTGATGCGAAGCATATTTGTTAATGGTTTGATGCTGCATCATTATCTCATCATCTGTTGGGACTGACACGGGAGTGCTATTAATACAATAGGAACAAAATATCTAAATACAGGAAGAGACCAGCATGACATGGGGATGGTAATTCAAGAGGAAAAAGAATCAGAACAAGGCTATGTTTCTTTCATGCATGTCTTTCCTGACAACTGATGTGACAAAAAATAATTAACTTGTTTTTTCATGTGGAGGGAGAGGAGATGGGATCAGACACCAAACAGAGATAAAATGTAATATTTTTCTCATGTTCTGGACGCTTGTAAAATTATGTAATTATCCTCGGATAAAGTATTAAGTTGATTTTAAGTTTAAGGCTAAAATGATTATGTGGACTTGATTTGTTCACTAATATTCAATTGAAACAGTTATGTTATTTATCATCATCCTTTCATAGTTATTATTATAATAGAGACTCGATTTATTCATCTAATATTTATATTATAATAATTACAATTTTATATGAACTATAATATAAAATTATCTTATTCAACATTATTCATATTGTAACAAGTAACTATAAATTGTAGTTGTCATAAATAGCTAGTTAGGTTTCATAACTATTAAAATATAAATTTATCTTATTTATATAATTGACCGACTAATTTAAAATTTAATATGCATAATAACAGATAATAATATTGAATAAGGTATGTAAAGATAATCATTTTATAAGAAATCGATAAGATGACTTTTACATGGCTCAAAAATTAAAAAAAAACTTTTCAAAAAAATAGCTTATAACACAATTAAATTTTTCCCGTGAATAAGATGATTTTAGACATCAGGGTGGGGGACCTGTTGGCGATTGCCCCTACCAAATTTATATTTTTCCTATGTTTAACTCATAATTAGTTGGATGTCTATTTATAATTACAATATAATCGAAGCCAACATAGTAGGTGATACATTCATTTCAAATATTTTCGTAATCTATTCCTAAATTATATAAAGAGAAATAAATTATAAAATTAATTTATAGTTAATCATCAAGTGATAAAAGATGATTCGCTTAAGATTTATAGTTGACTATCAAATAACTAAAGAATAAGAGGAATCTTTTTATATGAGAATATGCATCCATTTTGAAAATTGATGTTTTATTTTATTATAGTAAAATTATTAACCTCTAACTAATTAGATAGAAGCCAACATGAACAGAGGAGAAAGAGAGACAATATCTGGCCATATTAGACTTTGTTTATTTGCTAAAAAATAATCTATTTGTAGAAAAATTACGAAACATAATATTAACATGCTAAACTGTCATTTGCACACTGCTAATGCTAGTGGTGTAGCTAGGATTTTCACTCAGGAAGGACAAAGTGACGGAGTTGGCGAACGATGACGGTGATGCTGACAGCAAACAACGACGTCGGCTGAGCAAAATAAATCAATCAAGAAAATTTCACCTCAATTAAAAAGTATTTTTTTATGGAGCGACATCGAAGCGACAGCGTTAGCCAAGTGAAGATGTTGACCATGTAACAAATGACAGTCACGATGGTAACAATCTGTGTGTAGCGATAGTGACTTAGGCTATAACGGCAGCGACATGTCACGAAAGATTTTGTAGGTAAAATTAGAGTTAGTAAAAAGAATATGAAAGAAATTAGAGGAAGAAAAAAATGAAAAGAGGAAAATAAAAGTTCGCAATTAGAGGAGGAAGAAGAAAAACGGACAGAGAAAAAAATTGACTTGGGAAAAGAGGAAAATGGGTTCGCCTGAAAGAGTTTTAATTGGAATTTTTTTGCTAAAAAGATGAGAAAGTTTCAAAATTTATTACTATATCTTTTTTAAAAATTTTTCCCCACCGTATTAATATTTTCCTTGAATTTCAAGGGGTGCGACCGCACCCCCTAAGCCTTATATAGCTACGCCCCTGGCTAATCCGGCAGATGGTTAGCGTTCCAGTGTACCATCTCTGTTAACCATTCATTCATTTATATTACAATATATTTATTCTTCGTACGTAGCAGCAGCATGCCGGGGCAGGTGAGAGATGTCGAAGAAAATGCCAAGATATTGTGCAGCTATTTGTGTGCTCCTTAAGATTCCTTGAAGATCAAACACTCTTTCTTCATCATTTGTAACAATTCTCCCTTGCTAAACCCCAATTAGAATTCAGATATCGAGTAACTTTCAAGGGCAAACAAGATGTTTCAGCAACTCAATTTGGCCTGTCGTGGAACAAAAGTTCCAAGAGGCACAAGGGTGAGTGGCAGGGCCAGCTGCTGTATATAACAAGATTGCAACCCTAAAGCCATTGTAGCCACCATCATGAGGCCTAAGCTGATCCAGTGTGTTAATGGCCACTGCAGCTGACTGAGGTGAGGAGCATCCGTTGTGTCTCCTTTCCTTTCCATGTGGTGCCAAAACTTTTTAGGGTTGACTTTGACCTTTTGGTGTACTCGAGGACTCTTATCTTGATATACAAAACGGAAGGGGGGCCGGCCGTCCACTGACGAGCACAGTGGAGATAGTGCTTGGATTTGCATGATCCAAGATGTTGTCATTCTCACCATCATGATGGCATTTGTTAAATGGACCAGCTTTCATGATGAGCAGTGCTGCAGTTCAAAATCAGAAGTCGTGTTGGTTGGCTTTGGTATGAATAAAAATATTCAAGAAAAAAATGGGCTGGTTCTTGATGGAGTATATTCATGTTTGTCCAACACCATTCTCCACAGCAAACCAGCAATGTGTACATCACATTGTTAGTAGGTTTTTAAAAAAAAAAAATCTGGGTAACCTTTATCCAATAATCTTAGCAGTGAATGGTCTTTCTCTAGTTCGCCCATCGATAAATTCAAAAGCACAATGTACTCTACATGGTAGCTCAGCAGACCCAGTAGTTCGAGCACCGATGATGTAATATTGTCTTATTGGAAATCAAATCCTAGATGCGTGAGTATACTTTCAAGCTTCGCATGATTTGGTAAAAGTCTTTTCAGGACGATCTAATGGTTAGCACATAAAATATTATCATCATAAGGTTTAGGGTTCGAATCTCGTCAAAGTCGAGATAAATATTTCTCTTATGTACTAGTTACTGTTCCAAAGACTAGTAATCGTCCGTAATTTACCTCTTCCGTATTGGTTCTAGGACGGATTAACAAATACACTGGGGATAGCGTATTCACCTTTTGATATCATGATTTGACAAAAAGTCATACATTGACTTGGACGCATCACATGACTGATCCCATAGTTATTTGTAAAAAGGTAAATAAGAAAATTAAACACACCACTATATGAAAGGATATTTCTCCCAACTTTACAAAAAAAAAAAAACATCCCTTATTTAATTTAGCAATTTGATTATATGGTAACTAACTGAGTCATTTCTCCTTATTTTACCATTGCATTGTGAAACTTGCAATTGTGCACTTGAGCATTTTCTCAATTTCCCAAATATTTTGATCCTCCCAAATATTTCAAGATCGAGTTTTCGTTTCAGTAAATTAACATATGATTTTTTTAATGAACAATTGATCTAAAAATACTAGATTGATAGACATCCATTATGAATGCTTCTTAATTTATCTTAGTAGATAGTAGAAAATTTTTATGATATCATACCGATCATCCTAAAATTAATCAGTACAACTTTACAAAAATCTAAAGAGTGGACTTAGACAATCTTACAAAACTCCATCATCATTTCACTTATTTATTTATGTTATCACCAACCGACTAGTGGAAGCAAAGTTCAAGTTGAGATGTTGTAAGGTATTGTAGAATATATAAGGGAAAAGAGGTTGAAGTTGAAATCGAGATGGTGTAGAGTTTATGCAACAGTGACAGTTATATGAGCACAACAAGAAAATAGTTGAAAGTGATCTATCTAGCCGTAAGCTGTAGATTAGAAGGGAAGATATAAGCAAGTGAAGATAACATGTTTATATGCACATAAGCAAGTGAAAAGAACATGTTTTATATGCATAATGCATAGATTCCAACTCAAGTCAGAGAAAGGCATCAGCCATTTTTCCCTTCACTGCTGGCTCAATCAACTTCACAAAGGTGAAAAGGACAGCAGGAGTAGATGTTTGACAGCAGGCAAAGAAATCAATGTTAAAGAATGAAAATAGAAAAGCAAAACGAAGTTGAAAGATAGAGAATTAATTAGCTGCTGTTGCTAAGGAAAGGGATAAACTGCTGGAAGAATTTAATGGAAGAATTTAGAGGAGGTTTTCTTAATCACGAATCCTAAAGCAAATTCTAACAAACCTTATGAATTCTAGAAAGATTTATTTTACAGCAGAAATTAAAAAAAAAAAACAGACAAGAATGTATGCATATAATAAGTCCAATATTATAATCAGTCCATCGATAATAACATAATTCAGATTAATAGATTCTACCTTATATAAACTCAAGTTCAATAACATAAACCCGTAATTAATGGATTACAAATTCATTCGTAATGACATAAAACCGTGTTACAAAACAACATACAAGCCTACCAAATAGCGAGATAAAATCTAACAGAATTATTTAGCGTTTGTTCAAGGGGTTGGCCTCAATACAAGATCAGCAATGCAGCACGGGGTTCCAGCCTGCTCAACACATGGTGCCAAAAAAATAAAAATTTCAAGTTAAGAATTTGTAGAGGAGATTTTTAGTTTGGGATAATTTTTTTTTATTTTTTAGATGAAGAGTACTATCCGCGAAAATTTTCACTTCTATACATCAGTTTTGATAAAGAAATACAAGGATTATGGATAAAAAATATTCAATCAATCACATTTTATTGAATTATTGCCATTGGTTTTGCATCGCAACAAATTACTAATGATTAGTTTCAGCTCTACAAACTGCACGAGCAGTATTGATCATACTTTTCTATCAAAGGAATGTAAAGAGTAACATGATAGGATTAGATTGTGATTCCAAAAAAATTTCACACAATATGATCAATATATCAATCTAAACAAGCAAAAACCAGTGCAGTGATCACATCCATGAAACCTTAATGGTACTGTCGATGAGCATTTGCTTAGCCAGCTACATGTTTTAGAAACTAAACAGACACTGTAAATTTTAATCTAGACAAAAGAGCACCTGACCCAGAATCCACACTGTAAATTGAAAATCAAAAGCCAATTCAGGCAGAACAAAAAAACACAAAACAAGCAAGAGATAAAGAACATATCATGCAAATTCGACAGACGATAATAACAGCGTAACATCAGTACATTAAAGCATTTTTTATCTAAGCAACTCATATTATTGTCTGATTATCTTGTGAACAGACAGAAAGTGTTTCTTGGTCATTGCTTGGAACTAAACTGACCAGTTAAAGTACGAGCTCTTGAGTTAACCATAGAACTTCACTCCATAAGATCAGAAGAATGCCCTGCTTCCATAAAAAACTCTGGAACCATTGCTCTTTGGAGTCGGCATCGTCTTCTCAGATCCTGAGCTACCATTCTCTTGAGTCGGACCTGAGTTACCATTTTCGGAAGCTGTGCTACTATTATCAATGTCCATAGGAAGTTTCAGCTTGGCCAATGACTCTGTAAACTGCTGCATACTTTTCATGTACATATCAACAAAGTCCTGCTGAACAACTGGTTGCTCTGGAACGTCTATCTTGATAATAGGCTTGAAGAATGCATCATCTGATGCTGCTCTAGAAGAATCGACCTCAGCTTCCATAGATTCGAGACTTTTGACATTTGGCCTCGGCGATGCTGTGGATGACAATGGATCAGAGGAAGCTGGGAGCACCACAGTCGATTCAGTGGTCGAGAAACTGCTTGCTGCAGTATCACGTTTAAGATTTCCAATGGAATCATGACTATTGGCGGTGGAGAAGCTCTCCACTATGCGCATCCCTGCTTCCTCACCGGCGCAATTATCATTCTCTGCAGTAACAAAGCTATCTGAACTCTGAGTTTCCATGTCCGTACATGGAATCCCATAATATTCAGAAACCATTAGCTGATTCTCCTTGTCGGCTTTCAAGTCAGGAAACTCAATTTTCTCGTAATCACAGGGAATTGAGTTATCAGGTTCTGCATCAGGTAAGGTAGTGTCGACGATCAGCGATTTTGGAAGTGATGGAATTGTCATCACTTCGGGAGAAGCTCCGACATAAGAGATTGACAGCTGAACAAACCCGGCGGGCGAATGGAAAAGATCAGTTGAAGATAGGGAGTACTCCTTCACCAGCTTTCCGTTGGCCATGAGGACATCTGAAAGGGGGACCAGCGCAAATCCAAGCAACTGGTCTTCAAGATAATTCTTGGCCTTGCTTAGCATCCATATCTCGCATTTCATCGAACAGTTGATGTTCTTCACGTTGAGTCGGAGGTTCTGGTTGAAGACCGGGTTCCTACCTCCGCCGTTGATTGTCTGCGTCGAGACAGTAACATCAGGGTTGTTGGTAAGGCAAAGCTTAGCGAAAACATCTTGCTTGTGGTAGATGCAGATGTTGTGGATGTCACGAGCTTGGTGGACAAAGACTTCAAGAAAACCAATGAAATCCTCAGGGTTAAATTCATCACTGAAGCTATTGGTGCTCTCAAGGACAGGGCCGGCGATCGGCTTTGGTCCGGCCCCGTTGGCAGCGGCAGCGGCGGCAGCTGAGCCGAAGGTTGCCGGAACTGCTTGGTAGGACTCCATAGCCTCTGCTAACAGCTGCACCAACAAGAGTATTGGATTACAAAGCAAGCTAAAAGGTAGTCGATCTAAATAAGCACAGATGTTCTGATGAACACCACTAATTTGAGAAGATAGACGGCAAAATTCCAGTTTTTGAAACCTCGGGAAGCTCACAAACTTGCAAAAAACAAACTTCTCCCCAAAATCCAGATGAGGGCTACAAGAAGATCTAAGCAAGAATGCACAGATCCCAGAGAGGAACGGTTCTTGCAGTATAAAAATCGCAAGGATCTGCTAACAAGCAACGCGTAAAGCATGAGAAAGCGTCGAAGCCCCCAAAAATCTCACCTTTGCTCCAAAAAAAAAATCAACCAAACAAAAAAACTCTGCTCGACCAGAATCCGAGGAGCGAAACCAGGGCGAAGGGGTGAAAGCAAAGCGAAAAGATCTAGAAACACCATCACCAATCTCACCAGGTTAAAGAGACCAAAAAGAAGTGATTCCTCAAAGGTAAAGTTGAACTCGGTCTCTTTCGCTCGCCAAAGTTCTAAATTGACTGGAATGCTGTGAAAATTAAAGGCGCAGCATTGAAGAACAACGACGGAGTCGACGTCAGTGCTTTTCCTTCGTCTTCACCTTTTTCCAATGACAAACAAAAAAAAAATAAAAAAATTAAAAAGCAAGAACAAAAAGGCAAAAATTATCAAAGAGAATGAATGGAACAGGTGGGCCCCGCCCCTGTTTCGGGGGCTCTCCATGCTCGTAATTACAGTAGCTTTCAGTGCGAGTCTTTGATTGACATTTTGTCAAAATGGAAAGGGCACGGTAAATAAATTTGGACAAAAATTAAAAGGCATCTTGAAACGTCTTTTTTGTTAAATAAAAATAAACAAAAAAAAAAACAACACCATCAGTAATTATATTTTAAAAATATCTTATATTTTAATATTATAATATTAGTTCCCGACTCACTGTTATTTAAAAAAAATACTCTATAACTATTATAATGTATTTATGATGAATTTACAATTTAATTTGATTATAATGATATATATTGTATTAGTTAAATAATAGTTTTTATATGTTATAGTAATTACTTTATTAGAAATAAAAAATAATATTTAACAGCTACTCAATAATTTTTACATATTATAATCATTATCGAATAGTTATTTTATGGTGTGGGAGTTAGTAGTTACAATATTTGATGAATCACCTTTTAATTGATTTATTTTTAAAAATAAAACAGTCATTTGATATTTCATTTAATTTGTGAGATACTTTTTGATTATTTTTTTTAATAAATTTTTGGTAAATTTTCACTTTCTTCTATGTTTTTTCAAAAATAGTTTTCTAAAATTTTAAATTATCAAAATACTTACTTATCCCCTAGTTATTAATATTATTAATTTAATAATTAAAAGAAAAATAACCATATTAACAATTAGAGGGCAAGATGAGCCTGATATAACATATTATTTTGAAACATGGTAAGTTGGTAACGAATAAAACAAGTTTTTAAATCATTTCATTTGCCATATAAAATCACCTAAGTTTAAGATAATGGTCATTTAAGTAACCTTATTTTTGGTTAATAGAATTATAAATTCTATATAACTTAGCTTTTTTTTCCGAAATTACATCAATTTTATCAAAAACTACTTCAAAAATCAATTAAAGTTTGCTTTTGATCAACACAGTGTAGCGGTAAGATGCTTGATAGATATTTAGAGTATCATAGTTCAATTTATCAAGTAGAGCCAAATGACTCCCACTTGATGGAGTGATAGTGTTTGTGGCCTGCGGTTCTAGCAACTAGGTGGAGAATGGAGCCTACCATGATTGGTTGATTGTTTGATTGTGGAGTTTAACTACCCGTGGTCTTCAACTCGAGACTTCTCAAATTTATTTTGATCACACGTGGAAAACTTGTGCGGCCATATCTGTTGAGAGATTGTTGGTATAATCATTCTCCGGAGTCAAGATTTATCAATTTAACTAAGTTCGAGTGGATTTGAATTTGAGTTTTGATATATAGGCAATATATTATGGACAACATGCTAGGACAATATGTGAGAAATGTGAAGTAAGTCAAGGAGGACCGGTACTTGACTGGTAAAATTCTAAATATGGTTATACAAAAAAAAAGTTAAAATAGGTTAAGGAGGATCATATGTTAGCAAGGAAAGTTCAAGTGGACCAAGGAGGATCACACATCGGTAAAGAAAAGTCCTAACTGTGATTAGGCAAAGGAAAGTCCAAGTGGGTCAAGGAAGATTGCACGTTGGCAAGGAAAGTCCAGGTGGATCAAGGAAGTTCGCACATTGGCAAAGGAAGGTCCTAATTGTGGTTAGGTAAAGCGAAGTCCAAGTGGGTTAAGGAGGGACCTCACATTCGCAAAATAAAGTCCTAACTGTGGTTAAATAAGAGGGAAATCTAAATAGGTTAAGGAGTACCGTACTTGGTGATCCGAAGTCTAACAGGAAGTTGGCAAAGTCCAAGTGGATCAAAAATGTTGATTGGACATTTAGTGGAGAAGTCCCAACAAGTCATGGTTGACCGGAGATTGGACAAGGGAACTCTGGATTTGGGTTAAGCAAGTTAGGGTTGGATAATCGATCAGGTGATCGATTGAGACTTGTAGTTGATTGATTGAACGCATCTCTTTGCGAAGTGTATGGTGAATCAATTCACCCCGAACTCAATAAATCAAGTGATCGATTGGAAAATGGTTTTCGTGAAGCATAGTGCATTGCACTATGCTAAATCGATTTTCCAATCGATTGAGAATATTGCAAGAAGCTTAATCGATTAAGCTTGGTCGTGAGCGAACATAAAGTTTTTAAATCGATCAAGTGATCGATTGAAGCTGCTTGATCAATTGGGTAATTGATTGAGAGAAGCTCGCAAGCGAACAGAGAGCTTCGTACTCGATTAGGTGATCGATTAAAAAGAACTGTAATCAATTGGCTAATCGATTAAGTGATTGATTAAAAAGAACTATAATCGATTGACTAATCGATTAAGTGACGAATAAAAGAGTTGTTGCGAGGTTTGGATGACTGGATGCGTTTGGATCTGACATGACAATTAATTAGGGGTAAGGTCAATCAATTGGGAGCCCTAATCCATGGGATATAAAGGCGACTATGAAGATTCAAATATACTTCTTCTCCTCCATTCTTCATCGCCGATTCTTGGACGATTCGGAGCAAAGTGTTGTTGTACTTCCGAGTCTAAAAGAGACATTTCCATATCAACAAGAGATCAAGAGCAAAGTTTCATATTGTTGTATTCATTTACTTGTTTTTGTTGCATCTATTGTTGTACTATCTCATGTATTCTTGTTGTTTGAGTTTGTACGAGGTTTTTCTGTCTTCATGAAGGAAGTTTTCATAATGTATCTGTGAGTGAGAAGAAGTGGATTCTTGAATTAGTCACTTCAAAGAGATGGATATACCAAGTAAAATTAAGGGTGTTAGCATTGTCAAGTCTTCACTTCAATTATCCGGTACAATAAATTATTGAAGAAGCTGTTGGGACCAATGTGCTCGCTAGAGGGGGGAGGGGGTGAATAGCGTTTCGTCGCGCTCCTTGCGTCGTTTGCTTCGTCTTGATGATGATATGCAGCGGAAATACAATACAAGACTCACACAACGCTAACAAGTAGATTTACTTGGTATCCATCTCAAGATGAGGTGACTAATCCAAGGATCCACACGCCACACGCTATCTCCACTATGAACAACTCCTTCTCGGTCACATCCGGAGGCGGAGAAGTCTCGTATAAACTTTCACACAACACAAACACAAATATAAGAAGAAACCCTAAGAATACAAGTGAATACACTTTCTTCTTTCTACTTGTTGTTGCCTCTTGAACCTTGAAGATGCTCCTTAAGTGCCTTCAAGAACTGGCGTGAGTGCTGGAGAAATCGCCGTGAGAATCGTTGTAAGCTCGCTGGAAAAGATCGCAAAGATCCGCAGAGAAAACGCTCCGCAACGGCTATATCCTATGCTCCCAATCGATTGAAATCAACCCCAATCAATTGCCACGTCAGCTCTGCATAATCCCAGCCGTCCATCACCTGCATCCTGCTCAACGGTCGAATCCCAATCGACCGGCTAATCGATTGGGACAGTCTGAATCGATCAGTGGATCGATTCAGAAGCTTTCTGTGTTCTCGCGATCGCGCGAGAACTCCCAGCTCCAATCGATCGACCGATCGATTGGAGATTGCCATTCAATTGCCCGATCGATTTGGAAGGTCTCTGTGCTCGCGACTTATGCTCCCAATCGATCGACCAATAGATTGGGTCATTCCTTCCTTCGCAGCACACTCCAATCGATCGACTGATCGATTGGACCCTGGTTCAATCGATTCCCCAATCGATTGACCAGCCTGGACTTGACTCAATCTCAAGTCCAAAGTCTCCAACCCAACTCCTGGTCAACCGTGACCTGTTGGATCTCCATGCCTAGCATTTGGTCACACCCGACCAACCTCGAACTAGCCTTCTAGCCTCCTCCATCAGCCTTGCGTCCCTCGGATATCTCCCCATCCTTCACGCCTTGTCTTCAGGAGCTTCCTTCAGCCTCATCCTAGTTATCGGGTTCTCCTTGCCAAGTTACACTAGGACTTATCTTGCCAAGACCACACGCTTGGATTTACATCCTTTGCCAAGATCACACTTGGACTTTCCAACTGCCTGACTCCTCACCAAGACTTTCCACTTGCCTGGCTCCTCACCAGGACTTTCCAATTACCTGGTTCCTCACCAGGACTTTCTCCTGCCTAGCTCCTCACCAGGACTTTCCCGTTGCCTGGCTCCTCACCAGGACTTTCCCTTGTCTAACTTCTCACTAGGATTTTCCAAATACCTAACATCTAGTTAGGACTTTCCCAGTCAAGTCTCCTGTCAACCTTGACCTACTTGACTTGTATTCTCATCAACCTGGTTAACCCTTTGACCATCTCCATAATCGGACGATTGCTCCAGCAATCTCCTTATATTGTCAAACATCAAAACTCAAATCCCGACTCAAGCTTGACTTAACTCAAGCTTAGTCAAACTGATCAAACTTGACCTAGAAAAATTGCCCCAACAGAAACGAGTTAAGCTAATCACCCTAATTCATCGGAGTGTCTTACTCATCTTCATAACGATTAATCCAATTGAAAACTAGATTATAAAAAAATACTTTAACTTAATCAATATTATTATAACATAGTTAATCGAGTAAAATTATTATATATTAACACTAAGGATATCTGGCAGTACGGTATGGGAGGGAGCTTCTTCCCCATTTGACAAGCAATGACTCCATATATATGGAGTCGCTCCTTCATCTTCCTTTTATTTTTTTTAATTAATATATGTTTTTTAATTTAAATATAATATTAGAGATATTTTTTTAATTAGGATATATATATATATATATATGGTGTGGAGGTTTAAAAAATATAGGATTATGAAAGAGTTGTTGAAAAGTTTTTTTTAATAAAAAAATATGTAAGATTTTTTATTTTTGATATGGTACGGATATAACAACAACGAAGGAGCTTTTTGATAGATCTAACGATTATGGATGCTTTAATAATGCTCTCTAATAACAGTATTGTTAATGGAAAAAATCTTTTTTATTTTTTTAATTATAATATAAAACATTTTAAAAAATTTTGACTTCTAATTTTTCCGCTAAAATGTGACGGGAAAGAACGTTGGCTATGCGACGCACGATCTTGGTGAGACGTCACATCAAGTCGGCATGGAGCATAGCAAATGTGGGTCACAGCAACTCCACTTGTTTATTAATTTTGTTTCCTTTGCCTAAATTCAGGTGACCCAATTGCAACACTTTTCCATCTATGTATTTAATTCTCCTACTCATTTAAGTGTTTTTTTTTTTTTTTTTTTTTTTTTTTTGGGGCTAAAGTATTGCTTTAACCACGGGCAATACCTCCCATCCCACTGTCATTAAATATCCTTCCTTTTATGCTCCAAATAATAATAGACAAAAATCAAAAAAACATTCCAAATGATATAAATGGATATCTATTAAAAAAATAATTAAAAACATCCATAAAATATTTTATTCTCAAAATATCTTTTACTCAATATGATTGTAACTGTTATTGATAATTACTATTGATCCTATCTAAGAGTTGAAATGATGGATATTAGGGATATGGCGCTCTCTGCTGACTCCGCGTAGACTCCGGGATGACGTGGTCTCCGGTGAACCTGCAACAAAATCGAGTCGGGAAGGGGATCCCGGCGACGACCCTCCGACGCTCAAGTCAGGCAAGGGAAAATCGAAACAGCATAACGAGACCAAAAGCTACAGTAGATGAGAATGCATACCTCCGTCGAAGTCTGGAGGTCCTTATATAGGACCCCGGAGAGGCGCGTGCAGGTTTCTCGGGGCGTACACGCTCCTCAAAGCATACCTCGGAATAGTTATGTCAGAAAACCATGTCTGACGCCATACCACAACCATCCGAACATATTTCTGACTCGACAGTGGAAACTTCCACTGTATGATCCTTGGTACGGCCCTGCCGCCGACCATGTTGTTTGTCGGCGACAGGTGTCTCGAGAATGATATCACTAGTTGCCCTCTTTGTCCTCTTCTGAATCTTTTGTATCTTACTGGGCCGGACGTGATTGATCGCTCGGCCTCCAGGGTGCTCGGGTATGTACGTGCATCGGATCGGGCGAGAAGGCCACTCGGTCATATACTCGGATGGGAATACGAGCTGGTTGATCTGCAGTTCGGCCGAGAGGATCGGCCGCTCGACACAACGGTTCCTCTATAAGGGAAACTCGTGAGCGTCGAAAGCTCAACCCAAGGTCGAGCTATCTTCGTGTCGACCCGGGATTCACTCCGGTCGGTCGGCCAAGTGACCCCCCGATCGGTCGAGTCCCCAATTTGATCTTGACTTTGACTCTCCCGTGTCGTTGACCCCTTCCTATGTGGGCCCCCGATCCTTACCACCGGATCACGTGCCTTCCCTTCAAGTCTAATCGAAGGAGGATGTAAGTCCGACTGATTGGACTGGTTTAGTGTTCTTCAGGCCGTTCGGCAACGATAGTAAAAGGATTGAGGTGGGCTTGGGTGATCCGCTTGGCCGAATCTCCTCTAGCCGGTCGGTGAGGCGGGCGCTTGTACTTGCCTAAATATTTTCACGTGTCCGAGTCCCTTTGTGGTCAGAAGCTATCATCATCGAGATCCCTTTGGAATTTGTGCAAATCCTTCGTATTAACAACGAGCACGCGACCACGCTGGATAATGGCCGTCCTTAAATGCTACCCAGTAGCCTGGTGACACGTGGAAACCCCGCCATCATCGTACGGCAAAGGTGACAGCATCGATGCGACACGCGACTGTTCGAATTTTACGGCTAGATGCAAGCCTCGATTCCGGTGACCTAAATCGGACGGTTCTGGCTGGCCAGGCTAAACGTTTATAAGACCTCAACGCCAACTGTTGGTTGCTACTCGGAAAACCTATAGGTTCCACTGTACAAAAATTTTGTACAAAGGTCTGAACCTTTTCCTAGCTACCATGTGTTCTTTTAAATTAAATTTTGGATCGCCTGCGGAACTTAACACGTTTGATCCAAAACTTAATCTATTTGTTCTTTTAGGTTTTGACTTGGATCTCCTGCGGAACTTAACACGTTCGACCCAAGTCTCCTTAAGTTATTAATTCCATTAAATATTAATTTCCATAATTGGTTCCCAGTACTGACGTGGCGAGGCACATGACCTTCTTGGATATGGGAGCAACCACCACCGACTAGACAAAACCTTTTATATAAAGCTAATATTTAATTTCCTAAAATAACTTTAGGTTAACCAAAGAGAACAATCAAATCACAAGGAAAAGAAAACCAAAAGAACACAGCATCGAAAAAAAAACATATTCGAAATACTAGAACGTAAGCCTCTTGTATTTGGTATTATTTCCATAAATAACTAGCATGATGCGGAAATAAAAATTACTAGTTATACCTTGTAGAAAAACCTCTTGATCTTCTACCGTATTCCTCTTCTAACCTCGGACGTTGTGTGGGCAACGATCTACCGAGATGAGAAACCACCAACCACCTTCTTCTCCTCCAAGCAAGGTTCGGCCACAAAGGAAAAACTTTACCAAAGAAGAAAATCAAAATACTAACCAAGCTCCAAGAGATGCTAGCTTTCTCTTCTTCTTCTTCTTCTTCTCCAAGTAGTATCCGGCCACCACAAGAACTCCAAGAGAGATGAAGTATTCGGCCACCACAAGAGGAAGAGAGGGAGAGGGTGATGGCCGGCCACAACACCAAGGAAAAAGGGAGAGAAAACAATAGATGTTGTGTCTCATGAAGGCACCCCTACCCCTTCTTTTATATTCCTTGGCCTAGGCAAATTAGGAAATTTATTTACAATAAAATTTCCTTAATTTCCTTGACATGATTTATTTGAGAAAAATAAAATAAAATTTCCCAAATAAACTCTAATGGCCGGCCGCATCAAGAGGAAGCAAATTGGACAAGTTTCAATCAACAATTAAAACTTTCCTTATTTGTTTCCGGAAATTTTAAAAAATAAAATTTCTCTTTAAAAATCTCTTCATGGTTAATAAAAGGAAATATCTATAATTTTAATTTTATTAACATGTGAATAATTTTAAAGAGAAAATAAAAAATCTCTCCAATCTACAAATAAGGAAAGAGATCTAATCTCTTTCTTTAATCTTTTGTAAATCTTTTACAAGAGAGATATTTTAATTTTAATTCTCTTTAAATTATATCTACCACATAATAATAAAAATTAAAATTAAATTTCTTTTTTTTTAATTTATTTTGGCCGGCCCTACTAGCTTGGGTTCAAGCTAGGGCCGGCCACCCAATTTTCTACCTAGGCCGGCCCTAGCTTGTTCCCAAGCTAGCTTGGCCGGCCCCTATTGGGTGGGTTTAGAAGGTGGGTATAGGTGGGTATAGAACTCTATAAATAAGAGGCTACGATAGGGACCGAGAGGAGGAATTGATTTTGGTCTCCCGATAAAATTAAGCATCCCGTGTTCGCCCCGAACACACAACTTAATTTTATCAATGATAATTCATTCCACTAGAGAACTATCATTGAACTACCGCACCAATCCCAAATTACATTTTTGGGCTCCTTCTTATTATGAGTGTGTTAGTCTCCCTGTGTTTAAGATATCGAATGTCCACTAATTAAGTGAGTTACTGACAACTCATTTAATTAATATCTAAGTCCAAGAGTAGTACCACTCAACCTTATCGTCATGTCTGACTAAGTCCACCTGCAGGGTTTAACATGACAATCCTTATGAGCTCCTCTTGGGGACATTATCAACCTAGTATCTCTAGGACACAGTTTCCTTCTATAATCAACAACACACACTATAAGTGATACCATTTCCCAACTTATCGGGTTTATTGATTCATCGAACTAAATCTCACCCATTGATAAATTAAAGAAATAAATATCAAATATATGTGCTTGTTATTATATTAGGATTAAGAGCACACACTTCCATAATAACTGAGGTCTTTGTTCCTTTATAAAGTCAGTATAAAAGGAACGACCTCAAATGGTCCTACTCAATACACTCTGAGTGTACTAGTGTAATTATATAGTCAAGATAAACTAATACCTAATTACACTACGACCTTCTAATGGTTTGTTTCTTTCCATTCTGGTCGTGAGCTACTGTTTATAATTTATAAGGTACTTGATAACATCATCTTCTGTATGTGACACCACATACTATGTTATCTACAATATAAATTAAATGAACAACTACAAACAAATGTAGACCTTTTGACCAAATGTGATTCTTTATTCATAATGAATGTTTACAAAGCTTAGGCTTTCAGTATACACTCCAACACCAACTTCCGGTCCTTCACTATTGTCTTCGTACTTTGGTGATTCCTCTCGCTCCCAGCTCTCTGGTGAACTGTTTATTCGACGCTCCGGTGAACCCTCGGCACCCTTCCCCTTGTGCTTTGCTTCCCTAGTAAGCTTCACCATTGCTTTACCTTGTCGCCTTATTCCTTCGTTTTGGTTCTCTCTTTGTTGCTATTCTTTCAGGTTCTTCTCCGTTGAACCACTTGAAGAAACATCGAGTTTTTCCCTTTTCGGTCATGGCCAGCACCTCGGATCCCTCTCTTGGTCTCTGGTACCAAGCGATGGAGAGCCGGTTCGACTCAGGGGATGCCTGTAATTTGATCAGGACCTATGATCTCCCTTCTGACCACAAACTTACCCTGGCCGAGCCGTCCAACCGACCCCATGACCCGCCGATCGACACAGTTACTTTCTTCCGCGACCAATTCGTAGCCGGCCTTAGGTTTCCTATTCACCCCTTCATCCTAGAAGTGTGCAACTATTTTCGCATTCCACTCGGCCAGCTCGTACCCAATTCTTTTAGGCTGCTGTGCGGAGTAGTGGTGCTCTTCCGGACGCACGACATCCCACTCAAGTCTCAAATCTTTCACTATTTTTACTATTCCAAGCAGTCCGAGATCGGCACCTTCCTATTTCAATCGCGGATCGGCTTGGTCTTCTTCGACAAAATGCCTACCTCCAACAAGTATTGGAAAGATCATTTCTTCTTTTTGAGTTTTCCTGAACCGTCACCCTTCCGAACCCAATGGCTAAATTCATTGTCGACTCCCCCGACCTGAAAAGGTACCAGACCGAACCTGCCTTTCTACACGCGGCTAATCTGCTGGTCGGGCTAAAGCTGGACATCCATAAACTGTTGCCCGAGGGGATGATGTATCTATTCGGGTTAAGTCCGATCCGAACGCGGCTTCTGAACGACCCTGGTAAGAAATAACCTTATCTCATTTTCTTTGAGTCTAACTGATTTTTTTTTTCTTTCTCGCAGCCAAGACCATGATGAAAGCGGTGGTGTTCAGCAAGCTGAAATGCAAGGCCGCCGAGATAGAGGCGGCTGCCACGCAGGAGGCGGAGAAACTAGGCATCACCCCGATCGGCTCTCACGAAGGTGAGAGTGAAGAGGTGCAGACGGCGGGCGAGGCGTCTGCCGCTCGAACGGTCACCACTGATGCAGTTGGGGAGATCTCTCCATCGAGTGCGCAACCGGCCACTCGCCCCGAGGAAGCTGGATCTGATAACGATGAACTTCCGTTGGTCAGGCGCAAACGCCGTCGAACGGGCACCACCACCCGCTCGCCACCTCAGCCGTTCACGTGTCCGAACATATGGGCAATCCTCCAGCTCCTGTGTCTGTGGAAGCGTTGTCGTCTAAGAAGACCCTATCTCAAGGAGACTGGTCTTCCGACCCCGTCGCAGCTCAGTCTCTTAGCTCGCTTCCTCCAGCTTGCCGGATAATCAAGTGATCTCTTATTCGCTCCGAGCCAGCCGGACAATCTTCTGCCCCATCCGTGTCCACTCAGTCTACTCCGGGCCGGCACAGGATGATCAAGGATTTGCTCCACCTACCAATAGAGGAATATTTGCAGAAGGCTGAACAACCGTCGAGCCCCGAACACTTGATAATAATTCAGGGGCCCCTTACAAAAGTCTGGGAGGACGCCTGAGCGCGCGTGGGTGTGATGCCACCTGGGCTGCTCGACAACAGCTATCTGCAACAAACTACCGGGGTAACTTTTACAAGCATTTATTTCTTATCCCCCGTTTGATATTGACTATTCTTTATTGATCCGGCGGTAAAAATCCGGAACCCCATAAGGAGTCAACGCTGAGGGGAGGCCAAAGGGTCCAGTGGCTCGCCGGAAAAGGGCGAGCCGACCGGACTCAGAAGAAAGGGAAATCTGATAGTAAAAGGCACCCTGGTAGGGACCAGGGGTCCGACGCTCAAATAAAGCAGTGCGTAATGACCGAGCGGAAGGAGGTGCCGCCCGGACGGCGCAAAGAATCAAGGCCGTCCGGACGACGTTCATCGCCCGCCCGGCGGGCCGGGCACCCCAGTCAGACGGTTCTGACAGCCGTCAAGTCGTATGGCTGTGCCATACTTCTAGTCTGACAACGGGTGGTCCTGCCGTCCCATCAAAGAACATGCTCGGACTGTGGCAGCATGGTGTCAGGTAAGCTCTCTGACAAGTGCATACCGTGGTATGGGTTGCTGACACGTACGCACCTCGGTGGGCGTGCATCAGTTCCTTCTCCGTCCTATATAAAGAGGCTATTACTTCGCCAAAGGGACGCATGATACAAATTCGGCAGCCACTTTCTCCACCACTTACCGACTTGAGCGTCGGAGGACCGTCGCCGGGACACCCCTCCCGGTTTTGTTGCGAGTTCGCCGGAGCACTCGAGGATCGAGCAGAGAGTGCCACGTCCCCAGCGTCCTTTGGACAGGATCAAATTGGCGCCGTCTGGGGAAACACTCCTGCATCCGATCGGAGACAATGGACGAGGCTGGACAACACACCGTGACGCTTTCACAAGAAGAACTCGATGCTCCGGTCGAGATGAGGGCCGCCAAACTCATGGAGCAAAACAAAAAGCATCCGCCGAGCGAGCGGAGCAACAAGCAACATCTGCGTCGGTGGCCGAGCGGAAGCACCTCCAACCACCGTCGCATTCCATCGGCCTTATTTCGCACCCCTGAAGCCATACCAGCCCGAAGAGATAGAGGATCTTCCTCGGATGAAATGCCAAGGCGGGATGACGGAAGGGAAAGCTCCCGGCGGACTCCTCCCGGCGGATCAATCGCCAATTTCGAGGCTATCCTCGAGACCCTCCGCCCAAGCACTACGTGCCTCCGACGATCGGCGAATACAATGGAACAACAGACCGGATGATCATCAGGTAAGTTCGATATCTGACCACACTCCATCGACACGGATGGAGTAAAGTGTAAGTCTTCCTTACCACCCTCTCGGATCGGCTGCGGTGGTTTCGGAGGTTGCCGGACGGATCCATCACGAGCTTCAAGGAATTCGAACGGCCTTCCTCCACCACTTCGCGAGTAGTCGGCGTTATCAAAAGACAAGTGTCGGCTTATTCGCCATCAAGCAAGAGCCGAGAGAATCGCTTGAGGTTATATTCAGCGATTCAACCAAGTGGCGATGGATATCCCCACGGTCACATCGGAGACGATGATGAATGCCTTCACGCAAGGCCTTGTGGATGGGGACTTCTTCCGGTCGCTCATCGAAAGCCGCCCCGAGATTATGATCACATGCTACATCGGGCCACGAATATATAAATGTGGAAGAAGCGCCGCTTCGGAAAAAGGAAACTCCACCGGTAGACTGCTCATGCCGAGCGGAAGCGACCGCCGCTCGGCCCACCCGAGGATCGAGGGAAGCAATTCGATCCCCTCACGCCAGATCGCACGTACAAGACGCGGCCCAAGCCAAAGAAGAGGTGGACCCCTATGTTTGCACCTTCCACAGACGGATACGCACAACACGAGGGATTGCCAAGCCTTCCCTTTGTGTCGATCCTGTGAAAGCCGAGGGCGCCTCCCATCGGCGAGGCGTGGGACTCATGAAGCGGACCCGCACCGGGGAGACATCGGCAGACACCGATCGGCACCGATCTCCGAGGCGGGAGAATCGCCGGCGCGAGCGATCACGACCGTCCGCTCGGGAGGAGGAAAATAGGAGCAATACTTCCGGGCGAGATCAGCGTTATTCTGGTGGGCCGGCCGGAGACTCCAACCGAGCCGAAAGGCGGGCGTCCGGCAGCTGCAGATCAGCCAAGAGCGGGCAAGTGGACCGGAAATCACTTTTGGACCCGGGGACTTAGAAGGAGTAGAAGTGCCCCACGACGACGCGCTACTCATTAAAGCGGTAATAGCAAATTACACCATTCACCACATATTTGTTGACACAGGGAGCTCGGTCAACATCATATTCAAGAAGGCGTTCGATCAGCTGCAAATTGATCGAGCCGAGCTGCTGCCCATGACGACCCCGCTCTACGGGTTTACGGGCAACGAAGTTCAGCCGGTCGGACAAATCCGGCTGGCCACCTCGCTGGGAGAAGAGCCGCTCAGGAGGACCAGGACAATAAACTTCGTGGTGGTCGACTCTCCCTCATCCTACAACGTCATTTTGGGACGACCGGCGCTCGGCGAATTCCAAGCGGTTGTCTCAACCTTCCACCAGAAGATAAAGTTCCCCGTGGAGGACAAAGTAGGAGAAGTGCGGGGAGATCAGCTAGCAGCTCGGCGGTGCTATATAGAGATGATCCGAGCAGAAGCTTGTTCCGCTCGGAAGGCGCCCCGACTTGAGGTACACGCCATAACCGAGAAACCTCCTGCTTTAATTTATGATGAAAAGGAGGAAGTCCAGATCCATCCGACCCGATCGGAGGCCACGACTTTTATCGCCTCTGATCTGGGGGAAGAACAGAAGGAGAAGCTGATCCAATGCCTCCAACGAAATCATGATGTCTTCGTCTGGTCGACACATGAGTTACCTGGAATTTCGCCGAGCCTAGCGCAGCATGAATTGCATGTCCGACCGGACGCTCGGCCAGTGAAGCAGAGAAAAAGGGACTTCAGCGCCGAGCAGAATGCCATTATCCGGGCGGAGGTGGAAAAACTTCTGAAGGCCGGCCACATACGCGAGGTGCAGTTCCCGAGCTGGCTGGCCAACGTAGTCTTGGTCTCCAAGCCGGGCGGCAAGTGGAGGGTCTGCATCGACTTTCGAGATTTAAACAAGGCATGCCCCAAGGATTTTTATCCTCTGCCCCGGATAGATCATGGCCGGCTGCGAATTAATTTGCATGCTTGACGCCTACCAAGGATATCATCAAGTGCCGCTCGCCCGGGAAGATCAAGAAAAAGTAAGCTTCGTAACGGCCGACGGCACATATTGCTACAATGTGATGCCGTTCGGATTGAAGAATGCCGGGGCCACCTATCAACGCTTGATGAACAAGGTGTTCAAGGAGCAGATCGGGCGGAATCTGGAAGTTTATGTGGACGACATTCTTATCAAATCCGTCCGAGTGGCCGATCTTTTCAAGGATATGGAAGAAACCTTCCGAACGCTGCGCAAATATGGAGTCAAGCTAAATCCCCAAAAGTGCCTGTTCGGAGCCAAAGGAGGGCGTTTCTTGGGGTACATAGTGACCGAGCGGGGAATCGAAGCAAATCCCAGCAAGGTTAAAGCACTGCAAGACATGCCGCCCCCAAGAAATACAAGAGAAGTGCAAAGGCCAGAGCCGGAAGCTATGTGGAGAATATATGTAGATGGATCCTCCACTCGGCTCGGAAGTGGGATCGGAATATTACTACTCTCACCTCAGGAAGAAAAGATGCACCTACCCGTCCGGCTAGATTACAAAGCTACTAACAATGAAGCAGAGTATGAGGCCCTCATAGCCGGATTGCAGGCAGCACGACATGTGGGAGCAGGTCGGGTGACACTCTATTCTGATTCGCAGTTGGCCGCTCAGCAACTTTCCGGCACCTTTGAAATCAACTGTGTTCGGCTCAAACTCTACGCTGAGGCCTTTGAAAAACTCAAAGCTACTTTCCGAGAGGTGCTTATTCAGAAGATCCCCCGAACGGAGAACCAGGCGGCCGATGAGTTAGCCAAACTCGCGAGCTCAATAACGCCAGTCAGCATTCAGCAGCCAATTGAAAAAACGCTGCTGGTGGCGCATGTCGACCGGATGCAAGGCCTCGCGTTTCCAAGTGACTGGAGGACACCTATTATAGAATTCCTCCGTTCGGGCACCACACCATCCGATGAATATGCAGCCCGGCTCCTCAGAAGAAGAGCCGGTCGGTTTACACTCATCGGAGATCAGCTTTACAAGAAAGCTTTCTCGCGCCCTTTGCTGAAATGTGTAAGCTCGGAGGACTCACCTTACATCCTCCAGGAAGTACATCAAGGATCATGCGGGGTCATCCGCTCATTGGCCAAGAAGATCCTCTTGGCCGGATACTTTGGCCAACTTTACAAACAGATGCCGCTCGGACAGTATCTACATGCCTTTCATGCCAGAAGTATCACAACTTCCCCCACCGACCGGCAGAGGAGATGAAGGCATCAACCATCTCATGTCCGTTCGATCAATGGGGAATGGATATTGTGGGTCCATTTCCGATGGCGACTGGGCAGAGGAAATTTTTACTAGTGGCGGTAGACTCCAAGTGGGTGGAGGCCGAGCCGCTGGCAATGATCACTGAACAAATGGTTAAAAATTCATCGGCAACACATCATTTGTCGGTTCGGCATCCCTCGCCGACTAGTGTCTGACAGCGGGCGGCAGTTCACAGGGAAGATGTTAGAGGATTGGTGCAAAAGCTACGGCATTGAGCAACATTTCACGTCCGTGGCCTATCCTCAGAGCAACGGTCAAGCTTCTTCGAATTCTGCGTTCTCGGCTCGACCATTTGGGAGGAGTTGGCCGGAAGTGCCTGGCGTCTTGTGGGCCATCCGCGACGCCAAAAGAAGGGACGAGAGTCACACCGTTCCATTTGGTATATGGCGGTGAGGTTGTCATACCGGTCGAAGTCGGCGTTGAGTCAGCCAGGATCCAGAGCTATGATGATGACAACGCCGAACGGAGAAACATGGAGCTGGACTTGGTAGAAGAGGAGAGGGCAAAGGCGTCCGTTCGGCTGATGGCATACCGTCAGCGGATGAAGCAAAACTACAACCGGCGCGTAATTCCCAGATCGTTCCAAGTCGGCGATCTTGTCTGGAAGAAAGTCAAGCCGGTCGGCGACGTCGGCAAGCTTGAAGCTCCATGGGCAGGCCCTTTCAAAATCATCGAAAAGCTCCGCTCGGGCGCGTATTATCTGGAGGACGAGGACGGACGGCAGCTAGATAGGCCGTGGAGCGCGAACCACCTCCAGCCTTACCGGGCGGGGCCTGTGTATTTCATTTTTCGACTAAATACTTGAAATGCAGAGATGAAAAGTCAAAAGAGCGAATATAAGGCATTATCGTCGTAACCCGAAGGCCCCCGAGCCGATCGGCCGGGAGGTTTATATCCGAGCCCGGGAGCTCGAACCCGAAGACCCCAGGCCGTTCGGCCGGGCTGCATATAGAATATAAGCAGCGTTCGAAATCGAAGACCCCGAGCTGGTCGGCCGGGCTGCATACTAGTGTGGCAGGAAGGAAACCAAAGCCCTGCGCTGTTCAGGATGATAGAGGGAGGTTATTGCCTGAAGCGAAGGCCTGAGCCGGTCGGCAGGGTATATGGTTTTCCGAGCCAAGCGCTCGACAACGAAGGCCCCGAGCCGCTCGGCCGGAGGTATACGGATCAAATTGGCGCCAAGCGCTCTAAAAACGGAAGCCCCGTACCATTCGGAAGGGGGTATATTATCCGAGCCAAGATACTCGACGAAGTCGACCCTGAGCCGTTCGGCCAGGGGGTAATTATCCAAGCTAGACTTGAAAGGAAGGCCAAGGTCGCTCGACCTGGTAAGGAGTTAGCCTTAAAAAGGCCGACGAGCACCGTCGTTAAAAATCGAGAGCCGCGCCGACCGGCTATAAATATCCGCGCCGTCGAGCTCCGACGATAAATATCGAGAGACGAGCCGGCGTCTATAAATAATCCGAGCGGACGAACCGACGAGCACCGTCGTTAAAAATCGAGAGCCGCGCCGACCGGCAATAAATATCCGTGCCGACGAGCACCGTCGTTAAAAATCGAGAGCCGCGCCGACCGGCTATAAATATCCGCGCCGTCGAGCTCCGACGATAAATATCAAGAGACGAGCCGACGTCTATAAAAACCGAGCGGAAAACCGACGAGCACCGTCGTTAAAAATCGAGAGCCGCGCTGATCGGCTATAAATATCCGTGCCGACGAGCACCGTCGTTAAAAATCGAGAGCCGCGCCGACCGGCTATAAATATCCGCGCCGTCGAGCTCCGACGATAAATATCGAGAGGCGAGCCGGCGTCTATAAAAACCGAGCGGAAAACCGACGAGCACCGTCGTTAAAAATCGAGAGCCGCGCTGATCGGCTATAAATATCCGCGCCGTCTAGCCCAGACGTTAAACCGTAGAGCCGCGCCGATCGGCTATAAAAACCGAGCGGAAAACCGACGAGCACCGTCGTTAAAAATCGAGAGCCGCGCCGACCGGCTATAAATATCCGCGCCGTCGAGCTCCAACGATAAATATCGAGAGACGAGCCGGCGTCTATAAAAACCGAGCGGAGAACCGACGAGCCCCGTCGTTAAAAATCGAGAGCCGCGCCGACCGGCTATAAATATCCGCGCCGTCGTGCTCCGACGATAAATATCGAGAGACACTTAAAGTTGGGACGAGGGAAAAATTTCTTGCTAAAATAGAAAGGAGCAGAAGATTATCTAATATGCAAGCGAAAAAAGTCATTACATAGATAAGCGGGGCCGAACGGCGGGAATTCAAAAAAAAAGTTTACAGAAACGCTCCTCACACATCGAAATCAAAAAGAGCGTCGGGGATGGCGTCCATCACGCTCACCAGATCCTCGGGGGGGATAGTCAGCTCGGCAGACAGGTGACCTTTGGTCTTCAGATAGCCCACCGCCGCCTTGATGGCCTCCTCGAACGTGAGGGATATCTTGTCGATAAACTTATCTCCGAAGTCTTCCGAGCGAAGGAACGCCTTCCTCACTTCGTCCGAGCGGGCCGACTCCCCCTCTTGATACTCCTTGAGCGCGGCATGGGCAGCGTCGCTAGCAGCTTGGAGATCCTTCAAGTCTCCATCGAATCTTTGGAGATCAGCCGAGCGGCTCTCTTTTTCGGTGGCCAGCAGAGCATCCAGGTCCTTGATGCGTTGCTCCAGCCCCCGGATCTCCACCTTCATGTGGTCCATATCGTTGATGGCCTGTTGCTTCCGAGTGGTCGCCGTCTGGATCTCCTTGTCTCACTGCTTAATCATTGTTTCAAGCCGAACGACCTTGCTCGCCAGATCAGAGGCTCGTTTCCGTTCGGCTTCTAGCGATTTCTTGGCCTTCTCCAGAGCGGCCGTCGACTGCCTGGCGTCCCCCGCTGTTTTTTGTTTCTTCAGTTCCTCCTCCAGCTCGGCCAACCGATCGCTAATGGCGATCTGCTCCACCCAGTTCTGCTAGCAAACACGAACAGGGTAAAAACTTCAAATAAGAGAGAGAAGAGGGGGAAGGGCTATACCCCGGTGGCTGATTGAAGGTTGCTATCGCCGAGCTGCCCGGGAGTCAACTTAGCTATCCGACTCCGAGCATCTATCCAAGCTTGTGCGAGAGGGCCCGTGATCATCTGCTCAGGAAACACCGGCCGATCGGCGGCAGCCATGTACGCCTCTGAAGGGAGGCGCAGAACGATTTTAAGTAAATTCTGGCCGCTCGGCCCGCTCTGAGATGGCCCGCCAGCAGAAGAGGTGGGTAGCTCGCCTAAACGCTTGAGACGTCGTCGAGTCCTCGAAGGGCTGGACGGCGGCACTTCCAAGCTGGCCCTCGGAGAATCCTGAGGAGTCGGGGTACTCTCGAGAGAAACTGTTCCGGACAGCACCGGCGCATCTGCACCCCGCTCAGGTTGTGGCTCATCAAGTGTAGAGGCAGGTGCGGATTCCGGTCGCCGGCGTTTCCGAGCGCGCAGCGGCACATCATCGGCCGAACGACCCTCCACTTCAGCTTCACTCGCAGGTTCTATATTGCCCGTGGCCTCGTCAGGAGGGGCAGGGGCGTCCGGGGCTTCTGGGACCGTTGGCGTCCCCTCACCTTCTTCGTCGGCCGGATCAGCCGGAGCAATGCCCCGTTCGGCGGCCTCCTGGCTCGTCACCGCCTCAATCCGAGCGGCCTTCAGTTTGAGCTTCTCGGTGGCTCTGGCCCGCCACATGACCTCAGCTGCAGAAGCAGAGAATAAATCAGTTAGAACAAAATAAAGGGGAAGATAGGGAAGCTTACTCATGCTACAAGGCAGATCGGCTGGTGTAGAAGACAAGCCGAATATATGCATTACTCCTGGGAGAAGCATCTTGTCAATGTGGTAGCGCTGACCGACTAGCTGTTCGGCTGCATGGAGATAGTCTGCGTCACCTCTAAACTTGCCGAGCTCCGGTTGCGCAGGCATAGTCGTCTGCCACTTGGTGCGGAAAGTGGGCCGCTCGGGAAAGCGTATATAGAAAAAATGCTCCTTCCAGTGTTTGTTGGAGCTCGGCATATTATCGAAAAGGACGAAGTCTATCCTAGATTGGAAAACAAAGGTGCCCCACTCGGCTTGCTTGGGATAGTAGAAGTAGTGGAAGATTTTTGGGGTTAAGGGAATGCCGTTCAGTTTGAACAAAACTACCACTCTGCTTAGCAGCCTAATAGAATTAGGAACTACTTGGCCGAGCGGAATGCGGAAATAGTTGCAAACTTCTAAGAAAAACTTGTGAGGAGGAAAACGTAGTCTGGCCAGGAATTGATCCCGGAAGAAGACAACAGTGCCGGGCGGAGGATCGTTAGGCCGATCGGAAGACGTGGCTAACACTATTTCGTGGTCGGTCGGTAGGTCATATGCTCGAGTGAGGCGCATGGCGTCTTCCTCGTCGAACCGACTTTCCATGTTCGAGTACCAAAGACCCGGAGCACCGCCGGTTGACTGCGAGGTACTGGTCATGATCGAAAGGCCAGAATGCGGGATAGAAGAGGATGGTTCAAGCAATGGAAGAAAACCGGCTGAAAAGGATGATTAACAGAAAGAAGAATGCGTCTGAAGCGAGAAAAAGGCTCTTACAGGCGAGGAAGATGACCGGAAGAAGCCGTGTGATCGTCGGAAAGTCTGAGAACAAGGTCGCCGGCGAGAGGGGGAATGACAGGAGTCTGGAAACGAAGAAGACGAAATGCGGCGGAAACGAAGTCAAGGGTCTTATATCGCCGCCCGGAAACGATCTCCACCGTCCGATCCAGGTCATCGATATCGAGGTTGTCATCGGATCGTCCGTTTCAAACGGCGGCTGTCCCATCGGAAGTGACGCGACCGCCATACTCTGACAAATGCACGGTCGCCACGTGTCAGCCGGTTACTAGCCGCATTTAATGAGCTCCCCTTACCGTGCGCAGAGCACGTGATGGGTAGTGTGGGAGAACAACGGACATCGATTCCCAGAAAATACAAGGCATGGACAAAGTATCGCCGGACAGACAGATATCGCCGCACGAATGAGCATCTTTATGCCTGGCCGAGCGGCCTAAGGCAATGATCATTGTTCGACAGATCGACAGTCCAGTCAGTCGGACTTTGCCTCCTTCGACTAGACTCGAGAGGAAGGCAAGTGATCCGGCGGTAAAAATCCGGAACCCCATAAGGAGTCAACGCTGAGGGGAGGTCAAAGGGTCCGGAAAAGGGCGAGCCGACCGGACTCAGAAGAAAGGGAAATCTGATAGTAAAAGGCACCCTGGTAGGGACCAGGGGTCCGACGCTCAAATAAAGCAGTGCGTAATGACCGAGCGGAAGGAGGTGCCGCCCGGACGGCGCAAAGAATCAAGGCCGTCCGGACGACGTTCATCGCCCGCCCGGCGGGCCGGGCACCCCAGTCAGACGGTGGGTACAAGACGGGGACATCTTCTGACAGCCGTCAAGTCGTATGGCTGTGCCATACTTCTAGTCTGACAACTGATGGTCCTGCCGTCCCATCAAAGAACATGCTCGGACTGTGGCAGCATGGTGTCAGGTAAGCTCTCTGACAAGTGCATACCGTGGTATGGGTTGCTGACACGTACGCACCTCGGTGGGCGTGCATCAGTTCCTTCTCCGTCCTATATAAAGAGGCTATTACTTCGCCAAAGGGACGCATGATACAAATTTGACAGCTACTTTCTCCACCACTTACCTGACTTGAGCGTCGGAGGACCGTCGCCGGGACACCCCTCCCGGCCCGGTTTTGTTGCAGGTTCGCCGGAGCACTCGAGGATCCAGCAGAGAGCACCACGTGCCCAGCGTCCGCTGACTCTTGGTTCGGACAGGATCATTTATGTTTTTAACCGAATCGTAGCATTGGGTGGAAAGTATAGCGGTCTGCCACCGCTTAGCTTTCCTTGAGGAGGAATTCAAAAAGCTCAAGGTCTCTGGTGGGACTTCTCTTCAAGGCCCTTCTTATGCCGAGTTGAAGGCCGATTTGGATAAGACCGACAAACTGCTGGAGGTCGAGCGACACAGATCCTCGGGCTTGCAGACCATGGTGGACCGGCTTGAGACCCAGGTCAAAACATATGATAAGAAGATCACTTTGGCCACAACAGGAAGAATCAGGCCATCACCGACCTGAAGACAAAGAATGCTGAGGCCCGGGCGCTTGAGGCGAAAGTCAACGAGTTAACCGACCTGCTGACCACTGAGAAGGACGGACGTTCGGCGGAGGTGGCTACTCTTCAGAGTGATCTGAAGACCCTTCAAGATGCATTAGAGGCCTCCCGAGCTACCTTCAAAGAATATCAAGATTTCGAACCGAGCCGGGTTGCTATCATGCAACAAAACTATATCCGCTCAGAGAAATTTGTGGAGAAAACCTGTGATCGGCTCGTCCACGCATTTGGGTTAGTCATTACTGCCACGACCGACTACCTGAAGACCAAGGGTTAGCTTCCTGAGGACTTCACTATTCCCGTCCGGGATCACACAGATCTTCTAACCACAATTTTGGATGAGATTTTTAATTATCTAGAGTGAAGTCGTGGCTTATGTACTGGCCATTCGACCTATCTTATCTTGTATGTTCGTCTTTTTTTGTCTAATGAATTTTCCTTATTGCTCTTCTGCTGTGTGTATTTGTGCGGGTTATCCGCTCCTTTGATCTTCACTAAATTCGTGGGAACATCTTTTGATTTCCGAACTGCCTCTCGACAATCGAGTACAAGACCACTTGAGTCTTGTTAAGCTTAAGCGATGCCATGGCCGAATCATTACAGAGGCTGATCGGTGATAAGCCGACTTTTTAATAGTCACTAGTTCGGCTCTGTGTTTTACATCGCCGCTCGACGGTCTTCGGGCCGGGGGGTTTATAATCGCCGGTCCGACTCTGGGATTTAACATCGCCGCTCGACGGTCTTCGGGTCGGGGGGTTTATAGTCGCCGGTCCGACTCTGGGATTTAACATCGCCGCTCGACGGTCTTCGGCCCGGGAGGTTTATAGTCGCCCGTCCAACTCTGGGACTTAACGTCGCCGCTCGACGGTCTTCGCGCCGGGGGCTTTATAGTCGCCGGTCCAACTCTGGGATTTAACGTCGTCATTCGACGGTCTTCGGGCCGGGGGGTTTATAGTCGCCGGTCCAACTCTGGGATTTAATGTCGCCGCTCGACGGTCTTCGGGCCGGGGGCTTTATAATCGTCGGTCCGACTCTGGGATTTAACGTCGCCGCTCCACGATCTTCGTTCGGCCTAAATTGCTCGTACCCTTGGTTTTCTTTGATTTTACTCCTGCGGTCAAAAGATACAGAAGGATTGAACGTTATGAATTACAATGACACACCTTTCACCCAGCTCGGTACGGCTGGAGATGATTTGCACTCCACGGTTGTTCTAGCTTCCATCCGTCTTCATCCTCGAGGTAATAGGCGCCCGAATGGAGCTTTTCTACAATTTTGAATGGTCCAGCCCAAGGAGCTCCCAGCTTGGTCACATCGCCGACCGACTTAACTTTCTTCTAGACGAGGTCGTCGACTTGAAAAGATCTGGGAATTATCCGTCTGTTGTAGTTTTGCTTCATCCTCTGCCAGTACACCATTGACCGGACGGCGGCCTTGGCTCGCGTCTCGTCCACCAGGTCCAGCTCCAAATGCCTCCGCTCAGCATTGTTCTCGTCGTAGACTCGGATCCGATCGGATTCTACCCCGACTTCTGCTGGGACGATGGTCTCTCCCCCATACACCAGGTGGAAGGGGGTCGCTCCTATTCCTTCCTTGGGTGTCGTTCGGAGTGCCCATAATACCCCGGGCAGCATGTTTACCCAACTCCCACCTTCATGGTCGAGCCGAGCTCGTAGAACTCGCAAAATCTCCCGATTGGCGACTTCAGCTTGCCCATTGCTTTGGGGGTACGTAACGGAGGTAAAAGCCTGCTGGATGTCGTACCCCTCACACAACTCCATGAGTTGTTGGCTCGAGAATTGTCTCCCGTTATCTGATATGAGTCACCGCGGGATGCCGAACCGACAAATGATGTGCTGCCAGATGAATTTTTTGACCATCTACTCGGTTATTTTAGCCATTGGTTCGGTCTCGAGACACTTAGAGAAATAGTCGACCGCCACTAGTAGGAACTTCCGTTGTCCTGTCGCCATTGGAAATGGTCCTACAATGTTCATGCCCCATTGATCGAACGGGCAGGATACTGTGGATGTCTTTAATTCTTCCGCGGAACGATGTGAGAAATTGTGATACCTTTGGCAGGATAGGCACGTGGCGACTGTCTAGACGGCGTCCTCCTGTAAAGTGGGCCAAAAGTAGCAGGCCAAAAGAATCTTCCTTGCCAACGAGCGGCTGCCCGGATGCCTGCCGCACAAGCCTTCGTGTACCTCTTGCAGAATATAGTCCACATCCTCCGAGCCAACGCATTTAAGCAGAGGCCTAGAGAACGTTTTTTTGTAGAGCTAGTCACCAATGAGAACGAACCGACCAGCTCTCCTTCTGAGCATATGTGCTTCCGACCGATCGGACGACGTTGCTCCTGACTTCAGAAACTCTGTTATAGTTGTCCGCTAGTCATTTGGAAATGTGAGTCCCTCCATCCGGTCGATGTGGGCCTACCAGAGACACCTGCTCGACTGGTTGCTCGATGTCGATCGGTGATATCGAGCTGGCTAGCTTAGCCAGCTCGTCTACAGCCTAATTCTCCGATCGGGAGATCTTCTGTATCAACACCTCTCGGAAATCGACTTTCAATTTTGCAAAGACTTCCGCATAAAGCTTGAGCCGGACGTTGCTTATCTCAAATGCTCCCGAAAGTTGCTGAGCAGCCAACTGTGAATCTGAATGAATCAAAACATTTCTAGCTTCCACATGCCGAGCGACTTACAAACCTGCTATAAGCGTCTCATACTTTGCTTCATTGTTGGTTGCTCAATAGTCCAGTCGTACGGACAGGTGCATTCGTTCTCCATGGGGGGAAACCAGCAGTACGCCAACCTCACTTCCCTGCCGAGTGGACGATCCATCTACGTATACCTTCTAGGTGGCTCCGGGATCGGGATTTTGTACCTCAGTGACGAAGTCTGCCAGCGACTGCACCTTGATAGCCGTTCGGGGCTGATACTGTATGTCGAACTCGCTAAGCTCCATGGTCCATTTGATCAGTCGCCCGGACGCCTCGGGGTTCAGCAGAACTCGACCTAAGGGGCTATTTGTCATGACAACGATCGTATGCCCCAAGAAATAGGCCCGGAGCCTCCGAGCGGCGAGAACAAGTGCGAAGGCAAGCTTCTCAAGACCAATGTAGCGAGACTCAGCATCCTTTAGAATGTGGCTAAGGAAATACACTGGTTGTTCTTCGTCGTTCTGCCGGACTAGCACCGAGCCGACCGCGTGCTTGGTTGAAGACAAATAAATGCGGAGAGGCTCGCCGACATATAGCTTAGCTAATACAGGTAATGAGTTTAGGTAGGCCTTCAATTCTTCGAATGCTCGGTCACATTCCTCATCCCATCGGAATTTGGTTGCTCGGCGTAGGATCCTGAAGAAGGGCATGCTCCGATCGACTGTCCTGGAGATGAACCGGGATAGTGCTGTTATGCGACCCGTAAGGCGTTGGACTTCCTTCAAGTTTCTGGGCGGCGGCATATCTTGTAGCACTTTGACCTTGCTAGGGTTGGTTTCAATGCCTCGCTTGATGACTATGTAGCTTAGGAAACGACCACTTTTTGCTCCGAACATACACTTTTGCGGGTTCAACTTGACCCCGTAAGCCCGTAATGTCCGGAAGGTTTCTTCTATATCTGCACAGAGGTCGGCCGTTCGGAGTGATTTAATGAGTATATCATCAACATATACCTCTAGGTTTCGCCCGATCTGCTTTCGGAACACCTTGTTCATGAGTCGCTGGTACGTAGCTCCGACGTTCTTCAGTCCGAACGGCATTACGTTGTAGCAATAGGTGTCGTCCGCCGTAATGAAGCTTACTTTATCTTGGTCTTCCCGGGCGAGCGGCACTTGGTGGTACCCCTGATAAGCATCCAACATGCATATCAGCTCGCATCCAGCGGTTGAGTCCACCATTTGGTCAATCCGGGGCAAAGGGTAGAAGTCCTTTGGGCATGCTTTGTTGAGATCACGAAAATCGATGCAGACCCGCTATTTGTTGCCAGGTTTGGAGACCAGTACCACATTCGCTAACCAACTCAGGAACTGTACCTCGCGTATGTGGCCGGCCTCCAAGAGCTTCTCGACTTCCGCCTGTATGATGATGTTCTGCTCGGCACTATAGTCCTGCTTCCTTTGCTTGACGGGAAGAGCGTCCGGCCGGACGTGTAG
Source organism: Zingiber officinale (assembly GCF_018446385.1). NCBI lineage: Eukaryota > Viridiplantae > Streptophyta > Magnoliopsida > Zingiberales > Zingiberaceae > Zingiber > Zingiber officinale. The sequence goes on from NC_056006.1 coordinate 84,037,790, forward strand.
CTAGTGCTGCGCGACGCTTGGCGAGATCTCTGGCAGCTCGTGCGGTGATCACGTGAAGACATCGTGATTTTGCTGGAGGCATCTGACCAACTCTTCCTTCCGTTCTTCTTCCAGATCGGACGCAATGAATGTGGTGGCCTCCGGTCGCCCTTCCTGAATCTGTACTTCCTCCTTTTCCTCATAAACTAAAGTAGGGGTTTTTTCAGTTATAGCGTTTACCTCGAGGCGCGGTGCTTTCCGAGCGGACTTTGCTTCGGCTTGGACCATCTCCACATAGCATCGTCGGGCCGCCAGCTGATCTCCTCGGACTTCTCCCACTCGATCTTCTACGGGGAATTTGATTTTTTGGCAAAGGTTGAGACGACCGCCCGGAACTCATTGAGGGTCGGTCGCCCCAATATTACATTGTAGGTCGAGGGGGCATCGACCACAATGAAATTAGTGGTCCGCGTCCTCCGTAGCGGCTCTTCTCCCAGCGAGATAGCCAACCTGGTCTGCCCGATCGGAAGGACTTCATTGCCAGTGAACCCATATAACGGGGTCGCCATTGGCAATAGCTTGGCTCGGTCAATTTGAAGCTGGTCAAACGCCTTCTTGAAGATAATGTTGGTCGAGCTGCCTGTATCAATAAATATGCGGTGGATAATGTAGTTAGCTATTACCGCTCGGATGATGAGGACGTCATCGTAGGGTACTTCCACTCCCTCAAGGTCCCCGGGACCAAAGCTGATCTCGGGCCCGGATGCCCGTTTTTGGCTGCAGCCAACCGCGTGGATCCTGAGTTGTCGGGTGTGTGACTTTCAGGCCCGATTCGAGTCACCGCTCGTCGGTCCGCCGACGATGATGTTGATCTCGCCCCGAGCTACATTGCTTCTATTCTCCTCCTCCCGAGCAGAGGGTCTTGCTCGCTCCTGTGAGGCTCGGGGGTTGACTCTTGGCTGGTGATGTTGTTGCTGATGGTGATGTCGCTCAGGTGAACACCTAGCTATTCGCTGCTCACCGTTCTGATGATGAGCTCGCCTGTCCAGTGAAGGTGATCAGCGGCGATAGTTCCTCGGCTCAGGTTGGCTGACCGGGGGTAGACTCCGGCAGTCTCGAGTGTTATGAGTGGCTGATTGATGGATTCTATAAAACATGAGCGTCCATACCTTGCCTTTTTGTCTAGGTCGCTCAGCCGCAATGTGCTGAACGACGGGCGACCTGGAATCTTGATGTGGCCTCATCCCCTCGGCACGTGGTCCTCTCGACGGTTGCTGGCTCGCGTGGGGTCTACGTTCGATCGGGGCCGAAGGCTCGCTTGGTGCTTCCTTCTTTCGGGCCGCTTGCGCTTTCTCCACGTTAATATACTCACTTGCTTTTTTCAGCATGTGGTCGTAGTCGCGAAGCGGCTTCCTGATGAGCGAGCGAAAGAAATCCCCGTCGACTAAGCCTTGTGTGAAAGTATGCATCATTGTTTTGGACGAGACCGCGGGGATGTCCATAGCTGCTTGGTTGAAGCGTTGGATGTAGGCTCAGAGAGTTTCTCTTGGCCCTTGTTTCATGGAAAAGAGGGTGACGCTGGTCTTCTGGTAGCGTCGGCTGCTGGCAAAGTGATGAAGGAATGCCGTTCGGAAGTCTCTGAATCTCTTAATTGATCCGTCCGGCAACCTCCGGAACCAGCGTTGTGCCGAACCCGACAATGTAGTGAGGAAAACTCTGTATTTGACTCCGTCGGTGTATTGATGGAGAGTAGCAGCATTATCGAACTTACCGAGGTGGTCGTCCGGATCGATTGTACCGTTATACTCTCCGATCGATATGGGAGCGTAATGCTTTGGGAGACGGTCTTGTAAGATCGCCTCGGAGAACTGGCGATTGACCCGCTCGGGGGATGACTCAGCCCACGGCGCCTTCTCCTTCCTGGCGTCCCGTACGGGTGCTTCATCGGACGATCCCTAGTTGGCTAGGGCCAGCTCTGACGGAGTTTGGAACAGTGCCCGATGAAACGTAATAGGGGCCAGCGGCGCGTCTCCTGGTGTGCCGGTCTGCCCCTTGTTCTATGCCCAAGTAGAGAATTGCTTCGGTCGGTCCTCCATCGTTGCTCAGCCACCAGAAACCGAGGTGGCCTACTGCGCTATCTGCTCGGCTTGGGCTTTCTGTTGTTGCTCGACCATCTTCGCAGCTCGCGCTTGGATGAGTGCGTCGTGCTCCTCGGGAGAGAGCGTCACCATGAGTTGGCGTCCAGCTTCTTCCATCTTCTCGGCTCATATTCAGGTGCGTTCCCACAGACGGCGCCAATTTTATCTTATCCGAGAGTTGAGTCGATGGATGCTGTGGGCGTGGCGCTCTCTGCTGACTCCGCGTAGACTCCAGGATGACGTGGTCTCCTGTGAACCTGCAACAAAACCGAGTCGGGAAAGGAATCCCGGCGACGACCCTCCGACGCTCAAGTCAGGCAAGGGGAAATCGAAACAGCACAACGAGGCCAAGAGCTACAGTAGATGAGAATGCATACCTCCGCCGAAGTCTGAAGGTCCTTATATATGACCCCAGAGAGGCGCGTGCAGGCTTCTCGGGGCGTGCACGCTCCTCAAAGCATACCTCAGAATAGTTATGTCAGAAAAGCATGTCTGACGCCATACCGCAACCATCTGAACATATCTCTGACTCGACAGTGGAAACTTCCACCGTACGATCCTTGGTACGACCCGACCGCCGACCATGCTATTTGTCGGCGGTAGGTGTCTCGAGAATGATATGACTAGTTGTCCTCTTCTGAGTCTTTTGTCTCTTATTGGGCCGGACGGGATTGATCGCTCGGCCTCCAGGGCGCTCGGGTATGTACGCGCATCGGACCGGGCGAGAAGGCCGCTTGGTCATATACTCGGACGGGAGTACGAGCTGGTTGATCTGCAGTTCGACCGAGCGGATCGGTCGCTCGTCAAAACGGTTCCTCTATAAGGGAAACTCGTGAGCGTCGAAAGCTCAACCCAAGGTCGAACTATCTTCGTGCCGACTCGGGATTCACTCCGGTCGGTCGGCCAGGTGACCCCCCGATCGACCGAGTCCCCAATTTGATCTTGACTTTCACTCTCCTGTGTCGTTGACCCCTTCCTATGTGGACCCCTGATCCATACCACCGGATCAACTATAATATTATTTTTTATTTTCAAAATTATTATAACAGTTTTCACTAATTACTATATATATATATATATATATATATATATATATATATATATATATATATATATATATATATATATATATGTATATATATATATATATATATATATATATATATATATATACCGTAGAGTTGTTATAACGGTTTTAAGATAATTTTGAATAAATTGATAAAGAATAATTTGATATAATAGTGTCAGAGTTTAGAATTTAAGATTCTAAAATTTAGAGTTTAACCAGGGGCGGATCCAGAATTTTAAATTTAGGGGGACCACACGCTAAGTGACAAAAATAATTATCGTCAGAAATTTGTACACTCTTGAATAACCTCTGAATTCTCAATTTATCACTGAAATCGAGGTCAAAATTTACCTAGAAATCACAGTCCTAAGTTACCGTGGTTGACAAGACAACAATAACAAACAAGTTCAAATGTAGCTCCGACACGAAACAAGGGCCAACGACCCTTCTCAAATTGCGATATTACTTCAAGATTTTGGTATCAAACTACTGATAGAAAATTTAGGTTGCGGACTTTCTAAATATGTAATCAATTTTGAATTCTGGCGATCGACGATGCTACAATTGACAATGAAATCAACAATAATGATTTTGGTGTGAATTGGAAAAGATCGAGATGTCTAGCCATAGGAGAGAAAATGCCTATATCATAAATTAGTAAAGATTTCTATATAGTAATAAACTAATAATATTATTACAAATAATATTTGTATATAATTAATGATCAATAGTTTATTTTTGTTAAATTTAATTTTTTTTTCAACATAATTCCTATCAGGTAAATTAAAAAACACCCAAGAAAAATATTTTTCTCTAAAATTATATAGCATATTTAATAAGTATATCATCGATTATATTAAAATATATTAAAAAGGAAGATTAATTTCATCATCTTGTACTCCTTCACCATTTTAATTATATATATATCCTAATATATATAATATAACCATATATATATATATATGATTTACATGGAGACTGGGGGGGGGGGGGGCCGTGACCCCCCCAAGCCCCCTTGTAAATCTGCCACTGAATTTAACCATAGCATATATACTTACTCGATGACTGATATACTATGCAGATGTTAATTGGTAGGTACTACTATATAAAAATTCAACTATTTTATAGTTCAAAGTTTATGATTTAACTATAATGTATAGAAATTAATCAGTAATTATTACTTGATAGTCGCTACAAAATATAAAAAATACTTGGTAGTTGTTATAATATATGAAAAATTAACTATTTTATTAAAATTCTAAATCATAACTTTAAATATTATTATAATACTTTTTACCAACTTAATCAAAATTATTTAAATTGATTAAAATTATTTGAAAATAATTATAACGGTTATCTAATAACTACATTATGTATAAACTATTTAGTAGCTTCTACGTAAGTACAATAATATTATATTAAAGTAATTAATCGTAGCTATTATAGTAGTGTTGAAAGTAAAAGTATTAATAAAATATTTGATGGGTGCCTTTGGCTTATTTTTAAAAGAAAAGTCCTTTTAATTTGATAATTTATTTAATTTGGAGTGTCATTTTGATTTTTTTTCCAATAATAATTGTGAACAAAATTTAGAGAACTGACTTTGGCCGTCCACTTATTTTTATAGAAAACATCCTTATCTTCTTTGAAAAATTGTTTTGTTTTAAATCAAATTAGTTTAGATCGACTCACATGAATTGCCAGAATGATATATACAAATATTAAATAAAGTTTTAATAAGAAAAAGTTATGTCAACTGTATCAAAGATAATAATTTCAAACAAAATGAGCATGGATTCTTGTGAAATATAATACAATCCAAATAGGAATAATGGCTTCTTTCCTTCTTTCTTTATTGTAGTTGTTTCTATCCAAATATAATATTCATTTATCTAATTGTTTCTTTCTTGTTGTGGATCAATATGGAGAAATCTATAATGACCTTGTGACTTTGCCTAATACTTATTCCTTTAGTGAAAGTAATTAGATTTTTCTTTGTATTGACAATCATGAACTCATACTAGTCAAAAGTAAAACAAAAGAATGAAAAGGATGAGAAAAATGAACACTTGATCATAAATTCATTATGAGATTTTAAATACTCTAATACAATATTAATATTTTTATATTTAAAAGAATTTGTTTTAATTAAAGATCTGAGCATGTTTTGTAAAACAATGAAAGGCCAGAGTGTTTTTTTTAGGAAAACATTAAATATAGAATCATTTTTTCTAATTCTTAACTATAGAGAACTACTTATGGAGCCATTTTTCTCAATTACGAAAGAACATATTTTGAGACAAGGATCAACCATTAGCACAGGTTTTCACTCTACTCTTTGACTTTACACAGACGTTAGTGAAGGACAGCTGAAATATTCAATGCATTCATCCTCTCACACAAACATCAATCAAGGACAGATGAACTAAACAATAGCTTTTAGCTAGTTTGAGTTTGAAATCAGCTTGAATTAAATAGCTTTGGACGTACAGAGTTGCACATATTTGATATTCATCACTCATCATTCACAACCATAGAATAGAATATATCAGTGTGGCACACCAACTCCACTGCACCAAAGCAGAACAAGCGTGAAGGAGAAAAGGTAGAATCAAACGCGTGCCGAAGCTTAAAGCTGAGCCAAATCTGGCAGACAGTGGGGCCTTGTGGTCTGGTGGTGCGTTCACGCTTTGCAGCTCAAACTGTACATATTCCTCAAAGATAGAAGTTGTGGTGCGTTCACGCTTTGCAGCTCAAACTGTACATATTCCTCAAAGATAGAAGTTGTAAAGTGAATCATGACCCACTTGAAGATAAAAGTATCATAAAATGAACAATCAAGTGCTTACCCGATTGCTAATGTTCTGGTTTGGACATTAATATTCTTCAGAGCATTGCAACACTGTAATGCATTTTAAAAGTTTAACTATGAAGCTGCTGGTGCTGCACAATGAAATGCTAAAGGAGGAGATTTATTGAATGATGTAACAACCAGCCTTAAGGCACTGGAAACACAAAGAATCTGCTTCAGTTGCAAAGAGTAATGCACTAAACCATTTACCAGATAAAGAAATTATGTTTTCTTTTGATCAGGCACACTTCACTTTTGGGTCTGTATAAATTGGCATGATTCAAGTTTGGACTTGGGCTAAGTAGACTCGATTATTTGTCATCCATGCCTAGTCATAATCCGAGTGACTACAACATAGGAATTAATAAACGTTTTAATAATAATGCTCGGAGTCAAACTGATGGCCATTACATTACAAATACAATGCTCTAAGCTCTAAGCTCTAAGCTCTAAGCTAAGCAAGCCCACGTAACACATAATGTAAGAAAAAATTAATATATAGAAATCTGGAAAACTACCAAATTTTACCTATTACTTAATCTTAGTTAGCTATCTATTTTAGTTCTGTATTAATTACTTTAATAAATATTATATAACTAACTATATTTATCCATATAGATAGAATGAGTTATAAAACTTCTAACCATAACTAATAACCTAGAATTATATATATGCATTTTTATTTTCCATATAATTTCTAGATAGATTATAGATATATAGTCCTTCGAATATATAGAAACAAGATGTTTTTGTCTTCTAGCTCACAAATTTTCTCCAACCTCCATATGGAGAGGAACTGTGAAGGCATGTGGTAGTTCGGACGGTTCACCTACAAATTAATGCTGGTCGGCACGAGGGACAGACGATGTCTCCCACTTTTGAATTTTGATTGATAATGTTGAGATGGTTGGGTTTCATTTGGTATTTTATCTATTGAAAATTCTAATTAAATATACTCAGTCGAGACACCAGAGAAGACAGCCATAATAGAAGCTACATAAAAATGCACTTAAGGCAATGCCATAATAATTAAATAAACATTATATTTCTTCCCAAACTTTGGCTTGCACATGACTAGTACAGGTTTTGCTTCAGGACAGGCTCTTCCCATCCTGAATAAATTTGACTATTCTATTTGAAAGGCATAGATATGAGAACCATGATACAAGCGTTACCTCGCACGAGGCTGGAAAACAGAGAGATACTTACAAGAGCATTGATGGGAAAGTTTTACATTCCGACACAAATTAACGGATGCAAATTTTGTAGCCATATCTATTAGTTTTCAAGAATATGATCTGACAGTGAAAAAAGAGACAGGTTCATCTCTAGATGAAAAGCGTGCCTTTAATAATTTGTTGATTTGTTTCCCTATTAAAATATCTAAAAATCAACGAACAAGATCCATGTTACACGTGCAAAGATATATAGAAAGCACAAAAAAAAAGTCGTGTAACAACCAAAATTTTTAATCACTCTAATCATTTTCAAAGTTTGAAGCATTTTTTTAACCATAAAACAATGATATTATGTGATTGAATCAAAGGTTGACTTGCTCTCTGTTGTTATTGTCACTACTGATGTTTCTAAGTTGCTGAACTATGAAGATGCTAAGAAGAAGCTAGGTATAGAGTGACAGATATTTGCAAGCATCAATAAGTGAGAAACATAAAGGACTAGGAGCAAGTCATCAATTCGATGTCAATGCAATCAACAAACAAGCAGCAGCATCTGGATGGTAACACCAACAAAACAACAATATTACAATCCAAATGTATTTCGAGAACATCAGACAAGTTTTGTACACATCAATATTGCACTAAGAAACTTAAAGTCATTGATTGAACAGGAAGTATTGCCATACATGATATACACCAAAACAGTGTAGAACAATGTACCTTACCAAATTACCTCGCCATGTCCTGCCGCTGCTCGCGCAAGTATCGGAGAAGCGTCTCTGCCTGCGAGATAAAGCATCAAACATGTTTTAGCTTTGGAGGAGTTGGAAGCAGAGGAAGGTTGCGGTGGCGAATGCGTACCTTGAGCTTGGCCCGGGCGGAACCGCACTGCGAAAGGGCTACCAGCGGCGGAATAGCACCTTCCCTGACCAGGAGACCGCGGTTCTGGGTGCTGTCGGCGCAGAGCAGTACAAGGGCATGCACAGCGAATTCTCTCCCCCTTGCTGGCCCGGCCTCGATCGCCTCTACCAGCGCTGGGATGCCGCCGGCCTCTACTATCGCCTCTCGTCCCTCCGGGATCGCAGCCAGGCTACCCAGCACCACCATTGCCTTCTCCGCTGTGCCGCCATCGGGTTCTGCGATCATGCCCACCAGAGGCACTGCCGCGCCCGCGCTCACCGCCCGCTCCTTGTTCCGAAGCGTGGAACACAGCTTATAGAGCGTGGTGAGGGCGTCCTTCTTCCCCCGGCTCGATTCACCCACGAGTAGCGCCACCAACGGTGGGATCGCTCCACATGCTCCTATCGTTGCCCGGTTCTCCTCGATCATCGAAATGTTCAGCAACGCGCACGCAGCGTTCTGCTTCGCAGAGGCTGTCCCTGTCCGCAGGGCGTACACCAGCGGCTTGATCGCGCCCGCCGCCGCTATGCGCCTCTTGTTGGCCTCCTCCAGCGAAAGGTTAAGCAGCGCCGTCGCCGCATTCTCTTGCGCAGCCGGATCCGTGCTGCGCAGCAGCGGGACGAGGGCCGAGATCGCCCCCGACGCCCCGATCAGCGACCGGAAATCCGACCGGTGCTTCGCCAGGAGCCGGATCCTCGCCGCAGCCTCCCGCTTCGCCTCCACCGACACCGACCTCAGACGCTCCACGCAAGCGCGCACCACCGGCTCGACGCCCTCCACCGACGCGTACTCTAGGCTCTCCGACGACGTGCTGAGCCCGGATTCGTCGAAACCTTCGACGTTGGATGCCACAACGCTCCGCGGCACCTCAGATATGGAAAAGGAGGCCAGCCTCTGGAGCTCGCCGGAGATGTCGGAGCCAAAGCTGGAGCAGTCAGAGAAGCCCCTGGAGATTTCGAGAAGCTCCTCGTGCTCGGCGCTGGAATTGGCAGAGCGAGAAGGTCCTGCTCCGACGGAGGCAAGCTCCCGTAGCTTGAAATCGACGAGTGAGTCGGTTAGGTTTTCGGAGACAGCGGCGGAGGATGGGAGGACGGGCGGTGTTGATGGGAGGTGGGACCGGACGGTGCGCATGGATCGGCCCTGCTGGTAGCGCTGAACCCTGTCGCACTGGGAGTCGGCGAGGGAGACCATCTCAAAAGGGCGTAACTTCTAGAATGATCAACCGATGGAGGGCGCTGGGCAAAGAAGGGGGATTGGAAGGCTGGCTGAAGAACAGAAGAAGGAGACAGGAGCCCATGAGCGAGGTGGAGGGGAACACTACAAATCACGCTGCGGAAGGAAGAGTACGGCGGACCCACACCTATCTATGTAAATCAGGAGTCAGGCCCCACAGTATAAACTTCCAGGTAGTCGCTGCAGACCCGTTGTTTTGCGTTCGAATTTAATTGCAAATCCGCTTAATTAATTATTTTCGACATTATTTTTTTATTCAACTAAGAAATTAATTTTATCACCCAAAAAACAAGAGAGAGAAGAGATTGTTTACGTAGACGTTGACCAAGAGTAGTAAAAAGAGGATACAATTCCAACTTAAGTGACAGTTCTTAAAAATACTTGTAAATGTCATCAACCATTCACTCAAGCATGACATTAATAGACTAATTTGACTAAGTTAATGAAATCTAACCCCAGGAAACAAATTAATAGTCAAAAGCAAGCTAACACTTCTGAAAATCTAGGAACATATTCCTTTGGTTTGTACTTTTTAGAGAGACAATACAATATACAAGATGCCTTGGGACTGTTATATTTTTCTTGTGAAGCTGGAGATTAGAACCAGTGATAAACTATAGATATATTTTATTATAAAGGGGAACCTAAGAGTTTTGGCCCAACTTTCAAAGTTCTTGCTGACTAAGCCGGTTAATATTGCAGGACTAACTCTTCCAACATTCTATAAAAACTTGAGAAGGCAAAATGATATAGCATATAATGTTCCCAATTATGTGTTCTCTCACTTGAGGGCTTCTATCTCTCTCGTAGCCTGGGCTTTGTCTCCTTCAAATTGCTCATCTTCTGCAGAAAAAGTTGGGAAAATGACAGCAACAAACAATAGCCAAATCTTGATCAACTAATCCTGATCCGATCCTTACTGCTTGGCAGTAAAGTTGAGTAAATGAGTTTGTCCACTTAAGTATTTGCTTCTTAGTTATCTTTATCGATTTGATGTCAAACAAAAGTTGGAAATGAAAAGAAAGTGCTTTTATTTAGTAAATAAATTGGAGCTCTGGCATACCTTTATCTAACTTGATTTGTTGGAGCAAACGAAGAAGCTTGTTCTGATTTGTGATCAGTATAGTTCTTATTTCAGGAGGCTTCTTTTGATTGACGACAAAAAGCTAAAAAAATTTCAAAGAAAAATTAACTCATAACTAAGAATAGGTTATTAAAAAAAAAGTTTCTAAAAGAAAAAAAAATAAGGATGCAAGGTATACCTTAAATACACGGAATGCTTCTATTTGAATATTCTGACTTGATTCCTATCAGCAGAGATGATTGAAAAATGATTTCTGATAATAGTCTAGGTAAATATAAAATAAGTTTATCATATATAACAATAGCAATGAAATAATACCATTGCTTCTAGTTGCAAAGTAATCACAACAAATCATTGTTATTTATCAATAGAAAAAAAGGAATTGTCAACTTAACTATAATAGTAAATCATTAAGCTATATGAATACGGATAAACAAAGATATGCCATTTGGCAAACATCTTTTTACGTATATTTGATACATTTAACTTAATTTACACTAGCACTTACTGGTGATTTTCAAACCATATAAAATTTAGCCTTTGTAACAAAGTAAGCATAGAATGCTTATGAATCCTGATTAGGAAAGATTTGAGTAAACGTACCCTTAGGAGATTCATTAGGATCATAAGATTATCCTTTGAACTAACATAACGCACCATAATTGCAGTGTTTGATTGATCGAGTAACATATCACCTAGAAGCTGAGTTAAAAGAGAGTAAAAATAAGGTTCTTGAAGTAACTACTCAAAACTGTATATAAGATATATAACTTCATTAAATTCCAAACACCAAACTGAAAAATGCATCTAGAGCATAATTTGGAATATACCTTGACAGATTGTCTTCTTATGATGTAATTGGAGGATGATAAGAGCCTTGTGTTGTATTCTGCAAAAAACTGTAAGAGAACACTTTAAAACAAAAGAAGCAAACACACATTAATTGAATGCCTATGGCCTTAGGGTGACTACAAAGAAAATGCAAACTTCTGCTGACTGAAATTTAAGACCACTCATATTAAAACTAATAATCCGAAACCAAATAACTTAGTTAATATTCAAACCTTTAAAAGGAATCAGTTATTTAAGTTATTCCGTAATTAGTTAGTCCTAACTCAATGGCAAAGTGGTTGTTATATTAGCAAAGTTAGGTATTCATAAGCCTGTTGTTCACGTTTCAGCTCTTTTTTTAAAAATAAAAAATAAAAAACAAAAATGAAATAAAGTTCCACTCCCTGCAATATTTTACATTTATTTTCAAAAGAAGTGAATGCCTAGCAACTAGGTAGTTACACTTGTTAAGCTTCACATCAGCCATGGTGCTGCTTGATTAGGATCGCCCTTAAAATTAAAGGCATTAAAGTGATGCCACAGTTTTAGGTGCTCTCTAAGGCACCTTCTCAGAATAATTCCTTTATTTACACCGTAGATGATAAAACAGACCAAATATCAGCTTTGTCCTCTCAGGATCTTGTATCCTTTACCATGAAGGAGAATTGAGAATAATGATGTGTCTGACTCATCAGCAAAAGTTTTTTTTTCCCCTAATTTGGGCATCTTAGTTGTGTCCTGATGAAGGACGTCTATAAGTTTTTTGATAAGCATTGTAGTACTAAGACTATATTAACCATTTTAGGCTAGTGATTCAAGCCTAAGGTCTTTACAGATAAAATCAAAATAGATAGTCCAAATCTTGATGAGGTGGCCCAAAAGGAAAGGGCTACCTGTAATGTTGCGTGTACAACTGGGTCTAAGATGCCTTCAGTTAAAAACCTTGAGATTTAACCATGTCGCCACCCTTCGGTTAGAGATTTTACATCGAAGCTTAAGCCAAAGGGAGGTTTTGCATTAACAAAGGATTATAAGGCCTAGATGAGTTCACCATCACTAATTTGGGTTCAAGAATTTTGGATCAGTAGTTCATACTTACCCAAATTGATAGGACAATTTTCTCATTTAGGTTAAATCATTTCATATTAGTTTGGAGTTGATTGAGTTGTTGAACTAAAGCTTGCTGAGGTGGAGGTTTATATGGTTGGCTCTTCCAGCACTAGCCATAGTAGCTACATTTATGGTCGAACACCCTCAAGGGGTCCAGCATAATTCAACTAAACCAGACCTTGACCAAATGAATGCATGATGATCCTGTCCGAGCTCTGAGTCGACGGACGCTGGGGATGTGGCGCTCTCCGCTGTCCTTTGGTGTCGAGGTGGACCTCCGGCGAACCTGCAAAGAAGCCGAGCCGGGAGGGGTTTCCCGGCGACGACCCTCCGACGCTCAAGTCAGGCAACGAAGAAACAGAGTAACGTTAATGTGGTTACAGTGGTCAAGATTGCATACCTCCGTCGAAGTCTGGGGGTCCTTATATAGGACCCCGGGGAGGCGCGGGCACGCTTTTCTATGCGTGCATGCTTTTCTATGCGTGCACGCTTCCCCAAACATACCTCAGTAGGGTTGTGTAAGAAAAGTACGCCTGACGCCATTCCGCAATCGTCCGAGTATATCCCGGATGTGACGGTGGAAGCTTCTACCGTACGATATTCTGTCCGTTCCGGCCGCTGACCATGCTGTTTGTCGGCGGTAGGTGTCTCGATTACGAAGCTACCAGCTGTCCTTTTTGTCTCCTAGCGCTCTTATCTGTTCCCGGGCCGAGCGGAACAGCCGCTCGGCGCTCATGTCCTCCAGGAAGCCCTATTCACGTGCTCGGCTGGGATTGCGGATTACTGTCCTGCAGCTCGGCCGAGCGGCCGCCTGTCCGACCGGCACGTGCTCAACTGGGATTGCGGATTACTGTCCTGCAGCTCGGCTTAAAGACTCTTTTACCTTGAGCATCGGAAACCCGCCCCATGGTCGGGTTGTCTCTCGTTCGGCCGTCTGGGAGACCCGGGCCGGGTGCCCGGTCAACCGGATGTCCAGGGATGGTCCGCCAGTTCGCGCGGCATGACCTTGGTGTTGACCCTCTTGACCCTTGACCTCCACGTGTCGTTGACCCCCGCTACCAAGGGTCCCTCATCCTTATTACCGGATCACATGTATACAATTATTGAAGGCAACAAATACAGAAAAAGTGTTTTTACTTCTCTTAATAGTGCTGTTTCTAGGAAGTAAAAGTAAGATCTTTGCTTATATATCTCATCCCGTTTGTAAGTATAGAGGGGCATCAGCCTCTAGGATTCGGGTGTAGGCACTGCTTTTCTCTGTTTATTTTTCACCTTTTCCATCTAATTTTTATCTAGAATATACAATGATTGTGACACTATATAGAAGCTATTGTGCAAAAATTTTCCAGCTTCATCTTGGATCAACAAATAAAATACATGTTAGTTTCAAGTGAAAACCGAATCAAGTTTATGGCTCTCCTAGCTTGTGTGTTTGGTGTTTGTCACTTATGTTGTTGAGATTGATTTCAATTGCACATAAAATTTTTGGTTTCTTCGCCTTGTTGATGGAAAATTATGTTATGCAGTGTTCTGATTGGTTCAGTTTCAAATACTAGGAAATTAGATGCATCCCATCTTCATGGGAAAGATCAAACAGGTGGTGTCATAGTGATATTTTGTTCCACAGGTATCACAATAACTCACATAGGTGTATCACAGCAATGTGAATGTGAATACTAAGAAATAATATCAAAATAGAATTGAGACCTACAATTTATATCTAAAATGATTAAGTTCTACAATTGGCACAGCCAGGTGTTTTTTGGCAAATAAATGTCTTCCAAAACCAACACTAAATTAAATGTATGCAAAAAAATTTAAATTGTCAGCTGGTCCTAACTATACCAAAATGAAAGAAGTACTAATCCCAAAGTAAAACAGAAAAAGTGAGAATAAATAAAATGTATGCAAAGTATGGTACATGAGTTTGACCATAACAATAATAAAGAAGAGAACATAACCATCTGAATAAAATCCCCAATCAGCTCTGAACAACTTGGTCCAATGCAACTGATTATCCTAAAATTTACCTACACAAAAGAACTCTTGAGAGAAATATCCTTACCCATTCAAAATTTTTCGAGAGATATTCTGCAACAGTTGATTTGTGCCTTGTCATGAGCTCCTGTATAATAATATCTTTAGTGGTCAGTTTTTTTTCTTGCCTTCTAGAGAAAGAGTGGGAACTCAGAATAGCTTTAGCAGACTCAGATTCCAATACTCCCAAGTAGAAGTTGGAAACTAATTTCTTTGTTTTCTGATTGTTCTGCACTAATTACTAATTCTCAACTCTTATATAATTCCAAATATTTTAAAAATAATAATAGTTTTATATTCTTCATATCTACTATTTTCCATTGTAAATTTCCTATTATTTATAAAGTTAAAAAGGGATCTTAAACCAACTTAAATCCAAACATATGTTTATATTATCCTCATCAAATAATCATTAGGGAAAAGTAATTCTATACCAGTTCATACAAATCTGCTTAATCCATTCTAAAGTTTTGTGGTCCCTACCTGTCTCTTGGTCAACCAACAAACTTAGACCATAAAAGCTCTGTGGTTTGAAAATTTAAATCCTAGCTGGAAATAAAACAAATATATGCTCTTAACCGTTTAAGGGTAATAACTAACCAAAATTGATAAAAATAAACAGATTGTAACAGTTGCTTGACCTTAAAAGTTAAGTAGGCATCTGATGATATGTCAAAATTTGGAATCTCAATATAATCAAAGAACTTCTTCATTTTATCGAACTCTAGAACGTACCTGCAAAAGCAAATCAAGGACAAGTGCAATTGGCAAACAAATGGTTCCAAGTGACAAGCATATTTAATATCATATAAAATGGAAACCAAAATCTTAAAAGCAAGAAACAACACTTATCCAACAAAGTGTGATGTAAAGACAATACATAGTCCATCAAAAGTTCTGTTCATCTTAAACTCTCCACAAATTGAATCTATTGGCTTATATGAAGTTATTTATACATTCCTCCTCATCACTTATATCAATTTTCATGATTATGTGCTTAACTGTATTTACTCTGGAATACTAGTTGGTATAGAGTTTTAGCACAAAAGCAACAACATTTAAAAATTCTACCAGCCAGGAGTCAAGACTGTTCAAACTTAAATATTACTGGTTTATGTTTGAAGTGGAAGAATTTTAATTGAACAGTGTCTATTTACTTTTGGGACAGTGAAGTCGACACCACAAATTTAAAGAATGCAGGATTGATTTGAGGATAAAACTAGTCAATGAATACAAGTATTTCTAAAAGCAAAAAAGTGAAAGAAAAAAAAAACATCAGAGATTTTTTTTGCCAAAGGGCTACTACCAGTCAATGTAACACATAATTCATGCAAAAATTCACAGAAATATACTAGTAACTGCAAATTCATATGGATAGAAAACATGCCATCATAAGGGAATTGTAATTGTCGGGACATTAGTTCCGCCATTGTGGTTAGAGCTAACCACACTATTTTGATGGTTTGACAATGTGATTTAAGTTAGGTTTTTACATTTGATCTAGCACCATTGAAATGCTGCAATTATAAGTACAAGATATAGATACTTTTAGTAACTTTTTCTTTCAATATTTGGTGCATCTCCTCTATCCCTCCCTTCTCTTTTTAGTGTTTCATCTTCTCTTCGTGATTAACAAATGACAAAATTGAAAGATGAGTGATGGAAAATGATTTTTCGTCTTGGTAGATATTCTTTATTCGTGTTGCTTCTCTTGGCATTCCCTCTTCTTTTAGTATTTATTTCCTCCCATGACTGGTGAAAAGAATTGAAGGATACCTTCTTAAGTTAATTGCAGACTCTATTAGTCTAGATAAACTATGACTTGATTGGCACTATAGAAACCCCGAAAGCATAGGCGTCACAATAACATTTACCTAGGTATCAAGTGATGATCAGTATGCTGCATTGTGACCATGTTAACCTATACTGGTAGCATAAAATAATAAATAGAATTTCAGAAAAAGAGAGATACTGATAACACAACATAACCACCTATCACTAAAAAATACTTTCTATGTAAATGAGGATCATTCAAGTCGTCATTTGCTTTTCTATCTTAGATTGACACCGTCTGAAAATGCATTACATTTTCATTCATAGCCAACACTCTAGGGAACAACAATTCAGATTAAAATATTTTGAGTGCTAAAAGAAAAACAAAGACTATACATTACCTTGTTATACTCTGGTGCCGAATACATTCTCTGAGCATTAGTCCATAATGTAAAGCCATATTTATGTCTTCATACCTTTATACACAATATGAGAGATATATTAAAAAAAATCATAACATAGATCTTAGTTTGAGTACATATAGATGTATTTTTAAATTAGTAGAACAAGGAGACAAATCCTAAATCTGAAATGGATAGGCATCACAACAAAATAAATAGGAAGGTTGAAAGCTATGTTGGGATGTATACTATAAGCCTAGCTTTTGTATGAACATCTGTTTTGAAATGAGAATCACTTTGGTCAAATGTTTGCATTTTATATTTATATATATATATATATATTAATGCAGTTGTCCATTTAATTTATATTATAGATAACATGGTTTGTTGTGCCACACAGAAGATCATGTTATTGGTTCCTTATAAATTATAAATAATAGCTCACAACCAAGATGGATTGGGGCAAACCATTGGAACGGTTGTAGTGTAATTTGATAGTAGTCTGTCTTGACTATAAAATTGCACTAGTACACTATGTGTGTATTTAGCAGGATTGTTTGAGGTTGTTCGATTTATACTGACTACATAAAAGAACAGAACCTCTGTTATTATGGATGTGCGTCCTCTTAATCCCTATATAATAACAAGCATGTATACTTAATATTTATTTCTTTAACTTATCAATGGGTGTGATTTATTCGTTAAATCAATAGGCCCGATGAGTTGGGAGATAGTATTATTTATATGGTGTGTTGTTAATTATAGAAGGAAACTGTGTCCTAATTATTTAGGTTGATGATGTCCCCTTGAGGAGCTCATAAGGATTATCATGTAAACCTTGCACGTGGACTTAGTCCGGCATGATAATAAAGTTGAGTGGTACTACTCTTGGAACTAGATGTTAATTAATTGGGTTGTTAGTAACTCAATTAATTAACGGACATACGATATCTTAAACACGGGGAGATTAACACACTCATGATAAGTAGGAGCCCATATTGTAATATCAGATTGGTGCGGTAGTTCAATAATAATCCTTTAGTGGTATTGGTTATTATTGATGGACTTGAGTTGGGTGTTCGGGCCGAACACAGGAAGCCCAAGCCCATCAGGAGGCCTAAACCAATTTCTCCTCTAGGTCCTTGTTGTAGCCTCTATATAAAGCCTTGCATCCACCCATCTTTAACTTGGTTCAGTTTAACTTAACTTGGTTTGATTTAACTTAACATAGTTTGGTTTAACTTAACTTGGTTTGGTTTAACTTGGTTATAGAAAGAGAGATTTTTTCTAAACAAAATTCGGTTATAGAAAGAGATATTTTTTCTAAACAGAATTATGTTATTTTTCTTTCTTTGTAACCGACAGCAAGCCTATAAAAAGGAATAGGTGGTGGTTCTTAAAACCTAATTTTCTAATTCTCCACAATCCTCTTCTCTCCTTGTGGCCGGCGCCCCTCCTCACCTTGCTAGGGCCACCCCTTCCTCACCTTGCAAGAGCCGCCTCCCCTCCTCTCCTTGCTTAGGGTCGGCGCCCCCTTCCTCTCCTAGTTAGGGCCTGCACCCCTTCCTAGCAATCCATTGGTGGCTGGCGGCTTGAAGAAGAGGAAGAAGATTAGAAGGTGCCCCATCCCAGAGCCTCCTTTTGTAGCGGACGGTTTGGAAACCGAGAAGAGAAGGAGGGTGGTGTTGTCTTGGTAGATCGTCGCCCACACGACGTCCAAGAAGAGGAGAGGAATACGGCAGAAGATCAAGAGGTCTTTAGCTACAAAAAAAAAGGTACAACTAGTTCTTTAATTCCGCTGCGTAATTAGTTTGGTTTTCTTTGTATCGATTTTGAATACCAACATAAGAGGTCAGCGATCTTGTACTTCGATCAAGGTGTGCTTTAATCCATCAAGAACACATGTCTGATCGAACATGCGGGTTGTTAGGAAGATAAGCATAGATCAAAACAAGGTTTTATATTTCATTTAATACTATTGTAAAAATATGTGCATTATCTTAATTTTCTTTGATGTTGTAAAGTCATAATAAACACGAAATGAAATTTAGTCTTAATTCCTCTAATGTCACGAAATCATTGCAATTTCATAAAACTTTTCTTCATGCATCTGAATATAGATGCATAGTTTCTTCCTTATTTTATAGTATAATGACGCAAATTGGGTCCCCAATGTTGGGAAATGCCAAAATCAAGCTCCTTTTTTTGTCAAATGCATAAATCAAGCTCCTTCCACTTTTCTAGGCCAAAATACCCTCAACTATTTCACCAAACAGAATTTAAAGTTTTGGTGAAATAGCTTGACTGAAAAATAAATTGAAAAGAAACATATTAAAAAAAAGGCAAATGCCCATCTAATATTACAGGTAAACATGTTTTTCTAATTTTAAAACTGAAAAATTAATTATTCCATCAAAAGCTATTTGGAGAAAAAAGTTGATGGGTAGAAATTGGTGAAAATTAAATTATTTTTTCTTCAAAACGAATACCAATTAAATTAAATAGGAGATTTTTTTTAAAATGAATTCTATTAAGTTGCTTCACCTACAGTTTAATAATCAAGTTGTTTGATGAAACAACTTGATGACTGAAATACTTTGATTATTTTTTAATCAAAAGGAGGCAAATGCACATTTAATTTTATTACTAAATGTTTCAAGTTGTTTGGTAATTCATTCCCTTAGGGAATAAGTTCCTCCCACCTAGGAGGCCGCTCGGTACTGTGATTTACTACCCTTCCACAAGCCTTGGGGCGGGCCATGGAGGGGTGCCTGGGGTGAGCGTTATCACCTTTTGCAACACATGGAAACATATGATTCAAAATATGTTATAGATTACATATACTTGTATATACATACCATATTAGAATAATATCCCTCATTTTCACAAAGATAATTGATATGGTGAAGACAACCAACACCACATGGCATGGTCAAGTCAAAGGTCAAGTTGAGCTGGAAGTCAAAGTCAAGATGAACTTGGGTCAAGTCAAATTAGCTTGGATCAAGACATATCGAGCTCAGGTCGAGTTAAACCTAGCTCAGAGCCATTTAGACTGAGTCCCGATCAAATTAAACCAAGCTTCAACCAAATCAGCTCTAAAAGAAGACCTCAAGTCAATTAAGCCCGAGTAACATCTGAATGTCGTTGGCCCAAATTAGGACCTGACTCGCCTATTATTGAAGCGCCGATCACCAAGGGATGCAACCGTTAAAGCACTAGTCAGATAGAGAGACGCCTCTCAGTAACGAAAGAAAGAGGTTCGCCCTTCGAGAAATAGGGTCACCCTTTCACTTTCTATTTAAAGGTAACTAGTTACTTACAACATCAAGGAAAGCAATCTAATAACTTTCTACTTTCTTTACTTTTCTCCACCTTTTCTCATGAGCGTCGGAGTGCCCAAGCCGAGTCATCTGCCCTCTTAATGTTCTTCTCGAGTCTTTTCAGATCCTCACTCGAAAAATCTCCTGATTACTCGGTCTATTGAAGCCCGACCCGAAGGCAGTCAGTCTATTGAAGTTCGACTTGATTAAAGTCCGACCTGATAGAAGATTGAATTGAAGATAGCCTACTCTACTTAATTTGTATCCTGGTCGAAATTACTCGATCATGGTTACTTTGACCAAGTCATCCCATTCCTTGATCTCAGACTGGATCAATAATCATTCTAGACTTTTCACACTTCTCAAGAAACTCAACTAATGCATTTACTTTTTTTTTTTTGAAAAATCAGAACTAAATACTTAAATTACTCTCCGTCCTTATTTGTACCTCTCTCATCTTAAACAATTGAAGAACCACCATAGAGAAATGACCAGACATGTGTTGGGAACATGGGCGATTATCTTTATTTATAAGAGAGTAAAAATGAAAGATAAGAATTTTAATTACGAATGACAAATAAGAGGAAACTACTATTTCTCCTTAACCAACTCTTTTTTGTGAAAGAGAGAGAGTACTGCCTAAGTTGAAAAAAAAATGACAACTATATGAGAAGACATTAAGGTAAGTGGTAAGAAATTTAGAGATGATTTTGGATTCTCGACTTAGGAAACCTGCAATGCAAATTTCTCAAGGTTAGTAGAGACTAATGGAGATTAAAAAGTTTGTAGAGAGGACAGCATTATTCTTAAGGAATGTATTTTATAGGAAGTGCCTCATGTGAGAGTGGGGTTACACTTGGGTTGCAGTCTTTTTTTACATAGTGGCCATCATCTTATCCATTTTTTTTACCTTTGCTCTCCTGATCATATTATATAAATTTGAATGCTCTACATGAGAGGTAAACTTATGCCAAACGTTCTTGTCCATTCTTTACGTTTATGTTTGCAATCTTGTGGTGTTGGAGGAGACAACTCTTGACTACACGAGGTGTTTGATATATTGCTTCTACTACAAAAGACAAAGATACAACTTGAAATAGAGGTAATTTTGCATTCTACCTGCATAAATTTTGACATATAGAGGATATTTAAGGTGGCATATTCAAGTATCAACTTTATTGAGATTGAAGTTGACAAAATACCATTAACAGAATTTTAAGAGTCTTTTATGATCATCATGTGCTCCTTAGGCTATAAAGTGTTTTACAATACTGTGGCTTGACTCACTATATTTTATGGATTAATTTAGTATTGTAGAAAGGATAAAACTCATAAAATGAAAGATATTAATATCCAAGAGCAATTAGGTGTCACTTCAATTTTCAATTTATGATAAAATAAGACAAAATAAGTTAACTTAAAGAGATGAATTGATTCGAAAGATTTAGAGTAAAGGGAGATCAATTAAAGTTTTAATTGATGTAATAAAAAATAATTTAGTTGGTTTAAATATTAATCTTTTTATAGAATTGCATGCAGTTAAAGGAGAAATAAGATCAATGTAGTTGACCATAAATAGTTAGGGAAACTTTAGCTTTTTTAAATACAAACCTTATGAAGAATTTTGTTTCCTTAACTAGGTATCTATTTATCGCCAAAGAAATAGGTAAAAGAAATTTCCATCCAAGATTTAATTGCTAGTCCATTCTCATCCGGGGTAAAGTCCATCTTGTTGTGATAGAAATGAATAAAAACAAATAAGCTTTAACTAATGTAACACAGATTCCAATTGCCATTCCAGAGACTCCAGATATATTTTTTTATTCTGAAAAGTTCAGGAACAGATATATATGGAATAGATACGCTACAACTTGTAACTCAGATCCAAACAGTAAAAACAGGGTTAAGGGGAAGAAACAGACACAAATGGCAGAAACCTTCCTATAATTCTACAATACATAACTGACATCTATGAGATAGATCAGTTATACATGAAACTTTAAATAGGAAACTCACCCAGAAATTAAGAGGTCCAAGAGATCTTTGTTAGCTTCCAAATAGTCAGATGCAATTAATCTTGACTGGACCTGCTGCCTTTGCAAATTAGCTACAATTTGGGTAGCATCATTGCGAGCCTGCAAACTCACACAAGATCAGACTTCAAAACCAAGTTATATGCATGTATACATATATTTAGGACTTTTTAATCACAGCATGTAACAATAAAACAGATCTGTGAAAAAAAATTGTAAAATGTTCTTCAAGATTAATCATGCACTTTTAAATCTTACTAAAATATCATAGATTAAGATACTTACTTCTAGGCTTAACTTTGGAAGACAAACAATTAGCAGGCGTAGGGTGTTCTCCCTAAAGAATTCCTGAGTTACTTGTGCGCAACCTTCAGCAGTTGGCTCTGAATCCCTGTTGCCATAAAGCACAATTTTCACCTCCCTGATGCTGCTAGATAGTTCTGTCATCTGCATAAGAAGAGATGATAGTTTGATGGACTATCAATATCTAAAAATTAGCTCGCTGTATGATACTGAAGATCTGAGTTGAACAAAGATACACTTTTCAACAACCAAATCTAAACAAGAGAAGACGATGCTCAGTTTGGCATAAGAGTTGGATTTAGATATTGTGGCTGGAAAGAAAATGAAGGTAGTTTCATATAAAGTTTTCAATTGTAAACTGAAATCCTCTTAAGCGGTATCACTTATTTGCTTGGAAATTGAAGTGGCCAAGTAAATCTACTGCATTTTCAGTAAAAAAAAAATGGATACAGACAAGAAGATCCTTTTTTATGGCTTAGTAGACATCAAATAAAGATTCGGCTTCCAACCGCATCTGAATTTGTCAATGGCCAGCCTTCATTCCCCTGAAAAGCAAAATATTTTTGATTGCACATATATTGCTCTCTCCAACCAATGAAGATGCCACTCCATGTAAAACGCGATAAAAATATTATTACTTTTGATCTTTCTCATTGATAGTAATCGTATGCTGCTCTTCGATACGGAAAACAGAGGATTATATTCACCACTGCCTCAGCATAGTGAAAGAATTCACACACAAGGAAAATGACAAAACGAAGAGCATAGAACCGAAGTCGATCATGGAGCCAGATTTCAAAACCCGATCTCACCGTTGCGCAAAATGCCGATTAATACCAATCCTTGGCACAGATATAAAGACACACACACACAAAAACACGATCCGAATCCAAAGATCGATGAACACAAAAAAATGAGAGGGCATTGACTAATCCCACCTTCTCCTCCCGTTTGGCATCCCGCAAGTCTCCGTCGCGGTCGATGTATCTCAGGAGCTCCCGCGTCAGGCGTACGAGGTCGGAGGGGCTCCGAGGCTTGGTCTTGATCAGGTCTTTCACGCTCTCCTCCGGCGGAATCCGCTGCTTGCGGCGGTTCCGGGGCCGCCACAAGATGGCGAGGCACCCCCCGCCGAGGGTGCCGCCGCCGCGACGTCCAGATTGAGAACTCGTGGGTGCTCGATGGAAGGACAGAGGGAGAGGGTGAAGACTTCGATTGACAGCGGCGACTCCTCCTCCTCTGCACTGGACAACAGCAACCACGACGACCACCCACAAACCACAAATAGCAACGCCAACATTAATAAAAGACTCCACGTACTCTTCCCGACGGTTCTTCCTAAGTTCATTTGTTTTAACCTGAGGCTTAATCTATAAACAAGCGGCAGAGTTTTAAAATCACACCTATATTTTGCCTTTCCCAAATCAAAGCCTCAATTTTGGAAACTTCTAAAATGCACTTATGCACACCTTCTCAGACTTTCTTTCTTTACATATTCAAACTTATCAAGTTTATTTATTGAAAACCCTGAATTTTACTGAAACAGCCTAATCAGGTTTCGGTATTATCCAAAATCCAACTTTTATAATATTTAAATCATGTATCAAGTTTCGGTATTATCCAAAATCTAACTTTTATAATATTTAAATCATATATCATATTCCTAAAATGCCGCTTCTCTTTTTTTTTAATAGGTCTCCCCATCAATTTTATGCCAAACTAATTAATGAACTCAATCACTGTAAATCAAATCTAATATACTCTTCAAAATCTTTGTTGATCCTCGACGGATGCTGGGGACGTGGCACGTTCCCTTATCTCTGACTGTTGGTATAGATCTCCAACGAACCTGTAAAGAAGTCGAGCCGGGAGGGGTTTCCCGACGACGGCCCCTCCGATGCTCAAGTCAGGCTACGAGAAATGAGAGAGGCAACGTAACTGTGGTTACAGTGATGATTTGCGCATACCTTCGTCGATGTCTGGGGGCCCTTATATAGGACCCTGGGGAGGCGCAGGCACGCTTCTCCAAACATACCTTAACGAGCCCATGTCAGAAAAGTACCTCTGACGTCATTCCACAATCGCCCGAGTATATCCCGGATGTGATGGCGGAAGCTTCCACCGTACGATCCTACGTACGGCTCGACCGCCAACCTTGCTCCTTGTCGGTGGCAGATGTCCTAAGGATGATGTTATCTCCTGTCTCCTTTGTCCTTTTGCGTTCCCTGTCTGTTCCAGGGCCGAGCAGTTAGGCCGCTCGGCAGGCGTATCACTTCTGCCGCCGGATGTAGGTATCGTTCCGACCGGGAGGACTCTCGGTCGTATGCTCGGATGAGATTGCTCCTGCCTGTCTTTGTTGCCTTGTGCCCCGGCCGAATGGACAACCCACTCGGCCCTGAAACCTACCTTGAGCATCGGAAACCCGACCCCTAGTCAGGTTGTCTTTTATTCGGCTCGGGGGATTCTCGGTCGATCGGCCTGCTTCGTCCGGTCGGTCGGGTCTCACGGTTGAATCTCTTGACCTTTGACCTCCATGTACCGTTGACCTTCTGCCAACGAGGGTTCTCCGTCCTTACCACCGGATCATTTGTATTTATGCCCCCAAATATAAATTTAATATGTAAATTAACTTGAGAGAACATTTCTAAATTTTTACTCTATCAATTAAAGAATTCATTGCTCTCAATTTATACTATTGAATTTAGATTTGAGGACATAGATATATTGAAAAGGTTTTTAGAAGAACATTAATTTTGATTTGAAGCGATTCAGAGTTCTTTGGTCTATCAATCAGTTTCATCCGAAATTTTACGCCATTAAAAAATTTAAAAGTTTAATATTTTTCAAATAGGGTAATCTTAAGAATTCACTAGTGATGTTGGTTAGTAAATATCATTGTCCAAGGTCTTATAATGAGTTTGTGACAATTTTTTCAAATATTTATCCGCTTAAAAGTTTACTTATTTCAATTTATGTTATCGAATTTAGATGTGATAACATAGTTATATTAAGAAGATTTTTAAGAATATATGTATTATGATTTAAAGTGATTTAGAATATATTTATTATGGTTTGAAGTGATTTGGCTAATAGACCTAGAGAGAAAAAGGAGTATAGAAATATGGTAATATTGAAACTTACTTATAGAGATTAGTAAAACATAGAAAATCCAGCATTTTATTGAATCGCGGAAGCAAGTTTATCTTATTAAACTTAAGATGAACTCAAACTTATTCATAAATATTATTTAAGCTTTTAATAAGCTCAACTTTATTATTTTTATAATTTATATTAAATGCGTGTGAAAATTTAAAAATAATCTTCATTTTTATTCCAAAATTTAGGTTCACTATAATTTTTTTTTCCAAAATATTTAATGGTTTACAATATCTCATTTAAAAAAAGTTGCTCGTGTTAGGTTAGAGTTTTGTGGACAATAGGCATGCCATGCATTGACGCATAGAACCAATAAATATTCATAAGGAGTGATGACTGTTGCTAAGGGTGGGTATGAAACTAATAAATTAAGGTAGCATTTTGTTTACATATTTGAGAAGGAGGGAATAAATTTATTTTCAAATTTTATGATGGATGAGAAGGAAATTAAAATTTTAGAATAAAATCTTAAAATTTAAATTTTGATTAAACCCACCTTTCCTCTTAGGTTTTGATAAAGAATAAAAATGAAAATTAAGTTTTGAAAAAAATACCCTTAATATATTTATTCAATTTTTCTTTAATATCATTTTTATCTTTTGTTCTCTCTCATTGTATTTTCTCTCTCCTCATTCTATCATCATATTTTTTTCTCTCATCATACTTTCTCTCCTCACTCTATCATCACACTTTCTCTCTCCTTAAGCTCTCCCATCATGCATGGTCTCTCCTCATTTTCTATTATCACATTTTCTCTCTCCTTAAGCTCTCCCATCATGCACTGTCTCTCCTCATTTTCTGTTATCACACTTTCTCTATCTTCATTCTCTCCCATCATACTTTCTCTCTCCTCATTCTTTCTCATCATGTTTTCTCTCCCATCACACTCTATTTCATCATTTTTTCTTATCACACTTTTTCTCTCATCATACTTTCTCTCTCTTCAATCTCTCCTATCACACACTCTCTCTTCTCATTTTCTCTCATCATATTTTTTCTCTCTTCATACTTTCTCTCTCATCATGTGCTAGTCATTATTCTAAAGGCTAATAGTCGCTCGTGATTTACCTTCTCCGTATTGACCCTGGGACGGGTTGGCAGGGACGCTAGAGATGAGCGTATTCGCCTTTTGCACCATGATGCTCTCCCATCACATTCTCTTTCATTTTTTTTCTCATCACATTTTCTCTCTCCTTAATTTTTCCCATCACACACCCTCTCTTCTCATTTTCTCTCATCACACACTTTCTCTTCTGGCTCTCCATCATACTTTCTCTCTCCTCATCCTCTCTCCATCACACTTTCTCGTTCTTCATTCTTTCCCATCACATTTTTTTCTTTAATTATTCTCTCTCATTAAATTTTTCTCTTAAATTCAACTTTCTTGTACATCTAATTTTTTCTCTTATTTTTCTATAAGGGTAAAAAAGAAATTTTAAATTTATTCCGATAGAAAATATTCAACTAATCAAATATTATTTTTAAGAATAATACCTATACTCATATTCATTCTCATTCTACAATACTATAATTCCTATTCTCATTCGGATCCTTTGGAAAGAACCAAATGCTATTTAAATCGAACGAAACCAATTCAAATTAAAGTACTGAAGATACCATGACTTGTTTAAACAAATGACTGTTAAATTATAATCTGAGATGGCAATCAAAAGTATAATATTTTTGTTGTGCCAAGTACACGATGCTTTATTGTTAAATAAACGACCTGTTTAAAATTTTGTCTGGAGATGAGATCCAAGAGAATCAATATAAACAAATTAATGTGGTAGGTTTGAAATCACATCAACATGTGATAAATAAAGCTTCTCATTGTCCTTTTACGCATGAGACAAAAGTGATTAGATCTGAGAGTAATAGTAGAAATGCAGACGTAGTAGTCATCTATGCAATGCACATTTCTTTTGTTCCTATATGATCAGAGTTTTTCAGGCCTCATAAAAAAGCTTTGAATGTTGAGATAAACAATAGCAAGTGGCCATCTTTTATTAAATGGCAGCTCTTGCAATGGATTATGACATCTTTTTCCTCCTTGATTACTCCACTCTTGTGCCTTGGTTGTTTACTTCATTTGAAGTAGTGTTGATGTAGGCAAGTATTTTAGGCAAGTATTTTGATTCTAGCCTATCTGTTGAGAGAGGAGGTATAATTGATAATATATGATTAAATACTGGAGCAATAGAAATCTAAAGTTATACTCACCATCATACTCAACATAATAGACAGAAAGTTGCTATTCTAGAAACATTGTCCGACTGTATTCACAAGAAGTGAGCAGAATGCACTTCTTGGAATTATCTGAATGAAAAATGAATTGAAATAATCGAACCTTGCAGTTCATCCAGATTGCTTTTATTCTATGGCAAGAAATATGCAAAGGAGCAAGCATGACTACCAATAGGGGGGGGGTAAAGGTACATAAGATTTCCTACATTTAGGTCGGGCAGATTCTTTGTATTCTTCCAGAATTGTCTGTCTAGTCCTTCTTAGCTCTATTTCGCGCAGCTTTGGCTGAGGCTGAACGCTCGGACTGGGAGAATCTAACAAAAATGTGCATAACTGCCGTCACCAGTAAAAGCCCCGTAGCAGTAACTGCAACTCCTTTCCATGTTGACAATAGTTCAGTCCATTTGAAGAATTTGAATGTTGCATATGACAGAAGGCCAAACCAAAACATTACCACCTGTTTGTAAAGTTGATTAACCAAAAAAAAACAAGAATATCAGTTGAGTACTTGTGTAAATATTGAAAAGTCGAATCTAATGGCGATGCAGAAAGTATTTTTTGTATTGATAAAACCAAGAGTGTCGAACTATTTAGATTAACCTAAATTTGAGCAACAAATTGTTTCTTTTATGAATAGCGAGTCTAACCCAAGTGCAGAACAAAATTTACAACCGTACAAGTCAATATTTTCTTCTCAAAAGAAGCTGCAATATTAAATCTCCATGTCAGCAAAGGCATTTTCCAACACTAATTTCTCTTTTATCAAACATGAACACCAAGGCTGCATGAGTAAAGTTACTAGTATGGGAAAAAATGACATTGGACAACGAGCAAGTGAAAACCACCACCAGATGGTTCTTTCAAGAACAAAATTTTTATTCTTCATCAGAGCAAGTGTCAGCAGAATGAGATGGACAAATTTCAAATACTAATAAAACAGGATAGCATCATCATAACTACAAGCAAATTCTGTTGGCAAATTAATATTGAATAAAACCTTTTTATGTCTTACCAGCAATGATTTCACAGGACGACCAATTTGCCTTTGTTCAACCCCAAAGCTGCCCTCTGATTTGTATTTGTCCAGGAAAGCATCCTGCCAAAAAATAAAAAAAGAAACCTGGTATGATGCTGTTGCGAGGAAAATATAGCATAAGGTACACTACAGCGAGTAGTCCTAAAACCAACGATATTCAACTATTATAGACCAAAGTAATAGAACTAAGAAACCCATATGAGGCTTGCCAAGAAAGATACTATGCCTTAGCTACAAATATGTCTTTACACCACTGCGACACCCCCTCGTCTGTTCCAGGAAGATCCGCTAATGGGTGTCGTTTCACGTGGACATGCACCTGAAAGCACAGGAATTTTCAATGAGTACAGAGTTGAAAATAACTAATGTCAACTGAACAACCCACATTAAATTCTGTTGTTGACATATGAAGCTTAAGCTAAAGTTCAAAATAAAATTTCATAATGTAACCACTAAAGGCAGAGGTAAAATAAGAAATCCATAAAGTAGAAAAACAAGTAAACTTCAAATTCAACATTATCAGCAAATTGAACATTCCTAACCAGATTATCATTGAAATCCACATTAGCGATAGCCTTTGCACAACTTTTCTAGATCTCTGTTCCAATCAGACAGTAAGAAAACCTTCTTCTCATCTGATTCGATACTCCTCCAAACGGCTGCCATGCCACTGCTGCTCCTTCCCTTTTCTGTTCAAATTGTTCCTCAACTGAATATGCTATCTTTGCATCTTCTCTAGAACATAATAAAATATTAAAAAAGTGGCCTCAAATCCCAGAAGCTGACAGCAAAGAAACTTTGGCTGCAAAGAACTACTCTTTCCCCTCTCTTCTTTCCCAAATTCTTGTCTTCTTTTCACTGGCTATAGATTCATGCAGCATTGTCTCATAGCTCAGAATGTTGGTTTCTCATTTTCCTTTATTTTTTCCAAGTATTGGTTAAAATCAAAACACTTCAAATTGTTGAGAAATGGACCAAGCTCAAACGAATATTAGAAGAAAGTAATATGGAAAGGATAAATTTTGAAGGCAAAAACTTATAGATTACATCAAAGGGTATGGACAGGAAGGTCAAGCAAAAACTATATGTGCGATCTCCACAAATATATTAACTTGATTTAAACATTTATAGGCATCTTTCATCAATCAATATTCTGTATAAGTGACCAAAATACTATTCTTCGAAATAGCTCATCGCCATTTTATATGATACAAGAACATTCTAAAAAGTTTCAATTATAGCCCATTGTCAAGTTGAGATTAGCAAATGGTTAAATTTAGCTGACATAGCCCTAAAACATTTATATTTTAAAAAATTTCCCAGGCCAACATTGATGAGTATAATTTTTCTTCATTAAATTAATTTTTTAAGTGGAAGTCATTAAAATAAATCATATTTTAGAATCAAGTCAAATAAAGTTCAATGATTTGCTAAACTCAAGTTGATAGTGAGCCACAATTAGCATATTTTGTGATGTTTGTGAATAAAGGGGAGAGCCTTGGTGCAATGGTAAAGTTGTTGCCATGTGATGTTGTGGTCAGATTCGAGTCGTGAAAACAACCTTTGTAATGTTGGGTAAAATTGTGTATAATAGACTCAATGTGGTCCGATCCTTCATCGGGACCTACATATGAGGGAGCTTCGTGCACCAGGCTGCCCTTTGTGATGCTTGTGAATAAAATCTCTACGAAATGGAAAACTTGTTATACGTTGAACAGCCCTTGTAGTTTGCCTACATTTAGACATTACACCAAATTTTTATGACCAGATAAGGGATCACATTACTGGATTCTGCAATCTACATAGCACACTAGCACCCATAGTTATTTAAGACGTGAGGCACTCAAAAGCATATAGTTGCTGTGGGGCATGAGACGCTAGGTGTAAGGTGAGGCACACTGAAATAAAATGCTTTGGGTATAAATTTTTACAATTCAAACACATATAGGGATTTTCTACCAAAATATTTCACTAACAAAATTCAAATATGTTAAAAACTATTAAACAATAATGTATATATAATATTCATTAACATCCAAATATTGAAATAGTTTATTTTCATAATCAAAATCAAACTTCAAATTAAATCCGTGAGGAAAAAACATACTATTATGACAAAATTAAAGGAGAAAAGCAAGAAAGTGTAGCCAAATCCAAAAGATCGATGTTGATGTTGTAGGCGAGAGAAGAGTTCACGTTTGAGAATGGAGGGGAGGGGAGGTTGATGCTAATTTTTTAAGGGAGACGAAGAGTCATGCAAGAAATAAGTTTCCAAGGGACTAAGGGAGGTTGATGTTTATTTTCTAGAGGAAAGGAAGAGTCACGTAAGAAGAATGTGTCACATGCATGCATGCAAACTAGTTAATTTAAAGGGTAATTAAAGGTATGGGTTGGGCTTTTAATTTTTTTTTAAAAACTTCAATAAGGTGAGGAAATTCGCGCCTCAAGCGCTTCTTAACCTCTCATGCTTAAATGTGTTTCATTCAAGTACTGTGCTTCAGCCACTGCCCAGGCGCGCCATTGCGCAGCCAAGCGCATACTTTTCACAACTATGTTAGCACCAATGACTTAACTTAAGATCTATTTATTATTATGCCCCAAGAGTGAGCGACTTTACAAAGAATAACATTATTCTGATTCTCTTACAGATTAGCCTGTTATAATTATAAGAAACATTCTTGCGCTGAACTTGCATCAATGACTCAGACACATAAATATGTTTACTTTTCTACTATCATGAAAGTGTAGCCTTACAGCTAAATACATGTTATTCCTTGCTTTCATTTACAAATTCAGGAAACTTGCTGTTCTACAAACTAAAATCTACAAAAAATTACATATATTAGCATACTCAAGATACATGCACAAATAAACTGCATATTATGGACACCACTAATTCTGTGTACATACCACTGATGGTTGCCCTTTCAGAATCCTAAGCATTGTTGGTGATGGTTGATCGGAAGGAATGGCCACTGTTACATCATATACAGCAGGAACAAAAGGTCGCATGATCTGTACTGCTGAAACAAAACCCTGAAATCAGAATGTATATCTATCAATACCATTTATGACTGCCCCAGAGTAGCTAATTAACTTCAGTTAATAAAGGTCTAGTACACCAGAAGGGGAACCAAAACCAAAGTAGTTAGTGTTTTTAATTAGTCATTAGTTTGTTTGGGATTTAATATGCCATTAGGGTTTTACCAATTCAATTATTTAAAATCCTGTTATTTAATTTTCAAAGATTTGTTAGGATTTTGGAATAACCCAGTCCATTTGAAAAAAAAAAACTGGTCTTGATCTCAGTCTATAAAAGAGGTTTGAATCCCTTGTATTGTTTTATATTTCAGTTTAATACAATGTCCCCTCTTCATTCATTGAGAGTTTATGTTTGGTTGCATGGTTTGTTCATGTTGCATCAAGTAGTATCAAAGGTGAAATTCTATTTCGCTGGTTGTCTCAACCCCTCCTTGCATGTGCTGTTGTTGCGGGGTAAAATCCCATCCTGGAGGGGCTGCCAAAGTGACGGTTTCACATTTTGCTGCCAAAGGTGAAATTCTATATGTTTGTGAAGAAAATCTCTATAATTTACTCTTGATACTTGTTCCAATACTCCAACTTGGAGCCCTCTGTTTCTCTCCATCCATGAACCCCTGGCTTCACTTAAGCCCAACCGCTCCAGATCAACTTCAGCGAACCATGCCTAAATTTCTACACTTGTTACCACAACCTCCCTCCCTTGAAGCTCTTTGGCCACTTTCTCTCTCACTTTCCCAGAACAAGGAGAGTTCTGCCTCATTCATTGCATCAATGGGAGATTGTTGACTTCCATCAAGAAGGTGACTGGGCTTGCAAGAAGTGACCCCATGGCCATCGCTGACCCCTCTCATCTCCTTCCTCGTCATTGGTGAGAATGGCAAAACCCACCCTTTCTGCTACTGGATCCACTAACAGAACAGCCACACATCCTGCAGTGATGGAAATCAGCAACTCAACAAAATCCTATTGCGGGATCGACCAATCCAGATGCTCCATCACCACAACAAAGTGGACGAGATCTCCTCCCCGATTTCTTCCAAAACTGACTTAATCCAAACCTGGCCTTTCAGATTTTGGCCCATAAAACTAGTAGATTTAAATATATACGTAACATTTTTCAGATTCACAGCACCAAGATTTATTTGTACTTGAGGAGTACATCATCCCCCATCAATTGAAACACATGCAGGACAGACTTCGACAATATAACAGACTCACATTACCATGTTAAAATCATTCTAATTTAATAATTACTTTTATTTAATGTAGTAAGTTATCAATTTTTAAACATTTACCTAATTTTCTTACAAATCTTAGTTTGTTTAGTCTATACCCTTAGTTTACTTGTGTTACATATTTTATAAATTTCATTCCTTGTCAAATCGAAACATAACATGTCGAACCCCCTTGGTAGGTATGAGACTTTTAAAGTCAAATGTCAAGACTTGGAAGACAAGGTCAAAGTTCTAACATTTCAAGTGGGCAAACTAAAAAATTTTAGAAACACATTAAAAAAAACTAGGGGACATGTGTAAAGAGATAAATTTCGACGGATGCACTTCACCTAAACATCGTTTGCATCGTGACTCTCAACACACACCAAGAGATGAAAACAAATATTTCCCTAAACACAATAACTATAGACATAGGGTTAGGCAAGAGGAAAGAGACATTACTAGAGGTAACATAGATGTCCCTAGCTTTGACATTAGATTAAACCCAAGTGCATTCTTTGAATGTGGCTGAGATTGAACATTATTTCCATTGGTAAGGAATGAACCATATTGAACGAACTCAACTGGCCCTGAAACTGTTATTGAACTGGTGAAACCAACAACAAATCCCAAAATTGTTATTCATGTTCAGTGTCAGTTCTTCCTCCCCATCATAGTTGTCCATATTATTGAGAGGGCCATTAATACATAGAGGTCGTTGGCTCCCCATGGAAATACTAAAAGATACTTAGTCCACTGGAAAAGGCTTCCAGATCTAGAAGGCACATAAATCAAAGAAGTGAAACTACAACATACAACACCTAACTTATTTGTTAAGATTCATTAAGGGTGCTAGAACCACCTTCCATGAAAGACATTGTTGTTCGCTTTGCAATTATGTGTGGTGATGCATGACTTGAATAATCATCCTACTCACTACTCGATAGAATCAAATTCTTCTTGATGGGAGAGAATGACATAGATAGGATTTTTAAACATCATTAGATTTTTCGAGACTATTAATAATTGGGATTTTGTCAATTCAATTATTTAAATTTTGTTATTCAATTTTTAAAAGAGTTATTTAGATTTGTTAGATTTTGAGATATCAGTCATTTTTTTACAAAAACAAAGTTATTATGTCTATAAAGAGGTTAGAATCCCTTGTATCGTTTTATCTTTTAGTTTAATAAAAAAAATCCCTTTTCATTCGTTGAGAGTTTGTGGTGGCAAGATTTGTTCGTGTTGCATCAAAATTACTTTTACGATCTACATCATTTGTGATCCATGCACTTCAAAGTATATAGAAATAAGACTGAAAAAAATAAAGAAAAAACATTCTCCTAGCAAACATAAATAATCATAAACTAAATGAAACCTTGGTTCGAGGAATGAGAACATTTCTAGGGATGGGCAGACCCTGTGAAGCTGCATATTCTTGCGCTGCTAAAAGCTTTTCAGGAGTAAAGCGTGTCCCCTCAACAAA
Source organism: Zingiber officinale (assembly GCF_018446385.1). Classification (NCBI taxonomy): domain Eukaryota; kingdom Viridiplantae; phylum Streptophyta; class Magnoliopsida; order Zingiberales; family Zingiberaceae; genus Zingiber; species Zingiber officinale. The sequence continues at coordinate 84,072,208 of NC_056006.1, forward strand.
CAAAGCCAGCCAAAATGGTCTTGGAAAGTCTTTCAATCGTTGTAAACCTAACTGGATGTCTCAGTCATCCAAATGATATCAGAAAATGCCAAAACAGAACAACCAAACACAAATCAACCAAACCTTAAGTGTGTTCTCATCCTTAGCCCAACTTCTTTCCAGAAAGAGGTATTCAGTAAACCACATTGACCATCCAATGACCTGCAAGTCATAATATATTTACTTTTGAAACTATATATTGTCATTCTTTTTCATGACGACTAAAGAAGGAAATAAAGAAACAACTAAATGTGAAGGAGAAAGAGACCAATGCCCTATTAATATACTCACTGGAAGGAGCTTTGATGACTTCTTCATGACTGCTAATGCACTACCAAGGCAGCCTGAACGCTGGAATTAGGAAATCAAGTTAATACTAAAAGATTCACAGAATCAACAAGCAGAAGCAGTGCAGAAGTGCCATAATATTTTCATCCTGAGAGTTCGACTGCTCGACCAGTGAAAGGACAACATGAACCAACTGAATTCAAACTACAAACTAAAGATCAAGAAATAAGCAGAAAGAGAAAACCTGTGCTAGAACCCATCCGACAAGCCAATCAATATCACTTCTATGATTGCATATGAGAAGTGCATGCTCTTTGCCTGTAAAATTCACCATAAAAACTCATAACAACAATGAAGACTAAGAGAAAAAATATGGAGATAAAAGAAAAAGAAGAAATTGACACAATGCCAACTTGACCCAGAAAACTTGTAGGTTTACAATGATAAATCCTCACCCATTAATTCAAAGGTTTTGGAATCTCCATACAGCTCAACCTGTAACCAGAAAAACTACATTAATTACATTATTACGAACCATCAAAATGAAGAAATGAGCAGCAGAGGTTCCATTGACCTCCAATGATTTCACAATTGTGAATAAACATCAAACTTAAACAAACAAAGATGGCATCTCAATTGAGATTGTGGCAAGCTCACTACAATCATTTTTCATGTTTTGGCAGTTTAAAAATTCCATATCTGGTTTATTGCGGCAAAATGACACCGAGGTTAACATGCAAATGATGTTGTGTTTGTGAGAGAAAGCAACCTAGCTCAATATTTGCATCATTTTGTCACATTTTGTGAGAGATAAGCAATGACAACCTCGTTGACATCATAATAACTTCACTAATTTTGTTAAGGACGGTAATCTTTAGTCGGAATCTTTTAATATCGAAATCTGTAGATCATGCCATGTCGTAGAGTAGATTGTTGGTGTACAGGACTCAAGATTTATGTAACAACTTTAAGGATCCAAATTTGCCAAAACATTGTACGTATAATAGGGGAAATTATGAACAATATATAAAGAAACTAATCGAATAAAAAGTACACCTTGACACCAGCCCACCAATCAACCAACCAGACTAACTCGATCCATAGTAATTCAGCCACCACTCTATTAATCCTCCTATACATACTCTTCGAAAACGGTCGTATTGTCACGAAAAATATAGCCTGCAGGAACAAAGAAGAATTATCTTTTAAGAAGATGAACAAAAAGAACGCAAACCGCAGGACGAGACCAAAACGCAGGAACAAACATCTAAAAATCAAACCCTAAGGGCAATGAACGCGAAAGCTGATGAATTTATCTGCGAAACTCCAATCGACACGGAGAAGGGACCAGACGAGAGGAAACAAACCTCCGAATCACGGAATGGGAAATCCAAATGACCTACCTGAACGAAGTTCACTATCAGGCCGGAAAGGAGGAAGAGCAGGCCGAGGGGAAGCACCACCAACGCCACGGGAACTGCCATGGGGAAGACGTAGCGGCAGGGGGCGAGATTTGACGGCGCGCGTGAAGAAGATGAGGGCGGTGCTTTGGCCTTCCGCCAATCCGCTCAATCCTCAAATTTCAGGTTGCCTACCGCCGCTGCAACTTGGGCAGTACGCTGGAACCCAGAATTCTTATATGTCCATTGTGTCGGGTTCAAAAAGTTAATTGGACAATTGTTGACTTATTCACAGAAAACTTCGATAATTACAAAAAAGAATAATAATAAAAGTATCGATAATTACTTTAAAAACTTCGATAATCACAGAAAACTTCGATAATTACTTAGAAAACATTTTAAAAATCAAAATACTCACAAAGTGAAATAATTTTAAAAAAAATCCTATATTTTTTATTACTATAAAAGTATATTTCATAAAGTTTTTATTTTATGAAAAGAGAAAGCCAAATAAGAACAAATCTGCATAATAAAAGAATGGAAACGAAAATACTGAAAACTAAGATAAAAATACTAGCTATTAAAATGGGAAAACATCCAAAAATTTAGATATAATCAATGATTTTTTCATAAATTGCTTCAACTATTTATTGGTTCAACCACATGCAAGAGTTTCTGGGGGTTGGTGAATCTCCTAAATTTTCCCATCTGCCTTACCTCCTTGTTTCCAGTACCATACATCCACTTCATTATTTAGAAGTTATACTGCTTTGAATCTTGTAGCAAGAACAAGAGTTGCCAGCAATGACAATAAATATATGTAGTTAGATAATTTAATGAACAAACCCTACTAAGTGACTTGGGCTATAGTTTAATCAACTGGGACCAGACCTCAAGCTTGAATACTGAAAGCAGCTTGAACTTGATGGTTGAGATCAATTTACATTGAACATTAGACGGGTTTCGAGTCTGGTCTTACCTCATTAAGATGCTCACTGCACATGTAAGCAGTAGTGTAGGGATTTGTGGATCCATGATTTTTCTTGTAGGTGAATTTCCTGCATCAGTCATCATTACAGATTTACAGATTACAGATTTACAGATAAGTAGTGCAAGAAACAGATAATCAAAGTAAAGGTAGAAGATCAGTAATTAAAGATGACTTAGATCAGGTTAAATCCTGCTGCATTATTAAGTTGCCGAGTTCTTGCTGTCATCTTATAAGACGAGCCTGCAGGCGTAAATTAAAAACACAGTGCCACACCAAGGTAAAGCTTATTACATGGACTTTTCTCAGTTTTAGATTCAAAAGACATTGATTAGTATCTTTAGCATGCTAATGGAACGAAACGACTTGATTGATTAGAATGCTATCGAATGTGCTTGAAGCTTAAAAATGATTGCCCAATGTGTAAAGAAATAGCCAGCTCTGAATCATTTGCAAATAATGGCGTCACGTCCAGGTCCGACGCCAATGTAATGAATGGGAACACCAACAAATTGTTCTATCCGCTCAACATACTGACGAGCGGCTAAGGGAAGGTCGGTGTACTTTCGGATAGATGAAATATCGCTGTTCCACCCAGGTAGCACTTCATAATCGACCTACACCAAAGAAAATTAATGATGAACTAGATCATAACAAGTGATTCCTGAATTTTGACATGATAATCCTTTACAATCTAGCATAGTTATTCCACGCATCCACCTAATTAAAAATAATTTCTTTGGTCTTTTCTTAAAATACAATATCTTTTAATTGTAATCATATCTTGGCCTTCACTTATACAATTTCTGCAAGCCAAACATAGGAATAAGCCATGAGTATATATATATATATATATTATTATTATTCATATCTACTTTATTTCATTCCCTAAGAATACACAATCCTGCATCAAACATGGCATAGTATTGCAGATAACTTACCTGTACTTGCTCAAGAAGACTGAGATCTGCAGGAAATGACTTGAGCTTTTCGCCATCAGTTTGCCGATATGAAATACCAAGCTTGATTTCTGGAAGTTCAGATAGCACATCAAGCTTGGTGAGATTCAGAGAAGAAAAACCATTGATCTGACAGCAATACTTCAATGCAACTATATCAAGCCAGCCACAGCGGCGAGGACGACCGGTAGTTGTTCCAAACTCCCTCCCAGCATCTCTAAGAAGGTCACCATCTTTGCCCAATATTTCTGTTGGAAAAGGACCAGAACCAACTCTGGTTGTGTAAGCCTTCACCTGCATAAGGTTATATTAAAGAAGTTAAAAAGAAAAAGAAAAAAATGGAAAAAAAAATGGACTCATAAAAAGAAGTTAGAGAATGATTCTACTTACAACACCAATAAGATCACCAAGGTTTTTTGGAGCTATCCCCAATCCTGTGCAAATTCCACCAGCGGAGGGACTAGAAGACGTCACAAATGGATAAGTTCCAAAATCAATATCCAACATAGTTGCTTGACCACCTTCAACCAATATTTTCCTCTTTTGCAAAATTGACTCATTTATCACCTGAACAGTATCAGCAACAAAAGGTTCTAACCTCTCTGCAAATCTTTTGTACTTCTCAACCTCACTCTTAAGAATGTCAGTAGTATATTCAAATCCTTCAAACCTAGATGCAGCATCCCTCAATAAAATCTCAAGCTTCTGTGTAAACGTATCCATGTGTCTGAGGTCACAAACCCTTATTCCATTCCGTATAACCTTGCTTGAATAACATGGACCGATTCCTCTTTTGGTTGTTCCAATAAAAGAATTTGCAAGCTCGGCTTCTCTCAATCCATCTACGACTTGGTGAAAATCAAATAACAAATGGGCACGATCAGACACCAATATTCTTCCAGTGCATAAAACTCCATTGGATTCCAGACCATGAATTTCTTGAAATAAACCAGGAAGATGAACTACAACTCCGTTACCAATAACACAGAGAGTTTCCTCATTCAGAATTCCAGAAGGAACAAGATGGAGTGCAAATTTTTTACCCTCATCATTGTAAATGGTATGTCCAGCATTTGAACCACCCTGATGTTGAAAAAATAAATTTTTTATTCAGATTCTCAAGAAAAGAGCAGAACCATTAAATTATTTTATCTCTTCATTAAACATAATCATTAAGAAAATTGAATAAAGAAAACACATTGTAAGCTTAAACTAATTGACTCATGCAACGAAGCATGATGAATAACAAACAAATCCTTAGTAAATAGCCAAATTCTTTTATCATATAATTTACAGTGAAATTATGACAGATACATAGTGAGTTAGTATATACACAGAGCAAAAGCAAAAGGGCAGAAGGGCTTATTACTATTTTTGCTAAATTCAGATTACCAAATACAAATAGTAACTAAGTTATTAGTAATGAAAATTTGGTGGCTCTGTTAGTGTTATGGAGATTACAATAATTTCTCACATCACATTTACATATAATTCTGACTACAATTCTGACTACCTCTATAATAAGCAGACACCTACTTGGTATATGATTTTTGTCAAATTCAATCGAATCAGATGAACATCTTGAGTTTTCATTATGTTAACATCAACAATAAGGAAATGAGATATAGCAAAACCAAAGTTGCAATACTCTTGTCTCCCCCAAATGGCCAAATCTAATATCTCAACATACATCTAAAAATTATCCAATTCAAATCCCTATCTTAGATACACAAAAAGTTTTCATCTAGAATTTTCTAAATACTTCATTAATTATAACACTCGATCTTTTTAGGTGGATAATTTGAATAACACCTTTTTTTTTCATAACACCAAGTCCATAATTACACTACCATCTCCAGTTCCATTCACAATATAACATTGGATCTTATAAGACTAGCTACTCATGACATATGTTTAACTTCTTCAATATATAAAATTTTAAATATCGTGTTACCTATTTATTTAGTCCTTCCACCTGCCCATTGTATCTTGTAAGCATATTACATATATCCTCCTCCTGATCATCATTGAGTCTACTAATTCTAATCTGTTTTCCTAAAAGTGTTTACATTGCAATGTGTTGTTGTAATAAACTAACTTATTTACCTGCATTAGCCCATAACAATGTAAGAATTTTTCCCTATTTAGCAATTATTTGTGTCTATGTGATAGATTACTTCTAGCAACCATCTAGTCTAACTTTTCATATCAGAACACTTGGATCGTGAAGGTGCATTATGAACCCACTTACAATTAGCAGCCCATCCTAACAAAGTAAAGTTAAGATCTGTTTTCATCAGGTTTTCACATAGTTTTGGTAAGTTGTCAAAGCCTAGAACAGTCATCCACATTTTACAGACGATATTGGGATTGGACATGGATGCATTGCATCGAGCATCAAATTTAATTGGATGAAAAAAGGACAATCAACTGCCACCAAGGGCTTTCTCACTGACAAACTGAAAGGAAAACAGTAAAATCATCAAACTCTTGAACTTTACTCCAAAAACTAGTCCAATTGCTTTATGTCTAGTGATAAGTAAGTTGTAAGGTAAGATATAGTAGATCCCGAGAACAGAAGATTTGTTTTTTCCTTAGTAATTTGCGCCCCCGCCAACCCGTCCCAGGCCAACACGGAGGAGGATGCCTTAGTAATTAGTACATGCAGATCAAGAAGTTCAGAAATCAATCTAGATTACAAGAGAATCATTCGTTAATGCGTTCAATTATTTTTGATATGCAGTAAGCTACTGGGAACTCATGAGTATCTTGTAAAAGATTTCCATAAAAGATCTACACAGTAATACGAATAGAAAAGCAAATGAACGGGAAATCTTGAAAAATAAAACATGCAAAATCAAACTTTGGAGTCGTAGATAAACAGTAGCCCAAAGCGAAAAGGCAAAATGAAGAAAAAAGATAAGATTTTTTTTCTGGATCATCTGAAAGAAATATAAGGCGGAAAAACTTTACCTGGCAACGCGCAACGACATCAAAGCTCTTTGCAAGGATATCGACGAGCTTCCCTTTACCCTCGTCGCCCCACTGCGTGCCTAGCACGGCGGAAACCTGACTCAGCGACGCCACCCTGTCGAAGACATCCCCCTGGCCGACCTCTTCAACGGCCGTTGGGGCCGCGGTGGCCGACACAGTTCGGGAGGCAGCAGCAGCGGAGGCCTTCCTACGCCAGCCGAGCCCATCCGAAGGGGCCAAGTGTGAGGGAGTGAGGGAACTCCAGATCCGACTCCGGATACCGCCGCCGCAGAGGGCGACGGGATCGACGGCGATCGAAGAGAGGGCCATGAAGAAAAGATGCGATGTTTGCGTTACCAAAGTGCGCGGAGCTCTGCTCCGTTATTTATACTGCTGGTGGTTAGGGATTTGACCGGAGCCAATCGTTATTATTCCCATTTCGAAGTCCAAACATAAAGCTAAATCGTTGATTAGTTTCAACTTGACGGCCATTATGCCTTAATATTTACTTTTTTAATGTCCTGAAATTATTATATATTTACTATATATATTTCTCTTCACCCGGCAAGTCAATGATTTATTATTATTATTTTTAAAAAAATATAAATAACGGATATAGCAATTACTACTTGATTAATATATATATTTATACATATATTAATCAACCTGACAATGCCATATACGTGCATTGTTCACAATGGCGGATGAGATCTCCTCGGATAGGTCTAGTGACTAACGTATGAGGTGTTGTCATCATAAGGTATGAGGTTTGAATCTTGACAAATTCGAGGTAAATGCCTCCCTTATGTGCTAATCATTATTCCAAAGGAGTAGCCGCCCGTGATTTACTTCCTCCGTGTTGGCTCTAGGACGGGTGGCGGGAGTACTGGAGGAGAGCGTATTCACCTTTTGCCATCATTGTTCACAATGGCGCATGAAGCATCACATATCATATATGCTACCCATCGCTTCGTGCACGACTATGAGTGATAGGCATACGTGGTACTGCCAACTTGATTTCTTTGTAAAAAAAATATTCCTTTTTCTCCTTTCTCCTTTCTCCTTTCTCCTTTCTCCTTTCTCCTGTTATTCAAAATAGTGGTGAACGAATTTTTTTCAAATTAAATTCCCTCACTCTCTCTCTCTTGCTCTCACCTCTTCCTTCGTCGTCGTCTTCCATCGTAGCTCGCTCCTTCCGAGCACATAGCTGATGGTTGAAGCTTGTTCTCGAGTTGGCTGAAGCTCCCCAAACTGTCAAACACATAGCCGACGCTGGTTTTGAATCCACCCCTCTCCATTCTCGATTGTAAGTTTTTTCACTCTAGTGTCTATTTTTCAGCTTTTGTACAATATTTTTTTAGCTCTGATATATCCTACAATGCACAAGCCCTAACTACTTTCTTACCAGTTTTTGCTTATATAATTTGCAGGGAACTTGCCAAATATCAATTCTCATATTTCATAACCAATGGTAATTCATTTCATTTTAAATTGTAATTCCTGATCGTGATCCTAATATATATTAAAAGGAATTATGGTACAATGTACAAGGTTGACGCCTGCTACAACGTCCGCATCCACTTGGACAATTAGCTGTTACAAGTTGTAGCAGCTACTTCAAGGTTAGCTGCTATACGTTGTAGTAGCTAAATGTCCAAGTAGTTGCTACAACGTATAGTAGTGACTTAGTAAGTCATATTATTGTAAGTTGTAATTCCCTCTATTCCTAATTTAAACTGTTTATACGTGATTCTAAATGATCTATTTAATTAATATAAGAGAAAACATATGTTGCCTTTATTGGATATCACGGGTGTTAAATTGTTAATTAATATGGCTGTTACAATGTTGTAGTAGCTAATTTGATGATTAGCTGCTACAACGTTGTAGCAACTAATTTCACAACTATCTGCTACAATGTTATAGTATCTACTTCCACAGATAGTTGGTACAACGTTATAGCAGCTACTTCAATATTCCAAACAACCTTTTCTTACATTTTTTTTTATATAATTTGTAGGAAACTTGCCAATGTAGTAGTTAGCCAATTGATAGTTGATACACGTTGTAGCAGTTACAACTCGTAACAACTATCCAACAGCAGCTGGTACACAATGTAACAACTATCCTACAATAGCTGCTCCACATTATAACAACTATCCTACATTAGCTATTACACGTTGTAGTAGCTACTTCGACACTCTAAATAATCATTTCTTACCAATTTTTTGTTATATAGTTTAGGAAACTTGGCAAACATCATTTCCCATAAACCATTCGATAGTAAGTCTTTTCAATATAAGTTGTAATTCCCTCTAATCCTAATATATATTATCATGCACGACCGGAGAAAGCGAAAATATATTATGCAATTATCGTTTTGCCCTCATCGGCAAAGTTTATCCCCTAAATTGGGTGTGCGACAAATACTTCGAAAGAATTTCATTAAAACTAGATTGGTGTCCTACGGTGTCTTCGTCAATCAACCTTACCGCGATGACTTGTTTCTCCTCCGAAGCTTTGCCTCCATTCTAAGTATTTCGTTAGCCTTGAATGTTTTGATTCTTCTTCTCTTATTTAGGGGTTTGATTTTTTAGAGTTTTTGATTCTTCTCCTAGCTGCTACAATGGTGTTTAATGATTATAAATCTTTGGATTGAAGATTTACTTTTAGGGAATAAAGGTTTTGAAAAAAGGTTGTAACGTTGTAGTAGCTACTCGACAGTAGCTGCTACAACATAGTTAAACACTAATGACTGATACAACGTGATTATACCCTACAGTCCATATTGTCTTCTTATTAATGCAACAGTTACTTGATCGTAACTGCTACAATGTAATTAGTAGTCATATTGTAGTAACTACTAATCACATTATAGTAGCTAGAAGAAATTATAGACATTGTAATGTATCATATTATAGTTAAAAAATAATAGTGTAATATATCATATTATGGTTGAAACCTTACAACATTGCAATGAAGCTAAATAATTATCACTAAGATCTGATGTATTTGTTTGACAGAATTAAATGCTGAGCTAGAGAACTTCTGTTTCCCGTGTATATCGTAAGAAAATACATTGGAAAAGTAATTATCCTCACTTCAATGATTTTTTATCATCACCGGACATAAATGACCGGCAGATGAAGTTGATAAATGGAAGCCCATTTGCTTGGGCTATAGTCATGCCTGAAATTGCAAATATCTTAAGCTTTATACAAAATATGTTTGATAATTAGGATGCTGAAGCCATATGTTTCATTTTTCATAATAAGGAGATTAACTTCACAAGGAAACAAATTTAACTGATTCTAGGACTCCTAAACTAAGGAAACGAAGTAAATTTGCAGCAGCATGTAGCCACCACTCCACTATATTTTCAACACTTTAGTAATGTGGAATGTACACAGAAGGAACTAGAGAACAAGATGATCAACCTCAGCAAATAACTTTCATCTGCTGAATCTGATACTCTCTTTTGCAATTTTTAATATTGTATTTCTTTATTTATGTTTATTTACTACTACTAGCAGTATATTTAGATGACCAGTACAATCACTAATTGATTGTGTAGTTGATTTTGAGAATTTAGATAGGTATAATTAGTGTAACGCTGTATATGACTATATGAGCCTACATATGGGGGTCATTGGTATGATGCTTTCATAGAGGCCGAAGCCAGAGGACCTTGAGGGAAATCAAGCTTCCATGCTCAAAGGGTTTGCATATCTCCTCGCGGTAAGTTCTTAAATTTAATGATATATTCATATATTTTATGCATAAAATTTGATATTTAACCATTTTTATTGTATTGCAACTATGAATGTGTGAACATGTCAGAATAATGGATCCTTACAGACAATACACTCTTCCAAGAATATGCAGATGGAAGTGGCCAGACTCTCGTGTGGTGATAATAAAATCTAGGATTGCAGAACTACCTATTATCAAAATAATTATTGATTTAAGATCATTGGATCTAGAGACACATCTGCTCTCAAATGATTCTCTAGAAGATGTTGTAGAACACATATATCAACAAATTACTGAGATGTTTATACAATCAGTTTCTGAGGAAATTTTTGAAAAAGTTCCTAAGCAATTTCCTGAGCAGGCGGCCGAAGCTCAGGAATATACTGCAGAATGTGTTTAGGAGAAAGTGGTCTGTACATTTTACTAAGCAAGAGAGGGCGAAATTGTTCATTTAGAGTCTCTGGTTGATGGTAACATCCAACTCATTGCAAAGATGGAGACCAAAATTAGTGAGTTAATTGATGAGAATAAAATATATGCCAGTGATTCAAAAATTATAGTAGCGGTTAAGGACCAAACAATTAATGAAAAGGACAGAATTATAGCTGTAAAAGATAAAATTATAGCAGAACAAGAGAAAAAAAATCAAAGATCTTCAAAGTCAGTTGCTTGCCAAGGATATAGAGGCATTACCTGCTAATCGACCAATAACAAGGGCAAAGGACTGATACAAAGAGAATCATACCCACACCTACAAAAGAGATTGAGAAAGTGTCCGTGGCCAAAAGAATTAAAAAAGTTAGTTTCTAAGATGGGCATAAAACACAGATGACCAAGGGTAAAGGAGAAATTATATTGGAATTATCTTTTTATTGTATTGTCAAACAAACATTTCATAATATTGAAAAAAATCGACCATGCATATTTAAAAGTTGCTATAACATATATAATTTTAGTAACTGCTCCAATAGTAGTAGTAATAGGTACTAGTGTTGTAAAACATAATTTATGGACATGTTTTGTTTTTTTTGTTTATGTAAGGCTACGATAAAGGAAGTATGGTCCAATGAAACGATTTCATTGACTATGACATCTTTCATGACTATTTTTGATTCGACCGTAGCCACAGATGACGATTGCATAAATGTATATTTTGCAATCATTGCATAGGAAGCCAAAATTTCTGGCATACCATATTGGTCATCTATATTTTGTGCTCTAGGTTTTGTTGTAAATATAAAACCAACTACTACTACCGAGTTTTTTCTCTCCATATATTCCTTTTACAATGTTTGTGTGTACACACAAGATTTGTTTGAAATGATGTCATATGAGGTATTTAGTCTATCAGGAAACACTGACAATGACACGCCAATCAGATATATATTTTGTCCATTAAATAACACAGATGATCACTGACAACTACTAATCATAGACCTCCAAGAAGCTCACTATATGCATTATAACTCTCTTAGAGCCTTAGAACTGTACTCTTCTAAGTTTCAAAGTTCTGTAAGTACCTATCATGTTGAAGAAATCAATACGTATCAGCTTTTAGTGTGTATTGCTTACAAACTTCATCCTAATGTAAATAGACTTTTTTTTAATAATATGGACCAATCTTACTACGATATATGGTATCTAGGGCTACATTCGTTAATGTCAAGAGACTTTGACGTATCTATAATTCCGGGTCCAACACAAGTAAAATCGTAAGTATATGATTATCCATGTTTTTTATACATCTCTATATTCCTGTTTGCAATTAAATTATTAATCGTGTGAAAAAAACTCTATCTTTTAGGTTAGATTGTGTATTTTTTGTTATGCGATACGTTGAGAGTATAATATATTAAATACTAACAAATTTTGGATAAGCTGGAATGAGAGAATTTAGTTTTCATATTGGTCATAAAATTTTTACTAGCAAACACTAGATTACTGAAAAGCTGGTGTAAATTTATTGTAAAACTGATGTCAATTTAAGTTACCACATCTTTTTTGCAAAGTGGTGTAAATGTTTTGTAAAACTACTATAAATATATTGTCAAGATGCTACAGGGTGTAGTAGCTACTCTCGAGTAGTTGCTACACAATATAGCAGCTAACATCGAGTAGCTGCTACACGATGTAGCAACTAATATCAAGTAGTTGCTATATTACATAACAGCTACTCCCGAGTAGCTGCTACAATATGTAGTAGCTATTGCTAAAGTTGTTGTAGCTACTATATTCACGTTGTAGTAGTTAATCGCAGTAGTTGCTACAACATATAGTAGTTTATCGGGAGTACCTGCTACAGGGGCAAATACTCTACATATTAATAGATGCTGCTACATCATAAAACTGACATTATAATCAAAATGTATTCTTATTGAAAATTTTTTGTGAAGTTGTTCTAAATGTATTGTAAAACTATTATAAAAGCTGGTTTAATCTATTGTAAACCACTTGTAAATGTATTGTCATATTGTCTAGTGCATGTTGTAGCAGTTAGTCGGCAGTTGCTGCTACAACATGTAGTAGTACTACTGCACATTGTAGCATCTAGTCAGCAATTACTGCTACACCGTGTAGCAGATACTCCTGAGTAATTGCTATAATGTGAAAGTGAGAGTCTAATTACCCTTCTGCCCACATTTCCACGACCACTACTAACCCATACTAAGTTCGCAAGTTGTGATTGTTGCTTCATCTATCAACCTCACCGTGATGTCTGGTTTTCACCTTCGAATCTTCATCCCTGTTGTAAGTTATTTTAATTTGACTCTTTACCTAATGATTAGGGTTTAGACTTTTAGAGTTTTTATGGGTTTGAATCGGCTTTTAGAATAACGTAGTTACTTCTACGAGCATTTTAAAGTTTTCTCTATATTATATTTGTCCTTATTATTCTTCATGTACCATTGAAATTTTAAATTTATTTTGAACTAAATATGTCATTCTCTAGCAATGGAAGAAACCTATTTTGATAATTAGCTATACATTTCCCAAGTTGTTGAAGATTAAAAACCAAGAATTAGGATGGAATTTGCATCAGTGGAGGAGACATTTTTGTTCTATAACTAATATGCACGAGAAGCTGGATTTAATGTCAGAATAGGCAACAACAATAAAAATAAGAGGACAATTGAAGTTATATGGAAATAATTTGTATGATTTAAAGAATAACATATAAATGATAAACGACAAAAAGAAACACAAGTTCAAGTAAAAGAAAAGAGCACGTGGCGAAGTTAGGACTAGACGTAAGTTAAAAATTTCACTTGTTAAAGAACAGACCGGGCTAAATTGGGTTGTCACAAACTTTATGGAAAGTCATAATTATTCACCCTTCACTCCTTCAAAGGTACATTTGCTATGCTCAAATCGTCATGTTTCTATAGCCAAGAAAGTATTAACTTAACTGTTTTCGAAGGCTAATGTCTCAACTTGTCAACAAATTCGATTATTAGAGATAGATTATAGAGGGCTTGAGCATCTAGGTTGCATAGAAAGATATATTAGAAACTTTGAGAAAGAGATAAGGGATGAACAAAAGGAATTAATGCCGAAACACTAATCAAGTTATTTGCAACTAAGCAAGAGAAGAATTCAACCTTTTTCTTTGATTATGAGATTGATTCAACTGACAAATTCACTAGGTATTTTTAGGTGGATCATGTATCAAGGAGGGTATACAACGTCTTTGGTGATGTAGTTGTATTTGAAATGACATATAATACCAACAAATATAGGCTGATTTTTGTGCCATCTGTAGGAGCTAATCATCATCATCAGACCATTGTGTTTGGTTGTGGCTTTCGAAGTGATGATAAAACTAAGTCCTTTGTTTGGTTACTTAAGAAGTTCATAGAAGTGATGCTTAAAGGTTCACCAACCATGATCATCACTTATCAAGATCCAGTGCTGACGAAGGCCATTGCACACGTTTTCCCTCAAACAATGCATCGATATTATTTGTGGTATATACTCAATAAATTTCTAAATAAATTACCCCTTTGACTTTTCACAACTACTATCAAATCATAAAGGATGTCATTGTAAACTCCTCAACACCCGATGAATTTGAGAAGTTATGGGAAGAAGTTATCAAGTGTTCTAGCTTGAAGAAAATGATAGGTTGTCATTAATGTATGAATTTCGACAAAGGTTGGTCCCATTATATTTTAACCATGCATTTTTTACTGGAATGTCAAGTAGTCAGTGATCTAAAATCTTGCATTCATTTTTCAAGAAGTATGTCTCAAATAAGAACTCATTGATGGATTTATCACGCATTTCAATAGGGCATTATGACATCAAAGACACATTGAGTTAGTTGTCGGCCATATTGATATGAATGAGCATCCCAAGATTAAGACAAACTAACCTATGGAAACTTAAATAGTTAAGTTGTACACAAAAAAAATGGTTGGATTTTTAAAGTGAAATGAGCATGAGTCATGGTTATTATGTGCAACAAACATCTATAGGTGGTGAAATAGTGGTTTATAATGTCATGAATTTTCAAAGTGGTTCTTCCATAAAACCAAGGGTGCTCACACATGACAAACATATGAAGTACATATCCTATAGTTGTAGGAAATTTGAGTTCAAGGGAATTCCATGTAGGCATATGTTAGTTTTTTTTTTCATATCAACCAAGTGTTTCTATTGCCTGATAAGTATATACTCAAACAATGGATAAAAAATGTAAAAGTTGGAGCAATATATGCTTTGGGTGAGCAAACTTTCATCGATAATCCAGATAGGAATTTGATGTCAAGATACTCGAAGTTATCCTATAAAGCTTCAGTAGTGATTGATGATGCATATTTGACTGATGAAGGGACAAACTTCTTAGATGAATAATTCGATTATATATACAGTAAAAATCAAGAGATAAACATTAGTAGAATATGTGACAATAAAAGTCAAAGAAAGAAATCCATGGATGGGGTCCCCTCTATTGTTGATCCTTCTTTAATAAGGGCAAAGGGTTGTGGGAAGAGATTAAAATTATCAAAAGAGACGTCAACCTCAAAGTCCAAGCTATATCATGGATGTGTCATCGAGGTGTCTCACACGACAAGTGTAGCTGTCCAATTTTACAGCAAGAGTATACATCCATTAATTATATATTTGTAGTATAATTTTGTTCCCAAATCAATGATTGGTATTAATTAATAATAAATATGATGATGTGTCGATTGCCAGATCAACTACTATAGAGAATCATTATACTAATGATGACAAATCATATGAAGAGGATTTGACATCTATAGCTAGTATTATCAAAGTTTTATTTTACTTTATTAGTGGATCTTGATAAATTTTAGCTTATAATTGTTTTATTGTTGCAGGTTCTAACAACATGTCCTTTGAGTTATGAGGATACATTTATGAAACTCTCGGTGAGCAATTATTAGTTATTACAGATGGATATGATAAACTTATTGATTATTACAGATGAATTTGACAAACTTCTGTGATACTGTTAACAATAGCTATTATGACCTTTTGTATGTAGAGCGGTGTATGTATACTCTCCCTTGGTGATAATGAGAGATACTCTTTTATAATAGAGAAATCACAAATATTTTTATTCCTTTTCTATTTTTAAGCCTTCCTCTTTTGATCTTTTACACAAGGTAAGATTTATTCACACCCTCACATTTTTCCTAAAATAATCAAGATTGGGAGACTTTTTCCTTCTACTCCGATTCTTACATTATTATGCCATTAATAATCTGAGTCGTATTACATAAAACTTCCCTCTGTATTGTAGCAATTATGGATATGTAGCTGCTATAATATGAAGTTTCTGTTGTAATAGTTACGGACCCATAACTACTATAACATTAACTTGATTAAAATTAAATTTTACCAACTCATTCCATTGCATTTAATGTAAAATACCGAACCAGATAATAATTAAATAATAATGTTTAATAGGATAATAGCCTTAACAGAATTTTTAGAAATTTTTAGAAATTTTCTGGGAATTTTTCGGTGCTTGTATGATGTAGGTTAAGAGGATAAATTATTAGATCAGGACAAAGCCTGTTTAAGCTACCGTATTTAAATGAGGAAATGTTTAATTTCTTTAAATATTTTCTTCGTCCTTTTCTTTAAAAACCCTTCCGTGCCCTAGCTTCCCACACGGCACCAACTTCTCCCCGAGCCTTCACCCCCGCGACACCCCCGACCCCTTCTTCCCTCTCCCTCTCGCGATCTTCCTCACCACGCCGTCGGCCTCTCCTCCTCACACCAGCACCAGAGATGTTGCACCAGCCGACCTCCTTCTTCTCCAGCGCCTCCTTGTGACACCGCCGGTCTCCTCCTCACGCGAGCGAGCCACAGCCACCGACCTCTCTTCCACGACATCGTCGTCCTTGTGCTCTAGCACTGAAGCTAAAGCCGTTGACCCTCTCCTCTCCGAGGATGTTGATTCGAGATAAGCATCACGACGTGGGTTTTAGTCTCATACGATTGACAATGAAGGCGGGTACTTCTTGCTTGTTTTTCTTTTAGTAATTTGACCTTAGTGCATGAATTATTTTGGATAAGGACTGTTACCTTGACTCCACTCTTATTTTTCCTGTGCTTGATACTTCCATGTAATCTTTGAGAAATTCGTTCCATATCTATACAGTCTCTTGTTGTTGTCCATGATCAGTAGTAGATACTAGATACCATGTTTGTATGCTTTGACTATTGTTTATTTATGTACGATATTGAGCATGCTGGCTTCATGTAGCATACCTGTTTCTGCTTATATATATATATATATATATATATATATATATATATATATATATATATATATATATATATATATATGATGACTGTTGTATTGTTCGCATGTCATTGCATGCATGCTGCATCCTCGGCCACTCGTGAGAGTGGTAGCTGGAGTTGATGCCGCTTGTCCTTCATGCCGCACTCGGCCACTCGTGTGAGTGGTAGCTGGAGTACGAGCAGCAGGGACACCGTCGCAAATGTAGCTAGTTAGCTACTATGCAACTGTCCCATCGGCCACTCGTGTGAGTGGTAGCTGGAGTGGTGTATAGTCTGTCACTTGTTGGTTGCTACTCGGAAAGCCTAGAGATTCCACTGTACAAAAATTTTGTACAAAGGTCTGAACCTTTTCCTAGCTACCATGTGTTCTTTTAAATTAAATTTTGGATCGCCTGCGGAACTTAACACGTTTGATCTAAAACTTAATCTATTTGTTCTTTTAGGTTTTGACTTGGGTCTCCTGCGGAACTTAACACGTTCGACCCAAATCACCTTAAGTTATTAATTCCATTAAATATTAATTTCCATAATTGGTTCCCAGTACTGACGTGGCGAGGCACACGACCTTCTTGGATATGGGAGCAACCACCACCGACTAGACAAAACCTTTTATAGAAAGCTAATATTTAATTTCCTAAAATAACTTTAGGTCAACCGAAAAGAACAATCAAATCCCAAGGAAAAAAAAACAAAGAAACACTATATCAAAAATAAATTTGAAACACTAGAATCGTATGCCTCTTGTATTTAGTATTATTTCCAAAAATAACTAGTATGATGCGGAAAGAAAAATTACTAGTTATACCTTTTAGAAAGACCTCTTGATCTTCTACCGTATTCCTCTTCTAACCTCAGATGTTGTGTGGGCAACGATCTTCCGAGATGAGAACCACCAAGCACCTTCTTCTTCCTTACAAGTTTCGGCCATCAAAACTTCTCCTAGGATGAAGAGGTTCGGTTACCACCACCATGCTCCAAGGGATGCTAGAAAAGAGGCTTCTTTTCTCTCCTTCTTCTCCTTCTTCTCCTTCTTAGATCCGGCCACCAAATCTATCTCCACCATGAGAAGGTTTCAACCACACAAAGGAGAGGAGAGGAAAGAAAGGGCCGACCACACCCAAGGAGAAAAGAGAGGAAAAATAGAATAGAGTCGTTCACCTTGAAGCCTCCTCTACCCCCTCTTTTATAATCTTTGGTCTTGGCAAATAAGGAAAATTTAATAAAAACTTCCTTAATTCTTTTGCCATTGAAAAGGAAAATTTATTTAATTAAAATAATTTTCTCTTTTCAAATTATAATGGCCGGCCACTCTTCTCCCCAAAACAAGGAGAGTTTTAATTAAAACAAAAATTAAAACTTCCTAATTTGTTTCTAGAAATTTATAAAAGTTTCTCCAATAATTTTAATCCCTTCATGATTGGTTAATAAAAAGAAATTTAATAAATTAAAATCTTTATTTTAAACATGTGGATTATTTCCAAAAAGAAAAGTTATCTCTAAAAATTAAAATCTCCTTTTAATCTACAAATAAGGAAAGATATTAAATCTTTTCTTAATCTTTTGTAGAAACTAATAAAAGAGAATTTTTAATTTTTAAACTTTCTTTTAAATCATGAATATAATTAAAAGGAAAGTTTTTACCAAAATTAAAATTAACCTTTTAATCTACAAATAAGGAAAGAGATTTTAACTCTTCTCTTAATCTTTTGTAGAATCTTATAAAAGGAAGGATTTTAATTCTTAAACTCTCTTTTAAATTATATTATCCACATAAGAAAAATTTAAAAATTTAAAATTCCTTTTTATTTAATAGGGCCGGCCACATGAATTCACCCATGAACATACCCATGGCCGGCCCTAGCTTGGTCTCCAAGCTAGCTTGGCCGGCCCTTATAGGATGGGTAAGAAGGTGGGTATAAGTGGGTATAGTACTCTATAATTAAGAGGCTACGATAGGGACCGAGAGGAGGAATTGGTTTTGGTCTCCCGATAAAATTAAACATCCCGTGCTCGCCCCGAACACACAACTTAATTTTATCAATAATAATTCATTCCACTAGAGAACTATTATTGAACTACCGCACCAATCCCAAATTACATTTTGGGCTCCTTCTTATCATGAGTGTGTTAGTCTCCCTGTGTTTAAGATAACAAATGTCCACTAATTAAGTAAGTTACTGACAACTCGCTTAATTAATATCTAGCTCCAAGAGTAGTACCACTCAACTTCATCGTCATGTCGGACTAAGTCCACCTGCAGGGTTTAACATAACAATCTTTATGAGCTCCTCTTGGGGACATTCTCAACCTAGATCACTAGGACACAGTTTCCTTCTATAATCAACAACACACACTATAAGTGATATCATTTCCCAACTTATCGGGCTTATTGATTTATCGAACTAAATCTCACCCATTGATAAATTAAAGAAATAAATATTAAATATATGTGCTTGTTATTATATTAGGATTAAGAGCACACGCTTCCATAATAACTGAGGTCTTTGTTCCTTTATTAAGTCAGTATAAAAGGAACGACCTCAAATGGTCATACTCAATACACTTTAAGTGTACTAGTGTAATTATATAGTTAAGATAAACTAATACTTAATTACACTACGACCTTCCAATGGTTTGTTCCTTTCCATCTTGGTCGTGAGCTACTGTTTATAATTTATAAGGTACTGATAACATGATCTTCTGTGTGTGACACCACACACCATGTTATCTACAATATAAATTAATTGAACAACTACATTTATCATAAATGTAGTCATTTGACCAATGTGATTCTTATTTCTAGATAAATGTTTATACCAAAAGCTAGGCTTTTAGTATACACTATAACAATCTCCCACTTATACTAAAAGACTAAGCTGCCATATCTGCTGCCATACATCTGATTCTCATCCCTTCAACATGCCCATCAAAAGCTCTTGCCTTAAGGACCTTAGTGAAAGGATCTATAGGTCATCACTTGATGCAATCTAGGCGGCAACAACTTCTCCTCGTTTATACGATTCCTCGTATTGGGTGGTACTTGCGCTCTATTGTGTTTACTTGCCTTATAGACTTATGGTTTCTTCGAGTTTGCTACTGCACCAACATTATTACAATAAATTGTAATAATTTTTGGACAAACCAGAAATCATATCTAAGTCTATCTTGAGGTTATTGAGTCATTCATCTTTTATGGCTACCTCAGAGGCTTGCCATATACTAAGCTTCTATGGTGGAGTCCAGAAAAACACCTATGCTTATCACTCTTCCATAGTTATGACTTTACCTCTCTAAAGTAAACACAAAACCCCGAGGTTGACTTATTATTGTCCCTATCGTTTGAAGTCAAAATCCATGCAACCCACAAGGACTAAATTAAGCGCCTTGTAAGCTAGCATATAATCTCTAGTGCTTCTAAGGTACTACAATATATGCTTTCCTGCAGTCTTGTCCAGGGTTACTTGATATCTGCTAACTATGCCCTTGGCAAAACAGATTCGATCTCGTGCATAACATACATTAGGCTTCCAATAGCATAAAGAACGCCTTTATTTCCTTTATCTCCTTTGATGTCTACAGAGACATATCTTTAGATAAAGTTACTCCATCCTGAAAAGGTAAGAAACCTTTCTTGGAGTTTTGTATGCTTAAAACGAGCAAGGATTTTTCCGATGTATGAAGCTTGGGATAAGTAAAATATTCTTTTCTTGCGATCCCTTATTACTTTGATCTCAAGAATATATATATTCTCCCAAGTCCTTTATATCGAATTGTTTGGACAACCATACCCTTACTTCTGACAATATTTTGATATTGTTTCCAACTACCAAAAATGTTATCTAAGTATAGTACAAGAAATACCACCACGTTTCCATCACATCTTTTGTATACACAAGACTTATCCGGTTACTAAATCCATAGATCTGGATTACTTTGATAAACCTAATGTTCCAAGACCTTGAAGCTTTGCCTCAGTCCATAGACTGATTGAGCTTGCACACAAGATGCTCTTAGCCCTTTGCAATGAACCCTTCTGGTTGCTTTATATGGATGTTTTCTTCAAGACTTCCATTAAGGAATGCTGTCTTGACATCCACTTGCCAAATAGATAAAAGAATCCGGATAGACTTAAGCATGGCTACCAGTGAAAAAGTTTCCTTTTTCATCTAGCCTTGCTTTGAAAGTTTCTACCTTCCTGTCTATCCCTCTTTTCCTAATATAGACCTTTTTACACCCAAAGGCTTTTATACCATTTGGTGGTTCTATAAGCTTCCAGATTTTATTAGAATACATATATTCTAATTCTGTTATTCATTACTCTTTGCCAAGATATTGCATCTTTATCTTGGAGTGTTTCGTCATATGTCCGGAGATCAGGTTCATGTCCTCCAGGGATCGAGTCCAAAAACTCTCCCAAAACATGAATCTTTTTAGGTTGCCTAACAACCCTCCCACTACGACAAGGCACTTTCTGCAATTGTGTATCATTTGTGATACGTGTTGCAGTTTCCTTGTGGTATCTCATCTTGTACAGTTGGTACTAGATTAGACATGCCTTTTATTATTTCCTTAAGAACAAATTTTCTTATGGGCACATGGTTTATTACATAGTCCTTTTCTAAAAATCGGTCATTGATGCTAACAATGACCTTCTGATTTAAGACTATAAACCTACTTTCATTTCACTAGGATAACCCACAAACAAGTGAATTCCTGTCCAACTTATCATTGTCTCTCTTCTGCATATGTGCTGGACTACCCGAATCCGAATATGCTTCGAAATAGGCTTACGCCTATTCAGCAATTCTATATGAGTAGAGAGTTATGACTTTAGAAGGTACTATATTCACTCCCATTTCCAGAGTATATCCTTAAAATGATTTTGATAATATTCTTAATAACTCATCAATCTACTTATTTCCATAAGAGTCCTATACCTTCCTTTTCCTACACCATTCTGTTGGGGTGTACCAAGGTGCAGTTAGTTGGGATTGAATCCCTACTTCTGATAAATGACTTCTAAATTCTCCCAAGAGGTACTTGCCACTACGATCTTACCGTAGTGTCTTGATATTTTTACTTTGTCGTTTCTCCACATCAGCCTCGTACTCTTTGAACTAATCAAAGCACTTAGACTTGCGGCACATCAAGTAAATATATCCGTATCTCAAATAGTTGTCTATAAAATAGATGAAATATTTGAAACAACCTCTTGCCTGGATGCTCATAGGATCACACAAATCAGAATGAACCAATTCCAATATATCTTTGACTCCATACCCCTTAGACTTAAAAGCTTCTTGGTTATTTTTCCTTCCAAGTAAGACTCGTAGGCTGGAAAGATTTTCACTACTAATGAACCCAAAAGTTCATCAGCTACCAATGAATCCTACTCAAGTTAATATAACCTAGCCTTAGAAGCTAAAGATATAATTGGTTCATTTTCGAAGGTTACTTTCTCTTAAAGTTAGAAGATGTGTTACTAATTTCCATTTGTTGCATCGTGAGATTTATTGGATTTATAAATTGCCAACCAACGTAC
Organism: Zingiber officinale; assembly: GCF_018446385.1. Taxonomy (NCBI): domain Eukaryota; kingdom Viridiplantae; phylum Streptophyta; class Magnoliopsida; order Zingiberales; family Zingiberaceae; genus Zingiber; species Zingiber officinale. The sequence continues at coordinate 84,094,933 of NC_056006.1, forward strand.
CAGAACAGATAACTTCCCTCTTTTTCTTAATAACAACTTTGTTATTTAAAAAGAGGCAGAATATCAAGTTCTTTGAATAGTTTAGAAACTGAAAACTAGTTCTTTCTAAACCTGGTGCGTAAAGACAATTACTCAAAAATTCATGTTTTATTCTTATCAAAAGATAAACATCTCCCACTGCCACAACTACCATTTTTACAGTAGTGCCCATGTAGACGGTGTTTTAATTTTCATTTAGTTTCGGGTTTCGAACCTCCAATGAATTGCGGACATGATTAATGACATCTGTATCTACACTCCAGGTTCTGGTAGATAACACCACTAAACATGTTTCAACTAATAAATTAAATACACCTATATTGTTCTTAGTTCTAAGAAGACAGTCTACCTTAATGTCCAAGTCCTATTTCCAATCATTACAATTGGGATTACTAAGTCTTTTCTATAGTATGACTACTAGGGAATTGACAAACATTTTAAATCCTAAGAATCACAAAAATATTTGGTCAAGATCAACTCCTTAAAAATCCCCATGAATTTTGTATGCCACGATAGTGTGAACGTATACAAAATCGAAGAGGAGATTTTATTCATTAATTTTATTATCTCGTCAACTTTACTTTATGACGAATAAAATTAATAGTTGATTTATCTTTGATCAAATATTTGGTCAAAACTTTTTGAATTTAAAATAACATTGATTCCTCAAACAATATTATTTAAATTAACCAACACCTCAAACACCGTGAATTTTGCATGCCACGTTAGTGTGGACGTATACAAATTCAACCTTTGTAAAAGGAGGGTTTTAACCCATTAATTTTATTATCTTGTCAACCTAACTTTTTGACAAATAAAATTAATAGTTGGTGTCTTTTGGTCACATAAATAATAGCAATGACTCCGATGGGGAGGATACTATTAGATGTGTCTAAGTGTATACCATTACTTGACACTAAGTCCATTAATAAGATTATACCCCTTCCGTTGGGGAAGATCACACGTTCTTAATTAACTTCCTATAGTCATCCAAAAATGGAAGTCTGTTCTAGTGATCCACAAACAAGCTCATCCGTTATGGAGGAAGGCACTCAGAGCCAACGCGTAAGCTTGTTTGCATCACTTACAAACCAGTAATGGAGACCATGGGATTTATTTAAAAATCCCTCTCCCACTTAGTTATTTATAAACGAGGAATTTTAACTATGTTAGCCTACTAGTCATGTATACTAACATGCACACACAGCACAATATAAAAGCAATAAATAGAAAATCTAATTTTCAACTATTATGGCTTTTATCTATGGTTGTCCTCCGTGTGTTGTCATCCCAAGCTGCTGCCATATTTGGCCACCGCCACCGGGTCTAGCTGTCGCATCCATCTTGCTCCTTGTTCCATCGCGCCTCTGGTCCTCAGAAGGTTCTACGCTTTGCAAGATTCGATCCGCGACATAAATAGAATTTTACAATTTTGATCCTATATTCCATAAAAGGAATATACATGTATCTAGATCAAAAATAAAATCCTAATAAAACTAAATACAGCTCCTGCTGTATTTTATAATACAATCATGCACACACATATAAATGCCCTTGACATGTCCAAGGGTCCAATCACACACATAAAACTATAAGTCATAATAGTTGGATCCTGCATCCACAAAGTTAGCACATCCTACTATTATCCTGCCTAAATTATGTATGACATGTGCATAATTAAACTAATACCAAATACACAGAGGCAAAACCCTAGCTCTGATACCAATTGTTGGTTGCTACTCGGAAAACCTAGAGGTTCCACTGTACAAAAATTTTGTACAAAGGTCTGAACCTTTTCCTAGCTACCATGTGTTCTTTTAAATTAAATTTTGGATCGCCTGCGGAACTTAACACGTTTGATCTAAAACTTAATCTATTTGTTCTTTTAGGTTTTGACTTGGGTCTCCTGCGGAACTTAACACGTTCGACCCAAATCACCTTAAGTTATTAATTCCATTAAATATTAATTTCCATAATTGGTTCCCAGTACTGACGTGGCGAGGCACACGACCTTCTTGAATATGGGAGCAACCACCACCAACTAGACAAAACCTTTTATAGAAAGCTAATATTTAATTTCCTAAAATAACTTTAGGTCAACCGAAAAGAACAATCAAATCACAAGGAAAAAAAAAACAAAGAAACACTATATCGAAAACAAATTTGAAACATTAGAATCGTATGCCTGTTGTATTTAGTATTATTTCCAAAAATAACTAGTATGATGCGGAAAGAAAAATTACTAGTTATACCTTTTAGAAAGACCTCTTGATCTTCTACCGTATTCCTCTTCTAACCTCGGATGTTGTGTGGGCAACGATCTTCCGAGATGAGAACCACCAAGCACCTTCTTCTTCCTTACAAGTTTCGGCCATCAAAACTTCTCCTAGGATGAAGAGGTTCGGCCACCACCACCATGCTCCAAGGGATGCTAGAAAAGAGGCTTCTTTTCTCTCCTTCTTCTCCTTCTTAGATCCGGCCACCAAAGCTATCTCCACCATGAGAAGGTTTCGGCCACACAAAGGAGAGGAGAGGAAAGAAAGGGCCGGCCACACCCAAGGAGAAAAGAGAGGAAAAATAGAATAGAGTCGTTCACCTTGAAGCCTCCTCTACCTCCTCTTTTATAATCCTTGGTCTTGGCAAATAAGGAAAATTTAATAAAAACTTCCTTAATTCTTTTGCAATTGAAAAGGAAAATTTATTTAATTAAAATAATTTTCTCTTTTCAAATTATAATGGCCACTCTTCTCCCCAAAACAAGGAGAGTTTTAATTAAAACAAAATTAAAACTTCCTAATTTGTTTCTAGAAATTTATAAAAATTTCTCCAATAATTTTAATCCCTTCATGATTGGTTAATAAAAAGAAATTTAATAAATTAAAATCTTTCTTTTAAACATGTGGATAATTTCCAAAAAGAAAAGTTATCTCTAAAAATTAAAATCTCCTTTCAATCTACAAATAAGGAAAGATATTAAATCTTTTCTTAATCTTTTGTAGAAACTAATAAAAGAGAATTTTTAATTTTTAAACTTTCTTTTAAATCATGAATATAATTAAAAGGAAAGTTTTTACCAAAATTAAAATCAACCTTTTAATTTACAAATAAGGAAAGAGATTTTAACTCTTCTCTTAATCTTTTATAGAATCTTATAAAAGGAAGGATTTAAATTCTTAAACTCTCTTTTAAATTATATTATCCACATAAGAAAAATTTAAAAATTTAAAATTCCTTTTTATTTAATAGGGCCGGCCACAAACATACCCATGGCCGGCCCTAGCTTGGTCTCCAAGCTAGCTTGGCCGGCCCCTATAGGATGGGTAAGAAGGTGGGTATAGGTGGGTATAGTACTCTATAATTAAGAGGCTACGATAGGGACCGAGAGGAGGAATTGGTTTTGATCTCCCGATAAAATTAAGCATCCCGTGCTCGCCCCGAACACACAACTTAATTTTATCAATAATAATTCATTCCACTAGAGAACTATTATTGAACTACCGTACCAATCCCAAATTACATTTTGGGCTCCTTCTTATCATGAGTGTGTTAGTCTCCCTGTGTTTAAGATAACAAATGTCCACTAATTAAGTAAGTTACTGACAACTCGCTTAATTAATATCTAGCTCCAAGAGTAGTACCACTCAACTTCATCGTCATGTCGGACTAAGTCCACCTGCAGGGTTTAACATGACAATCCTTATGAGCTCCTCTTAGGGACATTCTCAACATAGATCACTAGGACACAGTTTCCTTCTATAATCAACAACACACACTATAAGTGATATCATTTCCCAACTTATCGGGCTTATTGATTTATCGAACTAAATCTCACCCATTGATAAATTAAAGAAATAAATATCAAATATATGTGCTTGTTATTATATTAGGATTAAGAGCACATGCTTCCATAATAACTGAGGTCTTTGTTCCTTTATTAAGTCAGTATAAAAGGAACGACCTCAAATGGTCATACTCAATATACTTTAAGTGTACTAGTGTAATTATATAGTTAAGATAAACTAATACCTAATTACACTACGACCTTCCAATGGTTTGTTCCTTTCCATCTTGGTCATGAGCTACTGTTTATAATTTATAAGGTACTGATAACATGATCTTCTGTGTGTGACACCACACACCATGTTATCTACAATATAAATTAATTGAACAACTACATTTATCATAAATGTAGTCATTTGACCAATGTGATTCTTATTTCTAGATAAATGTTTATACCAAAAGCTAGACTTTTAGTATACACTCTAACATCATTGACCCGGCCTCTCGACCATACAGGGGTCATGGTGCAGAGAGGTGGGCGGGAGTGACCATCCGTGCATACGTTGTTGTTATTATATTTGCTTTGGATGCTGCTGTCTATATATGCTGTTATTGCTTACTGCGGTTGTTCACATATACTTACTTGTGTTGAGATATATTCTCATTGTCGATGTTTAGTCATTGGAAATTTGTATACACCTTGCTTATTACCTCTGTAGTTATGAGCAGTACTGTAGTGCCAGTTTTGACCTACTATGCCTGGCCTAGGATATGGTTTCAGGTATGAGCATTTATTTTGATTCTATTGTAGTATCTGCTATTTCCTCTTATGAGACTGTATACTCTTGGCTCACTTTTTAGTTATATATTATGTTCATGCACTATCTTTCTTTACCCGCTGAGTTCCAATACTCACCACCCCATAAAATAGTTTTCTTTCGCCAGGTAACAGGTAGATGAGTCATGGATGCTTGGAGAGTCCCGGCTGCTAGTCCCACGTCACACTCGAGGACAGTTTTCTTTTTGAATTTTGTTATCGTTTGGGTGGTATGTTGATTTTGTGTATTTTGTTTTCAATAAGTCGCTATGAATTTTGGGTCAAGTCTATGATGGCAAGTATTTTTGTTAGTGTCGTTGTTGGTTTTACGTTCGTATCGTTTTATGTCTTCCGCTACTGTGTGTTTATTTTGTTCCAGCCGAGTGGGCTGTTATTAACTGCGTGGTTGTGCTTATATCCAGCCGTGTGGGCTGTTGTATTATGTTATATGTTTTATTCATTTATGTCCAGCCGGGTAGGCTGTGTATATTAACTGCGTGGTTATGTTATTTCTATTTTGCATATATATTCCAGCCGAGTGTGGCTGAGGTATATTTTGTATGTAGTAATGCTTCAGATTGTCACTCGTACAGGGGAGATGCTGCCGAAATTTCTTCGGACAGGGACTCCTCTGGGGCGTGACATTTAATGTGTTATCAGGAAATGATATTTTAGTTGCTATAATGGTGTAGCAGCTACCCCACACTAGCTGCTACAATGTGGACCTCATGTTCACAATTTATGAGTTTGATTATGACTCATGAGTCCACTTTAATTTACCACATCATGATAGGACAACATACTTAAGAAATAAAATAAAAATAATATATAAAAAATGATTTTATTGGGTGATTAAAAATATTAGAGAACATATTTAAGCACAATGTCTACCATCCACCCCACAGAATAATCACAATAACTAGTTGGCAGTAGCTGCTACATGATGTAGCAGCTACTCGGGAGTAGGAAAATAAGGTGTAGCAGTTAGGGTCGACTAGCTGCTAAAACGTGCACTAGCCAACTTAACAATATATTTACATATTATATACAATAGATTTTTGTTAGGTTTGAAATATGCTGGGGGGGGGGGGCTGAATAGCTTGTCACGCATCTCGTTGCTTGCTTCTTAGTGATGATGTGCAGCGGAATGAACAAGAAACAAACTTACAATGCTAACACAAGGGATTTACTTGGTATCCACCTCAAGAAGAGGTGACTAATCCAAGGATCCAACCCTCACTTACTCATCCACTATGAAAACACTCCTTTACGATAACTACCGAAGGCGGAGAAGCCTTGCACAAGCTCACACACAAAGATATACAAGAAGAACAAAATACAAGCTAATGCAATATCAAATCTTACAAGATTTACACAACAGAAACCCTAGCTTGCTTTTCTTCTTGCTTGAATACACCTCTTGACTTGCTTGGAAGTGCAACAACACTCCTCTCTAAGCCTCCAAGATCTGGTGTGTGTAGGTGAGCTTAGTGGAGAACAGATTATGAAGATCGGGAAGAAGCACTTGAAGCCGTATCGAAGAAATCACTCGCAACAGCTTTAAACTTGTACAATGGTCGGATCCTAATCGATTGAATGACTCTCAATCGATTGGGGAGACTTTGAATTGATCGGTCGATCGATTCAGAGTGCCTCTATGCTCTCTGAAAATGGTTGAATTGATCGACCAATCGATCTAGCCTTTCTCGCGTCTATGCGTGAGAAATCCAATCTCCAATCGATCGGTCGATCGATTGGAGATGCCCAATCGATCGGCTGATCGATTAGAAGAGGTTCTGTGCTTGCGATGATTGCTCCCAATCGATCGACCAGTCAATTGGGCCAAACTTTCTTCACGGCACACATCCAATCGATCAATCGATCGATAGGACTACGATTCAATCGATTGGTTGATCAATTGACCCACCTTTGACTTGCCTAAATGAAGTCCAAGGTTCCCAAACCCAACATCCGGCCAACCGTGACTTGTTGGAAACCCATGCCTAGCATCTGGTCGACCTTGACCTGCTAGGACTCCTTCACCAAGTGTCCGGTTAATCCCTTTGATCCACTTGGATTTTTCTCCTCGTGTCAAGTGTCCGATCAACCTTGACCCACTTGGACTTACCATCTCGTGCCAAGTGTCCGGTCTTTCATGACCCACTTAGACTTTCTTCCACCAGATGTCCGGTCACCCTTGACCCATCTGGATTTCCACGTGTCTGGCTTCACTCACCAGGTCTTTCCATCTGCCTATCTTCACTCACCAGGACTTTCACCTAGCTTTACTCACTAGAGTTTTCACCTGGCTTTACTCACCAGGATTTTCTCACTACCCGACTTCACTCACCGGGACTTTCACCTGCCTGGCTTCACTCACCAGGACTTTCACCTAGCTTCACTCACTAGGATTTTCACTTGGCTTGCCTGACTTCACTCACTAGGACTTTCCATCTGCTTAACCTTCAATTAGGACTTTCCCAGTCAAGTATCCAGTCAGCCTTGACCTACTTGACTCTTCTTCACACCAAACTGGTTAAACCCTGACCAGAGGAGAATTGCACCAGTAGTCTCCCCAATCAGACGATTGCACCTGCAATCTCCACATATTGTCAAACATTGAAACTCAAACATCAAGACTCAGGCTTGAGCCAACTCAAGCCTAGTCAACCTGGTCAACCTGACCCAGGGGATATTGCACCAACAATCTTTCCCTTTTTGATGTTTGATAATACCTTTAAGTTAGTCTAATCCAGAGCCTCAACTTCTTCCTCATGCCAAAGCACAAATAAGGGGTTCCTTCATTCTCTCCCTTTCCTAAAGGGCAAACTCCCTCTTAAGGTAATGAAGACATAGTATAGACCCTGCATTCTCCCCTACCTTTCCTAGAGGGGCAACAACCTAACTTAAACTCTACATTCTCCTCCTATTGGCATACATCAACAACTCTCCTCCTGAAGAGTTACTCACCGTTGTTCACGACTTCACTCATTGTTCACAACACCACAATGAAGGTTCCATACCCTTCATTATCTCTAATGCTCACCCTTGAGCATTAACCAATCCAATAATGAAGGTCTCATACCCTTCATTGTATCCAATGCTCATCCTTGAGCATTTTTCAAGAGAAGGATATACCACCTTCCATGGTTTTGGAAAATAATATCCATGTCCTTAGCAAGTGACTCCCCCTAAAGACATGCTCGTAACTTTTGTCATTGCACCAACAATGACTTGGAATCCCTAAATCTTTAGAAAATCCAAATTTAGAAGTTTTGAGGTTTAAAACTTCAATATTGAAACAAACTTCAACTTAAACTTCAACTTAGTCTTCCTTAAACAATTTATCCTTGTTTTCATCATGAAAACTCTCCCTAAATGTATACAAATATATGTCAAGGGGTTAGAAATGGTTACCTAGAATAAAAATGATTTAAAATACTGAAATCAAGCTTTCCCAATCAAAATCAGCATTTTCAATCGATTGGGGTTGAGTCTCAATCGATTAAAACCATTTCAATCGATCCACTTATCAATTCCGTGAGCTTCTGTTCGCGAAAATTACCCTTGAATCGATCGGCTGATCGATCCAGCCTGGGTTAATCGATCGACTGATCGATTCCATGGCATTCTGGTGGCAGAAAATGCATTCTCAATCGATCGACTGATCGATTGAGACTTTCCAATCGATCGGTTGATCGATTGGATTTCTGATTTCTTGCAATTCGATTTCAGCAAAATTCAGAAATACCCTAGAAATTCTATAAAATTCTTAAAATTATAAAAATTCATGTAGATATTACTTAGGGTATATACTATCATGGAAAAATAGTTTTCTATGAAAATACTTTCTATTTTCAAAGATTAACACAAACTTAAAAACTTGTAAAAACTTCAATATTTTCTTCTAGTTTGTGTCTAACTTTTCAATGATGATTATAATAAAAAGATAGTCTTCACCAAGATTTTCCAAAGTATATTTAAAATCATTTTCAAGACTAATATCCAATCATATTCTTTGGGCTCAATGCACATGACTTATATATTAGCTTTCCCAATGATTGGAAAATACATAATTATGTGTTTTAATGAACCTAAAACTCAAAAAGAATGCACTAAGTCAACATATTGAGTTTTATTCATCATTCTAACATCTCACTTGTATCTAATGTGTACTAAAACACATATAAGTTACCTTATAGTTCTTTGTGAGATGTAACATTTGGTTTTGCCCTGAACTAGGGATCATGCATATTTATCTAGGCATTTTGGATTATGAACATCCACCTAGGATGTTGCTTGTTAGTAAATGTCATTATCCTTAATTTCAAAGAATTAAAAATAATGTATGATGAGTTATGACATACATCAAAAATGAATAATTTTCAAAAGAAAATTTACTATAACTACATGATGTATGTATGACATGACATGGTATTTTTATATTTTTCATAATAAGTATGAATACAAAATATGATGTCATGGCATATGATGGGAAAACAATCATAACAAATTAGCATAAATAAAATATACCTAGATTACCTATCTAAGTATCCTTAACCTTGGCTAACTTAAATTTAAATCCTATATTACTCATTTTTTCTCAAGAAAATGTCAAACTCTCAATTTTGATATTTCTTTTACTTTTCTTAATTTTATCAATTTAAATTGAATTCCAATTCTTTAAGTTTTGACACATTTTACTCTTCTAAAGAGTAAATGATAATCCACTTCATTTTCAAAGGTTAACAATAACCTTGAAAATGCTCTCCAAGTGTCAACTTCATCAAGGTTGGGTTAACTACTCTTCCAATTGGAGTTGACACTTTCTAACACATCTAAGGGGTATAGAAAATGCTCCTAGGAACCCAAAACCTATTGGTGCTCCTTGGATGCTCTAGGTACTTACTAGGGATAACTCCCTAGTTACCTTCCTAGGTTTCTTAGAAGCCTTGGTCATCTCCTCTAGATCAACTCTAGGGGTTGCTTCCCTTGTGACCTTCTTAGTGACTTTCTTAGACCTCTTAGAAGTCTTAGTCACATTTGTAGTTGCAAAGATACTCTTAGGGGTAACTTTCCTTATATCCTTGACTTGACACTTAGATATAGAGTTGGTTCCATAGCTATATGGAATCCTATGGTAAGAAGTTATATCCTTCTTAACCTTATGTTTGTACTCCAAACCTCTATAGCCATTGGATGACTTTTGCACTCCTAGACCTAGGTTATGCTCATTTTACCCTTTTAGGATATTTTCCATCCTTTTTAGGGTCCTTTTCATTTTATCAAGCCTTGATATCAAAGCTTGATTTTCTTTCCATAAATTCCTAGATTTTGATTTTTCATTTTGTCCTTGAGCAATTTTATTTTTAGGCCTATAACTAAAATTCTTAGAGTTATTGCCTAAATTTTTATCTATATTCCTAACCCTAGGTGTGGTAGTTTTAACATGAAGAGCCACATGATTTTCATTAATTCTATCATACCTTCTATTTTTATGGTAAATAGTATTAAAATGATATAAATTAGAACTAGCATGCTTTTTACCATGATTTAAAGGGGTAGGCTCAACAAATGATACCTTGGATTTTACCTTGGAAGCTCCCCCTTGACTTGTGCTTCCTCCCTTTGGCTTGACCGATTTCTTACCCTTAGGACATTGACTTCGATAATGTCCTTTTTGATTACACAAGAAGCACACTCTATGCTCCTTGCTCTTCTTTGTTGTGAGGGCAGTCGCCTTGGGCTTCTCCTTGCCCTTTAGTGTCGGTTGACTCTTTTTCTTGGTCAACTTTAGGCATTTACTCTTATAGTGCCCTTTTTCCCTACACTCAAAACATATAATATGATTTTTATTATTAATAATTGAAACCTTTATACCTTCACAAGTAGGGGAGGCACTTGATTCTTTTGATCTGGATGTAGAGGCTTCTTCTTGATCCGACAATGATGGTCCACCCCCCCCCCCCTCCTCAATCCTAGAGGTGGAGGCTTCTTCCTCTTCATCCTCGGATATTGAGCATCTCTCAACTTCCGAATCCTCATGCACATGACATAAGGAGTACACTCCTTTGCCTTTATCTTCATGCCCTCTTGAGGATGGACTTTTTTCTCCTTCTGATGTTAAGCACCTCTCAACCTTGGAGACCTCTTGGTCTTGCTCCAATGAGTTGTCCTCTTTGGATTTGTCTTGATTTGGTACAGTGGAGGGTTCTTCATGAAGCTTGGCCAATTTGCTCCATAGCTCTTTGGCATATTTAAATTCTCCAATTTGAGCCAAAATATTGCTTGGCAATAAATTGACCAATTGCTTGGTCACTTTGTCATTTGCCTCGCTCCTTTGAATTTGCTCTTGGCTTCACTTGCTCTTCTTGAGAATTTTACCCTTTGAATTTGTTGGAGCTTCAAAGCCTTTCATTAGAGAAAACCATTGCTCTATCTCCATCATATAGAAATTTTCGATTCTTGACTTCCAAGAATCGAAGCTCGTCATTATGAATGGTGGAGCCATCCTTGTGTCGAATCCGAGTCCATCTTAGAATTCCATCTTGAAGTTGAGCTCTTGATGAATTCTTTGACTTGATGGATTTTGCTCCAATTTCTTCACCCTCTAGCTTCTTGCCCCTTCATGCGATGATTCCGGTGAAGAGCGACCTCACTCTGATACCACTTGTTAGGTTCGAAATATGCTAGAGGGGGGGGGGGTGAATAGCTCATCACCCGTCTCGTTGCTTGCTTCTTGGTGATGTTGTGCAGCGGAATGAATAAGAAACAAACTTACAATGCTAACACAAGGGATTTACTTGGTATCCACCTTAAGAAGAGGTGACTAATCCAAGGATCCGACCCTCACTCACTCATCTACTATGAAACCACTCATTTACGGTAACTACCAAAGGCGGAGAAGCCTTGTACAAGCTCACACATAAAGATATACAAGAAGAACAAAATACAAGCTAATGCAATATCAAATCTTACAAGATTTACACAACAGAAACCCTATCTTGCTTTTCTTCTTGCTTGAATACACCTCTTGACTTGCTTGGAAGTGCAACAACACTCCTCTCTAAGCCTCCAAGATCTGGTGTGTGTAGGTGAGCTCGGTGGAGAACAGATCGTGAAGATTGAGAAGAAGCACTTGAAGCCATATCGAAGAAATCACTCGCAACATCTTTAAACCTGTGCAACAATTGGATCATAATCAATTGAATGACTCTCAATCGATTGGGGAGGATTCAAATTGATCGGTTGATCGATTCAGACCGCCTCTGTGCCCTCCAGAAATGGCTAAATCGATCAACCAATCGATCCAGCCTTTCTCGCATCTGCGTGCGAGAAATCCAGTCTCTAATCGATCGGTCGATCGATTGGAGATGCCCAATCGATCGGCTGATCGATTGGGAGAGGTTCTGTGCTTACGACGATTGCTCCCAATCGATCGACCGATCGATTGGGCCAAACCTTCTTCGTGGCACACATCTAATCAATCAACCAATCGATTGGACTACGGTTCAATCAATCGGTTGATCGATTAACTCACCTTTGACTTGCCTAAATCAAGTCTAAGATTCCCAAATCCAACATCCGGTCAACCGTGACTCGTTGGAACTTCATGCCTAGCATCCGATCGACCTTGATCTGCTAGGACTCCTTCACCAAGTGTCCGGTCAATCCCTTTGACCCACTTGGACTTTTCTCCTCGTGGCAAGTGTCCGGTCAACCTTGATCCACTTGGACTTACCGTCTCTTGCCAAGTATCCGGTCCTCCATGACCCACTTGGACTTCCTTCCACTAGATGTCTAGTCACCCTTGATCCATCTGGATTTCCACGTGCTTGACTTCACTCACCAGGTCTTTCCATCTGCCTAGCTTCACTCATCAGCACTTTCACCTAGCTTCACTCACTAGGGTTTTCACCTGGCTTCACTCACCAAGATTTTCCCATTGTCCGGCTTCACTCACCGGGACTTTTACCTGTCTTGTTTCACTCACAAGGACTTTCACCTAGCTTCACTCACCAGGATTTTCACCTAGCTTCACTCACCAGGATTTTCTTCTGCCTGACTTCACTCACCAGGACTTTCCATCTGCCTAACCACCAGTTAGGACTTTCCCAGTCAAGTATCCAGTCAGCCTTGACTTACTTGACTCTTCTTCACACCAAACTGGTCAAACCTTGATCAGAGGGGAATTGCACCAACAATCTCCCCAATCAGACGATTGCACCTGTAATCTCCATATATTATCAAACATTGAACCCAAACATCAAGACTCAGGCTTGAGCCAACTCAAGCCTAATCAACCTGGTCAACCTGACCCAGGGGGTATTGCACCAATAGATTTAACCAACTTTTACATCAGTTATACAATACATTTAGTCCAACTTGACAAAATATTGTCAATAAAATTACATTTCGATTACATGTTAGTTTAATATTGTACATAGTGTTCATAATGTTCCGAACCCTTATGAGCGATCAAATTGTTCACATATTGTATAAAGTCAGTTTCATAATGACCGATCAACATCTGAGTGTTCTCTAGGAGTGATCATCCTTGATCAATGTACATAGTATTCCGAACCCCAAACAACATTTGTTATTTTTCATCTCCCTCACGTACTTGGGTCGGGGATGGTCCAAGTTCGTAGAAGGGATCATCCTCTGGCTACTCCATGAGCATCCTCAGGACACTCCTGAGTCTCTTTGTTTTGGCCAAATGATGTTTGGCCAAACTTAGACCACTCAATGAGCGGCCTAACCTCATCAACGTACGTTGATCTGGGCTAGACGCTGATGTTCACATTAAAGATATTCCTTTATAAATATGGAAGCTTACACTAGACCATGGAAGGCAACATGACCACTTTGTCATCCCCTCTTTGGGAGCAAAAAACACTTCAATATTTACAGTGGATGCCATGAAAGAAATGACGTTGGGAAAATGATGCCAATCTATTAATAAGCTACTTGTTTACCTTTGGATATCATGAAAGGAGCCTCCCTCTGTTATATAGGAAAACAGAGGACTATTTAATCTGTGAATAATTGTATTCACGAGCCCACAATTGGCCTTATGACAAAGCAGGATTTTACCAGTATTCACGGGTCATGATTTATTACAGATATGACTAGTCATATGGATTATGATAGCTATGAGTGGTCATTCTATGGATGTCATAGATCAATGGACTAGATTTGGTAGGTCACTATTAATTAATTGATGAGTTACCATAAATTTATTAATTTTAAATTATATAGGTGACAATTGAATTATTAATAGAGATTAGGGTTTCTTAACTGCGTCAACAGTAGCTGCTATACATTGTAGTGGCCTTTTATCTCGAGTAGCTGCTATAATGTGTAGCAACTAATCGACAATAGCCATTACACATTGTAACAACTATTCTCAAGAAGCTGCTATGAGTTATAGCAACTTTTGCCGACTAGCTGCTACAACATGTAGCAGTAGTTGCTACAACGTGTAGCAACTTCTAGCTATTTAGACAGTAACTGATATATTGTATAGAAGCAACTTGATTTGATCTAGATAAAAAACTGAGATTGATATGATTTATTATTGTTTGAAAATGCAGAATCACATCTTGTTGAGCTTAAACGAAGAAAGATTTGAAACTCTAGTTGGGTTGATATACATGAAGGGAATAATATTAATATTCTAAACAGAGACAATAACATAGGACAAATAAGAAGATCTTAAGCTAAAAAGTTAATACAAATACTATTACTATAATCATTTGATTTATAGCATTCTCTAATGCTACATTAACTTGGGATAGTTATCGTCACACTTGTATAATGATTCTTTTTCTCTCATGGAAGGACAAGATATGTTAAGCAGAACTTCACAAAAAAAGATATTTCACTCAGTCATTTGATTTATAGCATCCTCTAATGCTACATTAACTTGGGGCAGTTGTTCTCACAATTGCATAAGTTCAGTTTGATTCTTTTCTCTCATAAAAGGGCAGCATCCAACTCCTTCCTCGCCTAGTTCCATTGTTCTGTGAGAATCTTAATATTGCCATAAACAATATGATGATCCATGGCTAGACTTAGATACATGTTTGGATTAATTTAGAAAATTCATAAATTCAAGGAAAGAAAAATATATATAATAGAAGAAGGATGGATAATACAAACTGAGAAGCAAACAAGTTTACTGATAGAGATGGTCTTTCTAAGGCAGAAGACTTAGAGATTGACTCCTCATCGATAGGGGGTTCTTTAACACCACCCAAAGTGAGTTTTGTTTTCCTACTAAAGCAAGACATAATTCTTGAAGAGATATAATAAAACCACTGTATAAGAGAAAGAGGGGCTAGGTAGCGTGAAAGAGTGAGTTAGGATGATAGATGATTTATAGGAAAATTAGTTCTAACAACATTAACTCTTGATAAAAACAACTCAAACAGAAGTGTCTTTTTGATACTATAAAAAGGGTCATTAAAAACTCACTACAACTCATCAAAACCTATGAAAAATAAGACAGAGAGTAAAGACAAGGATAATCAACCGTTGAGCCTTGAATCCTTCCATGCACCTACTATACAGAAGCTGCTATAACGTCACAGCTTAAAATTATTCAAACAAAAATATTACAAGCCCTACATAGTATTTAAAAAGTATCACACAATCACTTGTTACAATGGGGTGAATAATGTTTTATTTTGATAAATTTTAAAATTCTACTCATTGTAGCTGCAACTGCACAGTTACTGCTATAATGTGTAACAACTACAACATGAAGTCTGTGTTGTAGCAGTTACGGACTAGTAACTGCTACAACATTATCTTGATTATAATTATTAAATTTCACTAACTTCACTTGTTCCATTTAATATGCTATATGAAAATGATGTTTCAACTCCCTAAAATAAATTTCACCACCCCTCGCACTTTACCTCTAGAATTGATGAAATTACACCATTATAAAATTTGACAACCTAAACCCTTTATCTTTTATTATCCTAAACCATTCAATTTTAGATAATGACTTCTCCTTTGAGAGACAAGAAAATAATATTTTGTCCTGGGCCCATAATATTGATCAATGAATTAACATCTTCCTCTTCTTTGGGAATACTATTTGGCCTCTCTCCCTTCTAAACCACCGACATCCTTGCAATGTGAAAGAGTGAGTTAGGATGATAGATAATTTATAGGAAAATTGGTTCTAACAAAATTAACTCTTGATAAAAAAAAAACAACTCAAACGGAAGTGTCTTTTTGATACTATAAAAAGAATCCTCAAAAAATCACTACAACTCATCAAAACATGTGAAAAAATTAATATAGAGAGTAAAGACAAGGATAACCAACAGTTGGCCCTTGAATCCTTCCGTGCACCTACTGTACAGAAACTGCTACGTGTCATACCTTAAAATTATTCAAACAAAAATATTACAAGCCCTACATAGTATTAAAAAAGTATCGCACAATCATTTGTTACAATGGGGTGAATAATATTTTATTTTGATAAATTTTAAAATTCTTCCCATTGTAGATGCAATTGCACAGTTACTGCTACAATGTGTAACAAGTACAACATGAAGTCAGTGTTATAGCAGTTATGGACTAGTAACTACTACAACATCATCTTGATTATAATTATTGAATTTCACCAACTTCTCTTGTTCCATTTAATATGCTATATGGAAATGATGTTTCAACTCCCTAAAATAAATTTCACCACCCCTCACACTTTACCTTTGGAATTGATGAAATTACAACATTATAAAATTTGACATCCTAAATACTTTATCTTTTATTATCCTAAACCATTCAATTTTAGATAACGACTTCTCCTTTGAGAGGTAAGAAAATAATACTTTATCTTGGGCCCATAATATTGATCAATGAATCAACATCTTCCTCCTCTTTGAGAAGACTATTTAGCCTCTCTCCCTTCTAAACCACCGACATCCTTGCAGTGTGAAAGAGTGAGTTAGGATGATAGATGATTTATAGGAAAATTGGTTCTAACAACATTCACTGTTGATAAAAACAACTCAAATAGAAGTGTCATTTTGATACTATAAAAATAGTCATAAAAAAATCGCTATAACTCATCAAAACCTGTGAAAAGATAATATAGAGAGTAAAGATAAGGATAACCAAGAGTTGACCCTTGAATCCTTCCATGCACCTATTATACAGAAGTTGCTACAACGTGTCACAGCCTAAAATTATTCAAACGAAAATATTACAAGTCCTAAATAGTATTTAAAAAGTATCACACAATCACTTGTTACAATGGAGTGAATAATATTTTATTTTGATAAATTTTAAAATGCTACTCGTTGCAGTATCACACAACTGCACAGTTACTGCTACAACGTGTAACAACTATGGCATGAAGTCTATGTTGTAGTAGTTACAAACTAGTAACTACTACAATATCATCTTGATTATAATTATTAAATTTCATCAACTTCTCTCGTTCCATTTAATATGTTATATGGAAATGATATTTTAACTCCCTGAAGTAAATTTCACCACCCCTCGTACTTTACCTCTGGAATTGATGAAATTACATCATTATAAAGCCCGACATCCTAAACCCTTTATCATTCATTATCCTAAATCATTCAATTTCAGATAATAACTTCTCCTTTGAGAGGTAAGAAAACAATACTTCGTCCTAGCTAGGCCCATGATACTGATCAATGAATTAACATCTTCCACTTCTTTGGAAAGACTATTTGGCCTCCCTCCCTTCTAAACCATCGACATCCTTGTAGCAAAAGTGGGATTAAGCAGTGATCCAGTTGAAGGGAGCCCTTCAAACACTGGTGGAGATCGAGATAGCTGTTAAAGCGACCATCGATCTGCTGGAAAGGCGGAATGCTAGGGGCTCACCTTAGAAGTCCTTAGGCTAGGGAAGGGTCATTTTGTAGCACTTCATTTTGTTGTGTTGATATTCTTTTTTGTTTTGTCAGTTTCTTATAATGACTATCTTCCATATTTGTCTATTTAATAGAATCATTAATTTTTTACTTTTAATTTTGAATTGTGGGTTAATCTATCTTGATCTTGTACAATACGTTATAACATCTATGTTTACATATATGCTATAATACAAGTTTGTCATTGCAGCAGCTATTGTCCAGTATCTGCTGCAACGAGCTAGTCCAGTGATGTTCACGTGGTAGTAGCTAGTCTAGATTAGCTGCTAGTGTAGCAACAAAATATAACTTAATTCATAATACATTAAAATGTATCAAACATGCGACCTATAGTATTGGATAGAAACAATGATAATAATGTTAGAGTGTATACTAAAAGCCTAGCTTTTGGTATAAACATTTATAAGAATCACATTGGTCAAATGTCTACATTTATGATAAATGTAGTTGTTCAATTAATTTATATTGTAGATAACATGGTGTGTGGTGTCACACACAGAAGATCATGTTATCAGTACCTTATAAATTATAAACAGTAGCTCACGACCAAGATGGAAAGGAACAAACCATTGGAAGGTCGTAGTGTAATTAGGTATTAGTTTATCTTAACTATATAATTACACTAGTACACTTAGAGTGTATTGAGTAGGACCATTAGAGGTCGTTTCTTTTATACTGACTTTATAAAGGGACAAAGACCTCAGTTATTATGGAAGTGTGTGCTCTTAATCCTAATATAATAACAAGCACATATATTTGATATTTATTTCTTTAATTTATCAATGGGTGAGATTTAGTTCGATGAATCAATAAGCCCGATAAGTTGGGAAATGATATCACTTATAGTGTGTGTTGTTGATTATAGAAGGAAACTGTGTCCTAGTAATCTAGGTAGAGAATGTCCCCAAGAGGAGCTCATAAAGATTGTCATGTTAAACCCTGCAGGTGGACTTAGTCCGACATGACGGTGAAGTTGAGTGGTACTACTCTTGGAGCTAGATATTAATTAAGTGAGTTGTCAGTAACTTACTTAATTAGTGGACATTTGTTATCTTAAACACAGGGAGACTAACACACTCATAATAAGAAGGAGCCCAAAATGTAATCTGGGATTGGTGCGGTAGTTCAATAATAGTTCTTTAGTGGAATGAATTATTATTGATGAAATTAAGTTGTGTGTTCGGGGCGAACACGGGATGCTTAATTTCATCGGGAGACCAAAACCAATTCCTCCTCTCGGTCCCTATCGTAGCCTCTAGTATATAAAGATTTATACCCACCGCATACCCACCTTCTTACCCATCCAATGGGGTCGGCCAAGCTAGCTTGGAACCCAAGCTAGGGCCAGCCAAGACCAAGTGGATGAGCCATGTAGGTGGCCGGCCAAAGCTTGGGTCCCAAGCTTAGGTGGCCGACCACTAGAATATTTAAAAGGATTTTTATTAAAATTATTTCTTATGTGGATATCATGATTTTAAAAGAGAGTTTAAAAATTAAAAATTTCCTTTTATAGCTTTCTACAAAAGATTAAGAGAAGAGATTAATCTCTTTCCTTATTTGTAGTTTAAAAGGATGGTTTTAATTTTTGGTAAAAACTTTCCTTATTTGTAAATCATCTACATGTTTAAAAGAGAGTTTAAAATTTGAAATCTTTCCTTATTTGTTGATTAAAGGAGGATTTTAAATTTTAAGAAAACTTTCCTTTTTAATCATGTTCATGATTTAAAAGAGAGTTTAAAATTAAATATTCTCTTTTATAAGTTTCTACAAAAGATTAAGAAAAGATTTGATATCTTTCCTTATTTGTAAATTAAAAGAGATTTTAATTTATAGAGATAACTTTCTTTTTATCCACATGTTTAAAAGAAAGATTTTAATTTATTAAATTTCCTTTTTATAAACCAATCATGAAGGGATAAAAATTATTGGAAAATTTTTATAAATTTCCGGAAGAAAATAAGGAAGTTTTAATTTGTGTTTAAAATTGTATTTGCTTGGAGATTTGTATAATGGCCGGCCATTGTAAATTGAGAAGAGAAAAATTATTTTTAATTAAATAATTTTTCCTTTTCATGGCAAAAGAATTAAAGAAGTTTTTATTTAAATTTCCTTATTTGCCAAGACCAAGGATTATAAAAGAGGGGGTAGAGGTGCCTTCATGGGTAAACGACTCTATTATTTTTCTCCCTCTTTTCTTCCTTGGGTGTGGCCGGCCCTTTCTTTCCTCTCCTCTCCTTTGTGTGGTCGAAACCTTCTCATGGTGGAGATAGCTTTGGTGGCCGGATCTAAGAAGGAGAAGAAGGAGAGAAAAGAAGCCTCTTTTCTAGCATCCCTTGGAGCATGGTGGTGGTGGCCGAACCTCTTCATCCTAGGAGAAGTTTTGATGGCCGAAACTTGCAAGGAAGAAGAAGGTGCTTGGTGGTTCTCATCTCGGAAGATCGTTGCCCACACAACGTCCGAGGTTAGAAGAGGAATACGGTAGAAGATCAAGAGGTCTTTCTAAAAGGTATAACTAGTAATTTTTCTTTCCGCATCATACTAGTTATTTTTGGAAATAATATCAAATACAAGAGGCATGCGATTCTAGTATTTCGAATATGTTTTTCGATGTTGTGTTCTTTTGTTTTTTTTCCCTTGTGATTTGATTGTTCTTTTCGGTTAACCTAAAGTTATTTTAGGAAATTAAATATTAGCTTTCCATAAAAGGTTTTGTCTAGTCGGTGGTGGTTGCTCCCATATCCAAGAAGGCCATGTGCCTCGCCACGTCAGTACTGGGAACCAATTATGGAAATTAATATTTAATGGAATTAATAACTTAAGGTGATTTGGGTCGAACGTGTTAAGTTCCGCAGGAGACCCAAGTCAAAACCTAAAAGAACGAATAGATTAAGTTTTGGATCAAACGTGTTAAGTTCCACAGGCGATCCAAAATTTAATTTAAAAGAATACATGGTAGCTAGGAAAAGGTTCAGACCTTTGTACAAAATTTTTGTACAGTGGAACCTCTAGGTTTTCCGAGTAGTAACCAACAATTGGTATCAGAGCTAGGGTTTTGCCTCTATGTATTTGGTATTAGTTTAATTATGCACATGTCATACATAATTTAGGCAGGATAATAGTAGGATGTGCTAACTTTGTGGATGCAGGATCCAACTATTATGGCTTATAGTTATTATGTGTGTGATTGGACCCTTGGACATGTCAAGGGCATTTTATTGTGTGTGCATGATTGTATTATAAAATACAGCAGGAGCTGTATTTAGTTTTATTAGGATTTTATTTTTGATCTAGTTACATGTACATTCCTTCGAGGAATATAGGATCAAAATGTAAAATTCTATTTATGTCGCGGATCGAATCTTGCAAAGCGTGGAACCTTCTAAGGACCAGAGGAGCAGCGGAACTAGGAGCAAGATGGATGCGACAGGTGGCAGTGGCCAAATATGGCAGCAGCTTGGGATGACAACACACGGAGGACAACAAGAGATAAAAGCCATAATAGTTGAAAATTAGATTTTCTATTTATTGCTTTTATATTGTGCTGTGTGTGCATGTTAGTTTACATATTTAGTAGGCTAGCATATTTAAAATTCCTCATTTATAAATAACTAAGTGGGAGAGGGATTTTTAAGTAAATCTCATGGTCTCCATTACTGGTTTGTAAGTGATGCAAACAAGCTTGCGCGTTGGCTCTGAGTGCCTTCCTCCATAACGGATGAGCTTGTTTGTGGATCACTAGAACAGACTTCCATTTTTGGATGACTATAGGAAGTTAATTAAGAGCGTGTGATCTTCCCCAACGGAAGGGGCATAATCTTATTAATGGACTTAGTGTCAAGTAATGGTATACACTTAGACACATCTAATAGTATGCTCCCCATCGGAGTCACTGCTATTATTTGTGTGACCAAAAGACACCAACTATTAATTTTATTTGTCAAAAAGTTAGGTTGACAAGATAATAAAATTAATGGGTTAAAACCCTCCTTTTACAAATGTTGAATTTGTATACGTCCACACTAACGTGGCATGCAAAATTCACGGTGTTTGAGGTGTTGGTGAATTTAAATAATATTGTTTGAGGAATCAATATTTTTTAAATTCAAAAGTTTTTGACCAAATATTTGATCAAAGACAGATCAACTATTAATTTTATTCGTCATAAAGTAAAGTTGACGAGATAATAAAATTAATGAATAAAATCTCCTCTATGATTTTGTATACGTCCACACTATCGTGGCATACAAAATTCATGGGGATTTTTAAGGAGTTGATCTTGACCAAGTATTTTTGTGATTCTTAGGATTTAAAATGTTTGTCAATCCCATAGTAGTCATACTATAAGAAAGACTTATTAATCCCAATTGTAATGATTGTAAATAGGACTTGGACATTAAAGTAGACTGTCTTCTTAGAACTAAGAACAATATAGGTGTATTTAATTCATTAGTTGAAACATGTTTAGTGGTGTTATCTACCAGAACCTGAAGTGTAGATACAGATGCCATTAATCATGTCCGCAATTCATTGTAGGGTTCCAGGAAACCCGACAACTAAATGAAAATTAAAACACCATCTACATGGGCACTACTGTAAAAATGGTAGCTGCTGCAGTGGGAGATGTTTATCTTTTGATAAGAATAAAACATGGATTTTTGAGTAATTGTCTTTACGCACCAAGTTTAGAAAGAACTAGTTTTCAGTTTCTAAACTATTCAAAGAACTTGATATTCTGCCTCTTTTAATAACAAAGTTGTTATTAAGAAAAAAAGGGAAGTTATCTGTTCTGGTACGTTGGTTGGCAATTTATAAATCCAATAACTCTCACGATGCAACAAATGGAAATTAGTAACACATCTTCTAACTTTAAGAGAAAGTAACCTTCGAAAATGAACCAATTATATCTTTGGCTTCTAAGGCTAGGTTATATTAACTTGAGTAGGATTCATTGGTAGCTGATGAACTTTTAGGTTCATTAGTAGTGGAAATCTTTCCAACCTACGAGTCTTACTTGGAAGGAAAAATAACCAAGAAGCTTTTAAGTCTAAGGGGTATGGAGTCAAAGATATATTGGAATTGGTTCATTCTGATTTGTGTGATCCTATGAGCATCCAGGCAAGAGGTTGTTTCAAATATTTCATCTATTTTATAGACAACTATTTGAGATACGGATATATTTACTTGATGTGCCGCAAGTCTAAGTGCTTTGATTAGTTCAAAGAGAACGAGGCTGATGTGGAGAAACGACAAAGTAAAAGTATCAAGACACTACGGTAAGATTGTAGTGGCAAGTACCTCTTGGGAGAATTTAGGAGTCATTTATCAGAAGTAGGGATTCAATCCCAACTAACTGCACCTGGTACACCCCAACAGAATGGTGTAGGAAAAGGAAGGTATAGGACTCTTATGGAAATAAGTAGATTGATGAGTTATTAAGAATATTATCAAAATCATTTTAAGGATATACTCTGGAAACGGAAGTGAATATAGTACCTTCTAAAGTCATAACTCTCTACTCATATAGAATTGCTGAATAGGCGTAAGCCTATTTCGAAGCATATTCGGATTCGGGTAGTCCAACACATATGCAGAAGAGAGACATGATAAGTTGGACAGGAATTCACTTGTTTGTGGGTTATCCTAGTGAAATGAAAGTAGGTTTATAGTCTTAAAAATCAGAAGGTCATTGTTAGCATCAATGACCGATTTTTAGAAAAGGACTATGTAATAAACCATGTGCCCATAAGAAAATTTGTTCTTAAGGAAATAATAAAAGGCATGTCTAATCTAGTACCAACTGTACAAGATGAGATACCACAAGGAAACTGCAACACGTATCACAAATGATACACAATTGCAGAAAGTGCCTTGTCGTAGTGGGAGGGTTGTTAGGCAACCTAAAAATATTCATGTTTTGGGAGAGTTTTTGGACTCGATCCCTGGAGGACATGAACTTGATCTCCGGACATATGACGAAACACTCCAAGTTAAAGATGCAACATCTTGGCATAGAGTAATGAATAACAGAATTAAAATATATGTATTCTAATAAAATCTGGAAGCTTGTAGAACCACCAAATGGTGTAAAAGCCTTTGGGTGTAAAAAGGTCTATAATAGGAAAAGAGGGATAGAAAGGAAGGTAGTAACTTTCAAAGCAAGGCTTGATGAAAAAGGAAACTTTTTCACTAGTAGCCATGCTTAAGTCTATCCGGATTCTTTTATCTATTTGGCAGGTGGATGTCAAGACAGCATTCCTTAATGGAAGTCTTGATGAAAGCATCCATATAAAGCAACCAGAAGGGTTCATTGCAAAGGGCTAAGAGCATCTTGTGTGCAAGCTCAATCAGTCTATGGACTGAGGCAAAGCTTCAAGGTCTTGGAACATCCGGTTTATCAAAGTAATCCAAACCTATGGATTTATTGAGTTAACGGATAAGTCTTGTGTATACAAAAGGTGTGATGGAAACGTGGTGATATTTCTTGTACTATACGTAGATAACATTTTTGGTAGTTGGAAACAATATCAAAATGTTGTCAGAAGTAAGGGTATGGTTGTCCAAATAATTCGATATAAAGGACTTGGGAGAATGTATATATTTTTGAGATCAAAGTAATAAGGGATCGAAAGAAAAAAATATATATTTTACTTATCCCAAGCTTGATACATCGGAAAATCCTTGCTCGTTTTAAGCATGCAAAACTCCTCGAAAGGTTTCTTACCTTTTAAGCATGGAGTGTATTTATCTAAAGAGATGTCTCTGATGACATCAAAGGAGATTAAGGACATGTAGGTAGTTCTTTATGCTTCGACAGTTAGACAACCTAATGTATGCTATACACGAGATCAGAAATCTGTTTTGCCAAGGGCATAGTTAGCAGATATCAAAGTAACCCTAGACAAGGACATTGGACTGCAGTAAAGCATATATTAAAGTACCTTAGAGGCGCTAGAGATTATATGCTAGCTTACAAGGCAGTTAATTTGGTCTCTGTGGGTTACACGGATTTTGACTTCCAATCGGATAGGGACAATAATAAGTCGACCTCGGGGTTTTGTGTTTACTTTAGGAGGAAAAGTCATAACTATGGAAGAGTGATAAGCATAGGTGTTTTTCTGGACTCCACCATAGAAGCTGAGTATATGGCAAGCCTCTGAGGTAGCCATAAAAGCTGAATGACTTAATTACCTCAAGATAGACTTAGATATGATTTCTAGTTTGTCCAAAGATTATTACAATTTATTGTAATAATAATGGTGCAGTAACAAACTCGAAGAAACCATGAGTCTATAAGGCAAGTAAACACAATAGAGCGCAAGTACTACCCAATACGAGAAATTGTATAACGAGGAGAAGTTGTTGCCGCCTAGATTGCATCAGATGATAACCTAAGGTCCTTAAGACAAGAGCTTTTTGAAAGGCATGGGAATCAGATGTATGGCAGCAGATATGGCAACTTAGTCTTTTAGTATAAGTGGGAGATTGTTAGAGTGTATACTAAAAGCCTAGCTTTTGGTATAAACATTTATAAGAATCACATTGGTTAAATGTATACATTTATGATAAATGTAGTTGTTCAATTAATTTATATTGTAGATAACATGGTGTGTGGTGTCACACACAGAAGATCATGTTATCAGTACATTATAAATTATAAACAGTAGCTCACGACCAAGATGGAAAGGAACAAACCATTGGAAGGTCGTAGTGTAATTAGGTATTAGTTTATCTTAACTATATAATTACACTAGTACACTTAGAGTGTATTGAGTAGGACCATTAGAGGTCGTTTCTTTTATACTGACTTTATAAATGGACAAAGACCTCAGTTATTATGGAAGTGTGTGCTCTTAATCCTAATATAATAACAAGCACATATATTTGATATTTATTTCTTTAATTTATCAATGGGTGAGATTTAGTTCGATGAATCAATAAGCCCGATAAGTTGGGAAATGATATCACTTATAGTGTGTGTTGTTGATTATAGAAGGAAACTGTGTCCTAGTAATCTAGGTTGAGAATGTCCCCAAGAGGAGCTCATAAGGATTGTCATGTTAAACCCTGCAGGTGGACTTAGTCCGACATGACGGTGAAGTTGAGTGGTACTACTCTTGGAGCTAGATATTAATTAAGTGAGTTGTCAGTAACTTACTTAATTAGTGGACATTTGTTATCTTAAACACAGGGAGACTAACACACTCATAATAAGAAGGAGCCCAAAATGTAATCTGGGATTGGTGCGGTAGTTCAATAATAGTTCTTTAGTGGAATGAATTATTATTGATGAAATTAAGTTGTGTGTTCGAGGCGAACACGGGATGCTTAATTTCATCGGGAGACCAAAACCAATTCCTCCTCTCGGTCCCTATCGTAGCCTCTAGTATATAAAGATTTATACCCACCGCATACCCACCTTCTTACCCATCCAATGGGGCCGGCCAAGCTAGCTTGGAACCCAAGCTAGGGCCGGCCAAGACCAAGTGGATGAGCCATGTAGGTGGCCGGCCAAAGCTTGGGTCCCAAGCTTAGGTGGCCGGCCACTAGAATATTTAAAAGGATTTTTATTAAAATTATTTCTTATGTGGATATCATGATTTTAAAAGAGAGTTTAAAAATTAAAAATTTCCTTTTATAGCTTTCTACAAAAGATTAAGAGAAGAGATTAATCTCTTTCCTTATTTGTAGTTTAAAAGGATGGTTTTAATTTTTGGTAAAAACTTTCCTTATTTGTAAATCATCTACATGTTTAAAAGAGAGTTTAAAGTTTGAAATCTTTCCTTATTTGTTGATTAAAAGAGGATTTTAAATTTTAAGAAAACTTTCCTTTTTAATCATGTTCATGATTTAAAAGAGAGTTTAAAATTAAATATTCTCTTTTATAAGTTTCTACAAAAGATTAAGAAAAGATTTGATATCTTTCCTTATTTGTAGATTAAAAGAGATTTTAATTTATAGAGATAACTTTCTTTTTATCCACATGTTTAAAAGAAAGATTTTAATTTATTAAATTTCCTTTTTATAAGCCAATCATGAAGGGATAAAAATTATTGGAAAATTTTTATAAATTTCCGGAAGCAAATAAGGAAGTTTTAATTTGTGTTTAAAATTGTATTTGCTTGGAGATTTGTATAATGGCCGGCCATTGTAAATTGAGAAGAGAAAAATTATTTTTAATTAAATAATTTTTTCTTTTCATGGCAAAAGAATTAAAGAAGTTTTTATTTAAATTTCCTTATTTGCCAAGACCAAGGATTATAAAAGAGGGGGTAGAGGTGCCTTCATGGGTAAACGACTCTATTATTTTTCTCCCTCTTTTCTTCCTTGGGTGTGGCCGGCCCTTTCTTTCCTCTCCTCTCCTTTGTGTGGCCGAAACCTTCTCATGGTGGAGATAGCTTTGGTGGCCGGATCTAAGAAGGAGAAGAAGGAGAGAAAAGAAGCCTCTTTTCTAGCATCCCTTGGAGCATGGTGGTGGTGGCCGAACCTCTTCATCCTAGGAGAAGTTTTGATGGCCGAAACTTGCAAGGAAGAAGAAGGTGCTTGGTGGTTCTCATCTCGGAAGATCGTTGCCCACACAACGTCCGAGGTTAGGAGAGGAATACGGTAGAAGATCAAGAGGTCTTTCTAAAAGGTATAACTAGTAATTTTTCTTTCCGCATCATACTAGTTATTTTTGGAAATAATATCAAATACAAGAGGCATGCGATTCTAGTATTTCGAATATGTTTTTCGATGTTGTGTTCTTTTGTTTTTTTCCCTTGTGATTTGATTGTTCTTTTCGGTTAACCTAAAGTTATTTTAGGAAATTAAATATTAGCTTTCCATAAAAGGTTTTGTCTAGTCGGTGGTGGTTGCTCCCATATCCAAGAAGGCCATGTGCCTCGCCACGTCAGTACTGGGAACCAATTATGGAAATTAATATTTAATGGAATTAATAACTTAAGGTAATTTGGGTCGAACGTGTTAAGTTCCGCAGGAGACCCAAGTCAAAACCTAAAAGAACGAATAGATTAAGTTTTGGATCAAACGTGTTAAGTTCCGCAGGCGATCCAAAATTTAATTTAAAAGAACACATGGTAGCTAGGAAAAGGTTCAGACCTTTGTACAAAATTTTTGTACAGTGGAACATCTAGGTTTTCCGAGTAGCAACCAACAAATAAGACAAATATAAATGTCTAATATTCATAACAAATTTGTTCAAAAGTTAATACACCGTGGAAGATTTAAAGGTAGAAGACCTATAAACACTACAACTTCAAATACCATATCTAATTTTCATCACAAATTTATAGAGAATCTAACTATTGATCTATCTCTTCCAATGCATCTTTCAGTGATATGGGTTATGATGGAGTGACCTAGTAAATGAAGTAGAGGTCATGGTCGAGAAAGAAAGGAGGAGTATATAGCTGGGTGAATGTATGATTAATAGGATAATGAACGACTAAATAAAAGGCTTTTTGCAGGCGCTCGATCAGGCAAAGCCCGACCAAGCATAAAGGTATTTATCCTTATAGAAACTTTTAGTATATTACCGGTCGAGTGAAGGCCGAGCAAGCACCGATATGCTTACATACGCTCGGTTAGGCGAAGCTTGATCGAGCGCAAAGATATTTTGCCTTATAAAAGCTTTTAGTATATTACCAACCGAGTGAAGGTCGAGCGAGCACCAATGTTCTTACATGCGCTCAGTCAGGCAAAGCCTGACCGAGCATAAAGGTATTTAGCTTATACAACTTTTAGTATATTATCGGCCAAATGAAGGCGGAGCAAGCACCAATGTGCTTACATGCGCCCAGTCAGGCGAAGCTCGACCGAGCGTAAAGGTATTTAGCCTTATATAACTTTTAGTATATTACTAATTGAGTGAAGACCGAGCATGCATCAATATGCTTACATGCGCTCAGTCAGGTAAAGTCTGACCGATCATAAAGGTATTTAACCTTATAGAAGCTTTTAGTATATTACTGGCCGAGTGAAGGCCGAGCAAGCACCAATGAGCTTACATGCGCTCGATCAGGCGAAGCCCGACCGAGCATAAGGGTATTTAGCCTTATACAACTTTTAGTATATTACCGGCCGAGTGAAGGCTGAGCGAGCACCAATGTGCTTACATGCGCTCAGTCTGGTGAGGCTCGACCAAGCGTAAAGGTATTTAGCCTTATACAAGTTTTAGTATATTACCGACTGAGTAAAGGCCGAGCGAGCATCAATGTGCTTATCTTAACAAAGCTCGGCTGAGTGTAAAGGTATTTAGCCTTATAAAGCTTATAGTACATTCCGGACCAAAACATGCTTAATAGAAGGTATTCTCAATATATATGTGGCCGGCTTGAATGACCGGTCGAAACATGCTTAACAGAAGGTATTCTTAATATATATGTGGCTGGCTTGAATGATCGGTCGAAACATGCTTAACAGAAGGTATTCTCAATATATATGTGGTTGACTTGAATAATTGGTCGAGACATGCTTAATAAAAGTGCATAAGTATGACAGCTTGACGAATTTGGTGAGAAATATCTTCTAGAAGCTTCTTCAATTGTAGTGACGTGTTCTTATGCATATTTTATCAATATGAGTCACAAACGATAAGAGAGGTACATCTGGGGTATAAAAAAGATTCCTTAAAGGATTGTTACACGAAGTCTAGAGGGTGACTTCATCTTCTAACAAACTTTAATAAACTGGGGACCACCTTATGACTACGAAGGTTACATGAGGTAGTATAAAAAGGGGGATTCTCTCCGTTGGCAAGGTAAGTAAGTTCTAGCATCCAAAACTTTGTTTCCAAGTACTTAAGTTATTGTTCTTCTTCTTCTTTTTCTTCCACCTTCGAGAGAGGAACTGACTTGAGCGTTGGAAGGCCTAGCTAGGGATCCCCACCCCGGTCTTAGGTCACTAACGGTTTCATTGAGGAGCTCTTCTAGATCTTCAGGAGTTCGTCTTCATCAGAAATCGTTGTCCACTGGAGCTAGCACACCACCTCGTAGATTTTAGACATGTTCAAATTTGGCGTTGTCTGTGGGAATCTTCACCTGAATCTGAAGCTATGAGATGGAAGAAACTGGAGTTGCTTATCAACGCCAGAGTACAAAAGCTATTGCAACAACAACAACAAGTTAATACTGTTGGTGCAATTGACCTCTAGGGTTTCGATGTTTGACAATATGACCAAGGGTTGACTCAAATAGGACTTGATGTTTGGGAGAGAGAAGTCTAGTCAGGACTAGATGACTAGCAAAGGTAAGTCCTAACCAAAGGTTAGGCAAAGTAGAAGTCCCGATGAGTGAAGCCGGGCCCTAGTGAGTGAAGCTAGGTGGTGGAAGTCTCGGTGAGTGAAGTCGGGCCCTAGTGAGTGAAGCTAGGTGGAGGAAGTCCTGGTGAGTGAAGCTAGGCCCTAGTGAGTAAAGGTAGGTGGAGGAAGTCCTGGTGAGTGAAGCCAGACAATGGAAGTCCTAGTGAGTGAAGCTAGACAACCCTAGGAGGTAACCCTAGGTTATACTTGAATTATGTTAACACTGTTTTTATCTACTGTGCCAACTCAGTGTTGCAGGGAAGTTCAGCTAGGTCAACGGGCTGATCGGATAGTTGGCACGAAGCCCAGACTAGTCGAGGAGCTGACCGGATGTCTGGCAGGTAAGTGGAGGTAAGTCACTGGAGGGGAGTAACTGTGAGGACGCGTTCCCGGGAAGGGAACATTAGGCATCAATCCGACTTAGAACCATTTCGGAACTCTAAGTCGAGATCTTGACTAGATTCCGGTCTCAGAAAGACGGAATCTAATTAATATTCTGCTTAATTTTAAAACTGTGCTAATACTCTGTGTTGTAGGATATATCTTATATTTGCCTCCGAACTAACATTTTCTTGTAGGAAGGAATCTGCTGGAAACTAAGGGTCCGGGTGCCTGGGATGGTTCCGGGCGCCCGGAGGTTCGGGCGCCCAAGAGGGACCCAGGCGCCTGGAGGTGAAAAATTATCCTCAACGTCATTTCACCGCATAGAGCTCCCTGGTTGGCTCAGCTACGTCATAATCAGGGAGCCCTGAAGGTTCCAGGCGCCCCGAACCTCCTTTATAAGGAGGGTAGAGGCTGAAGCTTCAACATCAACTCTCAATTCGATCTCTGGTGCTCCTGCGACGCTGCTGACAACGCTATGCTTTTTCATTCTTCATTTTTGTCATTATTATTTTCTTTATTAGTGTTTGTGTACTTCAATTGTAAATATTTTCGAATTACTAGTGAATTATCCATCGAAAGCACCCTCGTGTACGAGCTTTGGAGTAGGAGTCAACACAGGCTCCGAACCAAGTAAAAAACCTACTTGTGTCACTTCTTTTTTTTGTTCATTTTTTTTCCGCTGTGCACTTACTCTACGAAAATTTTTAAATCGATATTCACCCCCCTTTGTCAAAAGCTTACGATCCAACAAATACTAGTGGTACAATGCCTGTAGCCCCGAATCTGGCGATATCAACAACCACTTATTAAAGGGAGAGAAGAGGTGAGGAGGAGGATCCTGCTCGCTTACCCCCAATCTCTCTCTCTCCAACTCGACATCCTCGAGCATATTTCTGAACACCTCTTGAGTAAGGAGGATGAAAGGCAGTTCTTGAAGAATCTTTTGGAGAAACACTGGCCAGGGATAAATGAAAAGGGAAGATCGTATCTAGCAATAGTTCCTCTGAGAGGATCGTGACTCTATTTTCTCAGCGGGTGTTGAATGATCCTTAGCAAAAGCATTACCAGAATTTAAATGTCGGGGAATACTCGGGGACAACTGATCCCGAGGATCATCTTCTCAAGTTTGAGCATGCGGCTCTCCTCCAACAATTTACTGACAGTGTCAAGTGTCGAATGTTCCTCATTACATTCAGAGGAGCAACCCAGAGATAGTTTAAGCGATTGTCGAGCAACTCTATCCGCCACTTTAAGGATTTTCGCAAGGTATTTCTTCATTATTTTTCTAGTAATAGGAGATATCACAAGACCCCTTGGAGTCTCTTTTCAATTAAATAAGGGCTAAAGGAATCTATTTGAACATATATTAAAAGGTTTAATCAAGTGGCCATAGATGTACCTATGGCTACCACAAAGATCTTGGTAAGCGCCTTCTCTCAAGGGCTTAATGATAATGACTTCTTTAAAGATCTGGTCCGAAATCCTCCTACCAATTTTGATATGCCGATTGAACGAGCAACCGAATTCATTGATGTGGAAGAAGCTCAAGCTGCTCGGAGGAAGCAAACCGTTACACCTGTTGGAGTGTATACTAAAAGTCTAGCTTTTGTAAACATTTATTTTTGAAATAAAAGAATCACATTGGTCAATATGAGTATTTATTTGTTAAATTTAATTGTTCAATTAATTTATATAGTAGACAACATGGAGTGTGGTGTCACACTCAGAAGATCATGTTGTCGGTTCTCTATAAATTATAAACAGTTGCTCACGACTAAGATGGAAAGGAACAAACCATCAGAATAGTCGTAGTGTAATTAACTATTAGTTTATCTTAACTAATAAATTACACTGATACACTTTAAGTGTATTGAGTAGGACCATTTAGGTAAGTTCTTTTTATACTGACTTAGTAAAAGAACTAGACCTTAGTTATTATGGAAGTGTGTGCTCTTAATCCTAATATAATAACAAGCACATATATTTAATATTTATTTCTTTGACTTATCAAAGGGTGAGGTTTAGCTCGATAAATCAATATGCCCGATAAGTTGGGAAATGATATTACTTATAGTGTGTGTTGTTGATTATAGAAGGAATCTGTGTCGTAGTCATCTAGGTTGAGAATGTCCCCAAGAGGAGCTCATAAGGATTGTCATGTTAAACCCTGCAGGTGGACTTAGTCTGACATGACGATGAAGTTGAGTGGTACTACTCTTGGAGCTAGATATTAATTAAGTGAGTTGTCAGTAACTTACTTAATTAGTGGACGTTCATAATCTTAAACACAGGGAGACTAACACACTCATGATAAGAAGGAGCCCATAATGTAATTTGGGATTGGTGCGGTAGTGCCATAATAACTCTCTAGTGGAATGAGTTATTATCGATGAACTTGAGTTGTGTGTTCGGGGCGAGCACGGGATACTCAAGCTCATCGGAAGGCCAAAACCAATTTCTCTTTTAGGTCCCTGTCGTAGCCTCATTATAACCTCAAGTCCATCCAAATGTAAGGCTCTTCTTGGTGTCCAAGAAGGGGGCCGGACCATTGCTTGGTGACCAAGCAATGGCCGACCACATCCTCTTATAGGGGCCGACCCCATTGCTTGGTGACCAAGCTTGTAGGGGCCGGCCAATATTAATTCAAATAGGAGGGTTGTTTTGAATTTTTAAAATCTTCTCTTTGTAGGAAACTATAAGTTTTAAAAGAAAGATTTTAATTTTTTAAAACTTTCCTTATTTGAATTTGACCACATGTTTTAATAGAGAGTTTTAAAAGTTTTAAAACTTTCCTTTTTTAACCATCCTCATGGTTTAAGAAAAAAAGGGAGATAAGTTTTAAAATTAAAATTTTCTATCATCATGTTAAAAAAGAAAATTTTATAAGAGAGTTTTTAAATTTTAAAACATGGTTTTAATTTTTAGAAACTTTCCTTTTTTAACTCCTACTTTAGGAAAGAGAGCTTGTAAAATTTTATAAGAGTTTTTTCTTGTAAAATTTTATAAAAAAAATAATTCCTTTTTCCTCTTGATGAGGTGGCCGGCCACCTTGCTTGGTGCCCAAGCAAGGGGCCGGCCATAATAAAAAAAATAAAAAATCATCATAAAAATTAATTTTGGTGATTGATTCAATCAAGAGGAAAGAAAAGGAAAAATTAAAAGGGAAAAGGAAAAACTCTTGGATGATTTTATTTTTTGTAAAAGTTTTTCCTTATTTGCCTTGGGCAAGTAATATAAAAGAAGGGGTGAGGGGGCTTCATGAGACACAACTCTTATTCTCTTGCTTGGAGACCTTTTGGTGGTCGGCCCTCTCCCTTCTTCCTTTCCCTTTGCTCTCTTATCCTTGGTGGTGGTGGTGGCCGGATTTTAGAAGAAGAGGAGAAGCTCTTTTGGGTGGTGTTCATCTTGGAGGATCATCGCCCACACGACGTCCAGGGCGAGGCGAGGAATACGACAGAAGATCTCGAGATCATTAGCTTACAAAGAGAAGGTATAACTAGTAATTTTCTTCCGCATCATACTAGTTATTTTCTTTGTAAGAATTCTAAATACAAGAGGCAATTTGATCTAGTTTTTCGAAATAGTTTTTCGAGTTTGTGTTTTCTTCTTTTTCGAATTTGTGATTCGAATGTTTCTTTTGGTTAACCTAGAGTTATTTAAGGAAATAAATATTAGCTTTCCTTAAAAGGCTTTGCCTAGGCGGTGGTGGTTGCTCCCATATGCAAGAAGGCCATGTGCCTCGCCATGCAATCCTAGAAGCCAATTTTGGAAATTAATATTTATGGAATTAATAACTTAAGTAGATTTGAATCAATAGTGTTAAGTTCCGCTTACGATTCAAATCTAAACCATTAAGAACAGATAAGTTAAATTTGGAATCAATGATGTTAAGTTCCGTTTGCAATTCCTAATTTAACTTCTAAAGAACACAATAGGTTATTTAAGGAAAGGTTCGACACTTGTACAAAAATTTTTGTACAGTGGAACCAGTACGTTTTTGTAGGACTAACCAACAACACCTACCTCTGCTCCAACTATGGAACACCCCATGGTACTTGCTCAACCACCCAGAGGGCCTCGCGCAGGTCCTCCACATCATCATCCTGAGCTATGACCGCAAGCTGTACAACATGTAGAGAGACCACAAGAGGTTCCATGGAGGTGGTGCACGTATCACCAGTCAAGTACTCATAATACAGAAAATCATTTTGCTCTGAAGAATCAACGAATAAGTAATGTTCAATATCATTGGCATTCCCCAGTTCTAAATCATCGACAATACTCGAGGTAAAATAGTCCACCAAGCTTGAATATTGAGCAACAGAGCCACAATCGGGGGTCTTACAACTCCTGGTTGGGCAAACTCAAGCGGTGGATTGGGTGCAACAGGAACCATCATCTATTCGGCAGGAAGAAAACTGTAGCAATGCTGCCCGAGGTAATATTAACATGATAGTAGGGGGACCGACTAATAGAGATTCTAATCATGTGAGGAAGTTACATGCTCGACGGTTGGAAATTCATGCTGTCGAATGTAGCATGGAGAAGGCGGCCAGGCTAGAAATCAGCTTTGGGCCCAAATATTTGGAGGGGGTAGAAGTGCCCCATGATGATGCATTAATAATCAAGGTTGTCATAGACAATTATAACATTTCTCATACCTTTATTGGTACTAGAAGTTCAGTTAATATTATTTTTTAAATAATCTTTTGATCAGTTGTGGATAGATCCAAATGAGCTCTAACATATGGTGACTCCTTTGTATGGTTTTACTGATAATGAGGTTTAGCCACTCGGCCAAATAAAATTAGCTATTTCTTTAGGGGAGGAGCCCCTAATGAGGATGCCAGATCTTACTTCATGGTGGTGGATGCATCCTCTGCATACAATGTTATATTGGGTCGACTAGCCTTAAATGAATTCTGGGCGGTCGTTTCTACTTTTTGTCAGAAAATTAAATTTCCTATGGATGATCAAGTAGAAGTAAAGGGTCATCAATTGGTAGTGCGCAAGTGCTACATGGAGATAGTCAGAGCGGAGGTTAATGCTGCACGTAAGATGCAAAGAATAGAGGTCAATGCCATTCAAGAAGGGCCACCCGCCCTGGTGTATGAATAAAAAGAAGAGGTACAGATCCAAGTTAGTCGATCGGAAGCTGTCACCTACATAGCGGTCGACTTGGATTTTCAACTTAAAATTGAGTTAATACAATGTTTAACACGTAACAACGATGTGTTTGCCTAGACGCCTAAAGAGGTGATGGGTGTGCCCCCTCTAGTTATGGAGCATGCACTGCATGTATATCCTGATGCTCGACCGGTTAAACAAAAGAAGCCAGATTTTGAGGCCAATAAGAATAAGATTATTAAGGAAGTAGTAGATAACCTACTGGAAGCAGGATATATCTGAGAGGTGCAATTCCTTAGCTGGTTAGCCAATGTTGTCCTAGTATCTAAGTCAGGGAACAAATGACGAGTGTGCATTGATTTTGGGACCTTAATAAAGCTTGTTCGAAAGATTATTATCCTCTACCTCGTATCAACCAGGCGGTGGACTCTACGGCTAGATGTGAATTTATTTGTATGCTGGATGTTTACCAGAGGTATCATCAAGTACCACTCGCCAAGAAAGACCAAGAAAAGGTTAGTTTTAAAACTGCTGAGGGTACTTACTACTAAAATGTTATGTCTTTCGGACTCAAGAATGCAGGGGCTACCTATCAGAGGCTCATGAACAAAATCTTCTAGAAATAACTCGGGAGAAACATGGAAGTGTATGTGGATGATATACTCATCAAATCCCTCCAAGCCTCAGATTTATGCATGGATGTAGAAGAAACTTATAGAACTTTGGGGCAATATGGACTCAAGATTAATCCATGTAAATGCTTATTTAGAGCTAATAGTGGAAAATTTCTAGGCTATATGGTAACTGAGCGAGGAATAAAGGCTAATCCCAACAAAGTACAAGTGCTTCAAGATATGACTCCACCACGAAACATGAAGGAGGCGCAGTGGTTTACTGGTTGATCACTGCCCTATTACGCTTTATTTCTCGATCGGACGACCAAAGCCTTCTTTTCTTCAAAAATACTTCGACGAGCTACCAAGTTCTAGTGGGATGAAGATTGTGATAAGGCATTTCAAGAGTTAAAAAATTATTTGTCCACTTTATCTGTATTAGCTAAACAGTAGTGGGAGAAACTTTATGGGTGTATCTATCAGCAAATGAGTACGCTGTGAGCTTAGTGTTAGTAAGGCAAGAAGGGAAAGAATAAAAACCCATGTATTTCTTAAGTCATTTATTAAAAGGAGCCGAGTGTCGATATACTGCACTCGAGAAATTAGCTTATGGATTGATATTAGCTGCTAGAAGGTTGTGCCCTTACTTCCTATCACACTCAATCATAGTGTTAACTAATAGCACTTTGGGTCGAGTACTCATTAATCTAGAGGCATCCGAGTGGTTGATTAAATGGATAACTGAGCTTAGTGAGTATGATATATAGTACTAACCCCAGGAGACAATCAAAGTTTAAGCTCTGGTTGATTTTATAATAAAGGGGCTTGGACCAGAGGAAGAGGAAACTTGGAAAATATATGTAGATGAGTCTTCCACTCGACAAGGTAGTGGTATTGGAATTCTTCTCATATCTCTAAGGGAAGATCAGATGCAACTCTCTGTCTGATTAAATTATAGAGCTACCAATAATGAGGTGAAATATGAAGCATTGATAGCAGAGCTACAAGACGCACGACACGTAGGAACTGCTCGGGTTTAGATTTATTCTGATTCTCAGTTGGTAGCACAACAATTGATAGGTAATTTTGAGATCACTAGTGAACGACTCAAATTATATATGGAAGCATTTGATAAGCTAAAAGCTGAGTTTCAAGAAGTAAACATACAAAAGATTCCTCGATTAGAGAATCAAGTAGTAGATGAATTAGCCAAATTAGCCTCTACCATAATTATTTGGAATTTGGATAGACCAGTAGAATAAACAGTGTTGACATATTGTATCGAATGATAGGCTGATACAGAAATCCAAGGTGATTGGGAAACATCAATCATTCTATTCCTGCAAAAAGGTATTTTACCAGCAGATGGAGAGCAAGCACGTGTGTTCAAGAAGAGGGCTAGTTGATACAGCATAGTGGGTGATCAACTTTATAAAAGGGCTTTCTCTAGTCCTTTGCTTAAATGTATCGGACCAGAAGATATGCAATATATCATACAAGAAGTGCATCAATGTTCCTGTGGTAGCCATATAGGAGGGTGATCCCTTGCCAGAAAAATATTACTAGCAGGATATTTCTGGCCCACCATGCAAGCAGATGCAGCTCAATTCATAAAAATATGTATATCTTGTCAGAAACATCAGAATATTCCTCATCATCCTACTGAACTATTGAAGACTTCTATCATATCATGTCCCTTTGATCAGTGGGGGATATATATAGTGGGATCATTTCCTATTGCACCTGCCCAGAGAAGGTTTTTATTAGTGGTCGTGGATTATTTTTCAAAATGGGTGGAAGCTGAACCATTGGCCCGAATTACTAAATAGACAGTTATCAAGTTCTTATGGCAGCATATTATTTGAAGATTTGGTATTCCACACAAAATAGTTTTTGATAACGGGAGACAATTTCAAGGAAGGAGAATTAGGAAATGATGCTCAGAATATGACATTATACAAGCGTTCACCTCTGTGGCATATCCACAGAGTAATGGGCAAGCAAAAGTAACCAACAGAGAAATTATTAGAGGACTCAAAACTAAACTAGATCATATTGGTGACAGTTGGGTAGATGAGTTGCATAGCGTACTATAGGCATATCACACTACTCCCCAGGAATCTATAGGGATAACTCCTTTTCAACTAGTATATGGTGGTGAAGCAGTAATCCCGATAGAGGTCGGAGTTGAATCCGATCGAAGATGATTATATGATAAAGATAATACAGGTTGACGCCTTATGGAGCTCGATCTGGTAGAAGTGCGGGACAAGGCAGCAACTCGTCTCATATCATATCACCAGAGAATGAGACAAAACTATAATAGAAGGATTATACCAAGATTCTTTCAGGTAGGAGATCTAGTCTAGAAATGAGCTATTCCCGTCGGGGACGTTAATAAACTAGAGCTGTAATGGGGGGGGGGACCTTATAAGGTGATACAAAAGCTTGCTTTAGGCTCCTACTATCTCCAGGATGCAGAAGGGAGGAATCTCGAGCGACCTTGGAGTGCTAATCACTTACAACCTTATAGAACCTAACAAGTGCACTTGCAATCTATTCATGTGTTTTGTCTGATTTTCATATACATAATGAGAAGTGCAGGAAACACTACTCAAAAGGGTTCATGAGCAAATGAATTAACTCTCTCTCATACAGTCGATCGGGGACCTTAAGAAGTGATCGGACATGCTTCTTTAAGGGGAACCGGAGACTTTAAACCATCATACAATCGATCGGGGACCTTAAGGAGTGATCAGACAGGCTCCCTTAAGGGGAACCAGAGACTTTAAACCTTCATACAATCGATCTGGGACTTTAAGGGGTGACCGGATAGGCTCCCTTAAGGGGAATTGG
This sequence comes from Zingiber officinale, assembly GCF_018446385.1. Lineage (NCBI taxonomy): Eukaryota > Viridiplantae > Streptophyta > Magnoliopsida > Zingiberales > Zingiberaceae > Zingiber > Zingiber officinale. The sequence goes on from NC_056006.1 coordinate 84,133,777, forward strand.
AGACTTTAAACCTTCATTCAATCGATCAGAGACCTTAAGGAGTGATCGAATAGGCTCCCTTAAGGGGAACCAGAGACTTTAAACCATCATACAATCGATTAGGGACCTTAAGAAGTGATTGGATAGACTTCCTTAAGGGGAACCAGAGACTTTAAACCTTTATTCAGTCGATCAAGGACCTTAAGGAGTAACCAGATAAGCTTCCTTAAATGGAACCAGAGACTTTAAATCATCATACAGTCTACCGGGGACCTCAAGGAATGATCGGACAGACGTCCTTAGGGGAATCAGAGACTTTAAACCATCATACAGTCGATTGGGGGGTCTTAAGGAGTGACCAAAAAGGTTCCCTTAAGGGGAATCGGAGACTTTAAACCATCATACAGTCGATCGGGAACCTTAAGCAGTTACCGGATAGACTTCCTTTCAGTCGATTGGGGACCTTAAGGAGTGACTGGACATACTTCGTTAAGGGGAACTAGAGACTTTAAACCATCATACAGTCGATTAGGGACCTTAAGGAATGATCGGACAGACTTCCTTAATGGGAACTGGAGACTTTAAACCATCATATAGTCGATCGGGGACTTTAAGGAGTGACCGAACAGGCTTCCTTAAAGGGAACTGTAGACGTTAAACGATCATGCAGTCAATTGGGTACCTTAAGGAGTGATCGGACAGACTTCCTTAAGGGGAATCGGAGACTTTAAACCATCACAGTCGATCGGGGGCCTTAAAGAGTGACTGGACAGACTTCCTTAAGTGGAATCGAAGACTTTAAACCTCCATTTAGTTGATCGGGGACCTTAAGAAGTGATCGGACAGACTCCCTTAAGGGGAACCAGAGATTTTAAACCTCCATTCAGTTGATCAGGGACCTTAAGGGGTGACCGGACAGGCTTCCTTAAGGGGAACCAGAGACTTTAAACCTCCATTCAGTCGATCGGGGACAGACTCCCTTAAGGGGAACCAGAGACTTTAAACCTTCATTTAGTCGATCGGGGACTTTAAGGGGTGACCGAGCAGACTCCCTTAAGGGGAACCGGAGACTTTAAATCCTCAATGAGTTAATCAAAGAATATGGATTGTGAGTACTATATTTAGCTCATTTCATTCAGTGGCATAAGGTCGATCAACTCATCATGTATAGTTATTTTATCCAAGAATATATGCTCGACCGACTTATTAGATAGCTCGAGGATCCTTTATACGAGCAGGGCGTCCCACCATAGAACCCGGAGGTCACCAGAAAGAATTCATTCAGCATTTTATATCACTCAGGAGATAACTAGGAGGCCTACTTCTTTTGATTATAATTTCTTTATGGGGTCTTTCTATAAGATATATAGAGAAAATATATTGAAGGAGTTGATTCATATCGATACTTGGTTGGTTCTAAAGACATGATAAGCTATACAAGGAAAGATAGGTAAGTGCAAATTTTCATTAATATTTGATATATCATGAGTAGTATACAATAGTGATAAAATGATAAGAAATTACAAATACAAGATTTTAAGTTCATTTAAACCTTCTTAGGAAGTATTTTGGGAGCCCTTTGTTTAGTCGTCGGTGGTTTACAAATAAGGGAGGAGGCTCTCCCGATAGGTAACCCCCTCTCTTAATTATTGAACTACCCCTTCAACTGAATGGGCGAGGGTTCCTACGATGCGCCGAGCATATTCTTTACCAAACTCAGGGGAATCTAAATAGGATCTGCGCCTGCTTTGCCTGGCTCCTCCTCACCTGCCTTATCTGTCTGGAGTTCAGATTGTAGTTTATCTTTATCTCCCTATAGGATAGTTTTCTCTTCTTTAACATTCTATAGCTCTTTAAAAGTGAACTTATCTGCGAATCTTGGGCTCGTAGTCTTTCCTGTTGTTGAAATTATTGGTCCACGTCGACCGGTTAGAAGGGGGGTTGAATAACCTGCACAAATAAAAACAAAACTACCCTTTTTGGACTTTCAAAAGAACACTTGCATTAATTAAAGAAAGAATTAAAAAGGTAGAGACACAAGAATTTTTACATGGTTACAATCGGGGAGGTTGTTAATCCAAGGAATGAACCACACTAGTATCTCCTTCAGGCGGAGAAGCCTCTTACAGCAATGACGTACAAAAAATAGAAGCTAAATTAAAAATGGAAGCGCACAAGTGTTGGTTTGCTAATTGCTTGAATGAATTAATAGCTTCTGGACCAAGACTGTATTTATAGTCTTGGTTGGGGCACCTAGAGGGTTCCAAGCGCTTGGGAAGGGGATAAAATTTTATCCCTTTCTCATAGATCATGTTTGACCACAATCTAGATAAAATCCAGATCCGGGCGCCCGGAAGGGTTCTGGGCACCTCGGACTGGTTCGGGCATCCGGAAGGGTTCCGGGTGCCCTAGACTGGTCCGGGCGCTCGGGAGGGTTCCGGGTGCCCGACCAAGAAATTCAACAACGTTGACTTTTTTGGTCCAGTCCCTCTACTCCAGTTTAGCTCGCCTCGGTTTGGGTCTTCCGCTTCGGCTCCGCTTGCTTGGGTGACCTCGGCCATCCGGAATAGAGCTCACCAGAACCCAACTTTCAGCTTTCTCGAACAACCTGTTGGTGTGAGAAGTATCCGACGATTGAACCTGAGTTTTGATAATGACAAAGGATTCAAAGTTAAAGTTATTTGTTATCTAATATGGTTGAATGAGTTTGCAGGAAAAGTCCTAAGGTATCTTAGGCAAAAGTCCTAACTACGGTTAGGCAGGTGGAAAACCCTAGGGGGTGGTAACCCTAAGAGGAAAGACTTGTCAAGTTGAGGTCTTCGGGAAAAAGTCCTAGAGTCAGGAACTCTAGGTGAAAAGTCCTGGTGTCGCGAACCAGGTGAAAGTCTGGGTGGGTCGTGGAGTGAACGCCCAGTAGAAAGACCTGAGACTCGGGCACTGAGCAAAAGTTCAGTCGATTTGGAGGATCGGACTGGCAATAGGTATACTCTCCTGAGTGGAGTAGGCGAGGATGCGTTCCCCGCTGAGGGAACAGTAGGCGTCGGTTCAACCTAGGGTTTTCGGTCAGAAATTCGCTGTTAGAACCAGACAGTCCGGTGTCTGTCAAACATCTTTTTATATTCATTATTATGTGCTAACTTTGTGTTGCAAGATATTTTTGGGACTAACATATCTTGCAGGGATAAAGGAGCAAGTTTTACCTCGGATGAACAGTACCCGAGACACCCTCCATGGAGCTTGGAGGCGCCTCGGGTGCAAGGCAGAAGGAGTGCGCGCAGCGAAGCTAGAGGTGCCCTCAAGGAGTGCTGAGGCGCCTTGGACGACATTGGAGGCGCTCTCAAGGGAGATGGAGGCGCCTTCAAGAGGATAAGCTACCAAGGAGTCAAAGCTCATCCTCGCTGTGAGTTTGCCGGTGATGGAGGCACCCTCAAGGGTCTTGGAGGCACCCTCAACGACCTTTATCAGGAGGTCTCGACCAACAACTGAATCAATTAAGTTTTAAGCGATCATACAATTGTTTACTGCTAACGAGACATTCCGGATGAGCCATAACATGACCCCGACGACCCGGAGTTGCGAATTTCAAATTCCTGTTGTCGGTATAATTTTTTAGTGCATTTAAATTGTAATACCTGATTGTACTATTTTTCGAAATTATATTTGTTGCCCAAAGTAAACGCTCAACGAGCGTGGGCCTTGGAGTAGGTGTTGCCCTAGGTTCCGAACCAAGTAAATCTTGGCGTCTTCTTTGTGTGTTTTATTTAAATTTATGCTACATTTTACTCGATCATTTCGAATACGAAAAGTGAAAGCCACGAGCGCTATTCACCCCCTCCCCTTTAGTATTTTTCGATCCAACAATTGGTATTAGAGCAGGGTCACTTCGATTTGGTGCAACCACCAGTCAAGCATATTTTTCGTGGTGATTTTTAGTTTTTCGGAGTCAATCGGAAACGGTGTTCTTGCCGCCCTCCAATTTTTTTCGTAATCAAATTTTTCTCGAAGTTGGTGCAATATCAGTCGAGGTCGCGTGTTAGTTTTTCTTTTAACCCGCACTACTAATCTAGGCTCAAGTCCTAGGACAAGTTTCCTTTTATTTTTCTTGTGCAAGTTTCTATGGCTCTTCAAGAAAGCTACAGTACAGCCCGACCTCTGCTCTTCACCGGAGAAGACTTCGGCTACTGGAAGGGCCGAATGGAGTCCTACCTCCATACTCAGTTTGAGGTATGGATGATCATCAAGACGACATCTCGCTCCCTCATAATGGTGCAGGAAAACCAGTTTCATGCGAGAATTAGGACACAAGCATAATAAAGAAAGTAGAAACCAATGCAAAAGCAATGTGTATCCTCCAATGTGGACTAACGAAGGAGGAGCTGAACCGCGTCGACCCGTTCTCAAGCGCCAAAGAACTATGGTAGAAGCTGATTAAATTACATGAAGGAACATCCGACACTAAGGTAAGTAAGAGGGATCTCATTCTTAATAAATTATATAATATAAAGTTGCAGGAAGGTGAAATGGCGAGCCAACTGCATGCACGCATCCAAGACCTCCTCAACGGTCTCTACGCAATAGGACAAAAGGTAGAAATAGAGACATAATCAGGTATTCCCTAAATGCTTTCCCAAGGAATACCTTGTGGGCATCAATGGTAGATGCATACATGGTATCCAAGGATCTCTCTTCAATTAAATTAGATGAGTTGTTTGCTGAATTTGAATTACATGAACAAGTTAACGCTCAATCAACCGAGAAGGGTATAACTTTGATTGCAGGTACAAGCAGAGCATGCAAACCAAAAGTAAGATGCAGAACTGAATTGGAGTCAGAAGAAGAACCAGATTCAGAAGATGACGACGACGAGCTCACGACTGAACTCGTCAACTTGGTAAGAAGACTCTACAAAAAGAAGAAGGGCTTCAACAAGAAGGACATCAAGAAGGTGATCCAGTCCAAGGAGGCCCAACCAAGCTCAAATATGAAGTTCGAAGTAATCTGCTACGGTTGCAATCAAAAGGGGCATATCAAAACAAATTGTCCGAATAAGAAGGATGCGAAGAGCAGAGAAAGAAGAAAGCTCTAAAGGCGACTTAGGAGGAGTCTTCTTTAGAAGAGTCTGACGATGAAGGACTCGAACAGACGAGTTTCCTTGCAATGACGGCCTGGGACCAAGTCAACGAATCCAGAAGCGAGGACGAATCGGAAGCTGAGTCCGAGAGAAGCCACGGATCTGTATCCGTTTCTAAAGGGCCTAACACCTCTGTAAGTACTTCTCAGTTATATAACTTAATTAATTATCTGATGCATAAATTAGTTAAATCTAACATTCAGATCAAATCACTTCTAAAGGAGGTAACAACCCTTAAAGAAGTGACTATCTCCGAATCCTTGACTGACCCGATTCAGACTGGAACCTCAACTCAAGTCCAAAAGCTTGAGGATGAGAATTCCAGGCTGAAAACTCAAGTCAAGGATTTGAAGATTGCATTGGAATGGTTTACACTGGGTTCCAAGAATCTTGACTTGATTCTTGGAAAATAGAAGGACGTATACAATCAATCCGGACTAGGATTTAGAACAAAAAGAAAATACCGTTCATATCTGTCACTTGTTAACAGACCAAATAGAAAGTAGTCCAAGCACGGGTACCTAAGTCCAACTTGGTCAATCAAGTTGGACTTGGTAAATATTGGGTCCCCAAGGATCAAGTCTATTACCTTGATAGACCATATCGAGGCTATGATCCAGGGGGAGACAATAGAAAAACTATCTTAATAAATAAATAGAATTGCTTGATGATTGTTATTTTCTTTTCTTTATTCTTATGCATGCTTAGATTAGGCTAGATTAAGGACCTAGGCATAATTTACACTTGAATGCTTAGTCCTAAGAGTTTCAAAAAGAAAATTAAATATATAATTTCTTTGAAAGGCTCTATCTAGAAGTGGTGGATGATCCCATACCCAAAAAGGTCTAGTGCCTCGCCACAGCCTGGGAGTCGATCATTGAAATGTGTATTTAATTGACTAATTGTAAAACCTAAGTCTAACTCAAATGTAAATTAATCCTTAGATATAATCTAAATTAAAGATAACCATCTCACAAAAATACATAAGATTCCCTGATTGATAACTTAGAATCGGGTGAGATGGATCTAGGTTGAACTTAGTTGAATTTAATTAAACCTAATTTAATTCAAATCTTAATTCAATTTAATCAACTTAATTTATCTTTATCAAATTAATTGACTTAACTCTTTAATTCACTTAATGTAATTAATTAACCTAACTATTTAATTAACTTAATCAAATTTATTAACTTAACTATTTAATTAACTTAATCAAAATCTTATTAAACCTAACAAATATAACTTAATTAAACAAACTAAGTTAATAACTTAATTAAAATTAACACAAATTAAATATAACTTAATTACTTAATTTAATTAAATCTATCTAATAAATTAAGCATAACTTAATTTCTTAATAAAATTAATTAATCTTAAACTAATCTTAATTAATTTAACCTAATACTAATAAAAACAATTAAAAAATAAAAAACCTAACATACCTCAGCAAGGCACCTCTCGAAGGCGCGTCAAGGTGCCTCCAACACAAAGGAGGTACCCTCGAGAGCGGCAGGAAATTTCCCGCCGAACCCGTTTAGGGCGCCTCCCACTGACACCGAGGCGCCTTCAAGGGTATTGAAGGCACCCTCAACACGCGAACTTCCAGTAAACAGAGGCTTCTCTGTTCGCCATTTCTCGCGTTTTCTCCCCAAAACAACCACACCGAGGCGCCTTCAACTCGGGTTTCTCCCCTCCAAACCTCATCAAAGCTTGACAATGACGCCTAGGTATACCTCAATCCATCTTAAATGTTTCTATATACTTTTATTGTGCATTTTTGTTGTTATATCCATGTTTGGTTAAAATTAGGAAATGACGCAAAGTTGCGTTTACTTCCGGTAGTGCCCTGTCCGCCGATCCTAGGTTCCCCACTGAGTGACATAGGGTTGATTTCATTGAGCATACATATTCCCCAATTAAATGTAGATATTTAAGTAGATAATTTTTTACTATATATTTCAGCCTGTGGTCCAGACGATTGAGCACTTTCAGCTTGATAGGCTGGTTTACTGCAGTAGTAAATCAGGACTTATGTGCTCAGTTCTATAACAACCTTGAGAGGGTTGATGACATGACCTATTCCACCAGAGTTGGTGGAAAGGATTTTCAGCTTACCCCTATATTGATACGTACTAGTCTAGGTCTTAGACCCTCTGCATGTCCATTTTTATGCTACCCTAGTAGAGATCTGCCATTTGGCGAGCCTTACTCCCATATTACATTAGATACACTGTATATGTATTTTTTTTGGGGAGGAGAGACAACTTGGAGTTTCCGATTTCAGGTCACTCTCTCTTAGGGTTCAGGACTACATTATGTATAGAGTCTTGACTGCATGCATTTTGCCCATCACATCTCGAAATGTCCCAAAGATGCGTCTGTCACATTCCTTCTTTTTGTATGCATTATGTCAGTATTTAGATATAGATATTGCATCACATATATTTTATAATATTATTCATGCAGCCAGTCTCGTTACGTCCCTTATAGTCCACATGCCTTACTGTCATGTCCTGACATATATCTTCTCGACTATAGATGGTATAGATACGACCTAGGGGACGGTTACCTCCCTTAGAGTTTATAACGAGTTTGGTCAGCGCCACCTTAGGTTAGCTCATATAGATATCACCGCTCAGGGGGTGTTTGCATGGAGAGGTGGCCCGCCGCCAACCGATCCAGTCAAGGATGAGCCTGGTGCTCCAGCCGAGGGAGCTGCTCCAGCCGACGGGTTCGTCCTACCTCCAGATGAGTATTTTTATCCAGCCAAGGGACAGGAGGAGTTGTTAGAGTTCACGCTTCCTGAGATGTTCAGGGTTCCTCCTGATCCATCACAACCCTCGACGTCAGCCCAGCCTTCCACTTCCATATCTATCGAGGATAGACTCGCTCGACTCAAGGAGTCCTCCGCGTAGACGTGACAACTCATCTCGGACGACTTCTGAACACTACGGGTTGAGATGACCTCCGGATTCACTTCCCTCCGAGAGGAGATTCTTCGAGCACTACATGCACCCGAGCGACCTCTATCACCTCCTCCAACTGACGATCCTCCTAGCTGATCATATTTTGGACATGCATTGTATCTACTCCATGTGTAGATAACTCTCTTTTGATTTGTTTGATCTTGTGCTTACTAGAATAGAATTTACTTTTATTATTCTATTTTTTTAAACTATGTTCTTAACTCAGTTTATCTTTAAAAATTCTAGGAAAAATATTTTTCAAAATTCTATTTTTTATTAGTTTTGAAAAATGTTGGACTTAGCCTAGGATTTTTCCCCCTAGAAATCATGTACCCCTAGTTTCAGTCAGAGCATCTCACAAGCACACTAGGTCTAACTTATTTGTGTTTGAAAACACTTAGAATGGTGTTAGATGCATAAGATACTACCTGACTTAAGAATGCTTATGTCTGTGCATCGACATAAGTCTAGGTAATAGATACCAATTTACATTAATCAAGTTAAGTTATCTTGTCTTAGTCAAATCTAACTTGATCACTGACTTAACTTGACTAACCAAGTGAAAGTTATTGCCTTTAGGTAAGCATCTAGTAGCTAATGGTTAAACATTTGGCTAAGGAAACTAAGTATTTATTTACTCATGCTTAAACTTTAGGACTTTAGGAAAAGAAAACTAAATTTTTCTTTAGCAAAATTGTCTTCACTCTCTTTGGTTTTAAGTAGAAATGGACTTAGCTAAAGTTATACAAATTGATACTATTTAAGCTAAGTATTTTTTTTTTCAAAGTTAAGCTAAGTATTTTTTTCAAATTAATTTAGCTAAGTACTTTACAAATAAAATTAGTTTTTGAAATCCTAAAATTTTATCAAATATTTTCTCACATTTAAAAAAAACTAAAATTTTCTAAATTAAAGTTAGCAAGTTACTTTTCAAAGTCAAAAACTTTACCTTAGCTACTTTTCAAACTTAGTTTTTGAGCATAACATTTTTTAAGAAATTTTTTTCTAAAGCTAAGTTTGAATTTAAAATATGCTCCCTATTTGTTTAACTTTTGATAAAGTTTTTTAATCTAATATGGGTTAGGTTTTAAGGATCTTCAGATGAGGAAAGAAAAGGAAGAAAGAGTCAAAGGAGGTAGGTCAATAACGGCCGGAACATACTTTCAGAACAAAGGTAGGCCAATATCGGTCGATACATGCCTGCCGTATGAAGGTAAGCCAATATTGGTTGGGACATACCTTCAGAACAAAGGTAGGCCAATATCGGTCGATACATGCCTGCCGTATGAAGGTAAGCCAATATTGGTCGGGACATACCTCCAGAGCAAATATAAACCAATATCGGCCGATACATGCCTGCCGAACAAAGGTAGGCCAATATCGGGCGATACATGCCTGCCGTATGAAGGTAGGCCAATAACGGCCAAGACATACTTTCGGAACAAAGGTAGGCCAATATCGGTCGATACATGCCTGCCGAACGAAGGTAGGCCAATATCGGTCGATACATGCCTGTCGTATGAAGGTAAGCCAATAACGATCGATACATACTCCAGAGCAAAGATAGACCAATATCGGTCGATACATGCTTGCCGAACGAAGGTAGGCCAATATCGGTCGATACATGCCTGCCGTATGAAAGTAAGCCAATAACGACCGAGATATACTCCAGAGCAAAGATAGACCAATATCGGTCAAGAGGGTTCTTTCGAGCAAAGAACCCACACAATTCCTTCAATGAATACCTTAGAAACATGTTGAATAAAATATTATTTTTTGACACAACAAAGATACAAATAGAAGTCACATGAAGAAGAATCATACATGAATATATCGAATAATTCATGATAGAGAATATATATTTTGGTGGGAAATATGCTTTCAGCTTGTCTTGCAGGCGCTAAACGACAAAGAAGGTACATCTGGGGTACAAAAAAGATTCCTTAAAAATTATCTTCCGCAAGTGCGCAGCTGACGTCATCTCATAACGAACTCTAACAAACCGAGGTCCACTTCATGGCTACGGAGGTTACATGAAGTGGTATAAAAGGGGGAATCCTCTCCGTTGGCTAGGTAAGTTCACATCATTGTGTACTTTCACAACCCTAATTTTCTGGCTACTGTTCATCTTCTTTCTTCTTCCTTCCTTAACATCAAGAGAGATCACTAACTTGAGCGTCGGAGGGCCTAGCCAGGGATTCCCACCCCGGTCTTAGGTCACTGACGATAGCGTTGGTTGGTCTCTTGTGCGCAGGGAGCCTCGGGAGCTTGGGAGTTCGACTTTCTCCTATCTGGACGGGGATTTCTTCCTACTTATCAGATTTCCTTCGGTGACTCTGGTTTTCTTCCGATCCGCTTTGGGTTTCTCGGGTTGAGGTTCTACCAGCATTATTCTTCATCAGTACGGTGGGCTTCCTTCTGCCGGATCTCCTTCACGGTCAGCTTCTCAGACAGGATCAAATTTGGTGCCGTCTGTGGGAAACTTCACCTGAATCTGAGACTACGTGATGGAAGAAGCTGGGAAGTCGAACCTACTTACTATCAGTCGCGAGGATTTGGATCTCCTCATTAATTCTCATGTTCAGAAAGCCCTACAACAACAGCAACAACAACTGCAAGCTCATACTGGGGCCACTCTGCCGACGGCTCATCATCCGGCGATATCAACTACTGAACCTCGGAAAGGAAAGGAGATAGAAGAAGAAGAACATTTGTATTTTCCTCCAGCTACTGTTTCTCCAACCAGGCGTCCACGAGCCTTCCTTCGCACTCCCTTAAATCCAGGGGGTAAGAAGCCTGTGTTTCAAGAGTCCTCTGGCGAGGTACCGGACAAAGAGAAGCGTAAAGTCAAAATGATAATTAGTGATAGTTCACCAGAAAAGGTCATCTCCCCATTTTCACAAAGTGTATTAGATGACCCACTTCCTAAGCGATATCAGAATCTTCAAATTGGAGAATATACCGGAACCACAGATCCGGAAGATCACTTGTTGAAATTTGAGAATGTAGCCTTGCTGCAACAATTCTCTGATGGGGTGAAGTATCAGATGTTCCTCACTACTCTTGGAGGAGCAGCACAACGCTGGTTCAAAAGATTACCTGAAAAGTCTATTCAAAAATTTAAAGATTTCAAGAAAGTCTTTCTACATCATTTCTCCAGCAACAAAAGGTATCATAAGACCCCGTGGAGCCTATTCTCAATTAAGCAAACATCTAAAGAATCCATCCGGGCATATATTAAAAGGTTCAATCAGGTAGCTATAGATGTACCTAATGCTACTACTGAAATATTAGTAAGTGCTTTCTCTCAGGGTCTAAATGATAATGATTTCTTTAAAGATTTGGTAAGAAATCCTCCTATTAATTTTGATTCCTTGATTGAGCGGGCTACTGAGTTCATTAACGTAGAAGAAGCCCAAGCTGCTCGTAGGAAAGAAGGTGTTCCCTCTTCTCCTACTCATGCTAAGGAGAAAGCTCCGACCCCAGTACCCCCACCAAGAGGGCCTAGAATAACTCATCCACCTCATCGACAACCAGGTTATCGTCCACAAGCTGTACAACATGTAGAAATGCAGCCGGAGGCACCGAGGAGATGGTGCACTTATCATAAAACTAGCAGTCATCACACTGATGACTGTTTTGTTTTGAGAAATAGACGAGTCAATAAAGAGCGATATCAGAAATAGAACTATTACCGGCAACCGTACCCTAGGCAGCAGAGTCCGCTCAAGCCAGAATATCGCCCGGATGGAACCCGTCAAGAAGCAATACCGGTCCCGCCGGGTACTAGCCAAGTATCCGAGAAAGCACCTTCTGAAACCACAATAACCCATCAGGAAGAGAATAGAAACAATGCTGCTAGGGGCAATATCAACATGATTACGGGCGGACCCACTGATGGGGATTCTAACAGAGCCAGAAAAGCACATGCCCGAAGATTGGAGATTCATGCAGTAGGGTGCAGCATGGAAAGAGCGGTCGGTCCTGAAATAAGCTTCGGGCCCAAAGATCTGGAGGGGTTAGAGATACCTCATGATGACGCATTAATCATCAAAGCTGTGATAGCTAACTACGCCATCGCTCATACCTTCATAGACACGGGCAGCTCTGTCAACATTATATTCAAAAAGGCTTTTGATCAGCTGCAAATTGATCCAATGGAACTTCAACCGATTGCAACTCCTCTGTATGGATTCACAGGCAATGAAGTGCAACCTCTGGGGCAAATAAAGTTGGTCATTTCTCTGGGGGAGGAACCCCTGATGAGAACCAGGAGATCTTATTTTATGGTGGTAGATGCTCCATCTTCTTATAATGTGATATTGGGTCGGTCTGCCCTGAATGAGTTCAGGGCGGTCATTTTTACTTTCTGTCAGAAGATTAAGTTTCCTGTGGAGGATCAGGTCGGAGAAGTACGGGGCGATCAAAAGACAGCCCGGAAATGTTATGTAGAAATCATTCGGACTGAGGCTAACACCGCCCGGAAAATTCAAAGAATGGAAGTTAATGCCATGCGGGAAAAGCAGCCTGTCCTGGTTTATGAAGAAAAGGAAGAAGTTCAGATCCAGACCGAGCGACCAGAAGCTACCACCTATGTTGCAGCCAACCTTGATCCTGATCTTAAAGCTGAGTTGGTGCAATGTTTGAAGAAGAACAATGATGTGTTTGCCTGGACTCCCAAAGAAGTTTCGGGCATTTCTCCTGCTGTCATGGAACATTCCTTGCATGTCTTCCCGGATGCCCGCCCAGTCATGCAAAGAAAGAGGAGTTTTAGTGCGGAACAGAATCAGATTATCAAGGAAGAAATAGCCAAGCTTATGGAGGCCGAATACATCAGGGAAGTTCAATTCCCAAGCTGGTTGGCCAATGTGGTATTAGTCTCTAAACCCGGGAATAAATGGCGAGTGTGCATTGACTTTCGGGATCTCAACAAAGCTTGCCCAAAGGACTATTATCCACTACCCAGAATCGATCAACTGGTTGACTCCACTGTCGGATGCGAATATATCTCTATGTTGGATGCGTATCAAGGTTATCATCAAGTCCCCTTGGCCAAAGAAGATCAAGAAAAGGTTAGTTTTATAACATCTGAAGGCACTTATTGTTATAATGTTATGCCCTTTGAACTAAAAAATGCAGGAGCAACCTATCAGAGGCTTATGAATAAGGTCTTTCAGAAGCAGATTGAAACTTGCAAGACATTAAGACAGTATGGGCTCAAATTAAATCAAAACAAATGCTTATTCGGCGTGAAGGGAGGAAAATTCTTGGGATATATGGTGTCCGAGAGGGGGATAGAAGCCAACCCGAGTAAAGTCAAGGCACTACAGAACATGGAGCCACCTCGCAACATGAGGGAAGCTCAAAGATTGACAGGCCGAATCACAGCCTTGTCTAGATTTATTTCTAGATCAGCCGATCGTAGTTTCCATTTCTTTAAAATACTCAGAAAGGCTAATAAGTTTCAATGGAATGAAGAATGTGATAAGACTTTCCAAGAATTGAAAGATTATTTGGCTACCCTCCCTGTATTGGCTAAACCTATAGCAGGAGAAACTCTGTGGGTGTATTTGTCGGCTAATGAAAACACCGTGGGTTCTGTATTAGTCAGGCAGGAAGGAAAAGAGCAACAACCTGTATATTTTTCTAGTCATTTATTAAAGGGAGCTGAGTGTAGATACACTACACTAGAAAAATTAGCTTATGCTCTAATATTGACTGCTCGGAGGTTGCGCCCATATTTCTTAGCACATGAGATTATTGTCTTAACCAATAGCACTCTTGGACGGGTATTACTCAAACCCAAGGCGTCGGGACGCTTAATTAAATGGACAACCGAGCTTGGGGAATATGACATTCAATATCAACCCCGCTCAGCCATCAAGGCACAAGCTCTAGCAGATTTCATCATAGAGGTTCAAGGCCCAGAAGAAGAAGATACCTGGAAGGTTTATGTGGATGGCTCTGCAACTAGACAGGGCAGTGGAATTGGTATTCTCCTTATATCCCCGAAAGAAGATAGACTCCAACTTTCCATCAAGTTGAACTATAGAGCTACCAACAATGAGGCAGAATATGAAGCTTTAATAGCTGGCTTACAAGCTGCTCGGCATGTAGGGGCAGCTCGAGTCCTTATATATTCTGATTCTCAGCTAGCAGCTCAACAATTATCAGGTAATTTTGAAATCAATAATGACAGGCTTAAGTTATATGTTGAAGCATTCGATAAGTTGAAGTCTCAATTCCAAGACGTAAACATACAAAAATTTCCTCGATCTGAGAATCAGGTGGCAAATGAATTAGCTAAACTAGCCTCTGCTGTAGTGCCATGGAGTCTTGATCGACCAGTGGAACAGACTCTGTTAATTTCCTGTATTGAGAGACAAATCGATATAGAAATTCAGGGTGATTGGCGAACTCAAATCATATTATATTTACAGCAAGGTCTTCTTCCGAAAGATACAGAACAAGCCAGGGTATTCAAGAAACGAGCTGCTCAATATATTATGGTGGGGGAGAAATTATATAAAAGGGCTTTTTCCAGACCCTTGCTCAAGTGTGTGGGCACAGAAGATACACAATTTGTTTTACAGGAGGTGCATCAAGGTTCTTGTGGTAGTCATATAGGAGGAAGATCTTTGGCTCGTAAAATCCTCTTAGCGGGATATTTCTGGCCTACTCTACATGAAGATGCCGCTAAACTGGTAAGAACTTGTATTTCTTGTCAAAAGCATCAGAATATATTACATCACCCTACCCAGTTATTGAGAACCTCTATAGTCTCGTGTCCCTTTGATCAGTGGGGTATGGACATAGTGGGTCCATTTCCTATGGCTGCTGCACAGAGGAGGTTCTTGTTGGTGGCTGTGGATTATTTCTCTAAATGGGTGGAGGCAGAACCACTTGCTAGGATTACAGAAGATGCGGTCGTTAAATTCTTATGGAAAAATATAATCTGCAGGTTCGACATTCCTCATAAGTTGGTCTCTGATAATGGAAGGCAGTTTCAAGGCGATAGAATCCTAGACTGGTGTCAAAGTTATGGGATTACCCATGCCTTCACCTCTGTAGCTTACCCGCAGAGCAATGGTCAAGAAGAAGTAACTAATAGGGAGATTATTAGAGGACTGAAAACTAAGCTGGATCATGTCGGAGGTAGCTGGATAGACGAGTTACCCAGTGTTCTCTGGGCATATCGTACTACACCTCGTGAAGCTACAGGAATCACTCCTTTCCAGTTAGTCTATGGAGGAGAAGCAGTGATCCCCATTGAGGTAGGAGTAGAGTCTGACAGAAGACAATTGTATGATGAGGATAATAGAGATCGACGACTTATGGAGCTGGACCTGATTGAGGAAATAAGAGATAAAGCTGCTATTCGTCTTATATCTTATCGACAGCGGATGAGACAGAATTATAACAAAAGAGTCATCCCCAGATTCTTCCAAGTAGGGGATTTGGTTTGGAAACGAGTTAAGCCTGTGGGAGATGTCAGTAAGTTGGCACCACAATGGGGAGGACCTTATAAAGTGATAGAAAAGCTCGAGTCAGGCTCATACTATCTCCAGGATGCCGAAGGAAGAACGTTGGAACGCCCTTGGAGCGCTAATAATTTGCAACCCTATCGAGCCTGATTTTATCCTACTGCTTTAAATATGTTCACAGTGGTGAATTGAGATACTTGCAGTTTATGTACTCTGTTTCTTTTGATGAAAGCCAAGCAAGATAAATATTGACATAGGAAATAAATGTGGTTCATACAAATTGATAAGTATCAAGAGAAGCCTCCTTTCTATTTTTCAAGCAGTAAAATAAGGGGAAATCCTAAAGGCCTATTCAGCTCCCCTCAAGGAATTACGAGCCAACATGAGGTTAGCCCAAATATTATACTTTCGTATAAACCAAAGTCGATCGGGAAATTCTATGAAGTAACCCGGACGGGCCTTCGTAGGAAGAACCGGAGACTCTAAACTATTCCAGAGAAAAAGTCGATCGGGAAATTCTATGAAGTAACCCGGACGGGCCTTCGTAGGAAGAACCAGAGACTCTAAACTATTCAAGAGAAAAAGTCAATCGGGAAATTCTATGAAGTAACCCGGACGGGCCTTCATAGGAAGAACCAGAGACTCTAAACTATTTCAGAGCAAAGTCGATCGGGAAATTCTATGAAGTAACCCGGACGGGCTATCATAGGAAGAGCCGGAGACTCTAAACTATTCCAGAGAAAAAGTTGATCGGGAAATTCTATGAAGTAACCCGGACGGGCCTTCATAGGAAGAACCGGAGACTCTAAACTATTCCAGAGAAAAAGTCGATCGGGAAATTCTATGAAGTAATTCGGTCGGGTCTTCATAGGAGGAACCGGAGACTCTAAACTATTTTAGAGCAAAGTCGATCGGGAAATTCTATGAAGTAACCCGGACGGGCCTTCGTAGGAAGAACCGGAGACTCTAAACTATTCCAGAGAAAAAGTCGATCGGAAAATTCTATGAAGTAACCCGGACGGGCCTTCATAGGAAGAACCGGAGACTTTAAACTATTCCAGAGAAAAAGTCGATCGGGAAATTCTATGAAGTAACCCGGACGGGCCTTCATAGGAAGAACCGGAGACTCTAAACTATTCCAGAGAAAAAGTCGATCGGGAAATTCTATGAAGTAACCCGGACGGGCCTTCATAGGAAGAACCGGAGACTCTAAACTATTCGAGAGAAAAAGTCGATCAGGAAATTCTATGAAGTAATTCGGTCGGGTCTTCATAGGAGGAACCGGAGACTATAAACCAAAGTTGATCGGGAAATTCTATGAAGTAATTCGGTCGGGTCTTCATAGGAGGAACCGGAGACTATAAACCAAAGTCGATCGGGAAATTCTATGAAGTAATTCGGTCGGGTCTTCATAGGAGGAACCGGAGACTATAAACCAAAGTCGATCGAGAAATTCTATGAAGTAATTCGGTCAGGTCTTCATAGGAGGAACCGGAAACTATAAACCAGAGCCGATCGGAAAATTCTATGAAATACATCAGGCAGGTTTTCACAGAAGAAATCAGAGATTTCAAACTAGCGCAAGACATAATTAATCAGGGAATCTCCTGGCTTCGAAGCCTAATTAAGCAGGAATTGAGAAGGGATTCTATACGGGAGCCCAGATATATGAAAGTCTTTATTCAAAATCCGGCTGGGATATTATACTCAGCCTGAAGATCAATAATTTTATACAATTCCGTATCCAGTCTCAACTAAGATCATTCATCCTCGGGGAGATACAAAGCATACCGGATGTTACTTAAGGAAGAATCCATCAAGACAAGGCTAAACTCTGAAAGATGAACAAGGGATTTTCTAATAAAGTTTATATTTAGCAATCAAAAGCATGTCAGGAAGGGGGATTCTTAAACTAGCATAAAGAAAAAGCAAGTAAGTGTTAAAGTTTTCTTACACCTTGCAAGTACTTAATTACTCAGTATCAACTGCACTTTTTCCCACTGTCAGTTCTTACTTTACAAAAGCATGTCAGGAAGGGGGATTCTTAAACTAGCATAAAGAAAAAGCAAGTAAGTGTTAAAGTTTTCTTACACCTTGCAAGTACTTAATTACTCAGTATCAACTGCACTTTTTCCCACTGTCAGTTCTTACTTTACAAGTTTTTATGAATAATTTCCTTAAACATTTGGAAAAGGGCCTTTCAAATCTGAGGGTAGTTCTTCATTAAGCCTGCGGCGATTTATGAAAGAAAGGGGAGGTTCCCTGGGTAGATATCCACCCTCTTTTAGCTGTTGGAGAACTCCCGATACGGAATGATTTAGCGCACCCACTATCCTGCGAACAAATTCCCGGGCAAATGCTGGGGACTGTAAGTAAGCTTGCCGCCATTCTTCCCACCGACTCTTTTCCTGCTCCTTATAATTCTGAAAATCAGCTTGCAGCTTTGTGTTTTGTTCTTTTAAAACATCCTTCTCCGATCTTAGCTGTTCCAATTCCTTCTAGAGCAGTGATAATTCGTTGTCTTGAGCTTTCCTCAGCTCTTGTTCCTGTAGAATAGTGAAATCATGAGAAGCCAGGTCCTGAGCTTGGTCAGAAAGATAGGCATTATGAAGCTTCTCTACTTTCTCTAAGATAAGACTTTTCTAAGAAGCATCTAAGAGAGCTTTCTCTTTTAGAGCAATCTCCAATTGAAGACCGGAATACAGTCGATGCACCTGTAATTCTAAGGTTTTTCTAGCCAGCTCTTTGTCTTTTACTAGTTGCTGGCATTCTTCTAACTCTTGTTTTAGGATCCCCAACTGTTGATCCTGTAAGGCCACCTTCTCTTGTAATTGAGGCAGGTCACTAGTAGAAGAAGGAGGCGCGACCCTCAATGTTTCCAATTGAGTTTTTAACTTCTGGTTCTCCTGATCTTTAGCTACGAGTAGTTGGTCAATTTGTAAACTTGAGGCAAGTAACTAAACAAAAAGGCAAGGTAATTAGGAATCAGTAGACAAAATTGATAGCATGTAACCAAAAATGCTTACCGCTATTGCCTGGCGACTGTGACGATCAGCTCGATGATGAAGACTGAGGCCCCTTAGCTGCTCTTGACCTTGTGACCAAGATTCAGCTAATAAGCCCTGTAGTTGTAACGAGCCATAGCTAGACGGTTCAGAGGGTCGTCCCAATTGAGAAGGAAGACCCAAAGCTTGTCTAAACAAAGGTCGGGGAATGGAGGACACTGGAGGTAGAGAAGAAGAAGAAGACGCAATAGGAGGAAAAGCAGAAACAAGAGGAGCAGAAAAAGAAGTAGATGGAATCGATGGTAAGACAGGGGAGGGGGATTCAACAGCTGAAGGACTAATATTTGGAGAAGATCTCCAACAAGGCGCCCGTTTAGCTCGAGACCTAGAGGCCAAGGGGGGCAAGGCCAATGCCAAAGGAGCAGAAAACGCAGGAGGAATATCATCCTTCTCAGGAGCAGAAATCGGGGAAGCTGAAACAATAGAAGAAGAAGGGATAAGCAGGCCAGGTTTCATCATCCTAAGAGCAGGATTAGAGATAAGATGAGTGGGAGCTGTCGGGGCCTTACCTCTCTCAAGAGAGATGGGTGCTGGGATAAGAGGAGTTTGCACAAAAGTACCAAAGAAGTCGCTAAAAGGAGAAGTTTTAGTAAGATTTGGCTTCTGAACTAAGGTAACAAAAGGCTCTTCTTCTTCCTCTTCGGCAAGTGAGGCAGCCTCTGCCCATCATTCTTCCTCTGAAAGCAATCCCAGAGTAGAGGGATTAGGATCGGATCGGCGGGTATGTAGCCATTCTTCCCCAAGGCTATTGATAAAAGACTTAGTCATAGCAGAATTTTTATACATGAAGGCTGGAAGAAGAGCATCAGCTGCAATATAGATAGCAAACACCATTATAAAAAAGGATACGCTAATTAGTATAGGCAAGACAAAATAATTATACCTACCAAAGGAACTGTCCAAGGGAGTGTCAATGTGGCCTATCCCGAAAGGAAACATCAAACCCTCTTCGATCAGATGCGGCAAACTGAACTTTGCCCCTCGCAGTTTAGGTAGAGCAGACGCGACAGAGGGATCATTGAGAAGACCATGAGTGTCAGGAAGCGGGGGTAGGTCATGTATCCATTGAATAGGAAATGGAGGAGGAGAGGGAAGATGCATATAAAATTTTTTTTTATACCATTCACCTTGAGGGGGAATGCGATTAAACAGAATGGCCTTGGGACGAGACTGAAACTTAAAAACACCAACATCTATCCGACGAGGGATGAAGAAGTGATGGAAAAGACGAGGAGACAGCGGGAAATCTAACAGTTTGGATACTCCAACGAAGCCTATTAGAATGGAACAGGATTGAGGGACGAACTGGTTGAGCGGGATAGCAAAATAACAGCTAACCTCACAAAAGAAAGGGTGAAGGGGAAATCTGAAACCTTGCAAGACTTGGTCCCTGAAGATGGAGATGCATCCTAAGGGAGGAAGGTGAGGACCCTCATGAGGAGCAGGACGGATAATGTAAGAGGGAAAACCATAAGTTGCCTGTAGGTCCACTTCTTCTGTATCTATGAGGTTGGAAGAACACGAGAGGAACCACGCCGGAGAAGAAACCGCCATAGAGAGAAGGGGTTAAAAGAAAAGGAATTGAGAAGTGAAAAGATGAACAGAAGGAAGCAGAAGAAGATTCCGTAAACCCTTGTCCCTCTTCTAGTCCTGTGCTAAAACCTCTAAACAGAAGAGACGAAAGGGAAAAGGAGAATAAAAGGTGCTTAGAATGTCAATCGTCATAAAGAGGTAATAATATCAGAGAATAAAATCAAGGGAAAGAGATGAAGTCAAATAAACTTCCTCAGAAAAGGTGTAAAGTTTCCTTAGAAGTAATTTTTGAAGAGACTTCATAAAGATAAAGGCAAAATTAGTATTATAAGCATAGGCTCAAAGCATGGGTGCAGTATAATATAAGTTGAGCATCGGATATTAATCAATAGGTGAAATTGGGTTAAATCGAACCTGTAGGACCGTTAGATTCGATAGAGGGGGGGGTGAATATCGATTCGAAAAGTCGAGTAAGAATACGCAGCGGAAAAGTAAATAAACACAGTTGTTTTTACTTCGTTCGGAGCCTGTGACGACTCCTACTCGAAGGCTCGTGGTCCTTGACCACTTTCGTTGGGCAATCACTAGCAATTCGAATATAATTACAAGATGAATACAGGAAATGCTAATGAAACAAAGTAATACCGACAAGGAAATTAACTAAAAACCGAAGGAGCACTTTGTCGGAGCTTTGTTGGCGTCGCAACAGAGCAACAGGACCAGCAGTAGAAGAGTTCTCAGATTTTTTATTGATTATCTGAAGCTCCTGCCTGGGGCTTCTTTTATATGTTGCTCCGGGCGCCTGGATTCCTTCCGGGCGCCTGGAATGTGACGTACCTGCTCAAACAGTGATGCTCCACGTGGCGACGACTTGGCTGGATATAATTTGCCTTCCGGGCGCCCGGATCCCCTCCGAGCGCCCGGACCACCTTGTTCCAGAAACCTCCCTTTTCCTGCAAAACAAAGTTAGTCTGAGGCAATATATAACCTGCAACATAGATTGTTAGCACATTTTATAATAGTATGAATTAGCACAAATAGTATGACTTAGATTCCGTCTTTCCGAGACCGGAATCTAGTCACGATCTCGACTTAGATATCCGAAATGGATCTAAGCCGGATCGACGCCTAATGTTCCCTTCCCGGGAACGCGTCCTCGCAGTCACTCCCCTCCAGTGACTTACCTCACTTACCTGCCAGACGTCCGGTCAGCCCGTCGACCCGTCTGGACTTCTCGTCAAGCGTCCGGTCAGCCCGTCGACCCGCTTGGACTTCTTGCCAAGCGTCCGATCAGCCCGTCGACCCGCTTGGACTTCTTGCCAGCTATCCGGTCAGCCCGTCGACCTAGCTGGACTTCGTGCCAGACATCCGGTCAGTCCGTCGACCTGTCTGGACTTATCCTGCACACTCGATCAAAGTGTCAGACAACAATAAAACTAACTTAACTTGATTTGTCATTCATCAAAACCTGGGTTAACTCATTAGTGCAAACCGCACCAACAATCTCCCCCTTTTTGATGAAATGACAACCTGGTTAAGTTAGTGTCAACATATGCATAAAACAACATGCATTTAATGTGGTTTTTAAGTTAGTTTGTATTTTCAAATAGGTTTAACTAACTTAACCATCTAACCCTCCCCCTCTGGCATTCATCAAAAATAAGCATGGATTAAGTAAGCATAGATTTCAGACAAAGAGAAAAAAATGTCAAGATAATCTGGAGGAGTTTAAACTTTTTGAAAGCTTGTTTGAAGCATTAGCTTTTAGCTTTTAGAAAAACAGCTTTCAAACATAAGTGTATAAGTTCTAAATTTCAAGATCAAGTTTTAAATTTTCAAAACATGTTTCAACTTTGAAATGCTTTTCAAACATAAGTTTTCAAAATCAAAATCCCAAAACTAAGTTTGAAAAATCCAGTTTTCAAAACTGATTGAAATTAATTTTTCAACACTAAGTTTGTAAAAGATTCAATTTTCAAAATTAAGGAAAATGATTTTGAGAAGCTTAGTTTGTAAACTTAAGTTTGAAAAATCTAATTTCCATAATTTTCAATAACAAAGCAATTTTTAAAACTAATATTTGTAAAATTTTAACTTTCAAATGAAATTGTCAAAATTAAGTAAAATCTAATTTTCAAAGTGAAGTTAAACATTACGAAAAATGATTTTGAACTTTACTTTTAGTTTTCAAAAATAATTTTGTAGAATTATTTTTCCAAAATCAAATTTTCAAAGTTCAAAAGTACTAGTTTCAAAACATGGTTTAAAATACTAGAAAAGTTCACTTTTCAAGGACTAAGTAAAAAGGATAAAAAGTTTGTGATTTAAAACAAACAATTGTGAGTTGATTTTAAAAAAAAATCACAATTTTAAATAGGTTGGTTTTGAAAATTGATTTTTAAGCTTTGATTTTCAAAATTAAGTTTAAAATTCGATTTGAAAAACTGAATTAGTTTTATTTCTCCCCCTGAACCTGACATAAAATTTTGAAAATATTTGCTAAATATTTTTAAAGTAGAAAAAAAATTGAGGTAGAATTTTCTAGAGAGATTTTAAAGAGAAGATTAAAAAATAACACTTAAGGAGATAATTAAAAAATAAACCTCCCCCTGAATTTGATACTCCTTTAATTTATTAGTCCTCCTTATTTATTACTCCCCCTTAATATAAAATTTTACAACCGTAACATATTTTCGTACCTAAGTGTTTTAGGCGATTGTATAATTATCTTTATAAAATTGTTCATTTAAATTTGATTAAACATAATTAACGTTAGATTTAGTTGAAATAAGTTAACCTTTAGTGTAATGTTAAGTAAGATAAGTTGTTATTAATTCAATAATTAATCAATATTAATAATTTATTGATTAAATTTTGCTTGATTCAATAATTTAATATAATCTAAATTTTGTATTAATTGATGAAGGTGTTAGTTATAATTTAACTTTTCATTTACTTCCTTTTAAGTTGGATTAACTTAGTTTAAAGTTGGTAGTAATTTGAAGTTAAACTCGTTATTGCACAAGGTTAAGTAAGGTTCAATTTAAGTCAAACTTTAGTTATGTTTTAATAAAAATAATTAATATTTTAAAGGTTGATTAAAAAATGACTTAGAGTAATTTTAATATTAAGTTTTAATTTAAGATTTAATTTTCAGTTAAGTTAAATTAAAAATAATTTTAAAGTTAAAATGATGTTTAAGATTAAAAATGAGTTTAAAGTCAAAATAATAATTTTTAAAGTGAAAATAATCTATAGAAATAATTTATTATTATTACTATTTTTAAGATAACAGAATTTTATTATAGTGAAAAAAATAAGAAGAATTTTTCAAAATGATACATAATTTTTAAAATAGTTTTAAAACGGTTTTTAAAATAGATTTTTTTTAATGATTTTTAAAACTTTTTAACATAATTTTTTTTTTAAAAATAATTTTTAAGTTAAAATGATTTTAAAAATATTTTTTCAGTTAAAAAAACTTTAAAATGTTAAATTACTTTTAAAATAATTTTTAAATGAGTTTTAAAATAATTTTTTAAAAGAATTTTTAAAAGAGTTTTTAAAGAATTTTTAAAATAATTTTTTTTTAAAGAATTTTTAAAAGAGTTTTTTTTTTAAAGAATTTTTAAAAATTTTTTAAAGAATTTTGAAAATAAGTTTTTTTTAAAAAAAAATTTAAAATTGTTTTTAAAGAATTTTTTTTAAAATAGTTTTTAAAGAATTTTTTTTTAAAATTAGTTTTTAAAGAATTTTTTAAATAGTTTTAAAAGAATTTTTTAAAATAGTTTTTAAGGAAATATTTTTTTTTAAAAAAAATAGTGTTTAAAGAATTTTTAAAATAGTTTTTAAAGAATTTTTTTTTTAAAAGAGTTTTTTTTAAAGAATTTTTAAAAGAGTTTTTTAAAGAATTTTTTAAAAAAGTTTTTTTTTTAAAAGAATTTTTAAAATAATTTTTAGGTTAAAATAAATTTTTAAGTCAAAAAAAATTAAGTTTTAAAATAAATTTTTAATTTAAAAAAATTAAGTTTAATTTTTAAAATAGATTTTAATTTAATTTTAATTAATTTTAATTTAATTTGAAATTCGAAATTTAATTTTAATTTGAAATTCAAAATTTAATTTTAATTTAATTTGAAATTCGAAATTTAATTTTAATTATTTTTAATTTAATTTGAAATTCGAAATTTAATTTTAATTTGAAATTCAAAATTTAATTTTAATTAATTTTAATTTAATTTGAAATTCGAAATTTAATTTTAATTAATTTTAATTTAATTTGAAATTTGAAATTTAATTTTAATTTGAAATTCAAAATTTAATTTTAATTTAATTTAAAAATTAATTAATTTAATCCTTATTCATCTCACCCGATCTAGATTATCAATCAGGGAATCCTATAATTTTGTGAGATGAATTAGATTTAATTACAGAGTTCGGTTTAACTTGCGTTAGATTCAGGTTTAGTTTTGGTCTCAACAAATAGGCATTCTTCGGATAAACTTCTAAGCTTGGTGAGTCACTTGGACATCATTAGAAGTAACCAACCTTTCGAGGTTTTCCGAATAGTCCTATCCACGGAGCTTAGTACTAAACCTTGGTCTAACTAGTTAGGATCCATTTAAAGGTAGCTTCGGTCGGTTCCACTTGGCCAAATGCACCAGATTGAAGCCATATCTTTCTAGACATGCGATGCCCAAGCTTCCCCAACGTACTATCATCAAAAAACTTCACCAGTACCATGATTCAAGTTAAACTTGAATCCTCTTTAACTAGTCCTAATTACCCTGTCGGGTAGGTTGGTTGGGGTTACCCTTTTCGGGTAGATTGGTTAGGGTTACCCTGTCGGGTAGGTTAGTTTTGGAGGTGCCAACTATTCTGGAGCCTCCCCCTGAATTATTAGCCATTAATTTAGTTTTTTAGTTCTGAGTTTATTATAGTTAAGTTTTGGTTAAAAATTTAATGTTTAATTTGTAATTTAGATTCAAGTTTTTAATTTTGAATTAATTAAATTAGTCAAATTATCTTTCTTTAAAAGAATGTATTTAATATTTAAATTTTCTTTCAATTTCACTTTTATTAGGTTAATTGAATTAACTTTCTTTAATAGCTTATTTTTAAAGTTTAAGTTTTTATTCATTTTTAAATTTGAATTAATTAAATTGTTTGAATTATATTTCCTTAAAGGTTTATCTTTTAACCTTTTATTAATTGTTAATTTTGAATTTTTCAGATTATCTTTATTTAATATGTTATTTTTAACATTTAATTTTAATTTTGTTAAATTTAGTTTTGATTTTATCAAAGTGTTTGATTTTATTCTTATATTTTCTTTATTTTTTAAGTTGATATAATTAGTGGAATTTATTAGATTATTCTTATCGTTAAAATTTAATTTTTTATTAATTAAATTATCTTGGGTTTGGATAGGATTTTCTAGATTAATATTGTCTAGATTATTAAATAATTTATTAATTTTATCTAGATCAATATTGACCTTGTGATCTCTATCATTTGAGTTTTCAGATTTGTTTAGGTTCAAGTTTGAATTTTTTAAATTAATTGGTTTTGTTTTATCAGATAATATCCTAGGGGTATTTTTGCAATTATTGTCAACTACCTTATTTTCACATATATTTTCAGAAATAACCAGATCAATGCTCATATTTTTTAAACTACTATTAGCAGGGGTATTTTGGTAAATATCACTCACCTTGAGCGCAACCCTTAATTCAGTAGGCTTTTCGATTGGATCTAACTCGAGTTCGGATTCGACTTTAACTTGATCTTCTAGCTCCATCGGCGTCTCGTGAAGCTTGATCAACTGGGTTCACAGCTCATATGCATTCTTGTACTTTCCTAATCTGCATAAAATATTGTTAGGTAAAACATTACAAATAATGTTACTTACCTTTTTGTTCAGTTCCGAGTTTTGAGAAGGTTTCCTCAAAATTAGCATATAATCGATGTCTACGCTTCCTAAGAAGCATTCTATTAATCGCTTCCAGTAGTTGAAGTCTTCATGATCGTATGGTGGTGTTTCACAGGGGTTCCGTCCTTCTTGAAGAGTCATTATTCTTGCACACAGAGAAACAGAAAAAAATCTCAAGACTTGGTCTTGGATTAGCAGTGCTGAAAAAAATAATATTTCACTATTTTCGGAAAAAATAATAAAATATTAATAAAATATTTGAAAAAAATATTATTTCAAAATTTTGAAAATGTAATATTTTTTAAATACTAAATAATGGTGAAAAGATGACGATGTATTTTTCAAAAACCGTTTTGGAGGGAAAAAAACGAAAGGTTTTATTTAAAAGACAAACAATATCTAATTTTTTTCTTTAAAACGATCCCCCTTTGCTTGATTGGTGGTTGCACCAAATCAGAGCGGTACTTGCTCTGATACCACTTGTAGGATCGTTAGATTCGATAGAAGGGGGGTGAATATCGATTCGAAAAGTTGAGTAAGAATACGCAGCGGAAAAGTAAATGAACACAGTTGTTTTTACTTCGTTCGGAGTCTGTGACGACTCCTACTCGAAGGCCCGTGGTCCTTGACCACTTTCGTTGGGCAATCACTAGCAATTCGAATATAATTACAAGATGAATACAGGAAATGCTAATGAAACAAAGTAATACCGACAAGGAAATTAACTAAAAACCGAAGGAGCACTTTGTCGGAGCTTTGTTGGCGTTGTAGCAGAGCAGCAGGACCAGCAGTAGAAGAGTTCTAGCTCCTGCCTGGGGCTTCTTTTATATGTTGCTCCGGGCGCCTGGATTCCTTCCGGGCGCCTGGAATGTGACGTAGCTGCTCAAACCGTGATGCTCCACGTGGCGACGACTTGGCTGGATATAATTTGCCTTTCGGGCGCCCGGATCCCCTCCGGGCGCCCGGACCACCTTGTTCCAGAAACCTCCCTTTTCCTGCAAAACAAAGTTAGTCCGAGGCAATATATAACCTGCAACATAGATTGTTAGCACATTTTATAATAGTATGAATTAGCACAAATAGTATGACTTAGATTCCGTCTTTCCGAGACCGGAATCTAGTCACGATCTCGACTTAGATATCCGAAATGGATCTAAGCCGGATCGACGCCTAATGTTCCCTTCCCGGGATCGCGTCCTCGCAGTCACTCCCCTCCAGTGACTTACCTCACTTACCTGCCAGACGTCCGGTCAGCCCGTCGACCCGTCTGGACTTCTCGTCAAGCGTCCGGTCAGCCCGTCGACCCGCTTGGACTTCTCGCCAAGCGTCCGGTCAGCCCGTCGACCCGATTGGACTTCTTGCCAAGCGTCCGGTCAGCCCATCGACCCGCTTGGACTTCTTGCCAGCTATCCGGTCAGCCCGTCGACCTAGCTGGACTTCGTGCCAGACATCCGGTCAGCCCGTCGACCTGTCTGGACTTATCCTGCACACTCGATCAAAGTGTCAGACAACAACAAAATTAACTTAACCTGATTTGTCATTCATCAAAACCTGAGTTAACTCGTTAGTGCAAACCGCACCAACAGAACCATCCTGATAAATCGACCGGGACAAAAAGTAACCCAGATCCATTGACTAAAGACTCAGTATAAGCCATCGCATAGGATGTGTAATGTTAATACCCATAAGACCTGACAAGGAGGTAAATCGGTCGATTAAGATAAATCGATCGATATCGGAAGTCTCATCGAAATATCGGGCGGTACTTATATATCGGCCAGGTTATTAGAGAATTAGTCGTAGGGAAAGATTGAGCATGGATACGCCAAGTGACATTTGGTACATTTACATGAAACCGACAAATTATCTAAAGATAAAGTAAGATTAGTAATCCAGAGATACCGTTCAGAACCACGTAAGTTTGTCGGAGGATCATGGCAAAGTCTCAATCCTCCTTTTTTACAATAACCGGAAATTAAGTTAGAGTTAGTTTTGGGTACAAATCAGGAGGCCTTTCTTCAATGAGTCTGCGACGGTTCAGGAAATTGAGAGGAGGAACGCGCGCTAAGTAGCCCTCCTCTTCCAATTGTCGAATTGCTCCTTTGACCCCTGTAGTAAAAGCAGACAAGATGGATCTCACAATCGGTCGGTTGAATTCATTAGACTCAATCATGGCAGTAGCTCGTTCTTTGTAACGAACATCTTCATGCTCCTTATAGACCACTAACGCCATCTGAGAGGTTTTCAATTCATTTTCCCTAGCAGCAACCTCGCCTTTGGTTAAATCAAGGGAACTGTTTAGAGATGCCACCTCATTTTCTTTCAATTGCAAGGCCTTCAACTTCTCACTCAACTCTGCTTCATAATTATCTTTTAACTCGCCAAGTTTTGAGGTCAACTCTTGATTGAGGTCCGTAACCAATTTGAATTGGGCTTCAAGACTCTCAATTTGAGTTTGCTTCTTGGCGGCAGCAGAAAATTCGGCAGAAGACAGTTCGGTAACTTGCTGTTGCAGCCTTTTGTTCTCCGATTTCAATTTTTCGTTCTCAGTGTATAAGATGTGTAATAGTCGGGAGAAACCCATGTTCTCTAGCCACCGCTGGGAGCATATTCAAAACTGTGAGATAGTATTTCAGAAACAGAAAGCAGGAGTATATAATCATACCTTATTCTCTTTTTGAGAAAAGCGGTCAATCGCTTCAGGGATGGAAAGCCCCTCAAAAAGGGGACGAACCTCATCCCAAGAATTAGCAAAAGAACCCCCCAGTAATATGGGGAGGACAGGAATGGTAGAAGAGCCAGCTGAGAAGGAAGAAGTAGGGATAGATGGTGGAGCAAAAACCAAGTAAGAAGAAGGTGAAGAGGGTAAAGATCCTGAAGTCGGAATAGACAAAGGAAAAGTAAAAAAAAACGTCACCAGAAGTACTAGTTTTAGGAAAAGGAGAGGTAGGAAAATTCAAGGAAGGATAAAGTTCTGCTAATGTGGGCTCATCGGAAAGAAAACCAGTTGACACAAAATCTTCTGAAGCTAGCTCATCGGCAGAAAGAATGAGCCTCCTTTTTGGAGGAGGAGCCCTGGTTAGCTTGCGTCCCGGACGCTTGCCCGTAGAAATTTCAGTTATGGGTTTATCAGAGCTACCAGGGGATGTAAGCTCAATAAGAGGAATAGAGGCAGATGAGGAGACAGCAACAGCTGCGGGAGACGGAATAGTGGAAGCAGGATCAGGGAGGATCTGCGCAGCAAGATCCCTAGAAGAACCTCCTGGAGCCTCATGAAGCCCCGATGAGCTAGGCACTTTGGCTAAAATAGTTGGCCCTTCACTTACAGGGGGAGGGGCCAGAGCAGCTAGGAATTCAGCCTCCTTAACACGAAGTAGGTCCTCCTCCACACGTAGTTCGTCATTGATCAAAGCATCATAGAAGTTCTCCACTGTATGAAAAGAAGAAACAGTTTAGGTAATTAAAAGCAGTAAAGAAGGGGCAAGATGTTACCTAAGGAAATGGGGGTATCAGGTTTGACGGGGCTTAAGCCAAATAGATACAGAAGTTCAACTTTCAACCATTTTGAAATAGAGAGCCGATGACCTAGTAGCTTCTCACAATAAACGGGAAAAGAGGGAAGCAGATGAAGCTCTCTAACATCGGGCAAAGGAGGTGAGAAGGATTTCCAAGCATGATACCAAGGTATGGGTTCGGGAAACTTTAGGAAGAAAAAACGGGATTTCCAGGCCTTGAGAGACGATGGCATATCACCAAAAAGAACCATTTTAGTTCGCGACTGGAACAAGAAAACACCAGGCTCAGAGAGTTTGGGGTAGGCAAACATGAAGAAATTCTGAGGAGTAGGAGGAATGTCTCGTAAACGGAAAAGCATGTAAGTGCCACATAGATAACGAAAAGCATTAGGTGCAAATTGTTGCAGGGGGATGTCGAAATATTGACTTATTTCAATCAAGAAAGAGGGGATAGGGAACCTTAAACCCCCTATCAACTGATCCCTGAAAAAAGTCACGCAGTTATCAAGAGGATGATGAGGTCGATCATTCGATGTTGGAATTATGATTCTATATTCCTTAGGAATTTCATATTGACGACGGATGGATAATCTAGCATTCTTATCAAAGATAGAAGACATATGGACATACCAAGGAGCAATTGCTTCCTCAGCCATGGACAAAGGTATAAGCTAGGGAAACAATAGATTACTTACTGGGGGCAATAAAGAGGAACGTCAAGAAGTAGCAGATACGAAGTTTTTTCGGTTGCAAACGGCAACAAGAGAATGGTGCCAGAGGAGAAATGAGGTTGAGAAGAAGACGAAGGGTTTAGGGTTCGAGAAATATACCACTATAGACAAAATAAAACGCTTTCTAGTCCAACGGATGCTAAGGATCAGGGGAAAAGAGCGAGTGGTTCGCGCGACGTGGCGGCCGGAAAAGGTAAGTGTCAGGTCATTTACATCGGATGTGACAGACCAGATCGCAAGGGGGTTGGTAGTGCCTCGAACATTCTCTCACCCGATGGAAAGCCAATCACTAATTAGAAAGTTTCGAAAGAAGACGTGAACGACTGGGCATAATAAACTGGAAAAGACAGAACTTTTTGACCATACCCGAGCTAAAGACAAAAATATTTTAAGAGTAAAAGTTTAGAGGAGTAACAAATTTTACTCTGTCCTTGTAGAATATGACTTAGTATTTATTGAAAATATTTTTTATATTAACAAGGGCAATTGTGGTTATATTAGATAAGTATGATATTGACGTCAGTCAATAAGATAACACCAGTTAATATAACATTGGTTATAATATCAAACTATAAGATAACCTCAGATAGGATAAATGATACATAGGATACATGAAGAAATGATGAACACAACACCACATTGTAGATAATATAGGGATTCAGTAAAAGCCTTTGATTAGATACAAAAATTTGTCTTTACACTTAGAATCTGATCAAATACGTAGCGTCACATTTCCTCAGGAACAGCAAACCTCAAATAGAAAACAAATATTACAAGCATAAACTCTTATAGCACTCAGAAAATTTCAATCACCACTGGATTCAAACTTACCATGGAGCGGAGATGGAAATAGCCCACTTCGTCCGAGCTTGCCAAGGCACATAAGAGGCAATATTTTGCCCTGGACGAAGAAAGCAACAAAAAACAAAAAAGCTCAAGGGCAACGAGACAGGGGAACATTGATTCATTCAATGATGGAAAAGTAAATGTAAAAACCACTTCCCCTCTCAAGCCGTATGAGCTCAGCGAGTGGAGCAATCAAGTTTAGCCCAAGGGTAACATGTGTTGTGCCCTTCACACAACACCCATGGGTCATTTGGCTGCCCCCCTATAAGTAGTAAAAATTTCTCTGAAGTTTCTTGGGTCCTTCAGAGCACCTGCATCTTTGGATAGAAGATTTGAACTGTGAAGCTTCCTCTCTTAAGACGATCCCTTGAACCCCTGGAGTAGCCGGAGCAAAAATCCCAATAAACTCATATATAGATCTCACCTGGTCCAACAAAAGTTGCCTCCAAAAAGGAGGATCCACGACCATGGCCTTAGCAACAAAAAGTGGCAAAGAAGAAAAAGAACTGAGAGGGGTTGTGGGTGAAGAGAAGGTTGTAGCCCTATTTAAAGGAGAAAAAGGCTCACAAGATTGCTATACTTAATTTATTAAGATAGTGGTACACAAAATCTGTGAGGTCATTTCAAAATCTGGAGCAGAGTCACGGGTAGGAAAAGACAAGACCATACTTATGTCTAGTCAGTCGTCTACACCTCCTTCGACTAGACTTAAGGGGAAGGCTAGTGATATGGGTTAGGTGTTAAGGATCTTCAGATGAGGAAAGAAAAGGAAGAAAGAGTCAAAGCAGGTAGGTCAATAACGGCCGAAACATACTTTCAGAACAAAGGTAGGCCAATATCGGTCGATACATGCCTGCCGTATGAAGGTAAGCCAATATTGGTTGGGACATACCTTCAGAACAAAGGTAGGCCAATATCGGTCGATACATGCCTGCCGTATGAAGGTAAGCCAATATTGGTCGGGACATACCTCCAGAGCAAATATAAACCAATATCGGCCGATACATGTCTGCCGTATGAAGGTAGGCCAATAACGGCCAAGACATACTTTCGGAACAAAGGTAGGCCAATATCGGTCGATACATGCCTGCCGAATGAAGGTAGGCCAATATCGGTCGATACATGCCTGCCGTATGAAGGTAAGCCAATAACGACCGATACATACTCCAGAGCAAAGATAGACCAATATCGGCCGATACATGCCTGCCGAACGATGGTAGGCCAATATCGATCGATACATGCCTGCCGTATGCAGGTAAGCCAATAACGACCGAGATATACTCCAGAGCAAAGATAGACCAATATCGGTCAAGAGGGTTCTTTCGAGCAAAGAACCCACACAGTTCCTTCAATGAATACCTTAGAAACATGTTGAATAAAATATTATTTTTTGACACAACAAAGATACAAATAGAAGTCACATGAGGAAGAATCATACATGAATATATCGAATAATTCATGATAGAGAATATATATTTTGGCAGGAAATATGCTTTCAGCTTGTCTTGCAGGCGCTAAACGACAAAGAAGGTACATCTGGGGTACAAAAAAGATTCCTTAAAAATTATCTTCCACAAATGCGCAGCTGATGTCATCTCATAACGAACTCTAACAAACCAGGGTCCACTTCATGGCTACGGAGGTTACATGAAGTGGTATAAAAGGGGGAATCCTCTCCGTTGGCTAGGTAAGTTCACATCATTGTGTACTTTCACAACCCTAATTTTCTGGCTACTGTTCATCTTCTTTCTTCTTCCTTCCTTGACATCAAGAGAGATCACTAACTTGAGCGTCGGAGGGCCTAGCCAAGGATTCCCACCCCGGTCTTAGGTCATTGACGATAGCGTTGGTTGGTCTCTTGTGCGCAGGGAGCCTCGGGAGCTTGGGAGTTCGACTTTCTCCTATCTGGATGGGGATTTCTTCCTACTTATCAGATTTCCTTCGGTGACTCTGGTTTTCTTCCGATCCGCTTTGGGTTTCTCGGGTTGAGGTTCTACCGGCATTATTCTTCATCAGTACGGTGGGTTTCCTTCTGCCGGATCTCCTTCACGGTCAGCTTCTCAGACAGGATCATAATCCATTTCACTTTCTTCTCAAAACAAGTTATTAGCTATATTCTTAAACTAAAGCCTTTGATCAACCTCTCAACTTGTCTATTATACCCTATTTTTATTGATTTTTTGATATATGGCAAAGGGGGAGAGTATATGAAAATTCTAAAAAGAAGAGCTTTAATTAAGGGGGAGTTTTTTACCTAAAGCTTTTAGCTTTTATTAAGGGGGAGCTTTACATTTAAATTCATTTATGCTTGCATTTATGTCTGTACTGTTATTTTCAGTTATGCTTGCATTTATTCTTGAAAATTCTTTATAGCATTATTTTTACTTAACTTTGAATTTTTGTTGCCATAATAAAAAAGGGAGAGATTGTTGGTGCGGGAAGCATCCGACGATCGAATCCGAGTTTTGATAATGGCAAAGGATTCAAAGTTAAGCTTATTTATTATCTAATATGGTTGAATGAGTTTGTAGGAAAAGTCCTAAGGTATCTTAGGCAAAAGTCCTAACTGCGATTAGGCAGGTGAAAAATCCTAGGGGGTGGTAACCCTAGGCGGAAAGACTTGGCAATGTTGATGCAATTGACCTAGGTTTGATCCGTACGATCATGGTTTTGATGTGTGTGTCAAAGAGTTTAAGTTAGTCTTTCATATGTGTTTGATATGTGTGTTTGAGTCTTGCAGGACTTGGTGAAACACACATGAGGAGTTTGGTGTAGCTAAGCTTGGGAAGCTCATCCTAGGGCTCGGATCCTTGAGTCAGTGAAGGATGGTGTGGAATACATCCGAGGGACTGCCGTACGAGGAGCAACGGAGTGGAGCTGAGGGAAGCATACTTCAAGGCAACGTGAAGGATGGAACGGAGAGGTGCCACGGGCTCGGGTGCATCTGAGGGACGAAGGCCAAGGAAGAGGGCTTCAAGGGCGACTCTGGAGAGGATGAGTGTGAGTATGTAACTAGGTACAGTCAACTGCATATTTTAGCAGTCAACTGCATGTTTTAGCAGCCGACTGCATTAGTCAACTGCATGTTTTAGCAGCCGACTGCATTAGTCGACTGCATGTTTTAGTAGTTGACTGGCAGCGAACAGAAGCATTCTGTTCACTCAGCCAGTAGCAACCAATCGATTGATACTTTTACCAGTCGATTGGTAAATGACCGTTGGTAAACCGTTGGTGCTGTAAAGTAGCCGTTGGCTACCTCCAACGGTAACACCAATTGACTGATGGTTTTACCAGTCGACTGGTGCCGAGATGAGTTGATATGATGATCAACTCTCTCCTCTTATTTATAGGATGCTTTGGGGCTTGAAGGAGGTTACTTATGCTTGTTGAATAACTCCTAAGTCATTGCCCAAAGCTTCCAAGCCATACTCTTCTTCCTATTCTTAATCTCCATCTTGTAAAAGAAGAAGAGTGATTTGTGAGAGGTTGTACTCCACCGAGAAGGAGTAAGCTCTAGCCAGAGATTGTCGGGGATTGATCCATCGAAGGATCAAGGGTTCATCCACCTCAAGGACACGCCGTGGAGTAGGAGCAAGCAATTTCTGAACCACGTAAAGGAATTGTGTTAGCGTTTGTATTCTTGCTTTGCTTTCATTGTTTTAGTTTTAGTATATTCCTCTTGCGCACTAACCTTGTAGAGAAGAAATCGATTTTGGGGTGACCTATCTATCCAACCCCCCTTCTAGCCGGCCACCGATCCCCTACAAGTGGTATCAGAGCAAGGAAGCTCTTCAACGGACTAATCGCCAAGAAGAGCAACATCATCAAATGGCCGGTTCAAGCATTCATCCACCTAAGTTCGAAGGAGAATTCTCTTGGTGGAAGAAGAGAATAGAGGTATTTTTCAAAACTAATTTTGACATTATGCTAATCATGGAAAATGGTTTCAAAATGCCTAGGGATCAAAACAATGAGATACTAGAGAAAATAAGATGGAACAAGAAGCAAAGGGAAGAGCATCTAGCAAACTCGAAGGCCTTACATCATCTACTAAATGTCCTTCCCCAACAAGAAGTAACAAGGGTTGGAAACTACTCAAGCACCAAGGAGTTATGGGAAAAGCTAGTGGAGCTTCATGAAGGGACATCAGAAGCAAAACTAGCAAGAAGGGATCTTCTCCGAACTAAACTAAACAATATCAAACTTGAACAAGGAGAAAAGGTATCAATACTCCATGCTAGGATTAAAGAAATTTTGAATGGACTAACAAGTGTAGGTGAGAAACTTTCAAACCGAGATATCCTGATGAAAGCCATCAATGCCTTCCCAAGAACCTCGACATGGAGCTCCATTATAGATTCATTCTACATTTCAAAGGATCTAGAGAAGAGCTCTCTAGATGAATTCTTCTCAACTATGGAACTTCATGAGACACGAGTTGAAAGGCTAGATGGAGAAAGATCAAGAGGAGTAGCCCTTGTGGCAAACAAGGGAAAGGGCAAGAAGAAGAAAGCTCCATCTCCATCATCTTCTGATTCCGAGGAGTCAAGTGCCTCAATGGATAGTGATCAAGAGGCATATATGGTAAGGAAGATGAGAAAAGCATTTAAATCTTTTTCTTCTAACAAATCTTGTGCTAGGAAAAGCTCAAGAAGCAAAAGTAGTATAAGGAAGATCATTTACTATAATTGTCAAGGAGAAGGACACATAAGAGATGATTGTCCTCTCTTGAAGAAGAAAGAAGAAAAGAAGAAGGAAGAGAAGAAGAAGTCAAAGGAAAAAAGGAAGAAAGTCAAAAACCTAAAAGCAACATGGGATGATCCATCATCATCAGAGGAAGAAGAACACCACATATCCCATTTTGCTCTAATGGGAATTGATGATGTTGCCTCCACCTCATCTAAAAGAAAAGAAGGAAGGAGCTCAAGTGAAGATGAAGAAGGGAGCTCAAGTGAAGGGGGAGGTCAAACTTCGGATTCGGACTTCTCGGTAAGTGAGGAACATAATCTTCCTCCCCATATTTTAATTAAAATTATTTCAAGTACAAATGATGATTTGTTTAAAGCAAAAAGGAAAAATAAGTCTTTGAAACATGATATTTGCATGCTTGAAGAAAAATTAGAATCTATGTGCTCTAAGGACAATGATATGCATGCTTCTTTAAATTCAAATGATTTATGTTTATTAGAAAAAAATAAGGCCTTAAGGGAAAAGGTAGAATACCTTACCAATGCCCTTAGAAAATTTGAAATTGACTCTAAAACCCTAAATATGATTACTGGGAGCCAAAGAGCAAGTTTTAAGAAAAATGGGTTAGGATACAATGAACCCAACAATGAAAAGACCTATCATTGTCTACTTGCTAGGGGCAATCAAAAACCAAAACTATAGATAGAAAATGGATTCCCAAGGAATATTTGGTTAACCCAATTAGAAAGAATTTCTATTGGGTGCCAAAGTCAATCCTCAAGGGTTAGAGGATTTTGGGTCAGTTAACCATTAAAATCATAATTCAAATCTTTGAAAAATGGTTGATTTGAGACCTTAAGGGGGAGAACTTAGCCTTGATAGAAATTCATGATCAAAAGGGCTAAGTAGATATTACCTTATTTCATCTCACAATGACTTTCATTATTTTCTAGACATAGATGTGAGATGATAGGATGATACAAATAATTCACTTATGCTTATGTCATTTTAATGAGTTATGAAATGTATCAATTCTTAGTGATCATAGGCCAACTATGGGGAAAGCAAATATTTAATTAATTGACATCTTACCCGTAGATCATTGTTGGACATTTTAAATGTTTTGAAAACTATTTTATATTTTATTTACTGTGGTATAGTTATTTTGAAACATATGAATTCAAAGCAAGGTTTCAAATTAATACAAACTTAAGTGATTTTCAAGATATTTGAGTTTTTATCAAAACTTTAAAAATATGATGAATTTTCATGGAAGCATATTTTTCCTTGTTAAAGAATATTATAAGAAATATGTGTTCAAATTTCATGATTTTTTTAATTTTCTAGAATTTTTTATGCATTTCTGAAGTTGGCTTCAGAAGGTTGAAATTCAGATTGGTAATGTGCCAGTCGACTGCAACAGATGGCAGTCGACTGGTACCTATTTTCCAGCACTGTCAAGAGCTAGTTTTGGGTAATTTTAAGTCCACATATCAAACTTGGTATGTGTACATGTTTGGTACAATTTTTGATGGTATCAAAGGGGGAGAAATGAGAAGGTTTAAGTTAGAAACCTAATTGTGTGCAAAACTTGAAAATTAATGTTGAAGAGCATATGTTAAGGGGGAGCTTGGGAATTATGCTTCATGTTTACATATTGCTTTTAATTTTCATGTTGTTATTAATGTCTAACTTAAACATATTGGCACACATCAAAAAGGGGAAGATTGTTGATGCAATTGACCAAGGTTTGATCGGTACGATCATGGTTTTGATATGTGTGTCAAAGAGTTTAAGTTAGACTTTCATATGTGTTTGATATATGTATTTGAGTCTGGAAGGACTTGGTGAAACACACATGAGGAGCTTGGTGCAGATAAGCTTGGGAAACTCATCCTAGGGCTCAGATCCTTGAGTCAGTGAAGGATGGTGTGGAAGACATCCGAGAGACCGCCAGATGAGGAGCAACGGAGTGGAGCCGAGGGAAGCGGACTTCAAGACAACGTAAAAGATGGCACGGAGAGGAGCTGCGGGCTTGGGTGCATCTGAGGGACGAAGGTCAAGGAAGAGAGCTTCAAGGGCGACTCCAGAGAGGATGAGTGTGAGTATGTAACTAGGTGCAGTCAATTGCATGTTTTAGCAGTCAAATGCACCAGTCGACTGCATGTTTTAGTAGCCGACTGCACCAGTCGACTGCATGCTTTAGCAGTCAACTAGCAGCGAACAGAAGCATTCTGTTCGCTCAGCCAGTAATGACCAGTCGACTGGTAAATGACCGTTGGCAAACCGTTGGTGCTGTAAAGTAGCCATTGGTTACCTCCAATGGTAACACCAGTCGACTGGTGTCGAGATGAGTTGATATAATGATCAACTCTCTCCTCTTATTTATAGGAATATTTGGGACTTGAAGGAGGTTACTCATGTTTGTTGAATAACTCCTAAGTCATTGCCCAAAGCTTCCAAGCCATACTCTTCTTCCTATTCTTAATCTCCATCTTGTAAAAGAAGAAGAGTGATTTGTGAGAGGTTGTACTCCACCGAGAAGGAGTAAGCTCTAGCTGGAGATTGTCGGGGATTGATCCATCGAAGGATCAAGGGTTCGTCCACCTCAAGGACATGCCGTAGAGTAGGAGCAAGCAATCTTCGAACCACGTAAAGGAATTGTGTTAGCATTTGTATTCTTGCTTTGCTTTCATTGTTTTAGTTTTAGTATATTCCTCTTGCGCACTAACCTTGTAGAGAAGAAATCGATTTAGGGGTGACCTAGTTATCTAACCCCCTTCTAGCTGGCCACCGATCCCCTACAGGCAAGTCGAGGTCTTCGGACAAAAGTCCTAGAGTCAGGAACTCTAGGTGAAAAGTCCTAGTGTCGCGAACCAGGTGAAAGTCTGGGCGGGTCGTAGAGCGGACGCCTAGCGGAAAGACCTGAAGACTCGGACACTGAGCAAAAGTCCAGTCGGTCTGGAGGACCAAACTAGCAACAGGTTTACTCTCCTGAGTGGAGTAGGTGAGGACGTGCTCCCCACTGAGGGAACAGTAGGCGTCGGTTCGACTTTGGGTTTCCGGTCAAAAATTTGAAGTCAGAACCGGACAGTCCGGTGACTATCAAACATCTTTTTATATTCATTATTATGTGCTAACTTTGTGTTGCAAGGTATTTTTGGGACTAATATATCTTGCAGGGATAAAGGAGCAAGTTTGCCTTGGATGAACAGTACCCGATGCGCCCTCCATGGAGCTTGGAGGCGCCTCAGGTGCAAGGCAGAATGAGTGCACACAGCGAAGCTGGAGGCGCCCTCAAGGAGTGCTGAGGCACCTCGGACGGCATTGGAGACACCCTCAAGGGAGATGGAGGTGCCTTCAAGAGGATATGCTGCGAAGGAGTCAAAGCTCATCCTCGCTGCGAGTTTGCCGATGATGGAGGTGCCCTCAAGGGTCTTGGAGGCGCCCTCAATGACCTTTATCAGGAGGTCTCGACTAGCAGCTGAATCAATTAAATTTTAAGCGATCATACAACTGTTTACTGCTAACGAGATGTTCCGGCTGAGCCATAACACGATCCCAATGACCTGGAGCTACGAATTTCAAATTCCTATTATCGGTATAATTTTTTTAGTGTATTTAAATTGTAATACCTGATTGTACTATTTTTCCAAATTATAGTTGTTGCCCAAAATAAATGCTCAACGAGCGTGGGCCTTGGAGTAGGAGTCACCCTAGGCTCCGAACCAAGTAAATCTTGGTGTCTTCTCTATGTGTTTTAATTAAATTTCTGTTGCATTTTACTCGATCGTTTCGAATACAAAAAGTTAAAGCCACGAGCGCTATTCACCCCCTCTAGCGCTTTTCGATCCAACACAACCTTCCGCATCGGCTTCTCATCCCTTGGAAATGCCGCGCGCCTCCTTCTCCTCCGCCCGCACACTCTTCCGCAACACCTCGTCCCTTGGACGCACCGAGCCCGTCGGCTCTCTCCTGTGCCGTCTTTCTCGCTAGCTGCGTCTTTTGCTCGAGCCCCTGTGCTCCTAAGCTCCTGCACACTTAGACACAAGGTTAAAACACCACATAACCTAACTTAACTTGTTAATCACATCAAAATAATCTTGGGGTTCTAACAATCTCCCCCTTTTTTTGATGTGAGCAACCTAAGTTAAGCTAGGGCAATTAGACATAAAAGAAAAACAAATAATATTGCAATAAAATGCAAAAAATAAACAAATTTTAATGTACCTCCCCTAGACTTAACATTTTTCTTCTCCCCCTTTGATCACATAAAAAAATGGGGTACTAAGAAAAAAAAACTCTAAGGGTAATAACTTTGAAAACATTGAGATTTTTGAAAATTATCGATATCATCAAAAATTTGCAATAACCTATTTCAATATTTAGAAAAAAAATTCTAAGTAAAAGAATTTTTTTTAAAAAAAATTCTATGTTAAAAAAATTCTAAGTTTAGACAATTTTGCAAAAAAAAATATTCTAGAAAAAAATTTTGCAAGCATAAATTTTTGAGAACTTAAAAAAATTTAAAGCAAGAAAATTTTTCTAAGTTAAAAATTTTAAGTCATTATTAGAAAAAATGTTTGAAAGATACTTTTTAAAGCATTATTTAATTTCAATTTAATGCTTTATCAGTAAGTTAATTTCAATACTTTGGCTTCTAGGCAGTGGTGAGGCACTAGGCTTTCTTGGTTATTAGAGCAACATCCACTTTCTTAGACAAAGCCTCATAAAAAAATTTAACGTTTAATTTTCTCGCTGAAAGCGCTAAGTCTAATTCAAAGTTTTAGATTAAGTAAGACTTTGGAACCCAATATAGGTTTCAGCCAACTGGATTAACTAAGAATTTCTTAGGGACATATCTTTTTGGAATATTCCTAATTTGTCTCTTGTGATATCTATAATACCAATTTAAATTAGTTAATTTTCTATATCTTGTATTTGATGATCATGTATGATTTTTCAAGTTATCTACTTGTATTTTCAAATTTTCATTTTCTAATTTTACTTTTTCTAATTCTTCTAATTGGCAAGATTTAGCTAGAATTACTTTTAAATTTTTAATCTCTTTTTCTAACTTACAACAATCCTTAGTTAATAATTTAACAAACTTAAATAATTTATCGAGAGGAAGAGATCGTACCTTACTTACCTTGTTGATCTCGTTATCCGTGTCTCCCCCTGAACTGATGCTTTCTTTCGACATAGCTCCCCCTTCATCGAAGCTCATTTCGGACGAGCTTGAATCATAGCCCTCGTCTTGATGACTTACCATTAATGCAAGTCCGGAGAAGGCCTCGACTTCCGATTTGGAGCATATAAACGTCCATAATTGAATTCTTGCTCTAGTGAAGTAGATCGGGTAGCTACTAAAACATGTTTCCAATTTTGAGGCTTGTATAGAAAAGCTTACCTGTGTGGTTGAAGAGGCTAAAGTTGATGTCGCTCGGGTGACAGAAGAATGCCTCCTTCAGAGGAATATGGTGACTAACCTTTGCGACAAATTAGAACAAGCATTTTTCTTGAAAGCCGATCTGGATGAAGCAATTCAGAGGGAAAAGTCCATGCAGTCCAAAGTTATCTCGCTGGAGGCTGGTTGGGAAGAGCATACTTTTGGACTCACCGAGCAGGTGGCTTAGCGAGACACCTTAGCAAAACAAATAGCTGATCTGTAAGGCAAGCTAATACAGGCAGACAGAGAGGCGGCCACGCTTCACTAGTCGGTGGCGAATGCTATACAAGGTGTGACAAATGTAATGACTTAGCTAGAGGAAGTATCTGACCTGGCTTCCTATACAGCCGAAGAGGACTGGAGCTGAGCAACTTTTTTAAAATAGAGTTTTTAAAGTCTGAAGAATATTCTGATTTGCTGGCTGCTCAGATTTTGAAGAGGTCGAAACAAGGATTTTGAAGACTAGTCCACCAGGCACAAACTTAGACTTTCTTGATTTAGAAAAGGTGTGAGATGAATTACCTGAGTATGAGAAAACTGTATAGAACATGTTTGGGAGACTCTTGGGACTTTAGTTGTATAAATTTCCACTTCGCTTCAATCAGTAGACTTGTTATTCCCTACTTTTACATATGTTGGTTGAGTAATGTCTGATGAATAAGTGATTATGGTTGTCTTCCCAAAAGCAAAACACTTAGAAAAACTCTGCCATGCAATTTGCATAACTTTACTAACTTTCACTATGGAAGGCTATAAACCTTCTAGGAGAACTTTGGTTAGCTTCTGTTCGAGAAGGTTGAACCATCTCTTTAGGAGGATAACTTTGGTTAGCTTCCGCTCGGGAAGGTTAAACCCTCTGTGTAGGAGAATATCTTTGGTTAGCTTCCACTTAGGAAGGTTGAACCCTCTCTGTAGGAGGATATCTTTGGTTAGCTTCTACTCGGGAAGGTTGAACCTTTTCTCTAGGAGAGGAGGATAACTTTGGTTAGCTTCTACTCGGAAAGGTTGAACCCTCTCTGTAGGAGGATATCTTTGGTTAGCTTTCGCTCGGAAAGGTTGAACCCTCTCTATAGGAGGATATCTTTGGTTAGCTTCCACTCGGGAAGGTTAAACCCTCTCTTTAGGAGGATAACTTTGCTTAGCTTTTGCTCGGGAAGGTTGAACCCTCTCCTTAGGATGATAACTTTATACTGCAGAAAAAGGTTGTCTTTATTTACAAATAGGAGCATACACATATTAAAAAAATTATGAAGGATTAAAGCTTCATTAACTCCTATAGAACTGTAAATGGTTGGCACTCCAGCGTTGGGGTAGTTTTTTCCCATTTAGCTCTTCCAAATAGTAAATTCTTGTGTTTAATTTGGCGATCACCCGGAAGGGCCTCCCCATTGAGGGTCAAGCTTGCTAATATCCCCGACCTGCTTGACTTTTTGCCAAACTAGATCTCTAACTTGAAATGATCGAGACCTTTTTGTCATACGCTTGCTTCATTCTTTGTCTATATACGATGAGCCGAGCGGCAACTTTTTCTCTCATCTGCGTCACCAAGTCAAGGTCAATAAGGCATTATTTGGCATTTTCCTCTTCATCATTATTTTGCCACCAAATTGAGTCTTCACCTATATCGACCGATACTACTGCTTCTGCTCTATAAACCAAATGAAAGATTGTTTCATCAATGCTTTCTCTTGGAGTTGTTTGATAAACCCACAAGATGCTGGGTAGTTCTTTAACCCAACTACCTTTCACATGGTCAAGCTTGATCTTGAGATCTCAAATAATTTCCTGATTGACAACTTCTACTTACCCATTCCTTTGAGGATAAGCTACAGAAGTGAAAGCTTATTGGATACCAAGTCCCTTACACCAGTCTCACAGCTTGCATCCTTAAAATTGTCGATCGTTATCAAATACTAATTTGTGAGAAATCCCATATCGGCAAATAATGTTTTGCCATAAAACTTTTGTTGGGACCGAAAAGTAGCTAGAGGTGGGGGGGTGAATAGCTCGTCGCGTGCTCGGTGCTCGTTGTAGCTTGCTTCTTCAAGGATGTGC
This sequence comes from Zingiber officinale, assembly GCF_018446385.1. Classification (NCBI taxonomy): domain Eukaryota; kingdom Viridiplantae; phylum Streptophyta; class Magnoliopsida; order Zingiberales; family Zingiberaceae; genus Zingiber; species Zingiber officinale. Next base: position 84,177,155 of record NC_056006.1, read on the forward strand.
AGCGGAAATATAAAGAAACAAAACATACAACGCTAACGAGGATGGTTTACTTGGTATCCACCTCACAAGAGGTGACTAGTCCAAGGATCCACACCTACTCACGCACCCTCCACTATGAATAACACTCCTTTATAGTAACTACCAAAGGCGGAGAAGCCCTACAACACTCTCAGTACAATAGGAAAGAAAGTCCAGTCGATCTGGAGGATCGCACTGGCAACAGGTAAATCTCCTGAGTGGAGTAGGTGAGGATGCGTTCCCCGTAGAGGGAACAGTAGGCGTCGGGTCGACCTAGGGTTTCCGGTTGGAAACCCGAAGTCAGGCTCGGATAGTCCGGAGATTGTCATTATCACTTCTATTATGGTTTATGTGTTAACTTTGTGCTGCAGGGTATATTTGGGATTAATGTATCTTGTAGGGACCAAAGTGCAAAGATTAACCTCGGATGAACAGTGTCCAAGGCGCCTCCATGGAGCTTGGAGGCACCTCGGGTACAAAACCTGAGCTGGCTGCGAAGCAAGCTTCAAGGTGCCTTAGAGAGGCTGAAGGCGCCTTGAACAAGTTGATGAAGGCGCCTTGAACAAGATAAAGTTTGACCAGGTCAATTCTGATCCATGCGGGTGACGCGGCCAGCCTGGAGGCGCCTTGGAGGGGTTTAAGGCGCCTTGAATACCCTTTATAAGAGGGGTTTGAGCAGCAGCAATTTACAACGAAAGAAAAAGCTTTCTCGTGCTGTGTTCTGCTCAAGTATTGCTTCCGAAGTGCTGCTGCAACATTCCGACGACCCGGAGCTCAGATTTTTCTACCACTGTTGTCGGTATAACTTTAATTACAGTTACATTTGTAATTAGTTTGTAATAATTATACGAGCTTATAGTTGTTGCCCACGGAAAGCGATCAAGGTTCGCGGGCCTTCGAGTAGGAGTCGATCTAGGCTCCGAACGAAGTAAATGACCGTGTTCTTGTGTGTTTATTTCCTTTTTATTCCGCTACTTTAATTACTCGACGAACGTTTTACGATTCCGATAATCGAACGAAATAGCCGCGAGCGTTATTCACCCCCCCTCTAGCGCTTCTCGATCCAACACAATGCCCCTTCTCACGAAATGAATGTCGCGAGTGTCCCAAATTGATCTAAAAGCACCTTAAGTCATTGTCCCAAAATAAAAATAATTTTGTTTAGGCGAGACCTTTCCGTTTTGGAAGGTTTTTCTTGATAATCGAAGCCTAAAAGTGTCCAAGCACTTGTTGCTTCGACTCTACAAGAAAAATACTCACAAAATCCATAAAATTAGAAAAATTACAGAAACTTACAGATCTAAAATTTTTTCCATAAAATAAATACAAACATGTACAAGCTTTGCACGTGGCTCTGATACCATTGTAGCCAATTTCGAGCCGCAAAAATCACTTTTTACGTTGCGGAAACCTCGAAGCTAGCCACGGATCCGTGCGAAGATAAATAAAATATTCATGTACATGTTTGTCTACACTAGATCTACCTTAGATCTACATGAAAAGAAGTTTTACCCTTGTAGCGATGCCCTTCGCTTATCCCGCTTATCCAAATGGTTGCCAGATCTCGTAGAGTGTCAAGTGTACACTCCTCTACACGTATCCACACAGAAAAAAGATGGACAGAACCACTTAGAGTGTGCTAGCACTCTTGAGAGGTCTCGGCAATGGAGGAGAAGGAGAGAACAAGAAGAGAGGAGGAAGAAGAAGCCTTGAATTGCCTTGATTCAATGTGGTCGACCACTTATTAGAGCTCTTATATCTTCATGTAATACCAAGAGTCATGGCTCTTGGTCTTCCTCATAAGGTGGCACACAATAGTATAGCCTTGATGATGTGGAACATCATCATTGGTCGGCCCATGCCAAGTCACAATGAGGTGGCATTTGGTCAAGTCAAACTTGACCCTTCATCTTCCCTCTCAAGTCAAGTCAAATTTGACTTCTTATCTCCCATGGTTGATCAAATCTAACCTTTGATTCAAATCAATTTAATTTAATGAATCTCTATTCATTGGTTTAAATTGACTCAATGAATCATAGTCTAAATTAGACTCATTCGACACATGAATCAAATTGAGTCCAACTCAATTAGTCTAATTTGGATTACTTTTAATCCAATTTGGTTCATCACATGCACCTAATCCTCTTGGTCCATCATATGAACCTAATCTCCATCTAACTGCCCTTTGTATGTGACCCTATAGGTTCTTGTAACGTTGGCAATGCTCCTAAACCCATTTAGAAATATAAGTAATGAGATGTATCTAGCAACACATCATTACTACCCAAGTTACAAGAATGTTGAGATCCAACATCACAATTGTGACTACTAATTGTGACTCTCACAATATGTGACAATGTCCTTCTATCCTAGACATCTAGATTGATCAATTGAGGCATAGACCATGTTATCCTCTAATCAATCTATGTCTTGAACTCCAAGTAGACTCACTATAATCAAATGAGCTTAATATCTCATATTGACTCATTTGGGCATGGCCATGCACTTAGTGGTCTCACTCTATCAAGAATCATGATGTCACTCCCGTTATATAGGAGGGATAGATCCCTTCTACATCACTCGCATCCCTCCGCATAATTTGTTACATACCCAGTAATTGTCTTTATAGTCCACCCATTTGCGGGTGACGTTTGACGAAGCCAAAGTATGCAACTCCTTATGTAGGGAACCATGGTGACTTCAGGTCCAAGGACTGATAGTCATACTAATAGTCACATGAGAAAGTATATGACACTCGTATAACGATCCATGATACTTTCTCATAGCGGGTCATTCAGTATACATTCTCCAATGCATACCCATATGTCAACTTGATATCTAATATCCATGACTAGTGAGATCAAGTCATCGAGTTGACCTACATGCTAGTCTCAGCGCATTAACATTGTCCCTGAATGTTAATACTTGACTAGGAATGATTAAGAATAGTGTTCTCTATATCAACTCACTATCAATTCAACCAATCGATTGATATAGATAAGAACCTTCCACTCAAGGACGCTATTATACTTAGTTATTTGGCACCAATACAAGTAAGTATAATAACCATAAAGAAATGTATTTATATATATAGGAATATGATACATCGAGTCCATACAACAATCATCACATGATCGGCTCTAGGGCTCTCACTAACACAAGGCACCTCCAACGTGATAAGTTTTATCCATCAAAGATAAAAGTTTATCTTCGACTAATGGCTATGGAAGGTGCCTCTAATAGGCTGGAAGGCATCTTCAACACTGTTCATAGAAGGCACTTCCAAGCCATTAATGGAGCCTTCTCTGAGGTCGATCAGCTCCGTAGCTTATCTTCTTACCGTGGGTGATGCTCCAGTTAACCTGAGTTGAGCTTATTTGAACCCAACTCCAACCTTCTCCTCGAGCAAGCTTTCTTTCTGGCTTCTCATCCTTTGAATATCTCGCATGTTCTTCTCGTCCACTGGTTTACTCTTTCGTAACACCTCGTCCCTAGGATATACTGAGCCCGTCGGTTCCTTTTCTGTGTCATCCTTATTGCTAGTCACGTCTTCCACTTGACTTCTTGTGCTCCTAAGTTCCTGCACACTTAGACACAAGACATCAAACACAAATAGGATCTAACTTAACTTGGTTAATCATATCAAAACTACCATGAGATACTTATAATCTCTCTCTTTTTGATGTGTATTGACCTAAGTTAAAGTTAGGGTTAAAACCAAAATGCAATAACATAATTATGTAAAGTAGATTGCAATTATAACAAAAAATTACAATACAATGAATTAACAAAGTTAAAGAATTTTACAAAATAAGTACAAGTATAAAAAAAAAATATCCTACCTCCTCTTTGACTTATACCCTTTTCTCCCTCTTTGATCATATAAAAAAATCAAAAAAAAAATAAAATAAAATAGTTAAAATAATTGAAATATTTTTCTAGCATATATAACAAGAATTACCAGTAGGCTAATATTTTTCAGAAATAATTTAAAAAAATTTATTTTTACTAATTAATCTTCTATTTTGACAAAAATAATTTAAAAATTACTTTTTAATTTTAAAAAATCTTGAAAATTTTTGTTAAACTTAAATATAATAATCTATATTAGTAAAAAAAATACAATAAAACATTATTTAATAGAACATAACTGATTTATTTAAATAGAACAATCTAATTTTAGAAAATAAATCTTGAAAATATATTTTCAACTCTAAAAATTCTGTAATTTTTTTTTAATGTGCAAAAAATATTGTTTAATATTTTCAATTCTAAAAATTTCTATTTTCTTAAATTTTTTAATATTAAAAATTAACTTTTTAGAAAATAATTCATAATAATTTAGATAATATTCAAAAAATATCAAAAAATTTATTATGATAGAGAACATCATGTTTTATCGCAGAAAAATAAAAAATTTCAAAAATAAGCCTATAAAAAAAATTTTAGTTTTCAAAATGAGATTTTTGTTAAAAAAATCATAGAAAATAACTTAACAACAAATATTTTTTGAAGTTTTTCTATTAGTAAATAATACTTCCATTTTGCACAGATAAAATTTTGAGCAAAGAATACAAAAAGAAAAATTACTCAAAATTATTTTTCATTTTAAAATAATTTCTATTCTAATAAATTAAAAATGAAGAAATTTAATCAAAAGGATTTTGGAACCCAATATAGGTTCTTTCCTACTGGATTCACGAAAAATTTTGGTGGTACATAATCCCTAGGGATTTTCCTGATTTGACCTTTGTAAAATCTGAAATACTAATTAAGCCCTTTAAATTTTGAATTTTGAAGCATATTTAAATTTTCACATGCATAGTCATTTTTTAATTTTTCTATTTGTACTTTCAAATTTTTATTTTTTATTTTAAAATTATCATACATATCTAAGGGGCATAAATTTGCTAAATTTAATTTTAACCTAGCATTATCTTTTTCTAATTTTAACATGATTTTAGACAACATCTTAATGAATTCGTAAGATTTTCCAGGAGATAATGGGCGTATCTCACTTATCTCATGGTTTGTTTCTCCCCCTTCATTGCTGGTTTCCTCTGAAGATCCTCCCCCTTCATCGATGCTCATCTCTGAGAAACTTTTGATGTCCCTCTAGTGGTCTGCCATTAGGGATAGTCTAGCGTATTCTTCTAGTTCCTATTATGATGACGATGATTCACCCCATGTTTCCTTCAAGTTCCTGTGCTTTGTTCTTATTGATCTTTTTCCCTTGTCTTTCTCCTTCTTCAGTTTGGGGCAGTTGTCCTTGATGTGTCATTCTTCTTGGCAATTGTAGCATCAAACTTTCCTTTTATTTTGAAGGTACCTACGATTTATTAAATTTATTAGCTTTAATAAACTTACTAAATTTTCTTACCATTAGGGCATATTCTTCTTCATTGATTGATGCTTCGGAGCCTTGTTTGTTAGTACAATATCCCCTAGGTCAGGTTGACCAGGTTGACTAAGCTTGAGTTGGCTCAAGCTTGAGTCTTGATGCTTGGGTTTCGATGTTTAACAATATGTGGATATTGTAGGTGTAATCGTCCGATTGGGGAGATTATTGGTGTAATTTCTCTCTGGTCAAGGTTTGACTAGTTTGATATAAAGAAGAGTCAAGTAGGTCAAGGTTGATTGGATACTTGACTGGGAAAGTCCTAATTGGAGGTTAGGCAAAGCCAAGTATTGGTGAGTGAAGCCAGGCAGTGGGAAAGTCCCGGTGAGTGAAGTCGGGCAGTGGGAAAATCCTGGTGAGTGAAGGTAGGTGAAAATCCTAATGAGTAAAGCTAGGTGAAAGTCATGGTGAGTGAAGCTAAACAGATGAAAGTCCTAGTGAGTGAAGTCAAGCAGTTGAAAATCCTAGTGAGTGAAGCTAGGTGAAAATCATGGTGAGTGAAGTAAGACAGATGAAAAGTCCTAGTGAGTGAAGCTAGGAAGATGGAAAGACCTAGTGAGTGAAGCCAGGCACGTGGAAATCTAGGTGGGTCAAGGTTGACCAGACACCTGGTGTTGGAAAGTCCAAGTAGGTCAAAGGAGTGATCGGATACTTAGCACAAGGAAATTCAGATGGGTCAAGGGTGATCAGACATCTGGTGGAAGGAAGTCTAAGTCAGTCATGGAGGGCCGGACACTTCGCATAAGACGGTAAGTCCAAGTTGGTCAAGGTTGACCGGACACTTGGCACAAGGAGAAAAGTCCAAGTGGGTCAAAGGATTGACCAAACACTTGGTGAAGAAGTCCCAACATGTCAAGGCTGACCGGATGCTAGGCATGAGGAGTTTCAATAGGTCATAGTTGACCGGATGTTGGATTTAGGAACCCTTGAGCTTGAGTTAAGCAAGTCAAGGGTGGTAAATCGATTAGTTGATTGATTGGACCGAAGCCTAATCGCTCAGCTGATCGATTGAGAAAGTGCTATGATAAATAGCAGCCCAATCGATCGACCGATCGATTGGGAGCCTAGATCATGAGCACAGAAGCCTCCCCAATCGATTGGGCACCGGCAATCGATCGGGAGATCAATTGTGGCTAGAAATCTCACGCTACGCGAGAAAGGCTGAATCGATCGGGCGATCGATTCAGGCATTTTCTAGCAAAGCACAGAGGTGCTCTGAATCGATCGACCGATCGATTTAAGCCTCCCCAATCGATTGACTAATAGATTAGGATATGATCGTTGCACAAGTAGCGAGTGATGGATGACTACCATTGCGTGGATGTGACGTGACAATCGATTAGGAGTAAGCCCAATCAATTGGGAGCCCAAGAAGCGTCGAGTATAAAGCCGTGGTGAGCTTTCTTCTCCATAATGTTCTTCACTTGAGCCTTCTTCAAGCACGCGATCTTCTTCAACACTCTCTGCCAGTTCTTGGAAGCTCTTGGGGATAAGTGTTGTTGCACTTCCAAGATTCAAGAGGTGATCTACATCAACAAGGTCAAGCAAGAAGAGGTTTTACTTTGCATTCTTGTATTTTCTTCTTGCGTGCGTTGTATCTTGTTGTGTGAGTTTGTACGAAGTTTCTCCACCTCCAATAGTTACCGAGAATGAGTATTTTTCATAGTGGAGAGCATGTCGTGTGTGGATTCTTGGATTAGTCACCTCTTCTTGAGGTGGATACCAAGTAAATCCTTTGTGTTAACGTTGTGAGTGTTGCTTTGAGTTCTATCCGCTGTATATCATCATCATGAAGCAAGCCAACGAAGCGCGACTAGTTATTCACCCCCCTCCTCTAGCTACAAATAGACCTTAACATTGTTCATCTTTTTAGGCCTTTAGGGCAAGGTTGTCGTTCAACTTTTTTGTTTCTAATTAGGATTTACACATCGAGTTTAATGAAGTTTAAAAATCTTAAACAAGTTTTCTAGTCTACTTACCTTGAAGTTTTTAGAGATGTAGTATGCATCTACTAAGGATAACCATTCAGGAGTTCAAGGAAAAGCATTGAGCGTGTACCGAATAGAATCACGGTTCATTACCGATTCTCCAAGATTGTTGAGATGAGTGATGAGTTCTTTGATCTTTGATTGGAGTTGAGCTACCTTCTCTCCCTTGTTCATCCGGAGGTTCGTTAGCTGGGTTTAGAGGATGTCCCTTCTTGCTATAACTTGGATTCCGAAGTGCCTTCTGTTGTACCTAAAAGGATGTTCACATATCTCCATAATAATATAATATTGTCTACTTTAGGTCTAGGCCCTCATGACTTTACTCTTGAGCTCTATCCAAAAGGTCTCATGCCAATAGAGATATCATACATCCTTTTAAACCCATGATCTTTCCCAAATCTTTTTAAATGTGAGATTTTGATTGAATCCCAACAATCCTCCCCTCAAACGAAGGATCATCATTACTCTCATGGTATGAACCTCCCCGCGAGTAGCCAATCACTCTTGACCTATTCCGAGTCTCTCCATGAGCATCCGATTTCCTTGACCTACTCCAGGCTCGCCCTCAACTTCATTCAAGGACGGTCCACATGACATCTGGTCTGGACCATGGCTCTGATACCATTTATTGTGCCCAAAAGGATGTTCACATATCTGTACAATATTATGATATTATCTACTTTGGGTCTAGGCCCTCATGACTTTGCTCTTGGGCTCTACCCAAGAGACATCATGCCAATAAAGATATCATTCATCCTTTTAAACCCATAATCTTTTCCAAATATTTCGAATGTGGGATTTTAATTGAATTCCAACACCTTCATATAGTTCCAAGAATTTCTTCCAGAGCTCTTTAATGGAGTCATAGCTACTAATTCGATTGACCTCCTGAGATAGAAGAATGTTTAGCAACTAGAACTCTACTTTACCGTTCACCATAAAATTGGTTTGTTCTCTCTTTGTCCATGAGTACTCTTCTTTGTTGGTCTTTGGGGGCTTCAAAATCATATTTCATAATTAACAGTATTTCAAAGTCTATTTTTAAAAAATACCTCCATCGTGCTTTCATTGAGTGAAGTCTCCCTTGAACTTCGGTGGATGTATACTTGAACTAGCCATCGTCTTGTTGCTTTAGAGGTGGTTAGTTCTTCTGAAGTTGTTTGGCTCTTATATCATTTGTAGGTCCCATGAGGTCGACAAGAGGGGGGTGAATTGCTTGTAAAATAGAAATAACCCCTTTTTTGTTCTTCAATGTAATTAGATAGGACAATTAAAATAAAGCAAAAATAAACTAAATGACTAAAGAAAGCAAGACGACTATTTTCTTGGTTATAACTTAGATGATTGTTAATCCAAGGTATTGAAAAATGCTCCACTAGAAGTTACTCCTTTGCTAGAGACGGAGAAGCCTCTTACACACTTACTAAGCTCATAAATCACTAGAAAATTAAATACAATTATTGTAGTTCAGTTGTTGTTTAATTCCTAGCTCTATGGGTCTTTTTATAGCCCCTAGAAAATCCTATTTGTTTCTCGAAGGTGCCTTCAAGTAGGTCCAAGGCACCTCCAACGTGATAAGTTTTATCCGTTGAAGATAAAAGTTTATGTTTGGCTAACGGCTATACAAGACACCTTTAATAGGCTGGAAGGTACCTTCGATAGTATTCATGGAAGGCGCCTTCCAAGCCATTGAAGGCGCCTTCCCTGAGGCAGATTAGCTCCTTAGCTGATCTTCTTCGCATGGGTGATGCTCCGATTAACCAGAGTTGAGCTCACCTGAACCCAAATCGAACTTTCTCCTCAAGTAGGCTTCCTTCCCAACTTCTCATCCCTCGAACGTCGCACACGTCCTTCTCATCCAACAGTGTACTCTTCTGCAATACCTCATCTCTCAGATGCACCGAGCCCGTTAGCTCCTTTCCTGTGCCATCTTTCTCACTAACTGTGTCTTCCGCTCGACTTCTTGCGCTCCTAAGTTCTTGCACACTTAGACATAAAGCATCAAATACAAACATGACCTAACTTAATTTGGTTGACCACATCAAAACTACCATGGGATACTTACAAGTGGGATTGTAGGCGTTGATCCAACTAAAATTTATTTTGGAAGTTTAAGTTGAAACCATGACTATATCTTAGATTTGGTGAGACATGATCTAATTAATAAATTTATCTTATTTTTATCATGCTAACTCTGTTTTGTAGGATATCCTTATTATTTGGACTAACATTTTTCTATAGGAGTTAAGTGCAAAAATTAGCCTTGGATGAACAGTTTCCAAGGTGTAGGGATCTTGTGGCTAGCTAGAAGGAGCGTTGAGTGGACAACGCCCCCAAATCGATTGCTTCCTACAATGTTAGCACAGTAGAATATAAACAAAAACAAATAGAAATATGAAAGCTAAAGACTAAGACTAAGGACGGAAATGCAAACCGCTAACACGTTGTTTAACGTGGTTCGGAGATAGCTTGCTCCTACTTCATGGCTGTCCGTAAGGTGGACGATCCCTATCTGTCGGTAGATTAGCCTCCAACAAATTCCGTCTATCTCAAACCTCCTTGAGGGTGGAGAACCCTCACCACAACACTTACAAGCACTTGAGAACTAGTAGACTACTAATTAGACTTTAACCAAGTCCAATTTTGTCAACTATAACCAAGCTCCCAAGCCTTGGTTATATAGGCCATGGGTTGGAAAACCTCGCCTACCAGTTGACTGTCAAAACCATCAGTCAACTGCCCTCTATAGAGATTCGACCGTTATATCCCAATGGCTCGATACCAATCGACTGATAAAAGTACCAGTCGACTGCTCCACACTGGTCAAGCGAATAGAAGCATTCTGTTCGCTCCGAGTCGACTGGTGAAAATACCAGTCGACTGCTACAGTAACTGCTACAATAATTGCTACAGCAACTGCTACAGTAAAACCCTAAGCCTATGATTTTACCCTGAGTACAATCTCTTATGCACTCATACCCTCACGACTCACTTGACCCTTCATTACAACCTTGACCTCTAGCCTTCAAGCCTACTTCCTTTAGCTCTCGTCCCTCAGATGCATCCAAGCCCGTGGCTCGTCCCCAATGTCATCCTTCGTGCATGCCTCGAAGTCGCTTCCCTCGGCCCTTGTCCTTGTTGCCTTGTCCATGGTCCCTTGGATCCTCCATCCTTCACCGGACCTAAAGCCATTAAGCTGAGTCATATGTGTATCCTGCAAACCTGCACACTCACATACATATATCAAATAACAAGGGTGAACCTAACTTAAATCCTTTGCTCAAACACCAAAACACATGTTCGCACAGACCATTAGGATTGCTCCAACACAAGGTACCTCAGAGCTTAGTGGAGGCACCCTGGAGTCAATGAAGGAGCCCTTGTGAGGATAAAGTTTCACTTTGGGGAGGCACCTTGGAGCTCATTATAGGTGCCTCAGAGCATGTTGGAGGTGCCTAGGAGCGAGTTAGAGGCGCCCTCACGTGGATAGAAATCGACGACTGTGGATTGGAAAAATGTTGTCGAAGGTGCCTCAAGTTGTTGAAGGTGCCTCTAACAATGTTTAAAAGAAGGTCAATGGAAACCCTCAAGAGATCACTCTTCTACGCTTATTCACGATTATCCAGCTACTTCAACCTTGTTCTACAACTGTCCTACAATGCTGTTCACACAACCACTACAAACAAACTAACTCCAACACTAGAGCTAACAACTTCATCATCCTTGTGTTAGTAACATTTAATTTAAGTCATTTACATTACTGTTTAAAGGAAGTATAGGGTGTTACACTATCCTCTTATTATTATTCTTTGTACTCGATTACTCTACAAGGAGTTTACCAGTAGAGGATTTTAGTAGATTATCCATCAACAGGTCTAAAGGGCCTGAGTCTTGGAGTAGGAGTCGTCGAAGACTCCAAATCAAGTAAAACTAAACTTATCCTTATTTTCGATTTTTAGTTTCTACTCTTTCTTACATAGTTCATTTTATTCCGCTACACACTTGCACTATTTTTAAAAGGTTTCGAAAAAATAAACAAATTTTAAAATCATGTGATTCACCCCCCCCCCCCTCCTCATGTGCCTACAATCCTACAGTCCTGACATCTCCTTCCATTAGTATTTCATTTACAAGTTTTTCATCAAACACTAGGTCTCCCATGATCTCTACTTCTTCCTCCTCACAATCTTCATTGTCAATAAATGGTGCTTTCTTTCCTAGTGTGTTCTTATACTATAATTGTCTATGTTCGATCTCTCTATAATTGAATCACTTTAGGCTGCCAACTCTACCACTACCTTTATTGACTCCCACATCACTGCCACTTTCAATAGTCCTTATCCTCAGACCCTTGGTAGCAGTGCTCGTAGGGAAATTTTCACTATTTTGGTGTGCATGTTTTTCAACAATCAACGTCCTTTGGTGTGCCATATATATAGACATAGGGCCAAACATATTGATGACATTTTGGATCTAGTATTTCAAACCCCCGATATACTATGTCACTAATTGATTTTCTGTCTCATGTATTTCATTCCTTGCAATGAGATAAAAAAATAAGTGGTATATTCTTCTACTGATTAGGTACCTTGCTTTAAATTTTGCAACCTTTAATACATCAATCGTTGGAAATTGTATGGCAAAAAGGTCTCCTATATGAGGTTCTTCATCTTCTCCTAGTTGGTAAATTTAGCCTTACGTAATCTGTTTCAAGTCAATTTTAGTTGTTAGTTGTTGCCACCACACTATTTCTCTTTTGTGCAATATGGTTGCAACCAAGGACACATGCTTATCTTTTGGCACATCTTTGAAATCCAAGATTTCCTCCATAGAGGCCAGTCAATCCAGGAACTCCTTAGGTTATAGACTACCATGAAACTCATGCATTTTAGTTCTCATTCCCATCTCTCAATGTTTACGATCCTCCTTTGCTATCGCTCTACATCACCTGTGGGAAACTTTCTCTTTATAAGCATCCTGCTCCTCTCCATTATCTATTTCCAAATCTGAGTTTGCTTGATGATGATGTTAGATTGAATTTCTTCTATTATGATTTTCAAACATCGTTCTGATCCTTTCCATAACCAATTCCATCCGTCCACCAATAGCTCGAACCTACTTCTCCATATCGCATTCGTAGACGTTGTTGATGTCATCAACGTGTGGTTGTCTTCTCGACAGCATGACTTCACAAGATCAAATTGGCTTTGATACCAAATTTATGCAATGAATAACTATCAAATCCATTAATTCATACATGAATACTGAAAGTGGCCTTCTAATCTAATCCTTGTTGATTTGCATAAGAATAACTAGAAAAAGGAAAACTCATCCTTCTAAGGAGAAGACAACGGCTAAAAATATAATTAATCCAAAAACTATCTTAAAACATTAAACATGTGCTTATATAGACTGAATACCCTAATTGAAAAACAATAATACTAAAAATACCTAAAATATCATAAAATTAAAAATTACTAAAAAATAGTAAAAAGATATTTAGAGGCTCAAAAAAGAACCTAAACATTGTTTTTAGGGTCCAAAATTTGACGGTTATGGGTTCTCCTATAACAAACATAGATCTTTTAATTCTACACATGTGAGCATGACAAAGTCTGATTTTCGGTCCTGAATAAAAAGTTATGACCTCTTGAAGATTGCTCTTTCGAACTTGCATCACTTCTTCTCCAGTTGTGTGTGAGTGGGTCCTTTGGCGAGATTTATCTAAGTTTGTATTTGATTCAGCTTGCAATTGAGGATTTTTTTTGTTATTATTTTGTGTTAGGAATTGGGGAGTTTGATTCTATGGTGGTTCCACTTGGTACCTTTGCTGCAGGAACAAATATCCAAACTAACGAAGAGATCGCCATTAAACTTGTAAATATAGTGTTTAACAAGGATAAATTGCCTTCTTCAATAATCAATGAAAGTGTGAAAATTATGTTTATTGAGTGTTTAGTGTGCGCTTCAAGATATTTCTATATCTTTTATGCTATGCATATTTAGTTGATTGAGCTAAAATAGAAATTTATTTTATTTCTTTCCAAGCTAGGACACTATTGAAATGGATAGTTTTAGTTTGAAAATTGGAATAGAATCAGTTTGTTTTTTTTAACCATTGTCTACTTGTTTTTCTCTTTGAGTCGAGGTGCTTGTTTTCAGAAAATACAGTAGTTTTCACCCCTGAAGCTTGTTATAGAAATGTTTGGATTAGAATTTGCAAGTGATGTTGGAAGCATCACTTGTGAAGAATGTTATATTTGAAAGTGTCCTAAGGCAATCACCTTAGATATTGTATTATTTATTACATAAATAAAATTCCTTATTTGAGTACGCATTCTATATGTATATGATATTGATCTTAAACTTAATTAATAAAGTTCACAATATAATACATAGCATGAGAGAAATCATAATTGGATTACAATTAGTGGGTATTTCTCCATGTGTAATTATATATGTATTGAAATATTCTCTATTCGATGAATTGATGAGATTGGAAATCATTAATTCTATAAGATAGTATATGTTTGCTCCTTAGTTTGTCCAAGTAGTCGGTCCTCATTGACTGAAAATATTGGGATATTGAGAATTAACATATGCATGTTAGTTAAGAATAACTAGTTCATTGGATGTGACATGCTATGAGACATCATGTGATTCTCTACATTTTGATAAAGATCTCATTACAACTCAAATATAAGTTTCCTTACACTTGAGGTATTCAAGTCATCTTGATCATGGAGACTTATATTTTAACATTTTAGCAAATACTGTTATATTTGAGAGGTATTCTAAGACAATTACCTAAAATATTATATTATTTATTGGATAAATAAATTACTTATTTGAGTATGCATTCTATATTTATGTGATATTGATCTTAAACTCAATTAATGAAGTTCATAATACAATGCATAGCATGAGAAAAATTTTGATTGGATCATAACTAGTAGGTATCTCTCTATTTGTAATTATGTCATTTTAAAAATATTCCCTAGTCAATGAATTGATGAGATTGGACATCATCAAATCTATGAGAATAGCATATGTTATGCTCGTTGGTTTAACCAAGCAGTCAGTCCTTACTAGTTGAAAACATTGGGATGTTGAGAGTTAACATATGAATGTTGGTTAAAGGTAACTGGTTCACTAGATGTAACTATTGGTGTAGTTAGCATCAATAGTCAAACTCAAGTTTTGATAAATAACAAATAGATTAAAGTTAGATATTGAATTTTCTAACCCATTTACCAAGTGTGCAGGATTGAAAAACTTGATGGGACCTGACACCAGGCTAAACTCTAATTAGGTTGATAACTGCATGAGAAGACTAGATAAGTTGATATCTAGCAGGAAGTCCAGTTAGGTCTGCGGGACCTGACAACTGCTGAAGTCCAGATGGAGCATCTGACAGAAAGACTTGGTGGATTAAGAGCCAAGTAAGTTTGCAATGGTAAGCGAGGTAAGCAACTGGAGGAAAGATCCAGTGAAGACGCATTCCCAATTGAGGAAATAGTAGGCGTCAGTCCGACCTAGGGTTTTTGTGAAACTATAACGCTCGAAAATTCTCAAATAAATTTTAGAAATGTTCTATTATTTTTTTAGAATTTTAGAATATTTTTATAGAATTTTTGGAGTAGCAGAAGTAGCAAAATTAAATAAAAACATAAAATAGCCTAAGCGGGGATTGAACCCGCGACCTATGAACTCTATGATATATAGGGTGACTTAGTAACCAGGGAGGCCCAGCAGGGGTGTGCTGAAAGAAGAGGAGAACAATTATATTTATGGGCAAGTTGGGTCGTATTAATCACTTAATATAAATAGGAAAATTAAGTGGAGAGTTATTATTTTTGATCGACAACTTTTTCCTCACCCTCACACGCCGCCCTCTCTCCTCTCCCGCACCTTCTCGGCACGCCAAACCCAAGAGACCTAGGGTTCCATCCCTAGGGTCGTGGGAGCACCTCCCAGCGACGTATCCGATACGAGGACGCTCCCCTCCGCGAGAAGAAAGCGTAGACATAAGAGGATCGCCGAAAAGATCTCTTTTCTGGAAATCTAGCGATCAGATTGTAAGAAAACTTAGCGCAGAAAGTAAGTAACCCATCACCTGCAGTATCACCAAGTGTTCGATAGAATTACTAGCACAGTTAAATGCCACAGTAGGCATTCTAATAGCTTAGTTAAATGTCATAGATACATTTAAATAGCATGCTTAATCTTGCCTCAGTTTATATGGGACAACGGTCCAATGGGTGGGCTCCCATAGTCGCCTCTAGGTTCAGATAACCTAACTCTAGGTTCAAATAACCTAGTAAAAGCAAGATAAGATAAATCAGTTTATAAACAGTATTTTACTTTTATCAGTGACACTATACTGGACTCTCAGTTGTTCTTGGGTTGAGCTCCCATAGTCGTCCCTAGGTTTAGATAACCTAGTAACCCTACTAGATTCGGGACTTGCTACCTCAGGTCTAGTTAGGGATGCGCGCGTAGCAAGTACAGTTGTCGGACCCATCAACAGCATGATTATTATGTTTATCTATTTATATAAATAGTTTTCAAACTTCACAAACCAGATATGTGAATACAGCTCAGCTTCAGTTTAGTTTTCTTATTGATATAGCAAATAGCTTTATGTTCAGTTCTTGATTGCCATGACTTACCATATGTCATATTTTTAGCATTTTCAGTATGATCATCAGCATGTATTTCATTAGCATCTTTTAAAAGCATGATTTCTTCGAATGCATGTTTTTGTGAGGTAGATGGTTCTTACTAAGCTCCCAAGCTTATAGTTTCATTTTCCTTATACTGCAGATAAAGGTAAAGGGAAGATGGATTAGCGGAGGCTGGAGGGCAATGCGACAAGATGTGTGTGAGAAGGAACTTGGAATAAAGACCTTGGAGACCAACAAGTTAAAGAATTAGAACTCCTTATAGTTTATTTTCTGCACCTTTTGAGTGTCTAAATGTTATGAATCGTGAAGGTATGCATTAGGTTATGCCTAGACTTCTAGTTACCTTGATTTTAGTCGGTAAGTTATGAATCATGACCTGTTTAGTAAGAGTTTAGTGTTTATTAGTTGATACATCCATGTTGTATATGAAATTTCTGAAATGCAGCAGAAATCAGAGCTCCAATCGATCAGTCGATCGATTGGAGAGTCCCCAATCGATCAGGCGATCGATTAGGAGGTAATCTATTGCGTACAGAGAGCTGTTGAATCGATTAGCTAATCGATTGGCCATGGATCGATCAGCCGATCGATCGGGAAGTGATCTGTCGCGTACAGAGAGTTGTTGAATCGATCATTGGATCGATTGGACAGACTGGATTGATCATCCGATCGATCCAGAATTGACCTCCGTGCACAGTAGCACGTTGAATCGATCAGTGGATCAATCAAATAACTCCAATCGATCAGCCGATCGATTGGAAAGTCTGATTTCAGCTAGAAGTGTCCGATTCAGCTTTTTGACCAAATGAAAAGTTTAGGTTCCCTTCTTTAGCATATGTACAACTTCAGAGGTGTATTCTGAATATAGATCCCATATTTTACAGCAAATGACAGAGAGTTTTAATTAGTCCAGCTTTTCCGCACCTTAATATTCAGTGATATCCCAAGAATAGTTTAGCATAATATAACCTCCGGCCTTACAGCTTAGACAGTAGAAGGCGGGTCGTTACAAAGTGGTATCAGAGCAAGTTCGATACTTCCTCCACACTCACATCAGAATTGAACCTGCAGCTTCCAAGTAAGAATATCTCTCACTTTACTTATGTTTCATGCTTCCATGTTTATAGATAACTAAAGCATGTTTATGTATGATAGCATCTAACATGATAATAGTAGTTATGTACCTATGATTGTATTAGTTATGTATGTCCTTTATTCCTCTAGAAAATGGTACGAGGACGCCTAACTAGAAAGACACCAGCTACTGAGCCCCAGCATGAGGCAGGCAGCTTAGTGCCTCCCCCAGACCTTACAGCAGTAGTGGCTCAGTTACAGAAGCAACTAGCTGAACAACAACAGGAGATAGCCACCCTAAGGGATAATCAGCAGAACACTCCCACTGTCACTCCAGAACCTAACTTAGAAACCCCAGTAGTTATAGAGGTTCCACCAGTCCAACCTACAGCACCAGTAGCCCAAGCAGCGGGGGCAAGGAGAGAAGCCTATCTAATCCAGTGGCAGAAAATCAAGCCAGAGAACTTCTTAGGCACTAGTGAACCATGGGATGCCCAAGCCTGGTTCAAAATACTGGAGAGTACGATGGAGCTTCTGGACTGGCCAGAACATGAAAAGGTGAAATGCGCCTCTTTTTGCCTGACAGGAGACGCACTTATGTGGTGGGAGAGAATTAAAGCAAAGTGCCCAGTGAACTAGATGACATAGGCCAACTTCGAATGAGAATTCTTTGAGGAGTTCTTTCACATGCGGGTCACAAACCGCCACTACGACGAGTTCACTGAATTTCGCCAGGGCAACCTTTCAGTTGAGGAGGTCGTGAAGAAATTCAACAGACTGGCTTGTCTATGCCCTGAACTAGTCAGCATTGAAATAGAACAAGTCCGGTTGATGCTCAAAATGCTAAGGCCAGAAATAGCAATGAATGTGGCCAGCGGTGTTCATAGGCCACAAACCACAGAAGAACTGGTAAGTAGTGCTCTGACCACCGAGCATTACCAGAACAGCATCAAACAGCAGAAGCAAGCCCTCTCAGAGTCTAAGGGCCAAGGAGGCTCAGGTACTCAGAAACACCAGGGCCACAGCTCTAATTGGAAAGGGAACTCCAGTAATAAACGAAAATCAGGGAGTTACCCAAAAGGAGGACCAGCTAGTAAACAGCCTAGCTATCCCAAGTGCTCTACTTGTGGAAAATTCCACCCCGGAGTTTGTCGCAAGGGAACACGAGGATGCTTCGAATGTGGCCAAGAAGGGCATATGGCTAAGCAATGCTCGAACAAGACCAGTTTTCCCCCACCGCAGCCGATTCAGTACGGAGACAAACCAGCACAGTTACACCAGATGCAGGCTTCTTTAGATGGTCCACACATCAGCCAGGGCAGACAAGAAGCCCCCTCAGCCACGACGAACGCGAGGATCTACTCACTCACCAGAGAAGACGTAGCGAATGCCTCGATAGTTGTTACAGGTCAGATTAGTATTTTACAACAAAGTGCAACTGTCTTATTCGATACTGGGGCAACCCATTCTTATATATCTAGGGCATTTGCCGAAAAGTTAGCAATACCTCCAGATGCACTTAGTGGTCAGTTTCTGACAATATTACCTTCAGGAGAAATCATGGCATCCACGCACTGGCTTCGAACAGTGCCAGTCATTATAACAGACAGAGAGCTTTTTGGTGATCTGATAGAGCTAGATATGACTTACTACGATGTCATCTTGGGAATGGACTTTCTGATCAAGTACGGTGCCTCCATAGAGTGCCGTAAACAGAAAGTTGTATTCCAACCTGAAGCAGGAGTGCAATTTGGGTACATCAGAGAACCAAAGAGAAAGGCCAAGAAGTTTCTCTCAGCTCTGAAAGCACAAAAACTATTTGATTCAGGATGTATGGGGTTCCTAGCACATGTAGTCAATACCAGTCAAGACAAGGACCAAAAGCTAGAAGAGATCCGAGTTGTATGTGACTATCCAACAGTCTTCCCTGAGGAGTTACTAGGCCTAGCACCAGACAGGGAGATTGAATTTGAGATAGAACTTATTCCCGGTACAAATCCCATCTCCAAAGCACCCTACCGCATGGCTCCAGTAGAACTGAAGGAACTTCAGGAGCAACTACAGGAGCTACTCGACAAGGGCTTCATACGCTCTAGTCACTCACCATGGGGAGCACCTGTATTGTTCGTGAAGAAGAAGGACGGGAGCATGCGCCTGTGTATAGACTACCGGGCACTAAACCAAGTCACGATTAAGAACAGGTATCCTCTTCCCAGGATAGATGACCTGTTTGATCAGCTAAAGGGAGCAGCAGTGTTCTCTAAAATAGACCTCAGATCGGGATATCACCAAGTGAGAGTTAATGAGGGCGATATACCCAAGACAGCTTTCAGGACTAGATACAGACATTATGAGTTCGTAGTCATGCCCTTTGGCGTGATGAATGCTCCAGCTACTTTCATGGACCTCATGAACAGAGTAATCAGAGAATACTTAGATAAGTTTGTTATCGTGTTCATCGACGACATTCTTATTTATTCGGGAACTCAGGAAGAACACGCAGAGCACCTGAAGATAGTACTACAGACCCTTCAAGAGAACCAGCTGTATGCCAAGTTCACGAAATGTGAATTCTGGCTCGATCAGGTATCCTTTCTAGGTCACATCATCTCCAAGGATGGTATCATGATAGACCCCAGTAAGATAGAAGTTGTGAGTAACTGGAAGATATTGGGATCGTTCGTACTCGGCTAGAGAGGGGGGGTGTGAATAGCCGCCCCAAATTCTCGCGTTCTTCCTACAGTTAGGGTTAGTCACAGCGGAAATACAAGGAAGAAACTGAGGAGAAGAAAAATAAACCGATGTAACGAGGTTCGGAGATGAACTCCTACTCCTCGGCGTGTCCGTAAGGTGGACGAAGCCTACCAATCCGTCGGTGGATGAGTCCCCGGAGAACCGGCTAAATATGAGCTCCTTATGGGTGGAGAAACCTCGCCACAACTACTTCTTGTAACAGCAAGATAAGGAGTACAAATACAAGAGAAACAAGAAGTAAATACACAGCAAATGTAAACAACCCTTGCCTTCTTGTCGACTGTTGAAGAAGCGACTTCTCGACGCCAACCACAAGCACACCTAGGTCGTCCCAGCCGAAGGAAGAAGCTCACGCGAAGCTTCGAAGAAGAGCTCAACAAAGCTCAAGCACCAGAACAGCAGCTCAGAAAAAGAGAGCGAGCACCGAAGATGCCCTCGTCTCCTTTTATAGCGTGCGGCGAAGAAACACGAAGAAATCTGGCGTTGCGTCAGCGCTAGTACTGAATCGATGCGTGAACCGATCGGGCTCCATGTGGATCGGTCCACGACCGATCCATTCCTAACCTTCGCTTCTGTTGTACGATCGGTCCATGGACCGATCAGAACCCTGATCGGTCCACGGACCGATCAGAACCTCTGATCGGTCCGTAGACCGATCAGGCTTCTTCTCCCGAACTTCTTTGCGCCTCGATCGTTGTCCGATCGGTCTGCCGATCGATCCAGTGATACTCATTGGTTCTTGATCGGTCTGGTGACCGATCAGGCTATCCAGTGTATCACTAGATCGGTCCCCAGACCGATCCAAACTCCTCAGCCCTAAACCTCAGGCTTCTACACCAACATCCCTACACCAACATCCGGTCAACCTCGACCTGTTGGTTCATCATTCCTAGCATCTGGTCACTCCCTTGACCTGCTAGAATTCTCCACCAAGTGTCCGGTCAATCCCTTTGACCTACTTGGACTTTCCTCAACACCAGATGTCCGATCATCCCTGATCCATCTGGATTTTCCCTTGCCTGGCTTCACTCACCCGGACTTTCACCTGGCTTCACTCACCAGGATTTCCACACTGCCTAACATCCCAGTTAGGACTTTCTCACTGCCTGGCTTCACTCACCAGGACTTTCCAACTGCCTAACATCCCAGTTAGGACTTTTCCACTGCCTGGCTTCACTCACCAGGACTTTCCACATTGCCTAACATCCCAGTTAGGACTTTCCCACTGCCTGGCTTCACTCACCAGGACTTTCCACACTGCCTAACATCCCAGTTAGGACTTTCCCACTGCCTGGCTTCACTCACCAGGACTTTCCACACTGCCTAACATCCCAGTTAGGACTTTCCCACTGCCTGGCTTCACTCACCAGGACTTTCCACCTGCCTAACATCCCAGTTAGGACTTTCCCTCGTGCCAAGCTCCCTGCTTGGACTTCTCCGTGCCAAGTCTCCATACTTGGACTTTTCCAGTGTCAAGTCTCCATACTTGGACTTTTCCCGTGCCAAGTCTCCACACTTGGACTTTTCGCGTGCCAAGCTCCCTGCTTGGACTTTTCTAGTGCCAAGTTCCCTGCTTGGACTTTTTCCGTTGCCAAGTCTCCATACTTGGACTCTTTCCCGAATCAGGTCAACCAGGTCAACCTTGACCTACGGTTGCACCAATAATCTCCCAAACATCTATTCTTGTCCCATATCAAGAATACAACTCTTCCACGAGTGTCAAACATCAAAATACAACTCAACTAGGTCAACCTTGACCTAAGGTTGCACCAACAATCCTCTAAGTCAAAACATCATTCATCTCTCAACTTAGTCAGATCAACCAGGTCAACCTTGACCTAAGGTTGCACCAACAATCTCTCCTTTTTTGATGTTTGACAAAACCATAATCAAGTTAGGTTAATCCGATAACCTAACTTAGGTTTCCCAATGTTCTTCAATGTTCTTCCTTGAACATTATCTAGAACATTTTCCCATTCTCCAACACTCTCCCCCTTTTTGACACACATCAAAAAGAGAGAATCAAGGTCAAGAGTTTCCTCCTAATGAAAGTCTCATACCTTTCATTGAAACTCTTAATTTCCCCCTTGATACTAAACTCAACAATCAACTTAGTGACAATCCTATGTCACTAATCCTCAAAAGTCTTAAGGAGTAAAAACTCCCCCTAAGAGTCAACTCCCCTTGACAATTAGGTAAAAACTCCCCCTTGACCATTGCACCAACAATGTCTTGGAGAGTTTCAAACCTTTAGAAACCCGAAACTCAACTCCCAAAAACTGAAATTTCAGACACCTGCTGAAAATCAGAAACTGGCACGCACTGATCGGTCCTAAGACCGATCAAAACCCCCTGGATCAGTTCCCAGACCGATCCATGCTTCATTGATCGCACTGGATCGTCAGCGATCGGTCACGCCCTGATCGGTCACCAGACCGATCAGGATCTTCCCTGGATCGGTCACAGGACCGATCCACACAGACCTGGACCGATCAGGACCTCCTGGATCGGTCCCCAACCGATTCAGATTTCGAAATTTCTTTCCCGAAATTCAGAAACCTCTAGAAACTCTCAGAAAATTCGAAAATTGTGAAATTTTGAGGATACATTCCTCATAACATATACTATCATGGAAAAATAGTTTTCTATGAAAATAACTTCCATTTTTCAATCTTGATACAAAGTTCAAAAACTTTGAAATAGTTCAAGTTTAACTCAACTTTGTATCACAATGTTCAATGATGAATGCAATCACTAAGATGACTTCATCAAGGTTTTCCAAATCAATTTCAAAATGATTTTAAACCTTTTAATTTAGGACCATAATCTTAGGGCTAAATGTACATGACTTGTACACAAGCTTTCCCTATGATCCTCCATTTCTTGAATTAGGCTCATCTAGGTACAAGAACTATGCACCTTGATCCTAATTCATGATCCTAATATCTCACACACATCTAAAGTGTATCAAACACATCCATGACAATTTTAATGTGAGATATGGGTTTAGGTATCTTAGACTAAGGTCTCATGCATTTTCTAAACACAAATTTGATCTCAATATCAAAATGTGTTTTTCATCCTTAAATCAATTCAATTGATTATTAATGCAAGAGATGATGACATGGCATAAAATGGTATCATAAATGAAAACATGTGCCAATGTCATGATGTCATGGCATAAAGTATGAAACTTAAATAAACATGACATAAAAACTAGCCTAAGCATTATCATGACATTTCAAATGATAATAAAACTAAACATGATGTCATGACATGTGAGGGCAAACAATCATGGCAAGATTTAGCATAAATATACCTAGATTACCTATCTAAGTATCCTTAACCACTTGGCTAACTTCAAATTTAATCCTAGATTGCCCCAAAATGCCAAAATCCTAATTTTGACACTTCTTGAACTCTAGATTAATTCATGCCACTTAAAGATCAAATTTATCCTCAAAACTTGGCATGTTTCATTTTTTTTTCGAGAATTCTCTAGATTTTCCCAAATTGTGCCAATTGAGATTAAAAATGAAATTTCCAATCTTTAGGCACATTTAACTCTTCAAAGGAGTAAATGATAATTCCATTTCATTTTCAAAAGTTCTCAAAACCTTGAAAATACTCCTTGAGTGTCAATTTCCTCAAAGTTGGGTTAACTACCCTTCTAATCGGAGTTGACACTCTCTAACCCATCTATGGGGTAGAGAAGATGCTCCTAGGAACCCAATACCTATTAGAGCTCATTGGGTTCACTAAACATTCACTAGGGATAACTTCCCTAGCAACCCTCCTAATGACCCTCTTAGGCTTTAAAGCCTTGGCCATTTGGGACTCATCAAGATCAACTCTAGGGGTGACTCCCCTTGTGACCTTGGTGTTGGTCTTCCTAGCCCTAGGTTTTGTTCCATAATCGAATGGAACATTATGATAAGTGGGCTTGACCACTTGAGACTTAGGTTTGTGACCCAAACCTTTCTTGTCCTTGGACATTGGTTTTTGACCCTTAAACCCTAGAGATGACTTCTCCAAGTTCTTAAGAGCCTTTTCCAAAGTATCAAGTCTTGACCTCAAGACTTGATTCTCCTTCTCTAATACCTCAATTTTTAATTTTTCATTTTTCTTTGAGGTATTCCTAGGCATATGTCTAGATGATTTGGGATTTCTATCTAGGTTTCCCTTAACCTTAGATGAGTTAATCCTAGGGTTGGCTTTCCTAGTGTTATCCTTATCTAGACTAACATCTTTGGCACCTAAGCACATATATTGGTTCCTAGAATTATCATGCTTATCATTCTTGACAATTGCAATAAAACTACTAGCATGAGTCTTATTATTATTGCAAGAGTGTGCCTTAAATGTTACCTTAGGGTTTGCCTTAGCTCCCCCTATCGACGTGCTCGGTCTCTTGTCCTTGTGAGATTGCCTCCCCCTCGGACATTGACTCCGATAATGTCCCCTTCGCTTGCATTGGAAGCACACCACGTGCTCCTTGCCCTTGCGTGTTGGGACTCCGACTTCCTTGATCTTTGGCGCCAGTGGAGTCTTTCTAACCCTCTTTGGACACTTACTCTTGTAGTGCCCAAACTTCCTACACTCAAAACACATTATGTGTAATTTGCTTGAAATCACGTTTCTGTTACCTGGGTTGTGGATGTAGATGAGCTTTCTTCTTCATCCCTTCCGGAGGTAGATGCCTCTTCTTGCTCCGATCTTGAACAAGAGCTCTCCTCCTCTTCTTCCTTGTATGTTGAGTAGCCCTCAACTCCCAATTCGCTTCCTCCATGATGTGAGCTACTTGGCTCACTAGGCTCCTCTTCATGGAATTTTGCCAAATTGTTCCACAATTCCTTGGCGTTGTTGTACCTATCTATCTTGCACAAAACATTATTAGGTAAAGCAAATTCAATAATTTTTGTTACCTCGTCATTGATTTCGGATTGTCGGATTTGCTCTTTCGTCCAATCCTTCTTCTTGATAGGTTTTCCTTCCTCATCCATCGGAGGGGAAAACCCTTCTTGTACACAAAACCAATTTAACATATTAGTCCTAAGAAAATACATCATCCTTACCTTCCAATATGTGAAGTTGTCGTGAGACTCGTAGAAGGGTTGAATCGTGACATCTTCTCCATAGAGATCCATCTCTAGCCCGTGCTCCCCGGGTGTTGATCCGATAAGAGGGATACCACTTATTGGGATCGTTCGTACTCGGCTAGAGAGGGGGGGTGTGAATAGCCGCCCCAAATTCTCGCGTTCTTCCTACAGTTAGGGTTAGTCGCAGCGGAAATACAAGGAAGAAACTGAGGAGAAGAAAAATAAACCGATGTAACAAGGTTCGGAGATGAACTCCTACTCCTCGGCGTGTCCGTAAGGTGGACGAAGCCTACCAATCCGTCGGTGGATGAGTCCCCGGAGAACCGGCTAAATATGAGCTCCTTATGGGTGGAGAAACCTCGCCACAACTACTTCTTGTAACAGCAAGATAAGGAGTACAAATACAAGAGAAACAAGAAGTAAATACACAACAAATGTAAACAACCCTTGCCTTCTTGTCGACTGTTGAAGAAGCAACAGCTTCTCAGACGCCACAGTCAGAGTCCCACCGAAGGAAGAAGCTCACGCGAAGCTTGCGAAGAAGAGCTCAACAAAGCTCAAGCACCGAACAACAGCTCAGAGCGTAAGAGAAGAGAAAGAAGCGGCGACACGAAGATGCCTCGTCTCCTTTATAACTGCGAAGCGAAGAAACACGAAGAAATCTGGCGTTGCGTCGCGCTAGTACTGAATCGATGCAGTGAACCGATCAGGCTCCATGTGGATTGGTCCACAGACCGATCCATTCCCTAGCCTTCGCTTCTGTTTTGTTTCTGATCGGTCCATGGACCGATCAGGGAACCTCCTGATCGGTCCGTAGACCGATCAGGCTTCTCTTCTCCCGAACTTCTTTGCGCCTCCTGATCGTTGTCTGATCGGTCTCCAGACCGATCAGATAACCTACAGTAGGCTACTGGATGGTTACTGATCGGTCTGGTGACCGATCAGGCTATCCAGTGTATCACTAGATCGGTCCCCAGACCGATCCAAACTCCTCAGCCCTAAACCTCAGGCTTCTACACCAACATCCCTACACCAACATCCGGTCAACCTCGACCTGTTGGTTCATCATTCCTAGCATCTGGTCACTCCCTTGACCTGCTAGAATTCTCCACCAAGTGTCCGGTCAATCCCTTTGACCTACTTGGACTTTCCTCAACACCAGATGTCCGATCATCCCTGATCCATCTGGATTTTCCCTTGCCTGGCTTCACTCACCCGGACTTTCACCTGGCTTCACTCACCAGGATTTCCACACTGCCTAACATCCCAGTTAGGACTTTCCCGGCTTCACTCACGGGACTTTCCAACCGCCTAACATCCCAGTTAGGACTTTTCCTTTGCCAGCCTCACCAGGACTTTCCACATTGCCTAACATCCCGTTAGGACTTTCCCAGCTCTACTCACCTTTCACACCACCTAACATCCTAGTTAGGACTTTCCCACTGCCTGGCTTCACTCACCAGGGACTTTCCACACCGCCTAACATCCAGTTAGGACTTTCCCACTGCCTGACTTCACCAGGACTTTCCACCTGCCTAACATCCCAGTTAGGACTTTCCCTCGTGCCAAGCTCCCTGCTTGGACTTCTCCGTGCCAAGTCTCCATACTTGGACTTTTCCAGTGCCAAGTCTCCATACTTGGACTTTTCCCGTGCCAAGTCTCCACACTTGGACTTTTCGCGTGCCAAGCTCCCTGCTTGGACTTTTCTAGTGCCAAGTTCCCTGCTTGGACTTTTTCCGTTGCCAAGTCTCCATACTTGGACTCTTTCCCGAATCAGGTCAACCAGGTCAACCTTGACCTACGGTTGCACCAATAATCTCCCAAACATCTATTCTTGTCCCATATCAAGAATACAACTCTTCCACGAGTGTCAAACATCAAAATACAACTCAACTAGGTCAACCTTGACCTAAGGTTGCACCAACAATCCTCCTAAGTCAAACATCAAAATACAACTCGAGTCAGGTCAACTCGAGTCAGGTCAACCAGGTCAACCTTGACCTAAGGTTGCACCAACAGAAGAGACCTAAGAACGCCAGTGAAATCAGAAGCTTTCTGGGACTAGCAGGCTATTACAGAAAATTTGTAGAGGATTTCTCCAGGATAGCCTCCCCACTGACAGCTCTCACCAGGAAGAACAGAAAATTTCAGTGGACAGAGGATTGTGAGAACAGTTTCATGGAGGTCAAAAGAAGATTGACCAGTGCTCCTATTCTGACTCTGCCAGAAAACACAGACAGCTTTGATATTTACAGCGATGCCTCTAAATTGGGACTAGGAGCAGTACTGATGTAAAATGACAAGGTGATCGCCTATGCCTCCAGACAACTCAAGGACTATGAGAGGAACTACCCTACTCATGACCTTGATCTTGCAGCGGTTGTCTTCGCCCTTAAAATTTGGAGACATTACTTGTATGGAGCTCAGTGTAGAGTGTATACAGATCATCAGAGTCTGAAGTACTTCTTCACTCAGAAGGATCTAAATATGCGACGGCGCAGATGGCTCGAGCTGGTCAAAGACTACGATATAGACATCCTCTACCACCCAGGAAAAGCCAATAAGGTGGCAGACGCACTTAGCAGGAAGTCCAGTACTACCTTACTATCCCTAACAGCCATGTCACCGCCCCTACAAAAGGAGATTACAGATTTTGGTCTCAAACTAATAGTTGGGCAACTCTCTACTATGACATTAGCATCTACCCTGCTTGGTGACATCCGGACAGCTCAGGATCAGGACCCTGAAATTTAGGAAATCAAGCAAGGGTTAGCAGAATCAGAAAGTGGAGAGTTCAGAGTATCTGATAGTAGGGTATTGTATTTTGGTGACAGACTATGTGTTCCGGATCAGGAGGAACTACGGAGGAAGATCCTAGACGAGGCTCACAGGACTCCTTATGCAATGCATCCTGGTTCCACCAAAATGTACCAAGACCTAAAGAGACGTTTTTGGTGGCCTGGAATGAAAAGGGGCATCGCTAGATATGTCAGTACCTGTCTGACCTGTCAGAGGGTCAAGGCAGAACACCAGAGACCAAGAGGAGTTCTGCAGCCCATTCAGATCCCGGAATGGAAGTGGGAGAATATCTCCATGGATTTCATAGTGGGACTACCCAGAACCACGAATGGTTTTGATGTCATCTGGGTAATAATCGACAGATTGACTAAGTCAGCCCACTTCTTAGCTATCAGGATATCCTACTCCATGGAGCAGGTAGCTCAGTTGTATCTTAAGGAGATTGTCAGACTGTATGGAGTTCCACGGACCATCATTTCAGACAGAGACAGTAGATTCACGTCACACTTCTGGGAGTGTGTACAGTCAGCATTGGGCACCAGGTTAAAGTTTAGCACAGCTTTCCATCCTCAGACAGATGGTCAGACGGAGCGAGTAAATCAAGTACTCGAAGATATGCTCCGAGCATGTGCCCTAGACTTCAAGGGAAGTTGGTGCAAATATCTGTGTTTAGCATAATTTGCATACAACAATAGCTATCAGGCCACTATCGGTATGGCACCCTACGAGGCTCTCTACGGGTGGAGGTGTAGATCTCCAATCTGCTGGTATGAAAGTGGTGAACATAAAGAACTAGAACTTCAGACAAATCTAGTAGCAGATACCACAGCAGTTATACAGCAGATTCGCCAGAGGATAGAGGCAACTCAGAGCCGCCAGAAAAGCTATGCTGATACACGGCGCTGACCCTTAGGGTTTTCAGTTGGGGATACAATATTCCTCCGAGTGGCTCCCATGAAGGGAGTAATGCTTTTTGGGAAGAAGGGCAAATTAAGTCCCAGATATGTGGGACCATACCTTATTACTAGAAGAGTTGGCAAGGTAGCATATGAGCTAGAGCTATCCCAGGAGATGTCAACTATTCATAACGTATTTCACGTCTCTATGCTGAAGAAGCATATCCCAGATGTCACCCAGGTGATTGAGCCCCAGTCGGTACAAGTCCGCGAAGACCTCAGCTATGACAGTCAACCTATTCAGATAGTAGACCGAGCAGTTAAGAAATTACGGAACAAGGATGTACCATTAGTAAAAGTTATTTGGTAAAATCACACAATAAAAGAGGCAACTTGGGAGACAGAAGCTAGTATGAGGCAGAAGTACCCAGAGTTATTGTAAGTTCGAGGACGAACTTTTTATAAGGTATGGGGGATTGTAACGCCCGAAAATTCTCAAATAAATTTTAGAAATGTTCTATTATTTTTCTGTAATTTTAGAATATTTTTATAGAATTTTTGGAGTAGCAGAAGTAGCAAAATTAAATAAAAACATAAAATAGCCTAAGCGGGGATTGAACCCACGACCTATGGACTCTATGACATATAGGGTGACTTAGTAACCAGGGGGCCCCAGCAGGGGTGTACTGAAAGAAGAGGAGAACAATTATATTTATGGGCGAGTTGGGTAGTATTAATCACTTAATATAAATAGGGAAATTAAGTGGGAAGTTATTATTTTTTATCGACAACTTTTTTCTCACCCTCACACGTCGCCCTCTCTCCTCTCCCGCACCTTCTCGGCATGCCAAACCCAAGAGACCTAGGGTCGTGGGAGCACCTCCCGGTGACATCTCCGATACGAGGACGCTCCCCTCCGCGAGAAGAAAGCATAGACATAAGAGGATCGCCGAAAAGATCTCTTTTCCAGAAACCTAGCGATTGGATTGTAAGAAAACTTAGCGTAGGAAGTAAGTAACCCCTCACCTGCAGTATAAGTAGTTAATCGTGCATTTTTAGGCTTTTAGTTCAGTCTTATGCATGATCATTCAGTTAAGGAGATTTAGAGCACACCAAGTGTTCGATAGAATTACTAGCACAGTTAAATGCCACGGTAGGCATTCTAATAGCTTAGTTAAATGTCATAGATACATTTAAATAGCATGCTTAATCTTGCCTTAGTTTATATGGGACTACGGTCCAATGGGTGGGCTCCCATAGTCGCCTCTAGGTTCAGATAACCTAACTCTAGGTTCAGATAATCTAGTAAAAGCAAGATAAGATAAATCAGTTTATAAACAGTATTTTACTTTTATCAGTGACACTGTACTGGACTCTCAGTTGTCCTTGGGTTGGGCTCCCATAGTCATCCCTAGGTTTAGATAACCTAGTAACCCTACTAGATTCGGGACTTGCTACCTCGGGTCTAGTTAGGGATGCGCGCGTAGCAAGTACAATTGTCGGGCCCATCAGCAGCATGATTATTATGTTTATCTATTTATATAAATAGTTTTCAAACTTCACAAACCAGATATGTGAATACAGCTCAGCTTCAGTTTAGTTTTCTTATTGATATAGCAAATAGCTTTATGTTCAGTTCTTGATTGTTATGACTTACATGTCCATATGTCATGTTTTTAGCATTTTCAGTATGATCATCAGCATGTATTTCATTAGCATCTTTTAAAAGCATGATTTCTTTGAATGCTTGTTTTTGTGAGGTAGTGGTTCTTACTAAGCACCCAAGCTTATAGTTTCATTTTCCTTATACTGCAGATAAAGGTAAAGGGAAGATGGATTAGCGGAGGCTGGAGGGCAATGCGACAAGATGTGTGTGAGAAGGAACTTGGAATAAAGACCTTGGAGACCAGCAAGTTAAAGAATTATAACTCCTTATAGTTTATTTTCTGCACCTTTTGAGTGTCTAAATGTTATGAATCATGAAGGTATGCATTAGGTTATGCCTAAACTTCTATTTACCTTGATGTTAGTCGGTAAGTTATGAATCATGACCTGTTTAGTAAGAGTTTAGTGTTTATTAGTTGATACATCCATGTTGTACACGAAATTTCTGAAATGCAACAGAAATCAGAGCTCAAATCGATCAGCCGATCGATTGGAGAGTCCCCAATCGATCAGCCGATCGATTGGGAGGTAATCTGTTGCGTACAAAGAGCTGTTGAATCGATTAGCTAATCGATTGGCCATGGATCGATCAGCCGATCGATCGGGAAGTGATCTGTCACGTACAGAGAGCTGTTGAATCGATCATTGGATCGATTGGACAGACTAGATCGATCATCCGATCGATCCAGAATTGATCTCCGTGCACAGTAGCACATTGAATCGATCAGTGGATCGATCAAATAACTCCAATCGATCAGCCGATCGATTGGAAAGTCTGATTTCAACTAGAAGTGTCTGATTTCATCTTTTTGACCAAATGAAAAGTTTAGGTTTCCTTCTTTAGCATATGTACAACTTCAGAGGTGTATTCTGAATATATATCCCAGATTTTACAACAAATAACAGAGAGTTTTAATTAGTCCAGTTTTTTTGCACCTTAATATTCAGTGATATCCCAAGAATAGTTTAGCATAATGTAACCTCCGGCCTTACAGCTTAGACAGTAGAAGGCGGATCGTTACAGAAACCTACCCAAACTCACAACTGGACAGTCCTAAGTCTGTAAAAATAAGTATTTTACATATTATTATCTATTTTTCTAACTCAATGGTACATGAAATCAAAGCTAAAAGTTGGCTGGAAAAAAGGGGTCTGAGCGCCACAAAAGGGTCCAAACACCCGGAGGTCCGAGCACCCTGAGTGAGTCCAGGCTCCTTGATGGGCCCAACTCAGCCATGCAAACAATTGAGTTGTCATGCTCTGGTCGGACGACACATGTCACAGTCCAAGCGCCTGGACCAGTTCAGGCACCTAAAGTTGGATTGACTTTTATAGATAAAGCTTCATCAAGGTGCAGTCACGTCAATGGTCCAGACACTTGGGGGTGGTCCAGGTGCCTGGAGGTGGATAATCCAGCGATGAAGCAGGATCGGATAGGCCTTAGTTCAGGCACCCGATGGTGGTCCACATGCTCGAAAAGGGTTATAAAAGAAGCTTAGACCAGTAGCAACAGAACAACAATTGCTCCGACTATCGTATTCATGCACTGCTCCAAGAAGCTCTCCATGACACCGAAAAACTGCACCAACAACCAACACTCAAGCTACTATTCTACTTGTTGTCGGTATATTTTTATTTATTACTTTGTACTTAAAATTGCTGTATTTATTAGAGCTTATAGTGAATTGTCCAACAAAAGTACTCACTGAGTGTAGGCCTTGGAGTAGGAGTCGTTGAAGGCTCCGAACCAAGTAAAACCAACTTGTGTTAGCGATTGCCTTTCTTTCTTTATTTTTCATTTCATTCTCTTGTTTTACAAAAAAGTGAAAAAGTGATTTGCACTATTCACCCCTATCACTTTACGATCCTACAGTAACCTGCTATAAGACTTCATGTGGTTTTACATATGTTTATAAAGATATCATTGCAGCTCAAGTGCAAATTTCTTTCGACTTGAGGTATTCAAGCCATCTTGGTCATAGAAACTTATACATTAGCATCTTAAACAAGATCTCCTTAGAAGTGTGACCCCCAGGATGATTGGATATAAGTTAATATGCCCGAAAGTGTTTAAATAGTTCACAAAGAATTCCTCACTACTTTTATAAAAAGATGTATACTCTATGACCACTTGTCAAGATTATTACTCATAAATCTTTGACCAAAGCATTACACGTCAAGAGGATGGTCTTCTTAGACATATGTTTGAGTAATTTGAATTCATAAAATAAGGAACTAGTATTTGGGTTAGGTGTGACATAGTCGGCCTTGTAGGGACTGACACATAGACCATGTCCTAAACTAATGGGTATAAGATGAGTGAAAAGAATATACGTATTGACTATAGTAGCTAGGGGTGTCAAAAATGAATCTGACCTGACGACCCAACTCGAGTCAACACGACAAAAATGAGAGGATTGAAAATTTTTGGGTTGGGTCGAGTTAGGTTCGGGTTGACCCCAAAAATAGGGTTTAGTGGATTTTTTAGGATTAAATTGAATTTTATTTTGAAAATTAAGATATTTTTATTTATATTAATATCAATATTAGTATGATACTAATGGAGTATTGAGATAAAAGTGAAGAATTATAGGGAAAATAGCAAAAAAAAAAAAAAAAAAGTCATTTTGAATCGGGTTTTCAGGTTATCCGGGACAGATTCGGGTTGGTTGGGTTCGGGTTCGGGTTCGGGTTTAGGGGTTTCAGGTTGAATTCGGATTCAGGTTAGGTTTAAAAAAATTTAACTGACCCAACCCAATCCAACCCGACCCGACCCGACCTGATCCACCCGAATTGACACCCTTAACTGTAGCTGTTGAAAGATTTTAGATTCAATTTTAGGATCAACTGTGATTTTCTGGTTAATTGGGAATCATGATGTACTACTAGGTGTCATTCATGATCAATTCATAATTAATTATTAATTATGAATGACTAATATAAACCGAGAATCTATTGGGTCACACTCACTAAGAGTATATCCGAAAAACTTAAAATAAGTTTGAGAATTGAATTTTCAAATTGAGAGAGACTAAGTCCGATAAGACTAAACGAGGAGAAAATATAGAAGATATTTGTTAGCTGGAAGCCATGGTTGGTTATGCCTATTGTAGGTGAGTTAGATTCATTATGGTTTAATAATAAACCAAAATGGTTTAATTTAGATATGAACCAAAGTGGGTTTAGTTATAAACTAAGATATTTTTGTTTTAAATCAAATTTAATGGTAATGGATCAGATTGCTATTGGGCTCAGGAGATGACTTGCTCCCCAAGTTATTGATGAGGTGTATAAATATACTCCTCCATGAGAAGAGTTATTTATTGGAATTGATAACCTAATTTGATTAGGCTAATTCCCCTCCTCTTTTCTCCCTCCTCTCTTTGCCACTGGCCAACAAGAAGGAAGGACCTTCTTGTAGTCGTCGCCCAAGCCACCACCGGCAGCCACCCCAGCCGTCGACCTTGCTCTTTCGGCCACCTTCTAGTCTCATCCAACCCCGAACAGCTGCCATCCAGTCCTGGACAGCAAGCACAACTGGTGAACAACAATTGGAAGTTGCTGTTTATTTTTGTGTCAACTTCTTCCTCCCTACCGTAGGCCCTCTCGATCTTCAAATAGCTTTTCCAGCCACCAAACAGTAATATAAGTGTTGTTGTGTCGCTGAATAGCAACCTACATCGACGTTGGACAGCAGCCCCTTGTTGTCCAACTCTCTTGTACCATCGGGTTGTCTTGTGTCTCTAGGTACAAAGAGAGCTGAAGATCTCTCTCTCGAATCACATCGTCTCCTCCGTTTGGCTAGTACTGAATTGAAGACCAAACTTGTAGCTTAGAGAAGTCATCTTTAAGATATCTCGGCGTGAATATTGATAGAGACAAACTTTGTCAAGTTTAATAGGTATGTTGTTCCTGCTCAACGTCATTTAGAAGGTATAATTAATTTCCTTTTAAAAATTTATATTCTATAGCTATGTCTTCATATGTGTATATCATGGTGACAAAAGGTGAATACGCTCGCCCCCAGCGCCCCCGCCAACCCGTCCCAGGGCTTTCATATGTGTATATCATAAAAAAATGTGGAACCGCCACATCAGCGGCCCCCCTAGAGCCGGCCCCACGGATATGGAGGGAGGTAAATGCAGATACACAGGTGGAAAGTGCATGGCGGAGACGTTAACCCCTGGCAATGATACCCCGGGAATCGACCCCTGGACCTTTCAGCCACAGAACCATGCACTCCCCATCTGTGCTACGCCCTGGGGACTTCATATGTGTATATCATGTATATATATGTGGTGCGTATATTGTAATAATTTAAAAAATTATTATGCTTCCGCTGTTTGTTTATGAAATAAAAAATTAAAACGTGCATAGAGACACCCAACAGTGGTATCAGAGTCTCTATGTGTTTTGACATAAATAGTAGATCTTGTTGTCTAAAGTTATTTTTAGAAATTTTAGGAAATTCTGGATATAGAAATTGTTTCCTAATCTAATTTAAATTTTTTAATTTTGAAAAATATGTCCTAATTTATTAGGAAATTCAATTTTAGAAATATTACTAATTTATTAGGAAATGCCAATCTTGGAAATTGTTTCATGATTTGTTAGGAAATTCCAATCTTTGAACTTGTTTCTTAATTTATTAGGAAATCTTATTTTAGAAATTATTTCCTAATATGATTAGGAAAATCCAATTTAAGAAATTGTTTCCTAATTTAATTAGGGATTTTTAGAAATTATTTCTTAATTTGTTAAGAAAATCCAAATGTAGAAAATTATTTCCTAATTTAACTAGAAATTTCTTGATTTGGAATTGTTATTAGATATGGAATTAGATTTATAAATTTGTTTCCTAATCTAATTAAGGAATTATGATTTATTAAAACATAATTCTTTATCATATTTATTTTCTAATTAATTTATTTACTATGACATGACTTATGTCATATTTTATACCATGTTAGATGTCGTGTCCCCTCGGGGTGGTGCGATGGTTAAGATATAGGGTGTTGTCACATGAAGTCTTGGGGTCGAAATTCGGCGTGACCGAGAATAACCTCCCCCATGTCTTGGCCATTTGCACTAATGACTAGTAGTCACCCGTGATTTACCTACTCCGTGTTGACCTAGGGACGGGTTAGCGGGGGCGCTGGGGGTGAACGAATCACCTTTTGACATATTTATGTGTTAGATGTTATACTGTTAGATATGCTATGATTTATGTCATATACCATGTAAATAGGGTACAAGTTTTTGTATAACTTTTTATATGTAATTGATGAGACTAGATTAAGTAAAGCCCTTATAAAAAATTTTAAAGTTTACACCTTTCATTAATATAGTAAGAACTAGAGTTTAATTTCATATTTGGGTTGTTGGACTCTTTCCAAGCCTAACTTAAAATTAGATATGTTCAAACTATTGAGATATGATCTCATGATTAATAGGTTGACTTTAACTTGAAACATTAATTTTTTGGACTCTCTCTAAGGTTAATGTGAAAAGAGGTGAAATTGGCTGATATGTATATGATGTATATATGTTAATGAGTTAACAACCCAACGTTTATGCAAATATCAAAAAGTTGCTAACATAATGTAATAGTTATATGTGTATGATATATAATTGGTATATGTAATACCTACCACTAGACATAAGAATGACTTATTAAATTCTCTCTAAAATTATTCTTATCTATAGTGGATATCAACTAACTTAGAGAAAATCTACCATATCTCTAATTCAAAGTAAGACCTCTTAAATTTTTTTTTCAAAAAAAAAGGGAGGAATTTGCCTCCCTATATACATGCGAACATCTCACTTGATGTATCAAGATCAGGTTCCTAATTTTGGTGACCAGATTGCAGAACTCCCATCCAGTAGAAAAGGAATGAAGCATCTTCAACACTACTATGGAATCTGAATCAAGCCAAAAGGGTACCAGATTGTTTTCAATTCATAACTCCAAACCCTTTAACATAGCCATTAATTCTGCCTTAACATTAGAACCACTCCCAATTCTTCCATGCTTAGCCAACACAATTTGTCCCACATGATCCCTAACATTAGAACCACTCACAATTCTTCCCTCCTTAGACCATTCTGAGCCATGTCCCATCTTTCCAAACAACAAAATTTGTCCACGTCAAACATCTATCCAAAAAATCTCCAAACTCCCAATGCAATTGGACCATCGAAAAAAAGATGCTGCCACGTCTCTTCCTCAAAATATAGCACTGACATTTGGATGTAAAAGAAACTCCCCTTTGCTTGAGGACAGAATCAACAGGCCACTTCTGTTTCCAGAATCTCCACCCAAAAATAGAGATTTTTGGAACAAGCAATCTACTCCATATAGCCATCCAAATACCATCTAGGGAGCTATGTTGTCTGAATGCTGACTTTATAGAGAATTTGCCATCCGAAGAAAGCTTCTTGATTTGATTGTTAGTTTCAATAATCTGAAATGGAACTTCACAGACTTCCTCTGTAGTAGCTATTGGCAGCACACTTATCAGCTTATTTATGCTCCGTTTCTGCTCATCCTAATAATTTGACACTGCACAATTTGGATTACCAGATGCCTTACAAACCTGAAAAAGTGGGCCTCCATCGAACCAACTATCATACCAGAACCTGACTTGTCCTTGACCTAAGCTCCATCCAATCTAGGCTTCAGTAATGTCACAGACCTTGACGATTCTTTTCCAACAGGAAGAAGCATTACACTTAGGAGCAGCCACTACAGGAGAGGAACCACCACAATAAGCCTTCAAAAGGAACTTAGACCATGGTGTTTTCTATTCTCTGAATCTGAACCACAGTTTTATTAAAACTGCATTAGATATCTCTAATAAACTTCTTATCCCCATGTAACGCCCCGGCCCGGACGGACCCCACCCGGACTGAACCGGGAACGCCACCAAAATTGCTCATCGGGTTGACGACTAACTCTACAGACCACCAAAGGTCCTTTCAGCGTGCTTTGTCCTCACTCGCACGCACCTTGAAAAACTTCCCAAGAGGTCACTCATCCTCAGATTTCTCCAAGCCAAACACGTTTAATTTTGGAGTTCTTAAGTTTGGGGTTCCGAAAAGGAAGGTGCACCTTGGTGATATGGATAGTACCATCTAATCTTTTAAGCCATACTTAACCAGAATCTTAGAACCGGGGTATTACAATCACCCTCACTTAAAGACACAACGTCCTCGCTGTGTAACCATGAATCACACCACAAACAAATCCCAGAATCTCCCTCGCTAGATGGTGCCCTGGGTGCTCCTGCCACAGGCGCATTCACGGTCGCAAGGTCGCTCTGATACCATCTGTAACACCCCGGCCCGGACGAGCCCCACCCGGATCGAACCGAGAACGCCACCAGAATTGCCCATCGGGTTGACGACTAGCTCCACAGACCACCGAAGGTCCTTTCAGCGTGCTTTGTCATCACTCGCACTTACCCTGGAAAACTTCTCAAGAGGTCACCATCCTCAGATTTCTCCAAGCGAAGCACGCTTAACTTTGGAGTTCTTAAGTTTGGGCTTCCGAAAAAGAAAGTGCATCTTGGTGATATGGATAGTACCATCTAATCTTTTAAGTCATACTTAACCAGAATCTCAGAACCGGGATATTACACCCCAAGCCACCTTTCAGTTTTGGTTTGTTGATTTCAGATTAAGCTATCTTTCAAAAGTAAGGGCTCTTAAATTTGATAATCAAGTGAGACCCCATTTTATGTATGTGAATTGTTTGCATTACATAATTGATTTATCTCTCTTATATGCTTAATTTTGTATTTTTAGGTTAATAAAATAAAAATATCTTCTATTAATTTATGCTCAATTTTGGACACCAATAAATTGACTGGATTGAATTTCTTGGACTGGTTTCGAAACCTGAGAATTATTTTCAAGATTGAGAAGATCGCCTATATCCTTGAACAACCTCTTCCCATGAGCCTAGCGGATGATGCAACTTCTGACCAAATGTTGGCTCATCAGAAACATACAACTGATTCTGAGCTTGCTAGTTGCATCATGTTAGCTTCGATGTCTCTTGAACTATAAAAGCAACATGAGAATTTGAATACTTATACTATTGTTTATCATCTTCATAAGTTGTTTAATAAACAAGCAAGATCCGAATGGTTCGATGTCTCCAAGATCCTCTTTGGCTCAAAGATGCAGGAGGGTTTATCTATAGTGCAATTTATGCTTAAGATGAGTGACTACATTGAACGGTTGACAGCACTTGGATTTATGATGGATCATGAGTTAAGTTTTGACTTAATTCTGCACAATTTGCCTAATAGCTATTCACAATTTATGATGAACTATCGGATGAACCAACTTGAATCCATAATTCCTGAGTTGATCAACATACTTAAGATAGTGGAGCCATCGGTTAAGAAGGAACTAAAAGTTGTGATGTTGTTTGATTCTGCTAAGAAAGAAGAGGAAAACAAAGACTCAAGCAAAAGGGAAGAAAAAGACTAAGAAAGAAGAACCGACATCAAAATATCTATGTCACCATTGTGGCAAGATGGGACACTAGAGAAGAAACTATAAGATTTATCTTGAGTCCCCGAAGAAGAAGATGACATCTAATGCCCAATCTGCTTCAAGTATCTCCGTTATTGATTATTATACTATTTTCTCATATACTTGGGTATTGGATACTAGGTATGTCTCACATATATGTAATGATATATAGGGGCTAAGGAATAGTAAAGGACTGGTCAAGAGAAAAGCAAATTTATAAGTTGACAATGGTGCAAAGGTTGCAACTATAGTCATTAGAAATTACTTGTTAAAGCTTCCTAGTGGACTAGTTTTGGAATTAGATAATTGTTGTTTTGTTCCTTCTTTAATAAAAAATATTTTTTCTATTTCTTCCTTAAATAGAAAAGGTTTCCATTTAACTTTTAGTAACAATTATTGTTACATAACTTTGAATGATGTTCTTTATGCGACTGGAACGGTATGCAATGGTATCTACATGCTAGATATATCCAATGATGTATCAAATCTAGCTAGGGTTCTCTCTCAAATCATGTCACCTTCCTCCTTTGGCTAGTACCAAAATGAAGATGAAGCTTGTGGCTTTGTAAAGCCATCTCAAAGGTATCTGGCGTGGATACGAATAGAGGCATGTCTCGTGAGGTTTGCTAGCTGATGTCATTCCCGTTAAACATCACCCAACAAGTATAATTCCTAAATGAATTTTATTCTATTCTATAGTTATGTCTACGGATGTGTGTTTCTGGTGGAAAAAGGTGATTCACTCACTCCCAATGCCTCCGCTAGCCCGCCCTCGGGTCAATACTGAAGAGGTAAATCATAGATGACTACTAGTCTTGGGCAGTTGAATAGCGCATAGGAGAGGACAGGCACCCGACTGCTAGCCAAAATTTGACTCTCAAACCTCATGATAGCAATACCACCATACGTTAGCCAATTATCCGTCCTAAGGGGATTGCACATGTGTGTTCCTGTGTATGTGTGTGATGCATATTGTAATAATTTAGGAAATTATTATTATGCTTCCGTTGCATATTTTTTTAAAAAATAAATTATAAAACGCGCATAAAGATACTCAATAAAGAAACTCTTAGGAAGTTAAACCTCAAACATATAAGATAGCATTATTGCCCTTATGTATTCCATGATATGAGACAATTAGTATCATCTCCTTTGATTCAATAATTTTTTTAAAAAAAAATTAGTTTATTTTATTGAGTATTAAAGAGGGGCGATCAATATATTTATTGTCAAAGAATTGAGCAATCTATCACTTGAAGATTTGGGCATTAAAGAGGGAAAAAATAATTGTAATGAATTACATGAAGGCGTAGCCGTTGAAAATGATGTAGAGGAAGATGTGAATGAGATTAAAGGCAATAAAAGTGGTGATAACTTAGACTTTGAAAATAATTATTCTGAAAGTGATGATGATGTTATTAATGTAGTGAATGAAGAACCAAGCTCATCATTCCACTTGATATTTTTTATCCTAAAAACTAGAAGAATTTATATCCTAAATGGAAGGATCAATTAGTGGAAAAGGGTCCTATAAGATATGAATTAATAGGGAAAGGTACCAAAGATAAATCAAATAGGCAATTCTCTTTGGATTCCTACACTCGAATTTTGCCAAATGATCAAAAACATCATAGGGATTGGATGTGTTGCCACATAAATACGCCAGAGGGAGGGTGAATAATGTTAATAGAAAACCGTGATTTAAAACAAGTTACGCAGTGAAAAAGAGAGATAACAAAAGCACACACTAACACAAGTAGTTTTACTTGGTTCAGAGTCTTTGTCGACTCCTACTCCAAGGTCGACACGTGAGAGTGATTTTAATAGGCAATCACTATCAATTTAAAATGGATTTACAAAGTTAAGTACAATAGCTGAAATGTAAACGTTACCGACAAACAGAACGGAAATATGAAGAAGTCTTCGTTCTTCAAACTTTGGAGCAGTCTTTCGATGTCGTCGGAGCCTTTTTGGAGTAGTGTGCGAATATGAAAGTCGTAGCAAAATGTTGTTCTTAGGCTGCTAGTTGAAGGATACTTTTATAGGCCTGTCTGGGTGTATGGATCCCCTTCTGAGTGCATGAACTATGCTGACATGGTGAGCTCTCATCGAAACTTCATCCGCGAAGTTTATCCACCTCTGAACGCCCAGACCCCCTCCAGGCACCTAGATTGTTGACATGGTTCAGCCAGTTGTCATGCTCCAACTCAACTTTTGGATGAATTTTCTGATCCGGACGTCTGGACTAGCTCCAGGCATCCAGACCGCCCAGGTGCCTGGCTAGGCACCTGCTCGACGAAGTTGGTCTAGGTGCCCAAACCAACTCTGAGCGCCAGGAGTATGGGTACCCGGATCCCTTCTAGGCGCCCGGACCACTCTTTTTCAGCCTTCTCTTTCTTGTAAAAAAAAAAAGAGTTATTTCAGACAATCAAAATATATTTATCATGCAAAACAAAGTTACCACAATAAAATAGTAGTAGTAATTAGATCATGTCTCCCCGAGACCAGGATCTAGTTAAGGTCTCAGCTTAGATTTTTCAAATGGACCTAAGCTGGACCGACGCGTACTACTCCCTCAATTGTGAACACGCCCTCACTGATCTCTTCTCCAGTTGCGTACCTTTTACTTACCAACTGCAATTGCTTGACTTACCTTTGACCCATCAGGTCTTCCCACCAGTTGTCAGGTTCACAGACCCAACTGGACTTCGACATATTATCAGGTTCGGCGGACCCAATTGGACTTCTTGTAAGATATTGGGTCCCACGAGTCTATCTGGACTTTGTACTAGCTATTGGGTCCCACAGACCTAGTTGAATTTTAGCTTGGTATCAAGTCCTCCAGACTCATCAACTCCTACACACTTGGTAAAGTAATTATATCACAAACTCTCTAACTTTAATTCACTTGTCATTCATCAAAACCTGAGTTAGGTCATTAGTGTAAATTGCACCAACAAGTTGGTCTATTCAAAAGCACTTAATAAAATATTTTGTTTTGTTGCAAGTTTTTAAAAAGGGGGCCTCAACCAAGTCAACTAGCAAATGAAAGATATGTCATTGAGGCATCTTAGTAGCAGACTTAAAGAACATGAGACAAATATTGAACATGTCAATTATTATGCTAGCTTATCTGAGTTGTGTATCAAGTTAGTGAAGGGTATAATAATTGATCATGCTATTCAATATCAAATTAAGAAGGAAAAAGAGCATTGAAGGAAGGTATTACATTGATTAATTTCACTTGTGAGATTTTTTTGCTAAACAAAACATACAATTTTATGGTAGTAATGAGAAACTTTATGATGATAACAATGAAAACTTTATGGCTATTGTTGAGATGATTACTGAGTGGGACTCAGTGATGAAGGAGCATCTTAAAAGAAATACACATCATATTATCTTAGCCACAAAATTCAAAATGAATTGATATGTTTGTTAGCTTCTGAAATCAAGAGTTCTTTTCTTCAAAACATTTAAGGAAACTAAGTTATTTCTGTAATACTTAATTGCACTCCTGATGTAACGACCCGCCTTCTACTAACTAGGCTGTAAGGCTGATCGTCACATTAATCTGTGCTAACTATTCCCTGACCATCACTAAATCTAGATGCGGAAGCGGTACTAATCAAAATTTTGCTAAGCTGTTATCATTTCTTGATTCTATATGTGTTAAGGGGTGTAATCTAAACTATTCATGACATGTTTTACCTTCCCCATGGTCAAGGAACTGAATTTAGACATTTTCCCGCTGATATTAGACCTCCCAATCGATCCACAGATCGATTGGAATAGTTGGATCGATCTAGTGATCGATTCAACCGGCTACTGTATGCGGGTCATAGGTTGGATCGATCCAGTGATCGATCCAGCACGCTATTGTGCCCGGGACGATAATTTTGATCGATCGGCTGATCGATCCAGGCTGGTCAATCGATCCATTGATCGATCCCAGAGCTCTCTGTTCGCGACAGAATTGGCTGGATCGATCGGCTGATCGATCCAGAAGCCTACTGTTCGCGGGACAGATTGCCCAATCGATCAGTTGATCGATTGGGAACCCCCAATCGATCCACCAATCGATTGAAGTTTCTGATTTTGCAGCTAAACTCTGATTTCAGCACTGTTTCGTGCCTCAATCACAATACAAGTTCTAAAATGATTAATAAACACTCTAACATCATAAAACTAGTGTTCTACGCATAATAAAGTGCATGGTTAACTAATTCGTAGCAATGAACATACTAAAGTGCAAATGATAAAATACTGAAAAGTTCTAATGTTTAAACAAAGCTTGCTAAGGTTCCCTAAGATCTTCTTTCCAAGTTCCTGCCCACACACATCTTTGCAGCATTGTCCTCCAGCCTCCGCTAGTCCATCTTCCCTTTACCTTTATCTGCAGTATAAGGAAAAGGAAGTATCTATAAGCTTTCGCTTAGTAAGAAACCATCTACCTCACTAAAACATGCATACGATGCATTTATGCTTTTAAAAACATGTTATCAAACATATGATGAACTTGTCAAAGCATGGCATACTGAAATCACTGAACATGAACACTAAAGCATGACATACAAGCTAATCATAAACTATCATGAGTATCAATAAAGAAAACTGAACTGAACATGAACTGGGCTAAGCTGGAACTGAATTCAAACTCAACTATCATAACTAATCCTTGTGAGTTTTGAAAAGCTAATAAGGTAATAGATTAAAATACATAATCATACTGCTAATGGGCCCGGCAACTGTACATGTTGTGCGCGCATCCTTAACTAGACCCGGGGTTGCAAATCCCGAATTTAGTAAGGTTTACTAGGTTATCTAAACCTAGGGACCGACTATAGGAGCCCAGCCCAATGGATATCTAATCCTGTACAGTGCCCCTACTGAAAATAAAATACTGAATCATAACTAACTAATTTATCTTACTTTTACTAGGTTATCTGAACCTAAAACTAGATTATCTAAACCTAGAGGCGACTGTGGGAGCCCACCCATCGGACATCTAGTCCTGTAAAAGCTAAAGCAAGACTACATAAACTATAAAATGCTTCTATTGCATTTATCTAAGCTGCTAAAATGCCTAAGTTGCATTCTTCTGTGCTAAATCATTTAATTGAACACTTAGTATACGCTAAACCGCATTCTTTGTGTCGATAGTCTACATATTACTAAACTAATACATGGAATTCACACGGAAACTACTTATACTGCAGGTGAGGGGTTTCTTACCTCCTGTTCGGATTTTCTTACGATTCTAATCGCTAGATTTCCGGAGGAGACGATCCTTTCGACGATCTTCTCGTGTCTAAGCGTTCCTCTCGCGGAGGCGAGCGTCCTCGTGTCGAAGTCGTCGCCGGAAAGTGCCCTTGGAGTCCTAGGAGAAGAACCCTAGGCCCTCTTGTGGTTGGCGCCGAGAGAAGGAGGAGGAGGAGAGGGAGTCGGCGTGGCTAGGGTGAGGATGAGGAAAAATCACGTTAAGGGAAAATAACTCTTCGCTTATTAATTCTCTATTTATATTAAGTGATAATTCCGGCCCAACTCCAACTTAAATAAAATTGTTTCCCTTTCCTTTCAGCATGGCCCTGCTGGGTTCACTTGGTTACCATAGTTCACCATAAGACATAGGATCCAATAGGTTTCGGGTTCAATTCCCGCCTAGGCCATTTTCATTTTCTATTTATTTTTGCTACTTCCGTTATTCTAAAAATTCCATAAAAATATTCTAAAATTCTAAAAAAATCATAGAATATTTCTAAAATAGTTTTGAGAATTTTCGGGCGTTACACCTGATGTTAGTAACCAAGAGAAAATGACTTTGGTTATAAGATGTGTCAATGTTTCTACAAGCCCAATGAAAGTAGAAGAATACTTTTTGAGATTTTTTAAAGTGGATGATATAACAGGATAAGGGTTGTTTGAAGAACTGCAAAATATGTTGAAAAGTTTTGATCTTGATATTGATAATGTTAGAGGGCAAGAATATGATAATAAGGCAAATATGAAAGGGAGACACAAAGGCGTACAAAAAAAACTA
Organism: Zingiber officinale; assembly: GCF_018446385.1. NCBI lineage: Eukaryota > Viridiplantae > Streptophyta > Magnoliopsida > Zingiberales > Zingiberaceae > Zingiber > Zingiber officinale. The sequence goes on from NC_056006.1 coordinate 84,222,120, forward strand.
TTGGATATAAATCCTAGAGCATTATACACTCTATGTAGTTGTCATTATTTGAATTTAACATTTTATAACATTGTAAATTCCTATGGAAAAGCGAAAGACTTTTTTGAAGTAGTACAACGATTTTTTATATATAATATTTTCTCATTCTATAGAGGTGGAATGTTTTAATAGATCATGTGATGATAAAATATTTAACTCTCAAGCCATTGTCAATCACTGGATGAGAAAGTTGTATTGAAAGTGTGAAATCAATGGTACTTCAAACTCAACAAATTAAAGAAGCTTTACTTCAAGTTGCAAAAGAAAAAAACACTGATCCTAAAATAAAAAGTGAAGCTAAGTCTTTAGCAACATTTGAACTTGTAAATTTTATGTTTTTAGTGGGTAAAGTTATTTGGTATGGCATATTTGGTAAAGTTAGCATTGTTAGCAAAGGCTTATAATTTGAAAACATGCTTATTGACATTATTATGACCAAGGTTAATGGCTAATTGTTTTTTTAAAAAAGTACAGAGAATCTGGATTTGGACAAGCCACTACAAAAAAATTACAATTTGGGACGAATAATATTCGTTGCAAATTTGCGACTAATTTTGCAACGAAAACCTAATTCATCGCAAATTAGCAACAAAAATAGAAACGAAAGAAATTCGTCGCAAATTCGCAATAAATTTATTTTCGTCGCAAAATTCGTTGCCAATCAATAAACAGATAAATTTTTGCAACAAATCTTTGGTTTCATCGAAAATTGGCGATGAATATATATTCGTTGCCAATTTCGTCGCATATTAGGGACGAAATCCTGAGTTCGTTGCAAACTTTATATTTATTAAGTGATAATTTAAAATTTTGGAAGATGGCCCTAGAGAGCTCGGAATGACACGAAATAAGTTTCTATGGGTTCGTACCATTGTCCTGATATTATTAGTGGGCTCAAACAAAATTTTTAACCAATATACAGATGTTTAAAATAAATTTATACCGAACGAGTAATAAATATTAAAATCTTGTTCCAAAAATTTATAAACATTGGTGTATTGGTTAAAAATTATGTTTGACCCCATTAATGAGATCAGGAGAAAGATACGAACCCAAAGAAATTTGTTTTGTGTCATTACGATATCGCTAGGGCCATCTTCCAATTTTTAAAAGTTTAACCTAAGAAACAGATTTTAGGGACGAACTTGGAAATTCGTCCCAAATTAGGGACGAATTTATGAGTTCGTCCCTGATTTGGGACGAATTTCAAGTTTGTCGCAAAAATCAATTTTTTCAAAAACCAAAATAAATGCGTATAAAATACGGAAGATGGGCTTAGAGAGCTCGGAATCACATGAAACAAGTTTCTATAGATTCGTATCGATCTCCTGATCACAATGATGACCTCAAATAACTAATAAAATTTTGTAATAATAATAATAATTAGATGGACTCTATAAACCTTAAGACTTGGTGAAAAAGAGTTAGATTTTGAAAATGATTAGGTGATTTTGATATCCATAAATCACTCACCTAAATATATTGTGTGAAAAAAATATTTGAGGTCATCATTGTAATCAGGAGATCGATACGAACCCATAGAAACTTGTTTCACGTGATTCCGAGCTCTCTAGGTCCATCTTCCGTATTTTATACGCATTTATTTTGATTTTTGAAAAAAATAACTTTTGCGACAAACTTGAAATTCGTCCCAAATCAGGGACGAACTTCTGAGTTCGTCCCTGATTTGGGATGAATTTCAAGTTTGTCGCAAAAATCTATTTTTTTAGGTTAAACTTTAAAAAATTGGAAAATGGCCCTAGAGAAATCGGAATGACACGAAACAAGTTTCTATGAGTTCGTATCGATCTCGTGATCTTTCTAATGTGCCCAAACATAATTTTTAATCAATACACTAATGTTAATAAAATTTTGCAACAAGAATCAAATATTTATTACTTGTTCGGGGTAAAAAATTTATAATCATCGGTATATTTGTTAAAAATTATGTTTGACCCCATTAATGAGATCAGGAGAAAGATACGAACCCAAAGAAATTTATTTCGTGTCATTCCGAGATCGCTAGGGCCATCTTCCAATTTTTAAAACTTTAACCTAAGAAATAGATTTTAGGGACGAACTTGGAAATTCGTCCCAAATTAGGGACGAATTTCGGAGTTCGTCCCTGATTTGGGACGAATTTCAAGTTTGTCGCAAAAATTAATTTTTTCAAAAATCAAAATAAATGCGTATAAAATACGGAAGATGGGCTTAGAGAGCTCGGAATCACATGAAACAAGTTTCTATGGGTTCGTATCGATCTCCTGATCACAATGATGATCTCAAATAACTAATAAAATTTTTTAATCGTAATAATAATTAGATGGACTCTATAAACCTTAAGACTTGGTGAAAAAGAGTTAGAGTTTGAAAATGATTGGGTGGTTTTGATATCCATGAATCACTCACCTAAATATATTGTATGAAAAAAATATTTGAGGCCATCATTGTAATCAGGAGATCGATACGAACCCATAGAAACTTGTTTCACATGATTCCGAGCTCTCTAGGTCCATCTTCCGTATTTTATACGCATTTATTTTGATTTTTGAAAAAATTAACTTTTGCGACAAACTTGAAATTCGTCCCAAATCAGGGACGAACTTAGTTCGTCCCTAATTTGGGACGAATTTCAAGTTTGTCGCAAAAATCTATTTTTTTAGGTTAAACTTTAAAAAATTGGAAGATGGCCCTAGAGAACTCGGAATGCCACGAAACAAGTTTCTATGAGTTCATATCGATCTCGTGATCTTTCTAATGTGCCCAAACATAATTTTTAATCAATACACTGATGTTAATAAAATTTTGCAACAAGAATCAAATATTTATTACTTGTTCGGGGTAAAAAATTTATAATCGTCGGTATATTTGTTAAAAATTATGTTTGACCCCATTAATGAGATCAGGAGAAAGATACGAACCCAAAGAAATTTATTTCGTGTCATTCCGAGATCGCTAGGGCCATCTTCCAATTTTTAAAAGTTTAACCTAAGAAATAGATTTTAGGGACGAACTTGGACATTCGTCCCAAATTAGGGACGAATTTCGGAGTTCGTCCCTGATTTGGGACGAATTTCAAGTTTATAGCAAAAATTAATTTTTTCAAAAATCAAAATAAATGCGTATAAAATACGGAAGATGGGCTTAGAGAGCTCGGAATCACATGAAACAAGTTTCTATGGGTTCGTATCGATCTCCTGATCACAATGATGACCTCAAATAACTAATAAAATTTTTTAATCGTAATAATAATTAGATGGACTCTATAAACCTTAAGACTTGGTGAAAAAGAGTTAGAGTTTGAAAATGATTAGGTGGTTTTGATATCCATAAATCACTCACCTAAATATATTGTGTGAAAAAAATATTTGAGGCCATCATTGTAATCAGGAGATCGATACGAACCCATAGAAACTTGTTTCACGTGATTCCGAGCTCTCTAGGTCCATCTTCCGTATTTTATACGCATTTATTTTGATTTTTGAAAAAATTAACTTTTGCGACAAACTTGAAATTCGTCCCAAATCAGGGACGAACTCAGAAGTTCGTCCCTAATTAGGGACGAATTTCAAGTTTGTCGCAAAAATCTATTTTTTTAGGTTAAATTTTAAAAAATTGGAAGATGGCCCTAGAGAACTCGGAATGACACGAAACAAGTTTCTATAAGTTCATATCGATCTCGTGATCTTTCTAATGTGCCCAAACATAATTTTTAATCAATACACTGATGTTAATAAAATTTTGCAATAAGAATCAAATATTTATTACTTGTTCGGGGTAAAAAATTTATAATCGTCGGTATATTTGTTAAAAATTATGTTTGACCCCATTAATGAGATCAGGAGAAAGATACGAACCCAAAGAAATTTATTTCTTATCATTCCGAGATCGCTAGGGCCATCTTCCAATTTTTAAAACTTTAACCTAAGAAATAGATTTTAGGGACGAACTTGGAAATTCGTCCCAAATTAGGGACGAATTTTGGAGTTCGTCCCTGATTTGGGACGAATTTCAAGTTTGTCGCAAAAATTAATTTTTTCAAAAATCAAAATAAATGCATATAAAATACGGAAGATGGGATTAGAGAGCTCGGAATCACATGAAACAAGTTTCTATGGGTTCGTATCGATCTCCTGATCACAATGATGACCTCAAATAACTAATAAAATTTTTTAATCGTAATAATAATTAGATGGACTCTATAAACCTTAAGACTTGGTGAAAAAGAGTTAGAGTTTGAAAATGATTAGGTGGTTTTGATATCCATAAATCACTCACCTAAATATATTGTGTGAAAAAAATATTTGAGGCCATCATTGTAATTAGGAGATCGATACGAACCCATAGAAACTTGTTTCACGTGATTCCGAGCTCTCTAGGTCCATCTTCCGTATTTTATACGCATTTATTTTGATTTTTGAAAAAATTAACTTTTGCGACAAACTTGAAATTCGTCCCAAATCAGGGATGAACTCAGAAGTTCGTCCCTAATTTGGGACGAATTTCAAGTTTGTCGCAAAAATCTATTTTTTTAGGTTAAACTTTAAAAAATTGGAAGATGACCCTAGAGAACTCGGAATGACACGAAACAAGTTTCTATAAGTTCATATCGATCTCGTGATCTTTCTAATGTGCCCAAACATAATTTTTAATCAATACACTAATGTTAATAAAATTTTGCAACAAGAATCAAATATTTATTACTTGTTCGGGGTAAAAAATTTATAATCGTCGGTATATTTGTTAAAAATTATGTTTGACCCCATTAATGAGATCAGGAGAAAGATACGAACCCAGAGAAATTTATTTCGTGTCATTTCGAGATCGCTAGGGCCATCTTCCAATTTTTAAAAGTTTAACCTAAGAAATAGATTTTAGGGATGAACTTGGAAATTCGTCCCAAATTAGGGACGAATTTTGAGTTCGTCCCTGATTTGGGACGAATTTCAAGTTTGTCGCAAAAATTATTTTTTTCAAAAATCAAAATAAATGCGTATAAAATACGGAAGATGGGCTTAGAGAGCTTGGAATCACATGAAACAAGTTTCTATGGGTTCGTATCGATCTCCTGATCACAATTATGACTTCAAATAACTAATAAAATTTTTTAATCGTAATAATAATTAGATTGACTCTATAAACCTTAAGACTTGGTGAAAAAGAGTTAGAGTTTGAAAATGATTAGGTGGTTTTGATATCCATAAATCACTCACCTAAATATATTGTGTGAAAAAAATATTTGAGGCCATCATTGTAATCAGGAGATCGATACGAACCCATAGAAACTTGTTTCACGTGATTTCGAGCTCTCTAGGTCCATCTTCCGTATTTTATACGCATTTATTTTGATTTTTGAAAAAATTAACTTTTGCAACAAACTTGAAATTCGTCCCAAATTAGGGACGAACTCAGAAGTTCGTCCCTAATTTGGGACGAATTTCAAATTTGTCGTAAAAATCTGTTTTTTTAGGTTAAATTTTAAAAAATTGGATGATGACCCTAGAGAACTCGGAATGACACAAAACAAGTTTCTACGAGTTCGTATCGATCTCGTGATCTTTCTAATGTGCCCAAACATAATTTTTAATAAATACACTGATGTTAATAAAATTTTGCAACAAGAATTAAATATTTATTACTTGTTAGGGGTAAAAAATTTATAATCATTAGTATATTTGTTAAAAATTATGTTTGACCTCATTAATGAGATCAGGAGAAAGATATGAACCCAAAGAAATTTATTTCGTGTCATTCCGAGATCGCTAGGGCCATCTTCCAATTTTTAAAAGTTTAACCTAAGAAATAGATTTTAGGGACGAACTTGGAAATTCGTCCCAAATTAGGGACGAATTTCGGAGTTCGTCCCTGATTTGGGACGAATTTCAAGTTTGTTGCAAAAATATGTTTTTTTAGGTTAATCTTTTAAAAATTGGAAGATGACCCTAGAGAGCTCGGAATGACACGAAACAAATTTCTATGGGTTCGTATCATTGTCCTGATATTACTAGTGGACTCAAATAAATTTTTTAACCAATACACAGATGTTTATAATTTTTATTCTTTGAACTAGTAATAAATATTAAAATTTTGTTCCAAAAATTTATAAACATCGGTGTATTAGTTAAAAATTTTGTTTGAGCCCTCTAGTAATATTAGGACAATGATACGTAGTCATAGAAACTTGTTTCGTATCATTCCGAGCTCTCTAGGATCATCTTTTAATTTTTTAAAGTATCACATAAAAAATAAAAAACTAAATTTGGGATGAATTTTGGAATTTGTTACTAATTTGGGACGAACCTGGAAGTTCGTCCCAAATTGGGGACGAATTGTTAAGTTCGTCACAAAATTTAAAATTCTCAAAAATCAAAATAAATGCGTCGCAATATTTCCCGATCGCTACTATTCTGCCCTAATTCTTTTTCTCCTCTTCTCCATCAACTTGTTGGCGGCGGTAGCGCAACCATCTGCATCCTTTTCCGGTCGTGATCTCCAGCAGGTAAAGTGCATTTCTTCCCCTCTCTTTTTTCCCAAGCTTACTAGGGCGTAAGGCGGCGGCCGCTACTGGGTCGCGCCGGCTTTTCTTGCACGGCACGCGTGGGTTGTCGGAGTAATGCCTTGCTGGCCCTCTGCCGACCATTAAAGGCATCTTCTGGCCTCCTATATGCCGCTATCGGGCCTCGATGGCCGCTGGTGGCCTTGGCGACGAAAGAAGAAGGAGGCCTACCAGGAAGTCGTCAAGCAAGAGAATCGAGAGAAAGAAGCAATGAAGCTACTGGAAAAAGAGCATTTGCAGAAGACCGCCATGGAGTTGCTGGAACAATATTTGCAGTTTCAACAGGTGAATAAATTAGTTTAACATAACATCCAGTCTTTTTATCAACCAAACCCATACTGTTCTTATTGTGGTTCGATTATCTAAACAGGAAGTTGAAAAAGAGGGCAAGAAAGTAAGGTAATGTATATCATTCGCAAAAGATCAAATTTTGGTTTCCAAACTGATGCAGTATATCTTTGGTTTAGGAAAGAGAAGGATGCTTTGAAGCAAAACATCCGATGTCAGCTTTCTTCTTGTTCTCGAAAGAACGCCGTGAAGCTCTGCTACAAGAGAAGAAAACCATCCTTGAGGTATGTAGTTTAGAAAACCCAATATGTTGCTGGAATTCTTAGGTGGCTTATTGTTAATACTATGGCGCGTGCCTACCTCAGATCTCAAAGATAGCAGGAGAGGAGTGGAAGAACATGGCAGAAGAGCAGAAAGCTCCCTATGAGGAGGAGCAAAATGGAATATTTTCGTGTGCATCTTCAATTTGAATAATTTTTATGTTTCTCTCTGTTCTCAAGCATATGTCAAATTTCTCAGATTGCTAAGACTCTGAAGGAAAATTACAACCAAGAAATTAAACTTTATAAGCAAAAGAAGATTGAGGTATGAAACTGAGATTGAGCTTAAAAGTGAATTGATGTTTAAAAAAAATGCTAATTCAGTGTGTGTGAATCAGGAAGCTACTACTTGAGAGAAGGAAGAGGTGGAGCACATCAAAATCCGGAAGAAAGAAGCCCTTCAGCTGCTTAAGAAGAAGGAGAAAACAGATAACATGATCAAGGTTAGTTGGTTTCTGTCATTTGCATTATTTGCATTTTTTTTTTGTTGTTGTTGAATTTCACAATTCTATTGGGGAAGCGATCATATCAATATTTGAAATAGGATGCATGCAAATGTTAAATACAGATATCATTAATACGTTTGATACATTTTTTTAATTATAAATGTTTCTTATTATTTGTTTGTAATTTGATGCAGGAAAAGAAGCACGGAAGGCGATCGAAGCTCCTGAGACGTGACGATATGTATTTTATTTTCCTTTGGATGCCTTGTTACATTTGTTGTTTGGATTATGATAGAACTTTCATGTTTGGATATTATGATTTGTTGAACTTGTTGTTTGGATTTTGGTTATTTGTATATATGAATATGATGTGCTAGTTTTGGGATGATTTGTTTGGATATAAGATATATGGATGTGTTGGATATGATGTGTTTAGTTTTGGGATGATTTTTTTGGATGTTGGATATGGATGTATTGGATATAATTTGTTGAAGATGTTATAAGTGTAATATGTAAACAGGATAACAGAAAAATCAAGAAAGATTTTGGATTTTTTTTTTTTTTTGGGACAAATTTTGCGACAAATCAATTTTTGTCGCAAATTTATAATATGAATTCATCCCAAAATATGAATCACGTTCGTTCCAAAATTCGTCGCAGATTTGGGACAAAATTTAGCTTTTTGTTGCAAATTAGGAACACCTTTTGGGACAAATCCAGATTTGTCGCAAATTTGTAAAGTCATGGTTATTTTTTTGGGAGAAATCTAAATTTGTCGCAAATCTGCGACGAATCCGGATTCGTTGCAGATTTGCGACGAATCCGTTTTTGTCGCAAATTTACGCAGAAAATAGGATTTTTTGGCCGGTATTTATTTGTAATTATGTAACGTTTTTTGCCTCAAAAAATTTTCGTTGCAAATTTGGGACAAAAATATTTGTTTGTCGCAGATATAAAATTATGAAATTTGCAACAAATTAATGTTCGTTGCAGATTTGCAACGAATTCTGCGACGAAAATTGAAATTTGTCGCAAAAATTTCCAACGAAAATTATGTATTTGTCGTCAAAATTTCGCAACGCTATTTTTGGGACGAATATAAATTCGTCCCAAAATTCGTCGCAAAATATTTTGCAACGAATTTTTTTAAGAAATTTGTCCCAAAATTTGTCCCTAAAAAGCAATTTTTTTGTAGTGAGCCATCAATATAGCAATAGAACTTGCTTCAACAATGGAAATTAATCATGTTTTTCCTAAAAAGAGGCAAATATATAGAAAAGGCATTTTGATGAGGTTGCATGTAAGTCTTCTAAAATACCTCAAGAATTTACCGAGCAAGGTTTTAGAATTCATTATTTTTTATATATAGTAGATTAAATAATTGGGTCATTAAGGAAAAGGTTTGAGCAACATGAGGAATAGGAGATCTTTTTGGGTTCCTTTTCACAGTTAAAAAGTTGAGTTCATTCATTGATGAGGACTTGAAAGCTTGTTGCAAGAATCTTAAACAAAAACTACAAAGAAATGATGATGTAAGATAAGATTTTCATATTTGGATGGAGATGACTATTGGTGCAATATCTCCCAGGTTAAGGTTAATTAGTTTGACTAAGCTTGAGTTGACTCAAACTTGAGTCTTGATGTTTGAGTTTTGATATTTAATAATATATAGAGATTGAAGATGTAATTGTCCGTTTAGGAAAATTATTAGTGTAATTCTCCTCTAGTCAAGGTTTGATCAGTTTGATGTAAAAAAAAAATAATCAAGTAGGTCAAGAATAACCAGATACTTGACTGAAAAAGTCCTAACTGGAGTTTAGGCAAGGGCAAGATCAACGAAAAGGTTGGCAGAAGAAGAAAATCTAAGTGGGTCAATGTTGATCGGACACTTGGTGTGAAAAGTTTTAGTGAGTGAAGCCAGACAGTTGAAAAATCCTGGTGAGTGAAGCCATATGAAAATCCTAGTGAGTGAAGCTAGGTAATGGAAAGTCCTATTAATGAAGCCAAGTAGTTGAAAATCATGGTGAGTAAAGCCAGGTGAAAAACCTGATGAGTGAAATTAGGAAGAGGGAAATCTTGTTGAGTAAAGTCATAGTGAGTGAAGTTAGGTAGTGAACTAGTCCTGATGAGTAAAGCTAGATAGTTGAAAATCCAGGTGGATCAAGGTTGATCAGACACCTAGTGTTTGAAAGTCCAAGTGGGTCATGGAGGATCAGACACTTGGTATGAGACGGTAAGTCTAAGGGGGTCAAGGTTAATCGGACAGCACAAGGAGAAAAGTCCAAGTGGGTCAAAGGATTGATCAGACACTTGGTAAAGAAAATCCAACAGACCAAGATTGATCATATGCTAGGTAAGGAGGAGTTCCAACAGGTAATGGTTAATCAAATGTTGGGCAAGGGTGGGTGAAACAAGTTAGGATTGAGCAATCAATTAAGGTAATCGATTGGTCAAATCGATTTGGCCAAGTCTAATCAATTGATTCAATCAATTAGGGCAGGTTATTCATGATAATAAAGGTGGCAGAATCGATTGAGAAATCAATTACGTCATGCTTAATCGATTACGATAATTGATTAAGTAGTTTTTGCGAGTACACAGAGAACTTTCTAGTCAATTAGGAAGGCCTAATCGATTAAACTTTAGAAAAATTATCGTTATGTGGGTTGCTGACGTGGTAATCGATTAAGGAGAATCTTAATCAATTAAGGCGCCAACGGTGCCCCTAGAAAAGGATTTTTCATGCACTATTTCATCATCTCCGCCAGTTCTTGAAAGCTTAGAACTAAGGTGTTGCTACACTTCCAAGATTACAAGAGGCATTCACAGACAACAAGAGATCAAGTAAGAAGGTTTTAATTTGTATCTGTGTATTTACTTCTTATTTCGAGTTGTATTTCTTGTTTTTGAGTTATAGAGAGTTCTCTGTGTCCGGATTGTTTTCTAGAAGAAGTATTTATATAGTGGAGAGTATACTCGAGTGTAGATCCTTGGATTATTCATCTCTTCTTGAGGTGGATATTAAGTAAATCCTTATGTTAGTATTGGAGGAGCTTGCTTCGAGTATTTCTGCTGCAAAAGATTATCTTCAACGAGATGAGCGAGCTATTCACCCCCCACTAGTTTCGAAGTGTCCCAACAATAACTTATATCAAGAATAGAAAATCATACAATATATTCTATCAAAGAAATAAAAATAGCAAGTGAAATACTAATTTTATTTTACAAAGAATGAAATATTTTCTGAATTCATTATTGCATAGTAGATATTATTGATTATTCTGATGACTACTACATTTGAAGAATGAAATTTTTTTAAATTAAAGTTCAACCATTATCCAAATAAGATTAAAGGCATATTGTTATAATTTCGATTAAGAATGTGTTTCTATATTAATTTATGACTTTGTAGATAAAAAATGTATTTCGGGTATTTAAGATTTAAGAAAAAATTTATTTTAAAATTCAAGACACTGGATCAATGTTAGATGAGTCACGGACCGTTCCGCAATAATCAATCCGCAGCATGTTGGCTAGACGCTTATTATGTTTGTCCGGTTTTGTTTATCAATTGATTAATCTTATCGTAATATGTCAAGCGAGAGCATGCGAATAAGATCCGACCCGATAGACACAACGTTCGGTCGGCACACGGTCTTCTTTAGCGACTCCGCTCTATCGAATCCGAACCCGTTCGATTCGCCACTGATGCGCCGCCCATTTGTGCGACTACTCGCTTCGTCGTCGCACCAATCTCACGCCCACGCCGTAGCTCGCCCTCCCCGTCCTTCGATCTCTCTAGACCAACTGTTCCCGCAGCGTCCCGGTGTGCAGGATGATCTTTTCGCTCAGCGCAGGGGACCTCGCGGCAGTCTCGCTTTCCCGGCTTCCTCCGGGGCATCAATCCAGCCAGCTGCCAGCGAGCACGACTCCGCATACCAACAGCTCGTCCGGCGCTATTTGGCCTCCTCCGACCTCGGCGACGCCAAAAGCCTCCACCTTGAGTGGATCAAGAGCGGCTTCACGTCCGACGTGTTCTTGTCCAACAACGTGGTCAATCTCTATGCTAAAGCCGGCGACTTGGCGACCGCTGCCGAGCTGTTCGATGAAATGCCGGAGAAGGACGCGGTTTCCTGGACTTGCTTGATTTCAGGATGCGCTCGACATGGATTGTGCGACGAGAGCTGCCATTTTTTCCGCTCGATGCTTCGGTCTGGGATTGAACCTTCGCAGCTCACGTTTACTAGTGTTCTTCGAGCGTGCGGTGTCTCTGGTCCTGACCGGTTGCTGCTAGGAACCCAAGTCCATGGTTTGATCTCTAAAACTTCGAGCTCTATAAGCACATTAGTCTGCAATGCGCTAATCTTGATGTATGGTAGTTGCCGTTTGGATTCTGCGTCGAATGCACGACGAGTGTTTGATTGGACATCAGAAAAGAGTTCGATCACATGGAACTCGATCATCTCAGTCTATTCGGAGAGAGGAGATGCTGAGTCCGCCTTTGAGCTGTTCTCTGAGATGCAAATGGGTAATTCAGGATGCTGTTTGAGACCCGATGAATTCACATATGGCAGTTTGATAACTGCAACTTATGGTTGCTTTTATGCTTGCTCTGTTCTTGAACAAATGCTTGCCTATTTATCCAAGTCAGGCTTCTCAAGAGACCTATATGTTGGCAGTGCACTAGTTAGTGCATTTGCTCGATCAGGAATGCTTGATAGAGCTAAGGAAATATTTTGTCTATTGGATGAGAAAAATGCTGTTTCGATGAATGGGTTAATGGTTGGACTGATCAAGCGGAACCTTGGCGAAGCAGCAGTAGATGTGTATCGAGAAGCAAGAAGATCAGTTATAGTCAATGCTGATTCTTATGTGATATTGCTGAGTGCACTGTCTGCATTCTCAGCATTGGAGGAAGGATTAGGAATAGGAAGGGAGATTCATGGTTATGTCATCAGAAATCGATTAATAGAGAAACATGTCGCTATAGGGAATGGCTTGATTAATGTGTATGCGAAGTATGGTGATGTTGATAATGCAGCCAAGGTTTTCAGCCTGTTGAGAGTTAAAGATCAAGTCTCCTGGAATACCATGATCACTTGTCTTGATCAGAATGGGCTTTCAGAGGAGGCTCTAACAAACTTTCATCTGATGCTAAGAAATGGTGTTTTGCCTTCCAAATTTTCAGTTATTAGTACATTAAGTTCATGCGCTAGATTAAGACTTACAAATGCAGGTGTGCAGTGTCACTGTATTTTGACCAAAGTAGGGCTTGACATGGATGTTTCTGTGTCAAATTCTCTTCTTACAATGTATGGAGAATGTGGTAAAATGTCTGATTGTTGGAGAGTTTTCAGCTACATGATTAAGCATGATCTGATCTCATGGAACAGTATAATTGGGGCATTAGCAAGCAATGGAGCATTCCTTATGGATTCAGTGAGGATTTTCTTAGATATGATGCGAAGCGGTTGGTACCCCAACAATGTGACAATCATAAATGTCTTTGCTGCTGTCTCTGCACTATCAGATCTTGGGATGAGCAGGCAAGTTCATAATCTAGTACTGAAACATCGAATGTCAGAAGACATTGTGGTTGAGAATTCTCTCCTATCAAGCTATTCAAAGTCTGGGGATATGGATTCTTGTGAGCGACTCTTCTACAAAATGGCTGATAGGAGGAATGGTGTCTCATGGAATTCAATGATCTCAGGATATATCCAAAACGGGCTAATGCAGAAGACCATGGATCTAGTATATTCTATGATCCGCAGGGGGCCAAAGATGGACTCTTTTACTTTTGCCACTGTTCTAAGTGCTTGTGCTTCTTTAGCAGTACTAGATCATGGGATGGAAATACATGCTTTTGGAATAAGAACTTATTTGGAAATTGATGTAGTAGTAGGGAGTGCACTGGTTGATATGTATGCCAAGTGCGGAAGAGTTGATTACGCTTCGCGGGTTTTTGAATCCATGAATTTGAGAAATGAATTTTCATGGAACTCTATGATTTCTGGTTATGCTAGGCATGGGAATGGAGATGAGGCTCTGAAGCTCTTTAACAAAATGCAAAGTTCAGGTCAGTGTCCAGATCTTGTTACCTACGTCGGTGTTTTGTCTGCATGCAGTCATGCAGGATTGGTGGAAGAAGGTTTGGAGCATTTTGAATCAATGAAGAATCATAGTTTGGTTCCTCAAATTGAGCACTATTCATGTGTCATAGATCTCTTAGGCCGAACAGGCAAGTTAGATGAAATGGAGGACTTCATTATTAGAATGCCTCTGCGGCCAAATGATATGATATGGAGGACTGTGTTAGTTGCTTGTCACAGGTCAAAAGATGGTGCTAAGAGAGAGATAGCGAAACAAGCATCCAAAATGCTTTTGGAAGTGGAACCTGAAAATCCAGTTAACTATGTCCTCATTTCTAACATGTTTTCTTCAAAAGCAAGGTGGGAAGATGCAGCGAGAATTCGAAAAGTTATGCAGGCGCTACCAGTAAAGAAAGAAGCAGGGTGTAGTTGGGTCACATTACAGGATGGACTTCATGTTTTCGTTTCAGGAGATAAATCACATCCAAACACTGAAAAGATTTATGCCAAGCTACATTTTCTAATTCAGAAGATAAGAGAAATAGGTTATGTTCCTCAAGTAGATTTCTCATTGTATGATATAGAGTTGGAGACCAAAGAAGAGCTATTGAGTTATCACAGCGAGAAGCTTGCAGTTGCATTTGTCCTCTCTCACTCTTCGACAATCCCAATACGGATCATGAAGAACCTTAGAGTTTGTGGTGATTGTCACTCAGCTTTTTGCTACATTTCTAAGATTGTTGAGAGAAGAATAACTTTACGTGACTCTATCAGGTTCCATCATTTTGAGGACGGTAGATGTTCGTGTGGTGATTTTTGGTAGCGACAAACTACGGTTTGCTATATAACAAATCTGAATTTGCAGGGTTTTGCTGCAAAATTTATTTTGCTCACTAGACTAGTGTTGCATAATGTGGCCAATGTAGGGGCTTCTTAGAGATTCTCCTTTTGCTAGAACAATATTGCATCATTTGACTTCTCTTTAGGATTTTGGTGGAAAAGAGGGCCGGCCCTGAGGCATGTCACCGAGGGCGATGGCCAAGGGCCTCTGATTTTTAAGGGCCACCAAATTTGACATGCATATATAATATATAATATATACTTAGATTGTTTTAATAAAAACCTAAAAAATATATTTGATTGGATTATTTTAATAAATGCCCAAAAATATATATACTGTTGAATTTTTTAATAAAGGTCCACAAAATATATTTTCTATTAAAATTTAAGAAAAAAATCCACAAAATATATTTCTATTAAAATTTAAGAAAAAAATCTAAAAAAGAAAAGAAAGAAAAAAAGAAGGAAGGTAAACTATCCTTTTTCTCTTTCCAATATTTTATTTTTTTTGTACAATTCTTTTTTCATTAATTTGTTTACAGAAGTCATAAGACTCTAAAGAGTAAAGTATGAATTTTGAACGCTAATTTCCTCCTTTCTTCGCCTTTGAATCTCTTCTAATTAAATTAGAAAAGTTTATTAATTTTAGTTTCATCAATATATAAACTTACAACGTAAGTTACCTACTTATTTATATTTTTTCTTATTGTCAATATTCAATATTAATTTTTAATATTGTATTAGAGTCAATATTTTATGATTTTCTTACAGATTTGAAAGAGTTTAAATAAATTATCCCAATTTTAATCATCATAGAATAAGTTATATCGATCGCTTCAAGCACAAATCATGCTTTATTATTCTTTTACTATTATTTTCACTGCTTGTGTTTATTTCAATGTTAGCTTTGTTGCTGATTTTGTGTGTTTTATTTTTACACTTGAAATTTGTAATACAAACATGTTTCTAAAAAAATATCAATCTTGGAATTAAAAAAGAAACAAAAGAAAAAGAGTGGAACATATTATTAAAACTCACAAAGATGTTCTTCGTAAATTTTTTAAAGCTAACTCTTCAATTGAAAATTCAGTTGATGAATTGCTAGAAAAAAGACAAGAAGAATTAAATAATCATGTAACAAATGAGCATCAATCGAGTAATCAAGAAGAATTAAATAATCATGTAACAAATGAGCATCAATCGAGTAATCAAGAAGAATTAAATAATCATGCAATCAATGAGCGGGAAGAATTGAGAGAAAATGATGATCATAATCATGCAACAAATGAGCAAGAAAAATTGAGAGAAAATGATGATAATGATTTGAATGTAAATAGCTTGGCAATTTTATGTATCGAAAATAAGGTGTTAGAAAAACTTGATTTTGAAGACTTTATTGATGATTTTGCTTCCCAAAATGCTAGAAGATATAGATTTTTTAATGATTATTTCATACTTATTTTTTTTATTTATAGGTATTATACTTCTTGGAGAAACTTAGGAAACATATTTTGTATGGTGTTGCACTTTTTGAAGAAGAAATAAATTTTGTATGGAGTTTATCATATTTTAAATGAATATATTGATTTTTAAGTTTTTCTATTAAACTATATTCAAATTGTACGTTAGTAAAAAATTTTTTATAGAGGTCATTTTTCTCTTTTCGCCCAAGGACCCCCAAAAGTCAGGGCCGGCCCTGGTGGAAAATCAGGGAGTAAATAATTGCTACAGAGATGAGTATAATCACACTGAATCCAGGATGCATTTACTAGCTTTTGCTGAGGAAGGCTCGGAGAATTGAATTCTAATGAAGAAAAGGCAGATCAAGCTGAGAAGCTACAAACCAAGAAGGCAAAAGGTACCTTTTAGCATATTAATTTTGTATAACCTACATGCATTTTATTTAGTCAACACATTCAATTTGTACTTCCACATATTCCATATATAAAAATAAGTCAGTCATATAATGCAAAAGACATGAGGGCAATATTAATCAACAGTGTTAGTACTTGTGCATATAAAAATATACGTTTATTATTGGCATAATAAATGTTAAGTCGATTTTATTTTTTGATAATAGGTAAAGGTAGATGTTTATCATTGGCAGAATAATTGTTAAGTCTTTTTTTTTTTTTTATAATAGGTAGACGATCTTCCCTCTCGTTTGCCTACCGATATATCCAAAGCAACCTTCAGTATATTTGTCCTTAGTGGGATTTGAACTATCCTCTTAGTTGTTCCTCTATGCTTTACCATTGATGTTAAGCTAATTTCAGACCCTAAACTGGTTCAATTTAACTAAATATAGACTTTGTTTGTTAATAACAGTTGTAGCTGCTTGTCATATGCAGTCAATGGTGTGCAGTTCCTTGGAGCATATGCTTATGCGAGGCTTTTTAAAACCATGTGCGTTTATGTAGCAGCTAATAAATTGTCACCATATTGTCTTACACCAAGTAAACAATGTTTTACTGCAAGATTAGTGATGGAGAGTTGGTCCATTTTTTTAGCTTTGGCATGATCTGCATTATTTTGGATCATACAGAAAAAAACGAAGAAAAGAGTCAAAGTAGAAGCAATAGTGGATGTATTGCCCAATTCAAAGTAGGACAGAGAAATGAATAGGAGTGAAAGTTTGATAGGATTCACAATACTAATAAGCTTTTGAATAGGTTCGAGCTCTGTCACTTTTTTGCTGTATTCTTTTATTAAGAAAAAGGATAGTTATTCAGTGGTCAGTATGATAAGTGTACAGTATGATTTCTTGTTCATTGTCCCTGGTGATGAATTTTCTGGCAGCGGTTGCGATGCAAAAGATTCCAAGATTAATTCTATAAATGATATAGAAAAATAATGATTTAATCAAGTATGGAGGGAGGTATAAGATTCGTGAAATAGTTGGAGAAAAACACAATCATAATTTGATAAGGAAGTTGATGAATTCATAAACAAACACCTTATGAACAACATAAGGCAACATTGTAAACAGCTCCAGTTTAGATGCCAAGCTCAGTTTTTCACAAAGGTAAGCACTTAGATACTCAGGTCCGATGAGCCTCAAATTGAAAAGTCGGGAAGCTTATATTTGATTCACTACAAAAGTCTAGAGTATGCAACTTCACAAGAAATATTCTGAAAATTGGATGAAAAATATGGAAGAAAAATTGATTTGGAGCGTGGTCTTCCTTTTTTACCTGAACAAAGAGTAGATACTGGTTATCACATTGCCTCTAAAAGGTTACCAGAAATCACAAAGCCATTTGAAGATTCTTAGGTGATGCTCATTCAACTTTTGATCCTTTGCCTTGGGAAGCAACATAGTCGCGGATGACCTCCATGGCAAGTTGGTGAGCAGATTTGTTCTGCCGCTTTGCAAGCTCTGCCACAGCCTCAAATGTCTGCCGGTCTGCAAAGATTTTTAGGTTGAACCTTGATACTGGTTCCACAGGGCCTTCCCACTTCTCTACCAGCTCTTTCAATTTCTCAAAGCCCTAATTCAAAGGGAGAAGACACTGATGTGAGTAGCAATGTTTGTAAAAAGACTTCTGTTCCTCAGTGATAGATCATCAATTGGACTTACTATCCGAGTTGTAAAGTTGCCAAATGATTCACCACGTTGTCGTTTTGTTTTCCAGTGGTAAAACAGTGGTTCAAGTATCTTCTCTAAGTCATGAACCTTTAGCTTATCCATAAAGCTTTTTGCAAGGGTAGTCTGATTGGCAGCCCCCCCTAGCCAGATCTATTTGAACAAGCAGAAAACATTAGGAAGTTGGCAGTTAAGCAGATATTAACTTATCTTAACAAGTCCTCCAAATGTATGACAGATTTGTTCTTAAAATCTTAATTCAGTGGTGAAGGGTTTGCTAAGTTACTGACAACCAGAATTTAGACAGTGATGGTCTTTGTATTTACACGTGCAATGAATTACTAGACAAAGACAGGAATGATAACAAAACCACGAGTAGCAACAAACCAATAAACATGTTTTTAGCGAAGCAAAATGCCATTGTATTATATATATTAAGCAGATGCCAACCTGCAATGAGGATTAGTTTTTAATCCATTATCTAATGCATAGAGTCTGATTCCTCCTTTATCAATGACACATTTTCAATCACCTGGTAGCTGTTGGGGCCATCACCAACAAGGCCAAGTTCAGCCATGTAGGGTCTGGCACAGCCATTGGGACAGCCAGTCACTCTTATCACTACGGACTCATTGTATTTGAGGCCTACCTGCAAGAAAGTTCCAAAATCAGTCATTTAGATGGTTTGTGTATAGCAGTTTGGAAATTACTAAAAACTACTAAAATAATTGTGATCACCTTATCAAAAACAGCTCGAACCCTTTTGAGAATTTCTGGAATCCCTCGCTCAGCTTCTGTTATTGCGAGTGGACAAAGTGGTAGAGCAGGACAAGCCATGGCAGTTATATTAAGAGGATCAACGTATCTGGGTAGCTGTAAGTTTGACAACGATGAGCAATAGCAATGCAGAATTTAAAACTTCTCGACCAACTCAGAAAGCAGAGATAAATAGATTTTGGCATCAATTTAAAAATCAAATGCCCATGTTTCTCACAGACATATTCTGAAGCTGCAGAAAGAAGCAACGTAACGAGAGGTTATTTTGGTCAGGCCAGATACCAAATTACTCTAAGTCCTATTATTTATACAAGACTGCAATAGTTACGGCCTCAAGAAGAGGCAAGCTAGCTATACCAGTAGACCTGCTTGAGCAAGAGCTGTGGTGATGGGGTGTCTCCAGGAACGTCGGATATCACACAAGATCAAATTCTGGTTCGGTGTAATTCGGACATTCAGATTATACTTCTCAATGATTTCTCTTAAAGTTTCCTTCATTTTCCCGGCTATACGTCCACTATCAATATGCAGTCCACAAAACATTGCACCATCACCCTGCCCATAAAATGTATTAACATAAACAAGATAGATGGAGAAGCATGGACATGTAGTTGAAAAGAGGATACATATCATTGAACATTTCAAATTAAGAACCATTAAGAATCCAAAAGTATTAACACAGATCAAATAAAATAACTGGAATGAACCTGTTCGTGCCATCCAAGGTGACTCTTGAATTCCCACTCAGGTAATTCTCTGAATGCTTCGAACTTCTTACCATAGTACTGTTCCACAACACTGCGAAACTTCTCAATTCCCCAAGCACTGATCAAATATTTCATTCTACTATACTTCCTATCATCCCTCCTCCCATTTTCTCTTTGAGTAACAACGATAGCTTTTATAGCATATAAGATATCTTCTTTTGGGACATAGCCTAGTGGCTCCCCCAAACGAGGAAATGTTGTCTCAACTCGATGAGTTCTACCCATACCTCCTCCTACCTACAAATGCAAATTCTTAAACAGGACAAAATGGGTGATAAAAAATTTATGATTCAAGGATGGAAGCACAAAAGGTTCTTACATAGATGTTAAAGCCTTGAGGTTCTCCATCATCAGCAGAAACTAGTACAACACCAATGTCATTAGTGAGGATATCCACTGAATTGTCTGTTGGTACAGTCACAGCAATCTTAAACTTTCGAGGCAAGAATTGGGTGCCATAAATGGGCTCGGGTGAGTCAATGAAATTGGTCCCGTGAGAATTATCTTTACGAACTTTCACTACTTCAGGAGCCTCCGCAGACAAAATTTTTTCTCCATTTACCCACAAATCATAATATGCTCCAGATTGAGGCGTCAATAGCGCAGCAATATTTTCTGCCGTCTCCTGTGCAAATACATACTCTTTTTTGGCATATGGTGCTGCAGGGGCTAATACATTTCTGTTCAGATCACCACATGCACCAAGAGTTGATCCCATGTTCTTGATTATAGTAGCCATCACAGTCTGTAGGTTTTTCTTCAGGATGCCATGCAACTGAAACGTCTGCCTAGTGGTTAAGCGGAGAGTGCCAATACCAAACTCATCAGCTAGGTCATCCATAACTAAGTAGAGCTTGTTAGTGACTTTCCCACAAGGATTCTTAGTACGGAGCATAAACTGGTAAGACTTTGCACCACGTTCATCTCTATTTGTTTGTTGATAACTCCCATGAAACTTGATCAGCTGAGTAGCAGCTTCATTTATATTTGGAGCTTCTGAGAGCAATTCCTCATTTAAAGGAAACCTAAGGAAGTTGCTTTGCTCCTTAAACAATTCAACCTTGCTCCGCTTAACTTCAGTACTGTCTGGCTTTATAGGCTAGAAAATAAAATATCAACAGAATAAACAGGATTAGCCCAACAAAAGGAAACAATGTGCTCTCAAATGTCAGTTAACAGACATGTTTTGGAAGACAACCATCCAGTATGCATATGTACTAATTGGTGTTGAGAAGAATGCATATATGCTCACGAATCAAAGAAAAAGGAGGAATAGCTTTCTTTATTAGAAAGTAGAAAAGTGCTCATTCTACAATACCTAAAAAATCAATTCTCCTTATCATCTCTGCAGGTTATATTTTACATTTTGCATCCATACTTCTACACGACGATATAATGCAGGTCAACCATTTCTTATCAGGATGGTTTTCACCTTCTCCCATGTGCTCTTGAGCTAAATTAATTAGCTGTATTTCCAGAAAAGATTACAAAGTCAACATGACTAATTTAGTAATTTAAATCAGAGTATTAAGACTCAAGGTCACTTTCCTAAATTATAGATTGATTACTAAACTAATAATGTCAAAACTCACAAGAGGAATTTGAACTCAGCAAGTTCTTATCAACGCCAATTACTTAACCAACAAAACATCATTTCTTAAAAGCATAAAAGCTGTCAGATTCAATGGCAGATGGTGTGTCTGGCTTGGCAATCCTCTAGTCCGACAAATCTGGCCACAGTGAGTA
The DNA here is from genome assembly GCF_018446385.1 of Zingiber officinale. Classification (NCBI taxonomy): domain Eukaryota; kingdom Viridiplantae; phylum Streptophyta; class Magnoliopsida; order Zingiberales; family Zingiberaceae; genus Zingiber; species Zingiber officinale. The sequence goes on from NC_056006.1 coordinate 84,243,577, forward strand.
ATGGCCCTGAAATCAAATTCCTGTAAATGTGGAGCAAGAGTATTTATTATCACCTAAATGCACCTAATTGTTGCAGATACTCTACATTAAGTCTTCCGACGATGTCGAACTCAAAGATTGTTCCAGGGAGTTGGAATGCAAACCATCCCTAGAGGTATCATGGCAATTCCATATGCAACTAACACACAACTTCTATGCAGTGACAAAGATTCACAAATTCGGAAACTAAAGAAACCTCTAACGAACGATAACTTGCATGCGTGCTTGGTTGCCCATGAGCAAAGGCCCATAAAATTCTAGGCATCCTCTCCACTAGCAACAAGCTGAATGAAGACGGGCTAAATAACTGATTTATGACTGAATTGCGCCATGGAAGACTCAGCTTCTTCTCCTTGTCATTTGGGAGACGTAGGTGAATGAATACTGGAAACAATTTCTTTCACATTTGTGACAATTTGTAACATTGTAGAGAAGACTGCATTTGGAACATCAGCTTCAATAGGCACATTGACTCCACAAATACTAGTATTATGCCTACTCACAATCAAAGATAACAACTCCATCATTTAGACCATCAACAATTTGGGATTGATTATTCAAAGTCAGAAGCACTTATTTGTACATTCCTAATTACGAAAGCAGAGTCAATTGGTACAAGCAATAGAGTTTTTCCTAGCACCACTATGAACTAGTAAGCTTACCAGCTGAGTCATCCCCAGGTAGAAACTCCGCACAAGGGAGTTCTTTCCCCAGAATGTGGTTTCTTAACCCAAATTTTACCTCGTGTGAGTTCCATCGCAACTAGCAAGGCGATATAAAAGGCGTCCTAAACATTAAATCTGTACATCTGGGGCGCTTTCCTTTCCCATCCCGATCCGAAAAATAAAATTATCTAACAACGAGATATCAAATTCTAAGTAACAACAAACCGATCTCACCGTGGAGACCGCGCTGATGAAGGAGGAAGACCTAGCCGAGCGTCCGATCAGAAAAGTCCCGACTGCTCTTCCGAAAGGAACCAATCCGGAAGATCGAAGCCCTTGGAAACCCGGGATGCGGATTTTCAGGTCGACCACAGTTCCGATCGCCTCCGGCGTCGAGGCCGCCATGGCTGAAGATGGAGGGCAAGAATCGAGTCCTGAAACTGCCGAGGATAGGAGGAAGCGAGTCCAGCAGGTGGGCGAGGCAGCGTGCTCGGCTCGCTGGTATTTGCCGCCGCGAAAACGCCGAAGCAAAAGTGTGTGAGCAACGGAAGGCCACACGACGGTGGGTGATTAATCTAGCAATTAATTTTAAATACCACAAGAATCTGATATTATTACTCTCTGTTATTGTTAAGCAGTAGGTGGCCATGGTATCTGTTGATATGTACGTATAGAACACCTCCTTGAGTGATAATATCAATCAGAAATATTTTCGACAATTTACCATATCTAAAATTTTAAATTTAATAAAAGTCACGTACTACTTTATTATTTATTACCTATTTTTTTCATTCTATCCTCCCGATTATTTTTTTTTATTTTTTTTATCATTTCCCTCTCTCTTTTCTTTCCTCCTATACCTTCAACATTTTTCTCTTTCTCTCATCTCTTTCCCTCATCTTTTTTCCTCTCTTTTATACGTTGATTCTTCTAAAAACATTTTAATACATATGAGAAGCTGAAATAAATAATTGATAGTATATTTAAATTTCTTGTAACCCCAGAAATCCATAGGACTGAAATGTGTGCAATCAGAGCTCTCTAAGTACATCAGTGGATTTTGGTCGAAACTCACTAATAGGACCTAGAGAACTCTAATTGCATGCATTTCAGTTCCTGTGAATTTCTGGGGTTGCAAGGAGTTTAAATTTGTTATCCATTGTTTATTTTGACTTCTCAAAGGTTTTAAAATGTAATAAGAAAGAATCGTCAAAATTCTCAAAGGTCATATGCTATCATAAAATCTAATATATTTTTTCCTTCTTGATTTCTCGTTCCAAACTCATACCTCCATGTACCCTCTTATATTTCTCATTTTTTACTCCGACATGACCATTTAGATCACCTCCTATTAAAATCATTTCATTTAACAGAATATTTTGTATTACTTTATGTAAGTCATCTCAAAATCTTGATTTGTTAGCTTCATCTAATCCTACTTACAGTGTATATATGTTAATTATGGTCATAGTTTCTTTCGTCACTATTATTTTAAGTGTTATAATTCTATCCCTTTTTTTAATTATTTCTACAGTTTCATCCTTTAACAAACTATTTACAACAATATTCACTCAATTTCTTACTTTACTCTTTCTTGTATATCATAACTTAAAATCTGAGTTCTCTATCATATTTGTCTTCTCGTATACCTATTTTATCTCTTGTATACACAAAACACTAATTCTTTTCATAATCATCGTATCTACTACCTCTATTGATTTACCAGTGAAGGTTCCTATATTCCATGTTCTAAATATTAGATTATTAGTTTTCCTATCATATTTATTTTTATTCAACCTATAGTGTGAGAACTCTTGCCTATTTAATACTACACCCAAGTTCTTATGAAGATGTAGTGGTCCTTGCCAATACGTTCTCCACCAGTTCTTGAAGGCTCTTGGGGAAAAGTGCTGGTGCACTTCCAAAATTCAAGAGGCAACAACAAGGAACAAGTAAGCAAGAAGAAATTGTGTTCATTTGTATTCTTGTGTTTTTCTTCTTGCGTGTGTTGTATTTTATTATGTGAGTTTGTACGAGGCTTCTCCGCCTCTGATTGCGATCGAGAATGAGTGTTTTTATTAATGGAGAGTGTGTCGTGTGTGGATCCTTGGATTAGTCGCCTCTTCTTGAGGTGGATACCAAGTAAATCCTAAGTGTTAGTATTGCTTGAGTATTTTCTGCTGCATATCATCATTAAAGAAGCAAGCAACTGTTGGAACCCCAAGGTTGTTTTGATGTGATCAACAAGTTAAGTTAGGTCCTGTGTGTTTCTAACCTTGTGTCTAAGTGTGCAGGAGCTTAGGAACACAGGTAGTCGAGCGGAAGACGCAGCTAGCGAGAAGGACGACAGTCCGAGGGACGAGGTGCTGCGGAAGAGTACACCGGCGGACGAGAAGGAAGTGCGCGCGGTAGTTCCGAGGTACGAAAGCCGGAGCGGAAGATTGCTCGGGGAGCAAGAGACGCAGCTAGCGCGAAGGTCGGCACGGGGTGCGACCGAGGGACGAAGTCTGCGGATGAGTACGCTGGTGGACGAGAAGGGACACGCGGCAATTCCGAGGGACGAGAAGCCGGAGGGAAGCATGCTCGAGAAGACCGGAAGATGGGTTCGGGTGAGCCCTATTCCGGATGTCAGAGATCACCCAAGCAAGCGGAGCCGGAGCAGAAAGACCCGGACCAGAGGCGAGCTGAACCGGAGAAGAGAGCACGGACCAAAAGTCAACTGGGTTGACTTTTGGCTCCGGGGCGCCCGGAACTGTCCGGGGCGCCCGGAACCCTTCCGGGCGCCCGGAAGTGACTTTTTCACAGGATCGAGCTTTGACTCGATCCAACCGTTGGGGGATAAATTTTATCCCCCCCAGGGCGCCCGGAACCCTTCCAGGCGCCCCGACCAAGGCTATAAATATAGCCTTGGTCCAGAAGCTTTTCATCAGTTCAGAAATTGTAACAACACTTGTGTGCTTCCACTGCTTTGATTAGCTTATTTCTTTTTGTGCCTACACTACTGTAAACGAGGCTTCTCCGCCTGAAGGAGTTCTTAGTGCAACCATCTTCCTTGGATTAACAACCTCCCCGGTTGTAACCAAGTCAAATCCGGTGCCTCGTTTTTATGCTTTATTTTCTGCTTAATCTATTTTTCAAGTGTTAGCTTAATTGTTCGAGAAAGGGTTGTGTTTTATTCAGGGCTATTCAACCCCCCCTTCTAGCCGGCCCAACGGTCCTACAAGTGGTATCAGAGCCGAGGCGCTTTAAGAGGACTAACCGCCGAACGAAACAACGTCATGGCCGGACCAAGCATCCATCCGCCGAAATACGAAGGGGACTTCTCTACGTGGAAAAAACTGATGCAGGTATTTCTTACAACAGATATTAAACTATTTTTAACAATGAAATTTGGCTTTGAAGCTCCAGAGGACAAGGAAATAGATAAATGGACAAAAAAGGAGCAGGTTGACTTCGTGGCGAACGGCAAAGCAGAGTACCATCTGCTAAGCGTTCTTCCGCCTCAAGAAGTCAACAGGATCGGTAAATACAACTCCGCAAAGGAACTTTGGGAGAAGTTCCTCGAGCTGCACGAAGGTCCGAAGCCAAACTCGCTAGGCGAGATCTGCCGCAATCGACTCACTAGCCTGCGACTTGGGGACAGTCGCACATCTGCACTCCGGAATAAAAGAAATCATCACCGGACTCACGAATCTCGGAGAAAAGGTAAGTAACCGAGATTCGCTCAGGTACGCCTTAAATTCATTTCCAAGAAATTCAAAATGAGCATCACTAGTAGATGCTTTTTACATTTTGAAGGACTTAGAAAAAATTTCATTAGAAGAATTTTTTTCAACATTTGAAGTGCATGAGACAAGATGTGCAGGAATGAAGGAGCCCAAGAACAACGTCGCCCTCAAAGCTTCGAGAGACGAACCTGAGTCGGAATCTTCTCTCGACGACGAGGAAATGGTAATGATGGTAAGAAGATTCAAGAAACTTTGTAAATCCAGATCTACTAACCATCCGCAGGGGAAGAAGAAAAGGACGATCTGCTGCTACCATTGCGACGAAGAAGGGCACGTCAAGGACAATTGCCCCAAGCTGAAGAGCAAGAACAAGGAAAAGGATAAGAAGCCTATCCAAAAGCGAAAAGCCCTAAAGGCGACGTGGGATGATACGTCGTCGGAGTCGGAAGTCGAGGCATTCTCCGAACTTGCTCTAATGGCAAGTCATCAAAACGACGACTACGAGTCAAGCTCTTCCGAAATGAGCATCGAGAGCATCGATGAAGGGGGAGCGTCGTCAGAAGAAAGCAGCAGTTCAGGGGGAGACACGGAAAACGAACTCGATAAGGTAAGTCAGGTACGTTCTCTTCCTTCCGATAAACTTTATAAATTTGTTAAGTTATTAACTAAAGACTGCTGTAAATTAGAAAAAGAAATAAAAAATTTAAAAATAATTTTAGCTAAGTCTTGCCCTCTAGAACAATTAGATAAATCAAAATTGGAAAATGAAAAATTGAAACTTGAAAATAATGACTTGAAAATTCAAGTAGATAATTTGAAAAACCATGCATGTTCATTTAAAACCAATGGTAGAAGATTTAATAATTTAAATTGGTACTTTAAATATCATCCTGGACAAATTAGGAACATTTCAAGAAAATATATTCCTAAAAATGTTTTAGTTAATCCAGTAGGTTGGAACCTATATTGGGTTCCTAAATCATGCTTAAACTGAATTTTAAAATTAAAATTAGCGCTTTAAGTGAGAAAATTAAACAAAGAATTTCTTTATGAGGCTTTGTCAAGGAAGTGGTTGTTGCTCCAATAACCAAGAAGGCCTCGTGTCTCGCCACGACCTGGAAGCCAAAATATTGAAATAAATATTTAATTAAATTACTAATGAAGCATTAATACAAGAATTAATTAGTGCTTTAAAAAGGGTTATTCAAAACATTTTATTTCAATTTAGAAATTTTTAATTGCCTAGTCATTTATGTGCTAAAAGATTCTCAAAAATCATTCTTTCTTAAGTTAAAAGATTTTCTGAAATTTATGCTCAAATTACTTAGAAATTTTTTTTAAGTTAGAAATATTTTTTTTAAAAAAAAAATATTGACTTAGATTGTTTCTCTTGGAACCCCATTTTTTTTGTGATCAAAGGGGGAGAGGGAAAGTATAAGTCTAGGGGGAGGTAGATAGATTTAATTTTTTGTCTATTTTTTTACTGAGGTAGATAGAGTTTTTTTTCCTATCTTTTTTACTTAAATTGCAAATTAAGTTAAGTTACTTAATTTTATTTAAAGTCTATTTTACCCTAGCTTAACTTAGGTTGATCACACCAAAAAGGGGGAGATTGTTGGAACCCCAAGGTTATTTTGGTGTGATCAACAAGTTAAGTTAGGTCCTGTGTGTTTCTAACCTTGTGTCTAAGTGTGCAGGAGCTTAGGAACACAGGTAGTCGAGCGGAAGACGCAGCTAGCGAGAAGGACGACAGTCCGAGGGACGAGGTGCTGCGGAAGAGTGCGTCGAGGTACGAAAGCCGGAGCGGAAGATTGCTCGGGGAGCAAGAGACGCAGCTAGCGCAAAGGTCCGCACGGGGTGCGACCGAGGGACGAAGTCTGCGGATGAGTACGCTGGTGGACGAGAAGGGACACGCGGCAATTCCGAGGGACGAGAAGTCGGAGGGAAGCATGCTCGAGAAGACCGGAAGATGGGTTCGGGTGAGCCCTATTCCGGATGTCAGAGATCACCCAAGCAAGCGGAGCCGGAGCAGAAAGACCCGGACCGCTCCGGGGCGCCCGGAACTGTCCAGGGCGCCCGGAACTGTCCGGGGCGCCCGGAGCTGTCCGGGGCGCCCGGAGCTGTCCGGGACGCCCGGAAGTGACTTTTTTATACGATCGAGCTTTGACTCGATCCAACCGTTGGGGGATAAATTTTATCCCCCCAGGGCGCCCGGAACCCTTCCAGGCGCCCCGACCAAGGCTATAAATATAGCCTTGGTCCAGAAGTTTTTCATCAGTTCAGAAATTGTAACAACACTTGTGTGCTTCCACTGCTTTGATTAGCTTCTTTCTTTTTGTGCCTACACTGCTGTAAACGAGGCTTCTCCGCCTGAAGGAGTTCTTAGTGCAACCATCTTCCTTGGATTAACAACCTCCCCGGTTGTAACCAAGTCAAATCCGGTGCTTCGTTTTTATACTTTATTTTATGCTTAATCTATTTTTCAAGTGTTAGCTTAATTGTTTGAGAAAGGGTTGTGTTTTATTCAGGGCTATTCAACCCCCCTTCTAGCCGGCCCAACGGTCCTACAGCAACGAGCACGCGACGAGCTATTCACCCCCCCCCCCCTCTAGCACCAAACGATCCTAACAAGTGGTATTAGAGCGACATCACTCTTTACCGGAATCATCGCCGGAAGGGGCAAAAAGGCTAGAGGGTGAAGAAGTTGGAGCAAAATTCATCAAATCAAAAAATTCATCAAGAGCTCAACCTCAAGATGGAATTCCGAGATGGACTCAGATTCGACACAAGAGTGTCTCCACCATTCATATCAACAAGCTTTGATTCTTGGAAATCGAGAATCAAAAATTTCCTTATGATGGAGATAGAGCAATGGTTTGCTCTAATGGAAGGCTTTGAAGCTCCAAAGAATTCAAAAAGCAAGATCTTCAAGAAGAGCAAATGGAGTCAAGAGCAAATCCAAAGGTGCAAGGCGAATGACAAGGTAACCAAATTATTGGTTAGTTTATTGCCAAGCACAATTCTATGCAAAATTGGAGAATTTGAAGATGCAAAAGAATTATGGAGCAAATTGGCTAAGCTTCATGGAGAATCCTCCACTACACCAAACCAAGAGAAATCCAAAGAGGGCAACTCATTGGAGCAAGACCAAAAGGAGGAGGACACCGAGGTTGAGAGATGCTCAACATCAGAAGAAGAAGAAACTTCATCCTCAACGGAGCGCAATAAGAAGGGCAAAGAGGGAGCATACTCTTTATTCCATGTAGAGGATGAAGATGAAGAGACCTCCACCTTGAGGATTTAGGGGGAACTGTTAGAGTGTATACTGAAAGCCTAAGATTTTGTAGACATTTATTTTGAATAAAGAATCACATTTGGTCAAATTATCTACATTTATTTGTAGTTGTTCAATTAATTTATATTGTAGATAAAATAGTATGTGGTGTCACATACAGAAGATAATGTAATCAGTACCCGATAAATTATAAACAGTAGCTCACGACCAAAATGGAAAGGAACAAACCATTGGAAGGTCGTAGTGTAATTAGGTATTAGTTTATCTTAACTATATAATTACACTAGTACACTTAGAGTGTATTAAGTAGGACCATCAGAGATCGTTTCTTTTATACTGACTTTATAAAGGAACAAAGACCTCAGTTATTATGGAAGTGTGTGCTCTTAATCCTAATATAATAACAAGCACATACATTTGATATATATTTCTTTAATTTATCAATGGGTGAGATTTAGTTTGATAATTCAATAAGCCCGATAAGTTGGGAAATGATATCACTTATAGTGTGTGTTGTTGATTATAGAAGGAAACTGTATCCTAGTGATCTAGGTTGATAATGTCCCCAAGAGGAGCTCATAAGGATTGTCATGTTAAACCCTGCAGGTGGACTTAGTCCGACATGACGATAAGGTTGAGTGGTACTACTCTTGGACTAAGATATTAATTAAATGAGTTGTCAGTAACTCACTTAATTAGTGGGCATTCGACATCTTAAACACAGGGTGACTAATACACTCATAATAAGAAGGAGTCAAAAATGTAATTTGGGATTGGTACGGTAGTTCAATAATAGTTCTCTAGTGGAATGAATTATTATTGATAAAATTAAGTTATGTGTTCGGGGCGAACACGGGATGCTTAATTTTATCGGGAGACCAAAACCAATTCCTCCTCTCGGTTCCTATTGTAGCCTCTTATTTATAGAGTACTATACCTACCTTCATACCCTTGTTATAGGGGTCGGCTAAGCTAGCTTGGGGACCAAGCTAGGGTCGGCCAAGCCTTAGTCCATGGGTGGCCGGCCCTAGCTTGAACCCAAGTCTAGGTGGTCGGCCATTAAAAATACAAAAGGAATTTTAATTTTAAATTTTTTTCTTATGTGGAATACATGATTTAAAAAAGAGTTTAAAAATTAAAATATTTCCTTTTATAAGATTCTACAAAAAAGTAAGAGAAGAGTTAAATCTCTTTCCTTATTTGTAGATTAAAAAGTTGATTTTAATTTGGTAAAAACTTTACTTATTTATCGTCCACATGTTGAAAAGTTAAATTTTAAAATTATAAAAATTTCCTTTTATAGTATCAATCATGAAGGGATTATTAAAAAAGAATTTTATTTTAAAATTTCTCCGGAAGCAAATTAGGAAGCTTTAATTTTTCTAGCGAAAAATTTTCTTGTTTGCTTATTTGATGTGGCCGGCCATGTACACTAAGAAAAGGATTTTAATTTTAATTAATTAAAATTTTCCTTTTCAATGGCAATAGAATTAAGGAAGGTTTTATTAAATTTTCCTTATTTGCCAAGGCTAAGGATTATAAAAGAGGGGGTTTGGGTGCCTTCACAAGAAACAACCTCTATTCTAATTTCTCCCTCTTTTCTTCCTTGGTGTGGCCGGCCCCTTCAAGTTCTCTCCTCTCCTTGGTGTGGCCGAACCTCTCATCTTCCTTGGAGATCAAGTGGTGGCCGGATCTTAGCTTGGAGAAGAAGAAGAGAAAGCTTGCATCCCTTGGAGCTTGGTTGGTGGAAAAAGATCTTCATCCTTTGGAAGTTTTGTGCTTGGCCGAAACTTGAAGGAAGGAGAAGAAGGTGCTAGGTGGTCCTCGTCTCGGAAGATTGTTGCCCACACAACGTCAGAGATTAGAAGAGGAATACAATAGAAGATCTAGAGGTCATTATTCACAAAGAAAGGTATAACTAATAATAGTTTTCCGCATCATGTTAGTTTTTGTTTCTTTGTAAAAATACCAAATACAAGATGCATGTGATTCTAGTTTTTCGAATTAGTTTTTGAAGTTGTGTTCTTTTATTTTTTTTTTTATTTTCCTTGTGATTTGATTGTTCTTAGTGGTTAACCTAGGGTTACTATGGGAAGGTTAAATATTTAATTTCCTTAAAAGACTTTATCTAGTCGGTGGTGATTGCTCCCATATCCAAGAAGGCTATGTGCCTCGCCATGCAGTACTGGAAGCCGATTTTGGAAATAGATATTTAATTTTCTTCGTGACCTAGGTGATTTGGATCGAACGTGTTAAGTTCCACAGGAGATCCAAGTCTAAACCTAAAATAACAAATAAATTAAACTTAGGATCAAACGTGTTAAGTTCTGCAGGCGATCCAAGTTTAATTTAAAAGAACACATGGTAGCTAGGAAAAGGTTCAGTCCTTTGTCCAAAATTTTTGTACAGTGAAACCGATAGGTTTTCTGAGTAGCAACCAACAGGAACGACCTTCATTGACACCGGATCAAGAAGAAGGAGAAACTTCTACTTTCATGTCAAGAGAATAAGATAATGGGGCAACCTCCACAACACAAATAAAATCAAATGGAGAATTAAGTGTCATCTCTACCCATGAAGGTATAATTACCTCAAGTAAAAATAAAAAAAATATTATATGTTTTGAGTGTAGGGAACATGGGCACTATAAAAGAAAGTGCCCCAAATTGACCAAGAAGAAGGGCCAAGTGGCACCAAAGGGCAAGGAGAAGTCCAAGGAGACTGCCCCCACGACAAAGAAGAGCAAGGAACACATAGTGTGCTTCTTGTGTAATCAAAAAGGACATTACCTGAACCAATGTCTAAAGGGAAAGAAGTCGGTCAAGCTCAAAAAAGGAAGCACAAGTCAAGGGGGAGTTCTTAAGAGCAAACCCAAGATAACATTTATTGATGCAATTCCTCTTAGAAATGGTAAAGAGCATGTTAATTCTAGTTTATATCATTTTAATGTCATTTACTATAAAAATAGAAAACATGATAACATTAAGGAAAAACATGTAGATCTTCATGCTAAAACTACTTCCCCTAAGGTTAGGAAGGTAGATAACTACTTGGGCAAAAACACTAAGGATAGTAGATACAAGCCCAAAAATAGAAATGCTCAAGAATTTAAAAGAAAATCCAAAAATAAGGATTTAATGATGAAAAATTAAGTCTTGACGTCAAGGCTTAATAACATGAAAAAGACCTTAAAGAAAATCGAAAATTTTCTTAAGCGCCAAAATGGGCATAACTTAGATTTAGGACATCAAAGGTCATCCAATGACCATAGAGGTTTGGGATACAAACTCAAGGCTAAAAAGGATGTAATATCTTATTATAGGGTTCCATATAGCTATGGAACTAACCCTAGGTCTAGGGGTCAAGTCAAGAATACAAGGAAAGTTATCTCTAGGAGTATCTTTGCAACAACAAATGTGACTAAAACTTCTAAGAAGTCCAAGAAAGTCACTAAGGTCACAAGGGATGACCTAGAGGAAATGACCAAGGCTTCTAAGAAGCCTAAAAAGGTCATTAGAAAGGTATCAAGGGAAGTTATTCCTAGTGAATACCTAGAAGGAGCACCAATAGGTATTGGGTTCCTAGGAGCATCTTATCTACCCCTTAGATGGGTTAGAGAGTGTTAACTCAAATTAGAAGGGTAGTTAACCCAACCTTGATGAAGTTGACACTCGGAGAGTATTTTCAAGGTTATTGTTAACCTTTGAAAATGAAATGGATTATTGTTTACTCTTTGTAAGAGTAAAATGTGTCATAATTTGAAGAAATGGATTTAATTTTCATTGGCACAAAAAGGAAAAGAACAAAATAAATGTCAAGTTGGGTTTTGACATTTTATTGAAGAAAATGGGGGCAATCTAGATAAATTTTAGGTTTATCTAAGGATTAAGGATACTTAGATAAATAATCTAGGTATATTTTATTTATGCTAAAACTTGCCATGATTGTTTGTCCATTATATGTCATAACATCATATTTTGCATCCATGCTTATTATGAAAAACACAAAAATACCATGTCATGTCATACATACATCATGTAGTTATAATAGATTTTCTTTTGAAAATTATTCATTTTAATGTGTGTCATATATCATTATGCATTATTTTAATTTCCTTGCAATTAAGGACAAATGACATTTACTAACAAGTGATATCCTAGGTGGATGTTCAAAATTTCTAAAATGCCTAGATAGATATGCATGATCCCTAGTTTAGGGCAAAACCAAACTTTACATCTCACAAAGAACCATAAGGTGACTTGTATGTATTTTAGTACACATTAGATACAAGTGAGGTGTTAGGATGATGAACAAAACTCAAGATGTTGATTTAGTGCATTCTTTTTAAGTTTTAGGTTCATCAAAACACATAGTTATGTGTACTCCAATCATTAGGAAAGCTAATGTACAAGTTATATGCATTAAGCCCAAAGAACATGGTTGGAAATTAGTTTTGAAAATGATTTTACATATGCTTGAGCATGAAAAGTTAGACACAAACTTGGAAGAAACATTGAAGTTTTTGCAAGTTTTCAAGTTTGTGTCAATCTTTAAAAATTGGAATTATTTTCATAGAAAACTATTTTTCCATGATAGTATATACCCTAAGTAATGTCTACATGAATTTTCATGATTTTTAAAATTTTGTAAAATTTTTAGGGCATTTCTAAATTTCGCTGAAATTGAATTTCAAGAAATTAGAAATCCAATCGATCAACCAATCGATTGGAGGGTCTCAATTGATCAGCCGATTGATTGAGAATGCATTTGTCGCGAGCAGAAGCTCACTAAATCGATCAATCGATTGATTGACCTTGGCTAGATCGATCAGTCGATCGATTCAAGGTCAAATTCTGCGAACAGAAGCTCGCGGAATCGATCAGTAGATCGATTGAAATGGTGTCAATCGATTGAGATCCAACCCCAATCGATTGAGAAGGCTGATTTCGACTATAAATGTCTGATTTCAGCACTTTAAACCATTTTTAGTCTAGGAAATCATTCTTAACCCCTTGAAACACATTTGTATATATTTTGGGGGGGGGGGTTTCATGATGAAAGCAAGGATGGATTGGTTGAGGAAGACTAAGTTAAAGTTTAGGTTGAGGTTTGCATTCAAATATTGATACTTAAACCTCAAAACTTCTAATTTTAGCTTTTCTAAAGGTTTAAGGATCCCAAGTTATTGTTGGTGCAATGACAAAAGTTTGGAGTATGTCTTTAGGGGGAGTCACTCGCTAGGACATAGAAATTATTTTTCAAAACCATGGAAGATGGTATATCCTTCGCTTGAAAAATGCTCAAGGATGAGCATTGGATATAATGAAGGGTATGAGACATTCATTGTGTTTGTGAAGAGATTTAATGCTCAAGGGTGGGCATTGAAAAAAATATGGAACCGCCACATCAGCGGGTCTCACAGATATGGAGGGAGATAAATGGAAGTACACAATTGAAAGTGCATGGCAGAGACGTTAACCCCAGGTCATGACACCTTGAGAATCGAATCCTGGACCTCTCGGCCACAAGACCATGCACCTCCAACTGTGCTACGCCCTGGGGACCTCAAGGGTGGGCATTGAAGATAATAAAGGGTATGAGACTTTTATTGTTCGATTGGTTAATGCTCAAGGGTGAGCATTAGAGATAATGAAGGGTATGAGACCTTCATTGTGGTGTTGTGAACAACGAGTGAAGTTGTGAATAACGGTGAGTAACTCTTCAGGAAAAAATTTTTTGATGTGCGCCAATAGGAGGAGAATATAGGGTTTAAGTTAGGCTTTCATTATCTAAAGAGAGATTTTTCCCTCTAGGAAAGGGGGAGAATGAAGGAAACTCTCATTCATGTTTTAGCATGAAAGGAAGTTGAGGCTATTGTCACGCCCCAGAGGAGCCCTTGCCAGACAAAAATCCGGCAACATCTCCCCTATACCGGTAACAATCTGAATCATACATACAACCACAAGAATACATCAGTCCACACGGATGGAATATACACAACCACGCTGTTATATATATTAAACAACTCACTCGACTGTACTAAAAACACACAACAGCAAAATAAAACGAAAGAAAGCCCATATAAACCAAAACAACAAAGACTGCTAGCCGACTAGGCTTACACAACACAACAAAACAATACCCGATACCACGTAGCAACACTCCAGAACCCAAACCAGAATATACAATGCTAAATCCACCAAATATATAAACCAGATAAAACATAAATGAAATCGGAAACAATCTTCTGATGTGACGTATGATCGGCAGACAAGATACTCCAAGGGACTTCAACCTGAAATAGGAATAAATCAATGGGATGAGTTCAAGAACTCAGCTGGTATCGATCAGACATACATAGTAAGATATAACTATCAGTAATAATCCTGCAGTATAGTCTCCTGAACAATAACAGATAATGTAAAATTAAACAACAGAAGAAACTGTACTCACCAGGATCTCCTATCTGAACATAAGGGTATGAACCATACCAACAGGTGTAGGATCGTCAGACCAAATACATCATGTCTCCTGTATGCATGTCAATCATATGCAACCACCAAAATGCAGTATAAAAAAATACAGCAATCACAAGCAATAAATGCAATCCATGTATATGATGTAAATGACATGGTCACCCCTAACGCCAGTCAGTCATCTCACACGCGATGGTGAGATCGAGTGGACAACTGTGCACTCTGTCATCACTACTTCTGAGTGACCAAGTGGACATGATGTTGTCGAAGTACACCTATCCTCCTACCCCAAACATAGTGAGGGAGCCTAAGCTCTCATCTCCCTGTGTCATAGTCAAGAGAAGGGATCCCTGTCCGCTACCACACTGCAGTCACACTACCCATGAGCGGACCAGTAGAGCCCTGACAGAGCAAACTGCACACACCCTGCCTGATGTACCACTAACCCATGAGTGCTTGTGTGTGCAGATCATATACTGGCGATGTGCTCAACTATAAAGGAGCTGACAATCACTCAGCATGCAATCTTGCAAAATGGTGCATGACACTAAAGCATGTAACTCCTGAAAATATCAACCTCCATATAATATGTACCAAAAGGAAAACCGAGTACATAACAAGGATCTAGGTATCATAAATCTAGATATACATGTCAAGTAATAAATCTAGGTACACATGCCTGGTAATAACGTACACATGTCAAGTATAAATCTAGGTACACATGTCAAGTATAAATCTAATAGTTAGGTCTATACCTGGTAATGCATTGTATGTCACTACTTCTATGAACATACATACACATGGCAAGAATCAAGAGGCATAAACATAAATGTATAACAGATAAAAATATGAGCATATTACGGGTATCAAGTAGTGGTATATCAAGCAAATATAAATATAACTATTACTACTAGCTATAACCTATTACGCATATCAGAATGACAATATCAAAAGAGATAAGTCAAGGTACCCACCTTTAATGTATAGATCATGTCAAATAAATCCCACGTCAAGATGTTCGTCTCGAATCAACGTCCTGCAATCACATAATGTATTTAACTAATTACATATACAACAACTAGCAAAACTCAAAACTCAATCCTAATTCGATTAGGCAACCATATTTAATTCCACCTAATGATTCAAATATAATTAGATAATAAGTCCATCCTTAATCCACCAATAAACTCCATAATTCTCACCAATCAATCACTAATCAAATCTCATCATAAATCCTTCTAAATCCACCAATCACTAATTATCCAAGCAACAACAAATTATAAAATCTCCAACATAATCTGATACAAATTCATATCCACCAATGCATCTCAAAAATACAACCAAATCCTATACTCAATCCATGAATCTTTAATTAAACTCATTCAATACTGCAAACAAGAACCCACATGAAACCAACCATCACCACTAATCACAATTTAATGATTCTGATAACAATGCTGAACCCATCTAAATTAACCAATCAGCTAATTAATCAAACTTTAGCATGAAATGAAAACACATGTCCATCATCAACAGATTAATAGATTCCAAGTTAGATTCAAATCCGAAATAATCTAATATTATCAAATGGGTACAACTAATCCACTCTTTAATCTATTCAAACTTAGTTTGTTACACATTCGATAACTCTAACCATTCCACCATCTTATTGGTCTAGGCTAAGTATAAATAAATTCTAAAAAAACTCACCTGAGTTGGCACCTTAGCCGATGCTTCATAGCTAGAGAAACTCATCGTTAAATTAGTGGTCGAAGCTACAATGAAGTTGCTGCCAGGAACAGGGCCAGAGCTACTGTGATCAATTAACCTACTTAGCGCAAACATCCCATACAAGAATTGGAAATCAGATCTCTACAAACCTAAAACCAAAGATTCCTTACCCTAATTCAGTGTCGGCAGCTTCCTCATCAAGTGATAACAACTGTGGACCCGCAAGTGCACAATGTTAACCCCGATGTCACCATCTTCTAGATCCACCACGTTCGGTAGCTGTCAAGGATCCGATGAGCAGCACGAGGCAGCGATGAGGAATGGGCGACATTGATGGAATCGTAGGGCACTGACGGGTGGTGCTCAGGTGCTGGTGACGGTGGATCGACGATCGGACGATCTAGGGCAGAGGCGCGTGAGGAAGAGGGTGGCGGCTTCTTCGACTACTCGCGAGCAGGAGGCGAGCTCCGGATCGGAACCCTCAGCAAGTAGGACACACGATACTGCCATCATCGACAAGTCAAGAAATGGTGGCTTTGACGACACAAGAAGGAGAGAACGACACTAGATCAAGGAAGAGGAGAGATTCGAAAGAGGAAAAGGGTCAGCGTCGCGAGAGGGGAGATGGCGTCGGTGACGAAGAGGAGAATCAGGCGAGGGAATAAAAAGGGTTAGGGAATAAACTTAGGTATTTATATAAATACTTATGTTAATTAATCATAACATTAGCTTAATTAAACCAATCAACTCCTAGTTTAATTGATATTCCAAACAAACTTTTCCCAAACCTATACATTCATCTCCTCAAAATACGTCATACGAGTTCCGAAAAATTCTTAGAAAATTTTTAAAAATTCCCTTATGATTATTCATCCTTTATGGTATTTTACAAATGGGATTAACCTAACTTAAAAGTATTGTCAAATATCAAAAAGTGAGAGGTTGTTGGTGTAATATCCCTATGTCAAGGTTGACCTAGTTGACTAAGTTTGAGTTGGCTCAAGTTTGAGTCTTGATATTTGGGTTTTGATGTTTGACAATACATGGAGATTGCAGATGCAATCGTCCATTTGGGGAGATTGTTGATACAATTATCTTCTAGTCAAAATTGACGAGTTAGATGTAAAGAAGAATCAAGTAGATCAAAGGGTTGACCAGATACTTGACTGAGAAAGTCTTAACTGGAGGTTAGGCAGTTGAAAGTCCTGGTGAGTGAAGTCATGCAGTTAAAAAATCCTGGTGAGTGAAGTCAGGTGAAAACCCTAGTGAGTGAAGCTAGGTGAAACTCCTGATAAGTGAAGCAAGACAGATGAGAAGTCCTAGTGAGTGAAGCTAGGCAGATGGAAAGACCTAGTGAGTTAAGTCAGGCACGTGGAAATTCAGGTCAGTCAAGGTTGATCGGACATCCGGTATTGAGAAATCCAAGTAGGTCAAAGGATTGACCGGATACTTGGCACAAGAAAATCCAGATGGGTCAAGGGTGACCGGGCATCTGGTAGAAGGAAGTCCAAGTGGGTCATGAAGGACCGGACACTTGGCATGAGACGGTAAATCTAAGTGGGTCAAGGAGGACCGCACTTGATGATCAGAAGTCCAACGAGAAGTTGACAAAGAGAAAATCCAGATGGGTCAAAAGTTGACCGAACACTTAGTGGTCGTAAGTCCAACAGGGAGTTGCCATGAAACTAGGAAGTTCAGACGTAGTAAACTTCCGAATGTCATAACTTTTGACTCGGATATCGGAATGAAGTGATCTTGGATGCAAAACGAAGCTCGTTTCAAGCTCTACACATTTTTCTACTTTCCAATCGATTGGACAATCAATTGCCAGCAGGGGGGTCAATCGATCAGTCAATCGATTGGTTGACGTTATTTGGTGCAAAAACTATCTTGATCGATTGGGTAATCGATCAAAACTTCTCTAATTGATTGGTCAATCGATTAGGAGAGTTTCTGTGTGAATAGTGAGCTTCTAAATCAATTAGTTGATCGATTGAAAGGTGCCAATCGATTAGCCGATCCATTGGGCTCAGTTTTCTCGCGAGAACGTGAGGCAGACGGAATCGATTCCGGATTTTCTGCAAAGAGTACAGAGGTGCTCTAAATCGATCGATCAATTGATTCAAGCCTCCCTAATCGATTGGTTAATTGATTGGGATTCGACCATTGCTTAGGATGCAGGTGATGGATAGTTGCGATGGCTGGGATGTGACGTGGTAATTGATTGGGACGAAATCCAATCAATTGGGAGCACAGTATATAGCCGTTGCGAGCGATTTCCTTAGCAGTTTTTTGTCTGATTCTTCTCCAACGACTTCATACGATTTCTCCAGTGCTTCTCCGCTAGTTCTTGAAGGCTCTTGGGGAAAAGTGCTGGTGCACTTCCAAAGTTCAAGAGGCAACAACAAGTAAGCAAGAAGAAAAGGTGTTCATTTGTATTCTTGTGTTTTTCTTCTTGCGTGTGTTGTATTTTGTTGTGTGAGTTTGTACGAGGCTTCTCGACCTCCGGTTGCGACCGAGAAGAAGTATTTTTATTAGTGAAGAGCGTGTCGTGTGTGGATTCTTAGATTAGTCACCTCTTCTTGAGTTGGATATCAAGTAAATCCTAAGTATTAGTATTCCTTGAGTATTTTTTGCTGCATATCATCATCAAAGAAGTAAGCAACAAGCGCGCGATGAGCTATTCATCCCCCCCTTTAGCACCAAATGACTCTAACAATTACCATGCACCCACTATCTGTGCTACATCCTAGGGGCTGGTCCTGGTTTACTCTATATTTGGCCCAATGCAGTCCTAGTCTCCAGGAGACCAAGCTAAAGTGTTTTAGCTAAAGATTTTTTTTTTCCTTGGCACTACTAGGGAAGCTCTAAAACAGTTAAGGAGGGTACATTTGGACTTCTTAACATTTCAAAAACTCACAGGACTTAAAATAAATGTAATCAAAGTTTTCTAAATCAATCAGTAAATTTTGACCAAAATTCAATGATAAACCTAGATTATTTGGATTTCAACGAATTTACAACCACATGAAAGAATAGAGTTTAGAGAAAGTAAATTTAATATTAAATTTTAGTTCTAATTTTAGTAGTTAAATTTTTGAAAAAATAAATTCGAGTGGTATAAATCAACAAGTGAAAGGAAGGGGGAGAGAGATTTGTTTTCCACAAATAGAGAGAGAAAGGGAGAGAAAATTTGAGGTTGCATACATCCAAACTATAGAAATAATTTTTATATTTAATCTTTTAGTATGATTTGGATGTTTGAAATTAAATATTGAAACTTATGATTGACAAAAGGGGTAAAATAGAAAGGACATCTAAAGCAATGTGTTTTTAGTTATTCTTAAAGTCCAATGCTTGATTTGAGAATTTCCTAATGTCCTGCTTACTTAGGAGGGCAGATATGAAAAGTGACGGAAAATTTTCCACCAAAAATATTTCTACAGTTTACTTCATGAGGAAAGATGTATTACACTTCCTTTTCTCTGTTTACTAGTTATCAAATAATGGACGGATGGATTCGTAAATCTATCCGTAGATCATTTTTAGACTATTTTTCATCCGCCCAAATGGGGTGGCATGCCTTTCTCTTGTCTCGGTTTGCCGTATCTCGCATCTCCACATGCTCGCCAACCACAGATCGAGTGTCTCCACCGCCTCGTTGTCACATTACTAACCTATAACTCCTCTTCTTCAAAATCATCGTCCTCCCCCTTGCGTTCAGGCTCTCTGTCCACATCAGCATCCCTGTGTCCCGACTCCGGTAGTCCACCACTAGCAAGTCCACACGCCCTCCATCGCCTCCGCTTCATCCCCCACCAAAACCTCCGCCACGTAATATCCAAGCTTCATCTTCGCCTCTTTTTGAGTTTGTTGTACCTTGGTTTTTTGCTCTCTTCTCCACAGTAGTCATCTCCCATCTTGCTGACAACGCCCTGGTCTTCATTCTCATGTCATCTCATGTAAGATATGATAATTAAATAATAAGTGTTATTAGAGAAATAATCTTGTTAGATTTTTCAGAAATTTTTTAAGATTTAAACAGAATCTGTATGACTAGTTTTAAGAGGATGGGTCGATTGGACTAGGAGAAAACCTCTTTGGAATATCCCTTAATTAGGAGTTGATTGAGAAATTAACTTAGCATTTAATTAATTAAACCTAAGTATATAATTAAAGTTACTATGCCCTAAAATCTCAATTCTCCTTTTCCTTCTCCTCTCATCATCGCACAACACATCTTCCCGATCCCCTCTCCCTCTCGTTGATCTCATCTTCGTCGGCGACCATCGGAGCAGCTACCCGTGCCTCCGCATTCCCGAAGCAGCCATTGTCGGTCATCGAGGGTGTTGTTGGTCACACCGAGTCATTGTCGCTCTCTCCACTCGCGTCACCACCATTGGATCATCGCTGGTGCTGAATCGCCTCCCCTCCAAGCCATGCCCTAGTGTCGCTACCTCCACACCATCACCATCACTGGAGGCCCCGCGGTTAGGCCAGTGATGTCACTCCATCTCCCGATTCTCCCTCTCACGTTGCTGCCCACTGCCAACTACTGCCCCAATGCTATTGTCGCCAGGGCTGATTTACGACCATCACTACTGCTGACCACAGACACGGCTGATGCAACAACAACCACGATCGACTAGCTACCAGGCATTGCAGACCGCCGATCGTTGCCACAACCAGAGCCATCCTCGACCAACCAGCATTACCCTACCCACCGACACAGCTCCGTGTGCTTACAACCACAACAATCGGAGATTTTACCAACTACCTTGTCATAGCCGGTATTGCCCTACTTGGGCACCATCAATTAGAGTTTGCTCCAGCCATACGTAGACAACAGCAGCCCTCTCACCGTCATTGGCCACCTCTTCGGCCATGAGCCACCACTAGCCACTGCTAAACTAGGTGAGAATTAGGGTTATGTTGGGCTTAACCAAATTTGATCAATGAGTTAGATTAATCAAAGTTGATTAATAATTAGGATGGAATTAGTTAGGGTTAATTGATTTGACTTGGGATTTTGGTTAACTATTTGATTCATGATAGGATTGGCTAGTCTATTTTTGGTGTTGCAGGACCTTGATACGAGATGAACATCTTGATGAGAGATTTATTTTAGAGACAATCTGTAATAAAGGTGGGTACTTCTTCCTTTACCTCTATAGTTTGTTAAACTTAGTGCATGAATTATTTGATGGATATTGTTGCTTTATCTTGACTCCATTCGTATTTTATCTGTGTTTGATACTTATATGCTTGATCTTTAAGACAATCTCTTTATTATTTATACAGTCTCACTGTTTGATATTCATATTCTGTAGGGTACACATGTGTATGGTGTGTACGCTAGGATTTTGCTTTAAAATTGTTTACATGCAGTAGCGTACACCCGAGTTTGGTGTGTACTATACGAGTTATCATGTTGATTGTCCATATATTAGTGTACACATATGTATAGGAGTTGTTACATATTATAGATGTTGTTGGTAGACATATGTTGGATCTTTTCATGCATATAGGTATATGTGATTGATGGATTATGTTTTTAGATATGTGTATATTGAGTGTGTACTCGTGTCTGATATGTTTAGTTGGAAGTATCTTGTTAATTATACCTATGTTGTTATGTGCACATGTGTCGAGCATGAGTAGTTGGAAGTATCTTGTTGATTATACTCATGTAGTATGTACATACATGTTTGGTAGTATTATTGAAGGTTTCTTGTTGATTATACTTATGTTGAGAGTTCACATATGTTGGGTGTGTACCGTTAGAGATATCTTGTTGATTATACTTGTATTGTGTGTGAGTCTGATGTGTATTATAAGTGTTGTTACTTATTATATTTGTTGTATTGTGGATACCTGTTGGATTTATTCATATATACAAACTTAGGTGATAGATTGGTCATGTACTAGTTGTGCTTATGTTGGAGTTGTTGCATTGATAATTATTATATTGATATCATGATTATTTACATCATGTTCATCATTGCACTATATGCATGCTGATGATTATTGCTCCCTTGCGGTATAAGCTAATTTGACGACCATTGCTCCCTTATGGTATGAGCTAGTTTGAGGACCATTGCTCCCTTATGGTATGAGCTAATTTGACGACCATTGCTCTTATGTGGTATAAGCTAATTTGACGATATTGCTCCCTTATAGTCGAAGCCAGTTGATAGTGATTATTATACATATGAACTTGCAGGTATCCTATCGGTTAGGGCTCCCACCCTATTGTAGGTTAAGGTCTGAACCAGTCGATAATGATTATTATACACTTGGTTTTGCATGTCTCCTATCGACCAAGACTCCCTCTCGTTGTAGGTTGAGGTCACAACTAATCGACGGTGAGTGTTATATCCTGAGCTACCCACAGTGATCTGTGGTAGAGTGATCTCGAGCAGTCCGTAGCTAAATGACTACTTCTTGTCTACCCATAGTGATCTGTGGTAGAGTGATCTCACACAGATAGGGACCCTAACATTTTGAACTGCACACAGTGATCTGTGGTAGAGTGATCTCGCGCAGTCCCTAGCTAGATAGCTAGATGTATTGATCACTTGTATTCCTTGTGGTAGAGCATTGCTCCCACATGTAATGGTTTGCTTGTGGTTTTACACTTGGGTTATTATATCTTGGGCTATCCACAGTGATCTGTGGTAGAGTGATCTTGTACAATCCGTAGATAGATAGCTACTTCTTGTCTACCCACAGTGATCTGTAGTAAAGTGATCTTGCGCAGACAGGGACCTTGACATTTCAAACTGCCCATAGTGATTTGTGGTAGAGTGATCTCGCACAGTCCCAAGCTAGATAACTAGATGTCTTGGTCATTTGTATTACTTGTGGTGGAGTGTTGCTCCCACTGTTGGTTGCTACTCGGAAAACCTAGAGGTTCCACTGTACAAAAATTTTGTACAAAGGTCTGAACCTTTTCCTAGCTACCATGTGTTCTTTTAAATTAAATTTTGGATCGCCTGCGGAACTTAACACGTTTGATCCAAAACTTAATCTATTCGTTCTTTTAGGTTTTGACTTGGGTCTCCTGCGGAACTTAACACGTTCGACCCAAATCGCCTTAAGTTATTAATTCCATTAAATATTAATTTCCATAATCGGTTCCCAGTACTGACGTGGCGAGGCACATGACCTTCTTGGATATGGGAGCAACCACCACCGACTAGACAAAACCTTTTATAGAAAGCTAATATTTAATTTCCTAAAATAACTTTAGGTTAACCGAAAAGAACAATCAAATCACAAGGAAAAATAAAACAAAAAAAATAACATCGAAAAAACATATTTCAAATTCTAGAATCGTAAGCCTCTTGTATTTGGTATTATTTCCATAAATAACTAGCATGATGCGGAAAGGAAAAATTACTAGTTATACCTTCTAAAAGACCTCTTGATCTTCTACCGTATTCCTCTTCTAACCTCGGACGTTGTGTGGACAACGATCTTCCGAGATGAGAACCATCAAGCACCTTCTTCTTCCTTACAAGTTTCGGCCACCACAATTCTCCAAGAAAAGTAGAGGTCCGGCCACCACCACCAAGCTCCAAGGGATGCAAGAAACAAAACCACCTTTCTCTCATTCTTCTCCTAGCTAGAACCGGCCACCATCAAGAGCTCCAAAAGAGAGGTTGTCGCCGGCCATAAGAAGAAGAGAAGAGGAAGATAGGGCCGGCCACCAAGGAGGAAAAGAGAGGAAGAATAATAGAGTTGATCACACATGAAGGCACCTCTACCCCTCTTTTATAATCCTTGGTCTTGGCAAATAAGGAAATTTAATTAAAACTTCCTTAATTCTTTTGCCATGGAAAAGAAAATTTATTTAATTAAAAACAATTTTCCTATTCTCAATTTACATGGTCGGCCACCATGCTATAAACAAGGAGAGTTTTAATTAATTAAAACTTCCTAATTTGTCTCAGAAATTTATAAAAATTTCTCCAATAATTTTCCTTCATGGTGGTTAATAAAAGGAAATTTTATAAATTAAAATTCTTCTTTTAAACATGTGGATAGTTTCAAAAGGAAAGTTATCTCTTAAAATTAAAATCTCTTTTCAATCTCAAATAAGGAAAGATATCAAATCTTTTCTTAATCTTTTATAGAAACTAATAAAAGAGAATATTTAATTTTAAACTTCTCTTTTAAATTATTATCATGGTTAAAAGGAAAGTTTTCTTAAAAATAAAATCTCCTTTCAATCTACAAATAAGGAAAGATTTCAAATCTTTTCTTAATCTTTTTGTAGCTTTAAAAGGAAGATTTAATTTTAAACTCTCTTTTAAAACTATGATATCCACATAAGAAATAATTTTAATAAAATCCTTTTAATATGATGTGGCCGACCCCACCTTAAGGCTCAACCTTTAGGCTTGGCCGACCCTAAGCTTGAGCTTCAAGCTTGGCTTGGCCACCCCTATTGGTTGGGTAAGAAGGTGGGTATGTGGTGGGTATAAATCTCTATATACAAGAGGCTACGATAGGGACCGAGAGGAGGAATTGGTTTTGGTCTCCCGATGAAATTAAGCTTCCCGTGTTCGCCCCGAATACACAACTTAACTTCATCAATAATAATTCATTTCACTAGAGAACTATTATTGAACTACCGCACCAATCCCAAATTACATTTTGGGCTCCTTCTTATCATGAGTGTGTTAGTCTCCCGTGTTTAAGATATCGAATGTCCACTAATTAAGTGAGTTAATGACAACTCATTTAATTAATATCTTAGTCCAAGAGTAGTACCACTCAACCTTATCATCATGTTGGACTAGGTCCACTGCAGGGTTTAACATGACAATCCTTATGAGCTCCTCTTGAGGACATTATCAACCTAGATCTCTAGGACACAGTTTCCTTCTATAATCAACAACACACACTATAAGTGATATCATTTCCCAACTTATCGGGCTTATTGATTCATCGAACTAAATCTCACCCATTGATAAATTAAAGAAATAAATATCAAATATATGTGCTTGTTATTATATTAGGATTAAGAGCACACACTTCCATAATAACCGAGGTCTTTGTTTCTTTATAAAATCAGTATAAAAGAAACGACCTCAAATGGTCCTACTCAATACACTCTAAGTGTACTAGTGTAATTATACAGTCAAGATAAACTGATACCTAATTACACTACGACCTTCTAATGGTTTGTTCCTTTCCATTTTGGTCGTGAGCTACTGTTTATAATTTATAAGGTACTGATAACATGATCCTCTGTGTGTGACACCACACACCATGTTATCTACAATATAAATTAATTGAACAACTACATTTATCATAAATGTAGACATTTGACCAATGTGATTCTTATTACTAGATAAATGTTTATACCAAAAGCTAGGCTTTTAGTATACACCCTAACACCCACATATATTGTATTTCTTGTGGTGAAGAGTTGCTCCCACATACGATGGATTGCTTATGATGGAGCGTTTCTGCCACATGTATTCTTGTGATAGAGCATTGCTCTCATATTTGATGATCTATTACTGTTATATGTACTGACACATGCTCGAGTTTTTGTGGTACCCATGTTGCTCATATTGTAGACGCATATTGCATATATTTGAGATCTTACCATGATTCATACATGTGCATTTATCATACATGATATATTGTTGATCTTGTCCGAAAGTCGATGAGATGGAAAGCAAGGGATGTGGTGCTCTCGTTGACCGCATATAGACTCCGCTACGCCCTGTAACACAGATGACGTCAGTGCCGAGCTAGGGAAGGGGTCCCCGGCGTTGGCTCTACGATGTTCAAGTCATTCACCGGCGATGATGTAGAAAGCGAAGCAACAACAAGAATGAACAGTGTAGCACGAATAGTATCTATTGCGTATCTCCGTCGATACTTGAACCTCCTTTATATAGAGTCCCTGTAGCGCATGTGCACGCTTCCCCAAGCGAGCGGGCGCCTTGAAGTTGTTGGTGCAACCTTAGGTCAAGGTTGACCTGGTTGACCTGGTTGACCAGACTCAAGTTGACTTAACTCGAGTTGTGTTTTGATGTTTGACGAATTATGTTTGACAATATTTGACGTGAACAGAAAAGTTGTACCTTGATGTTTTACAAGGATACAAGCTTGGGAGATTGTGGGTGCAACCCGTGGTCAAGGTTGACCTGGTTGACCCGAGGTGAGTTGATCTGACTCGGAAAAGTCCAAGCAGGGAGCTTGGCACGGGAAAAGTCCAAGCAGGGAGCTTGGCATGGGAAAAGTCCAAGTAGGGAGTTTGGCATGGTGAAAAGTCCAAGCAGGGAGCTTGGCACGGGAAAAGTCCAAGTATGGAGACTTGGCACGGAGAAGTCCAAGTATGGAAGCTTGGCACATGGGAAGTCGGAGAGGGCTCGGTAGCTCGTTCTCCGGACTGTGGTCAGAGAGGGCTCGGGAGCTCGTTCTCTGGACCGGATGGAAGTCGGAGAGGGCTCGGTGGCTCGTTCTCGGCTGTGGTCGAGAGGGCTCGGTGGCTCGTTCTGGACCGGATGTGGAAAGTCCCGTGAGTGAAGCAGGCGGATGGATAAGTCCCGATGAGTGAAGCCAGCGGTTGTGAAAACCCTAGTGAGTGAAGCTAGGTGAAAGTCCCGTGAGTGAAGCCGGGCGGTGGGAAAGTCTGGTGAGTGAAGCGGCGGTTGGAAAGTCCCGTGAGTGGCGGGCGATTAGAAATCTGGTGAGTGAAGTCGGTGAAAACCTAGTGAGTGAAGCTAGGTGAAAGTCCGGTGAGTGAAGTCGGGCAGGGAAAATCCAGATGGATCAAGGGTGATCGGACATCTGGTGTTGAGAAGGTCAAGTAGGTCAAGAGTGACTGGATACTTGACATGAAGAGAAAAGTCCAAGTGGGTCAAAGGTTGACCGACACTTGGTGGGAGTCTTAGCAGGTCAAGGGGTGACCGGATGTTAAGCATGATGTACCAAGAGGTCAAGGTTGACCAGATATTGGTTTGGACTTGGTTTGGGCAAAACCAAGACTGGATCGATCGGAGACCGATCGAGCGATCGATGTGCCTGCTTCTTGATCGATGCGGGACCGATCAGCGAGCTTGATCGGTCCCGGGACCGATCGAGAATGCCTGCAGAGTTGGGCAACTCTGCGTGAAAGCATTCTGATCGGTGCGGGGACCGTCGGCATAAGCTGATCGGTCCCCACGACCGATCAGATCAGTGCCTGATCGGTCTGGCCCTAGCCGTTGAGAGACAACGGCTAGATTCTTCTGCTGTCTTTGGCCTCTGTTCTTCTCGCAGGTGGATGCAGGCTATAAAAGGGCTGAGGGCTTCTACAGTGGAGACTCTCTCTTACTATTCTTCTTCCTCCTTTGAACTGAGCTGCTGTTCTTCTGAAAGCTGTGCTCTTGAGCTTTGCTGAGCTCCGAAGCTTCGGGTGAGCTTCTTTGATTGAGTTGCTTGTTGGCATTCGTCCGTGAAGTTGGTGCTTCATCCAGGACTTCAGTCGACGAGAAGGCAAGCGAGTATTTGTACATTCATTGTGTATTTTGTTCTTGCTCTTCTTTGTATTTCCATATTGTTGTTGCAAGTTATTGTGGCGAGGTTTCTCCACCCAGAAGGAGTTCATATTAGCCGGTTTTCCGGGGTCTCATCCACCGACGGATTGATAGGTTTCGTCCACCTTACGGACACGCCGAGGAGTAGGAGTTTCATCTCCGAACCTCGTTACATCGCTGCGTCTAAGGTTTGATCTTCTCGTTCTCGTTTCTATTATATTATTTCCGCTGCGCTAACCTAATTCGTAGGAAGAAACGAGAAATTTGAATCGGCTATTCACACCCCCCTCTCTAGCCGCGACCGTCGATCCTAACAAGTGGTATCAGAGCAAGGTTGCTCTTCGACGGATTAACACCCAAGGGAGCACAAGCTAGAGATGGATCAACTCGGAGAAGACATCACCATTCCACCTTTCTATGACCGCGACGACTTCGCGTATTGGAAGGTAAGAATGAGGTATTTTCTTATGACTAACCTTGAAAATTGGAGTTGTGTTCAATTAGGTTTCAAGCCTCCAATGGATAAGGAAGGAAAACCACTCGAGAAGAAGAAGTGGACAAGGGAACAAATCCACCATTCCACAATCAACGATGAGGTAATGAAAGTATTTGAATTCTCATTACCTAATGACATTCTATGTAAGATAGGTGGATACAACAATGCCAAGGAGTTGTGGAACAACTTGGCTAAGTTCCATGAGGGGAACTCCACTTCAAGCCATGAAGAGGAGTCAAGTGAGCCAAGGAGTTCACATCATGGAGGGATGGATTTAGAAGTTGAGGGCTACTCAACATCTAAATAAGAAGAGGAGGAGAGTTCCTCTTCAAGTTCGGGAGAAGCTTCTACCTCCGGAAGGGATGAAAGAGAGAGCTTACATCCCACCTCAACCCTAGGTAACTCAAGCAATTTAAGTTCTAGTAAATTGCATATATTATGCTTTGAGTGTAGGGAACTTGAACATTACAAAAGTAAATGTCCAAAGAGAGTTAGGAAGACTTCACCGGCGCCAAAGATCAAGGAAGCCGGAGTCCCGATACGCAAGAGCAAGGAGCACGTGGTGTGCTTCCAATGCAAGCGAAGGGGACATTATCGGAGCCAATGTCCAAGGGGGAGGCAACCTCACAAGGACAAGAAGACGAGCACATCGATAGAGGGAGCTAAGGCAAACCCTAAGGTAATCTCTAAGGCACATTATTGCAATAATAATAAGACACATGCTAGTAGCCTTATTGCTATTGTTAATAATGGTAAGCATGATAACATTAGAAATCGATACACATGCTTAGGTGCCAAACATGTGAGCCTAGATAAGGATAACACTAAGAAAACCAACCCTAGAATTAACCCATTTAAGGCTAAGGAAAACCTAGGTAGGAATCCCAAATCAACTAGACACATGCCTAGGAATGCCTCAAAGAAAAATGACAAATCAAGTCTTGAGGTATTAAAGAAGGAAAATCAAATCTTGAGGTCAAGACTTGACATGTTAGAAAAGACCCTTAAAAATTTGGAAAAGTCAAATATAGGGTCTAAGGGGCAAAAACCAAAGCCCAAGGACATGAAAGGTTTGGGTCACAAACCTAAGTCCCAAGTGGTCAAGCCCACTTATCATAATGTTCCATTCGATTATGGAACAAAATCTAGGGCTAGGAAGATCATCACCAAGGTCACAAGGGGAGTCACCCCTAGAGTGGATCTTGATGAGTCCCAAATGACCAAGGCTTTAAAGCCTAGGAGGGTCATTAGGAGGGTTGCTAGGGAAGACATCCCTAGTGAATATTTAGTGAACCCAATGAGCTCCAATTGTAATACCCCGGTTCTGAGATTCTGGTTAAATATGACTTAAAAGGTTAGATGGTACTATCCATATCACCAAGGTGCACCTTCCTTTTCGGAAGCCCAAACTTAAGAACTCCAAAGTTAAGCGTGCTTGGCTTGGAGAAATCTGAGGATGGGTGACCTCCTGGGAAGTTTTCCAGGGTGCGTGCGAGTGAGGACAAATCACGCTGAAAGGATCTCTGGTGGTCTGTGGAGCTAGTCGTCAACCATATGGGCAATTCTGGTGGCGTTCCCGATTCGGTTAGGGTGGGGCCCTCCCTGGCCGGGACGTTACAGATGGTATCAGAGCGACCTTGCGACCATTCATTTGAATTTTAGCTAAATAAAATATCTGTGTATTGGTATTTCAGGACTTTGACGCGAGACGGGTATCTCGACGTCGTGTTCGGACCGGATTGGACCTTTCTATTTTCGGAGGCGGGTACTTTTGACTTATTGTCTTTGATATGCTTAGTAATTAAATTAACAAGATGCATTAATTGTGTTTCTTACTTGTTTCGGTTAATCACTGCCCAATACATGCTACCTGTTGATTGATTGTTTGTTTACATCTTGTATGGATATGTACCTGATTCCACATGCTCATGGGTAGTGATATAACCATATTTTACCATGTCAGGACCTAGGTTGGATACCTTATATGATCAGATACCTTGATATGATTCATTTGCTTTGGTGCACATTATGATATGTCCAGAGATTGGTTTAGTATATTACCATGTTTAGTGACATGCACCATTCGCATGATTGCATGCTGAGTGATTGATTGCTCCTTTATTGTCGAGCACTTTGCCAGTTTCATCACTGTTCGGTGCTCCGTTGTGACGCTCACGGGTAGCATGACACAGCGTGGTAGCACGTCAGTTTGACTCTTCCGGTGCTCCGTTGATCCGCTCATGGGTAGTGCGACGCAGCGTGTAGCACGTTAGAGATTCCTCTCCGTCATAGTGTACCGGGAGATGAGAGCATTGCGCTCCCCCATTTATGATTTGGGGTAGGAGTACGTATGTACTCCGACAGCATCCCGTCCACTCGATCACTCATTAGGAGTAGTGTTGCAGAGTGCACGGTTGTCACAGCCCTACCCACTCGGTCCCACTGTTGATGTGAGTCGGCTGACTGGCGTCAGGGGTGACCATGACATTGGCATCATATACATGATGCATTTATTGTTTGTGTTTGTGTTTGTTGCACTTATATGCTGCACATTGCTTGGATACCTTGATTGACATGCATACAGGTCTTCTATACCTTTCGGACTGTTTGTCCTTTTACCGGGTCCTGGTTAGTACAGATTCTCTCCTGTTTTCTTCGATTTGTAGTTACCTTTATCTTTATCGAGACTGTACGCATGATTAGTGCTAGGTGTTATTTCTTTACTTTACATACCTGCTGAGTGTTGGACTCCCCCCGCCTACCTTGCTGTTATTTTCAGGTTGACGCTGTCAGGAGGGAGTTCCAGTCGCTAGTCCCCACCGCACGTAGTCCTACTCCGCTGCTGGTTTTTGAGTTGTTTCATTTTAGCTTTTCGCTATCAGACTTTATTTTAGTTTTGTTTTGGACTTACATATGGATAT
Organism: Zingiber officinale; assembly: GCF_018446385.1. Classification (NCBI taxonomy): domain Eukaryota; kingdom Viridiplantae; phylum Streptophyta; class Magnoliopsida; order Zingiberales; family Zingiberaceae; genus Zingiber; species Zingiber officinale. The sequence goes on from NC_056006.1 coordinate 84,274,471, forward strand.
TGTATGGAAATCTTTCCGTTGGATGGACTTTTAGTATGATTTGGATTTACTCTACTACATGCCTGTTAGGCGGAAGAGGTAGAAAAATCGGTTGGGCTTTCGAGTGTAGTTGAGTAGGGTTGATTTGGAGGGTATTACTATGTTGTTTATTTTATTAGCTGCGTGGTTGTGACAGTCAGAGGTATATATAAACTGCGTGGTGATTGATTTTATTCTTGTTATTATTCCAGCCGTCTGTGTATTTAGTGCTTGTAGAAAATTTTTGATTGTCCGCCGTACAGGTGCCTAAATTTTCTCGGACAGGGACTCCTCCAGTGCGTGACAATTTAGTGGTATCGGAGCAGGTTTTACGATCTTTGTTTCGTATTTTGGATTTTGAAATTTATCGATACCAATTTATTTGGTATCGAGGCGGTTATGATACACCTTTTGGTGTTATGGAGATTTATCGGATCTGGGTTGTTGGTATTCGGATATTTGGGTTAGCAGTGTTTCAGAGTCAATGGGCATTATCGGATTTTCGATATGGTTATGTTTGGATTTCCGTTTCGGATTTATTCGGTGATATTCTCGTTTGGAATTTTGAGGTCAAATTGGGGATTGGAACATCTCCAGACGGCAAATAGGTATATTGTTATTTTATGTTGGTTATATTGGTATTGATATCTGTAATTTAATTTAACAGATATGAGACGATCTACTCGTATTGCTGCGAGACGTGGTGCTGGACGACCACGTGCGAGGACCACGGGATCTCTGGATATGCCAGAGATGCCCACTGTTAGTGAGCCTGTCAGTCAGGGACAGACTCAGGATGCAGCGGGAGCATCGGGCTCTCAAATCCCGATAGCTCCTGTAGAGATACCTACTTTGGTCACACCGACGGTATCCACGCCTACCCTGTTTACAGTACCATCAGGGGTACCATTGGTGTACCCGACCTCTGCTCCAGCGTACCCGACCTCTTCAGTACCACTGCTACATGGACCTACCGTGTACCCGACACCAGTGACACCTGTACCCCCAGTGCCTACAGTAGCAGCAGCTGCTCCACATCCGGTACCTTTTCCTACCGTACCTCCAGTTGCCACCACTTTTATTCCCCAGGCAGTACCACAGACGGCTTATGCTCCGGTATATACAGCAGCAACGGGAGTTCCTCCTCCGGTTTATTCCGCGGTACCACCTGTAGTATCAGCTCCTGTTGCCGTCCCGACACAACTCATCGATATTGTCGCTGCACGAGCTAGGATTCCAGACTGGCTGAGTCGATGAAGACTCGTTTCACTCTTTTCATGGAGATCTCGATCCGAGTATGGCTCTGTCATGGATAGAGACTATGGAGCGGACTTTCTTCTATATGGCTTGCTCAGGTGGGAGAAAGCAGTGGCTTACCATTTACGGATGAAGCTAATGCACCGTGGGTTACTCGTTCTATTATTGGTGGCGCGTCACATGGACCCGAGTTGAGAGGCTTTTGAGAGCCGTTTCTTTCCTCGTCCTATCGGATGGCTCGTGAGCAGTTTTATGAGTCCGAGGCGAATAATCGCTCGATGACCGAGTATAATATTGAATTCCTCCGGTTGGCTCAGTTTTGTCCAGAGTTAGTTGCGGAGGACGGAACTCGTATGATGCAGTTCATACAGGGATTGGATGGTTATCTGCAAGTACAGCTTGCCGGATTAGGGATTACATCTTACTCGATGCATTGAATCGAGCTTTGATGATAGAGTTAGCTCGGCGGCATATCCGGACGGAAAAAGCATCTGGTCGGACATCGAGGCGGTCCAGCAGAACCTGACGGCAGCGACGCGAGTAGTCGCGACGATCGGTCGAGAGTTCTTCGGGGTTTCGTAGGCCTCGAAGTCGAGATAGTCTTCCTCGGGATGTTTCGGTCTCCTCGGCGAGATCGAAGCAGTCCACGGCGATATCTGATGTTTCGATGTGGTTCCGAGACCACATCACTTGACTCACTGGAGCGATCGGTTTGCTTTATTGCAAGCGCAGGCCAGTCGAGATTGTCGGTGAAGGCTCGGCACGCCTTCGGAGGTCGAGCGAGAGGGGCAGTCTAGTCGATCGGTGTCTCGACGAGGAGGCGGAGATTCACACCCTCACAGCGTCAGCAGGGAGCAGCTCCCTCAGCAGCAGCAGCATTTGGCATGCTTGGACAGGAGTACTCCAGTGCTTCTGTAGCACCCCAGAGTTTTGTTTCAGGACCTTATTATCCGACTCAGGGGCAGTACCAGACTCAGTCCCAGCCAGCTGCACAGTATCAGTCACCATCCTCTCAGTCTTATCTGGCACATAGTCCAGCAGCGCCTCAGTGGCAGGCTTCTGCCCAGCCGCAGCAGCCGCTGGCAGTGTTACCACCTCCTCCTCCGCCAGAGACTGGACGAGTTCATGCGATTACCAGGGAGGATGCGCAGCGAGCCGACGGATCCGTTTTCCGCGGTATGATTTCCATTTATGCATTTTCCGCTGATATTTTGATTGATACTGGTAGTTCGCACTCTTTTATACCTTTATGCGGGAGATTGGTAGATTACCCACTTTTAGACTGCAGCGATTGATCGTCTCGCTACCGTCCGGTGATACTTTAGAAGTCACCCAGGAGATCAGAGGTTGCCCGTTAGACTTTGGCAACATGATACTTACGGTAGATCTTCTAGTATTGGAGATGGTCGAGTTTGATGTCATACTTGGCATGGATTGGCTGTCAATATATCATGCTACCGTTGATTGCCAGACGAGGGTGGTCACCTTCCAGCCTCCGAACCAACCCTCGTGGAGTTTCACTGGCATCAGAGACGACGGCATCTCGGTTATTTCGGCGATTCAGGCGCAGAAGCTGCTGTCTCACGGCTGTCATGGTTTTCTGTTATCGTTGATCGGTACTGAGGACAGTAGTAGTTCGCAGCTCTCCAACGTTCATATTGTCCGGGAATACCCTGATGTATTTCCAGAGGAGCTGCCAGGTTTGCCTCCCAGAAGGCCAGTGGAGTTCGCTATTGAGCTGATTCCGGGAACCGCGAAGACATCGAATGACACCAAAGAGTTGAGCAGTGAAGGTTCAACTCCGGAGCTTTAGGCAGGGATTTATTAGCCTAGTGTTTCACCATGGGGTTCTCCAGTTCTTGTCAAGAAAAGGATGGTATTATGAGGTTGTGTATTGACTACAGGCAACTGAATGCAGTTACCATCGAAATAAATATCCATTACCACGGATCGAGGATTTGTTTGATCAGCTCGGTACATCGGTGTATTCTAAGATTGATCTGCGATCAGGATATCATCGATTGAGAGTCGAGATTACGATATCCGAAGATGACTTTCCGTACGGATCGGTCATTATGAGTTTTGGTAATGCCATTTGGGCTTACCAATGCTCAGGTGTTTATGGACTTGATGAACCACATCTTTCCGGAGTATCCGGATCGGTTTGTTATCGTTTTCATTGATGACATATTGGTCTACTCTCGTTCGAGGAGGAGCATACGGCATCTTCGCACGATCTTGGAGATTCTTGACGACATCATTTGTCTGCGAAGTTCGATAAGTGTGCATTCGGCTATCCTCGATTGGGTTTACGGGACACGTGGTTTCTAGCGGTATTTGATTGATCCTCGAAGATCGAGTACGTCACCGGTTGGGGCGGTAGAAGTCGATTCGAGAGATCCGATTTTACGGATTGGCGGATATTACCGACGTTTGTCGAGGGCTTCTCGCGTATTGCTATGCCACGACGTCTTACCCGGAAAGGCGTGAAGTTCATATGGTCAGAGGATTGCGAGACAGCTTCGAGGAGCTGAGCGGAGATTAGTGTCGACTCGGTTTGATTTTACCTTACGGAAGGACGTGTTGTACTTTACCGATGCATCTCTTGAGGTTTGGTATACGATGCGACGCGAGTAGTCTCTTATGCTTCTCGTCGGTGAAGGAGCATGAGAAGAATTACCCATTCATGACAGGAGTTAGCCGCCATCATCTTTGCTCGAAGCTATGGCGACATCATTTATACGGTATCACATTTGAGATTCTCACCGATCATAAGAGTCTCAAATATATTTTCACCGAGAGCTTAATCTCTGACGGAGGAGATGGATGGAGTTCTGAAGGACTACGATTGTACCATTAGCTACCACGGGAAAGCTAATGTGGTTGCGAATACTTTCAGAGAAGTCGAGAGGACTTTGGCTTGCCGGACTTGATCATGGACTTGATTGAGTTTCTCAGTTAGATCTTGAGGCGAGGACCGGCAGGCGGGGTATTCTTGTTACCATGGTTGCTCGATCGTCGATCGTGATGAGGATCCGAGAGCCAGACGATGATCGGCATTTGCGGTTTATTAGCGATCGATAGCTTAAGGCGTGAGCCAAGGTTTACACGAGACGAGGAGGTATTATATTCTTCGAGGCGGTTATCGTACCTCGGTCTCATCGGTCTTACAGGAGTTATTACAGGAGGCACACCGTTCTCGATTATCCATCCAAGCGGGACCCGTATGTATCGAGACTTGAGGCGTTCCTTTGGTGGAACAGCATGAAGAAGGACATCGCGAATTTCGTAGCTAGATGTCTTGTCTGTCAGCAGGTGAAGGCTGAACACCAGAGGATTACTTCAGCGGATTCCTATTCCCGAGTGGAAGTGGGATCACATTACCATGGACTTTGTGGTAGGGTTGCCGAGGACACGGCGAGGCCATGACGCGATTTGGGTAATCGTTGATCGATTAACCAAATCGGTACACTTCCGGAGGACTGATTCCCTAGATCGATTGGCGGATCTGTATGGGAGATCATTAGACTACATGGTGTTCGTTGAGTATCATTTCGGATAGAGATCCACGGTTTACGTCTCGGTTACAGCGAGTCTGCGGCCTTGGGTACAGGCTCCGTTTGATATAGCTTTCCATCCGAGACGGATGGACGATCGAGCGGACCATTCAGACGTTAGAGGACTGCTGAGATCATGTGTTATGGATTTCGGAGGCAGCTGGAAGGACCATCTGCCGTTGGTAGAGTTTGCCTACAACAATAGCTTTCATTCGGCTATCCAGATGGCACCGTTTGAGGCGTGGTACGGTAGACCTTGTCGGACACCCGTCCTCTGGGATGAGGTTGGAGAGGCCCAGTTGTTGGGACCTCATAGAGTTCAGCAGGATGCAGAGTTGGTCCGTACTATCAGACGGAGGATGTCAGAGGCGCAGGACCGCCAGAAGAGTTACGCTGATCGGAGACGTAGACCACTAGAGTTCTCTGTGGGCGACCATGTATTTCTGCGAGTTTCACCCACGAAAGGGGTGAAGAGATTTGGCCTCAGAGGTAGGCTAGCTCCGCGGTACATTGGTCCTTTCGAGATCTTGGAGAGGATCGGAGTGGTAGCTTACCGATTGGCACTACCACCGTCCCTGTCAGGCGTTCACGATGTATTTCACGTATCGATGCTGAGGAGATACGTACCTGATCCGACACATGTGCTGGCAGATATTCCGGTTCCAGTTCAGCCTGACATTACATATGAGGAGGTTCCGGTACGGATTCTCGACCGGAAAGAGCGTCAGTTGCGGAACAAGACTATCCGACAGGTTAAAGTCAGATGACAGTATCATTCGGATGAGGAGGCTAACTGGGAGCTCGAGGATACGATCCGAGCTCGATACCCCATCTTTTCACTTGAGGTATGTGCTTTAATTTACCGTTCAGCGTTTATACTTTCTATATCTGTTGTTAGTATTTGCTGATGGTTAATATTGAAATTTGGGGACCAAATTTTTATTAGTGGGGAGAATGTAAAATACCGAAAACATGCCAATATTAATGAGGGAATTTTTTTTTGAATTTTTGGAAATTTTTCGGAAATTTTTCGGAGCTCGTACGGACGAGTTCACGGGGATAAAAACGGGACCCGGAAAAGCCTGTTTAGGCTACCCTGTTTTAATAAGGAAAAGATTTATTTTCTTTTCCTTTTTCTTTTCTTTTTCCTTTGTTTTTCTTTTTTTTCTCTTATTCTTTTCCCCAAGCCCTCACCCGCACCTCTCTTCTCCCTCACTCCCGAACTCGACGCCAAAAGCCCTAACCGCCGGTGCCGGCGGTTTCTTCCTCTGCGCCGATACCAGCCGCCTCCCTTCTCTTCTCATCATTCCTTGCGACGCACCCTTCTGCACCGCCGACGCCTCTTCCTTTGCAGAGTGTCGTCGCCGCACCGGACAGAGCCAGCGCCACTGCCGGCCACCCCGTGCCCTAGCTCCGGCCAATCTTTCCTCTGCCCTAGCTGCGATCTTGGAGAGCATTTCGTTGCTATGTGGTGACCTTAAAGGTGAGTGTTGATCTCATTTATGATTTGGGCTTAGATATTCCTCTATGCTCACTGTGCTGCACTTGTGCCCTAGATTCTACCTTCGACTCTGATCAAATTCCAGCAGCCAAGCAACCTCTCACCCGCAGTCACTGGGATTGGAAATTTAGGTAAGGTTTAGGGTTTTTATTTTCGTTATAGATGTTGGTTAGAATGGTTGCAGGAGTTGGTGATACAGATTGAACCAGGAGATCAGTGAAAGGTAAGGTTTTTGGGTTTAATGTTTGTGGATTTAGGTCTTGATGTGGATAAGTTAATTGATTATCAGTTAAGGTTGATCAATAATTAGGGTTTTCCTAATTGAGTGAGTAGTTTGATTTAGTTATTTAATATATGTTGAGTAACTAAATTATATGTGTTAAATTAGGTAGGTTGATGATTATGACTCAGGGTTTTGCCCTAAATTGTGTTGAGAATTTTATTTAGCAATTCATTTGAATTTTAGCTAAATAAAATATCTGTGTATTGGTATTTCAGGACTTTGACGCGAGACGGGTATCTCGACGTCGTGTTCGGACCGGATTGGACCTTTCTATTTTCGGAGGCGGGTACTTTTGACTTATTGTCTTTGATATGCTTAGTAATTAAATTAACAAGATGCATTAATTGTGTTTCTTACTTGTTTCGGTTAATCACTGCCCAATACATGCTACCTGTTGATTGATTGTTTGTTTACATCTTGTATGGATATGTACCTGATTCCACATGCTCATGGGTAGTGATATAACCATATTTTACCATGTCAGGACCTAGGTTGGATACCTTATATGATCAGATACCTTGATATGATTCATTTGATTTGGTGCACATTATGATATGTCCAGAGATTGATTTAGTATATTACCATGTTTAGTGACATGCACCATTCGCATGATTGCATGCTGAGTGATTGATTGCTCCTTTATTGTCGAGCACTTGCCTTTCATCACTGTTCGGTGCTCCGTTGTGACGCTCACGGGTAGCATGACACAGCGTGGTAGCACGTCGGTTTGACTCTTCCGGTGCTCCGTTGATCCGCTCATGGGTAGTGCGGCGCAGCACGTTAGAGATTCCTCTCCGTCATAGTGTACGGGAGAAGAGCATTGCGCTCCCCATTTATGATTTGGGGTAGGAGTACGTATGTACTCCGACAAAGATCCCGTCCACTCGATCACTCATTAGGAGTAGTGTTGCAGAGTGCAGTTACAGCCCTACCCACTCGGTCCCATTGTTGATGTGCTGGCGTCGCGGTGACCATGACATTGGCATCATATGCATGATGCATTTATTGTTGTGTTTGTGTTTGTTGCACTTATATGTTGCACATTGCTTGGATACCTTGATTGACATGCATACAGGTCTTCTATACCTTTTGTCCTTTTACCGGGTCCTGGTTAGTACAGATTCTCTCCTGTCTTCTTCAGTTTGTAGTTACCTTTATCTTTATCAGGAGACTGTACGCATGATTAGTGCTAGGTGTTATTTCTTTACTCTGCATATCAACTGTACCTGCTGAGTGTTGGACTCACCCCGCCTCCATTGTTGTTATTTTCAGGTTGATGCTGTCAGGAGGGAGTTCCAGTCGCTAGTCCCCACTGCACGTAGTGCTACTCCGCTGCTGGTTTTTGAGTTGTTTCATTTTAGCTTTTCGCTATCAGACTTTATTTTAGTTTTGTTTTGGACTTACATATGGATATTGTATGGAAATCTTTCCGTTGGATGGACTTTTAGTATGATTTGGATTTACTCTACTACATGCCTGCCTGGACGGCAGAAGAGGTAAGAAAAATCGGATTTGGGCTTTACGAGTGTAGTTGAGTAGGGTTGATTTCGAGTCAGAGTATTACTATGTTGTTTATTTTATTAACTGCGTGGTTGTGACAGCCAGAGGCTGAATACATATATATAAACTGCGTGGTGATTGATTTTATTTACTGTTATTATTCCAGCCGCCTGTGGCTGAGTATTTAGTGCTTGTAGAAAATTTTTGATTGTCCGCCGTACAGGGGAGATGCTGCCGAAATTTTCTCGGACAGGGACTCTTCTGGGGGCGTGACAATTTAGAAGACACAACGTCCTCGTTGTGTAACCACAAATCACACCACAAACAAATCCCAGAATCTCCCTCGCTAGGTGGTGCCCTGGGTGCTCCTACCACAGGCGCACTCACAACATAAGTGGGGGTGATTGTAATACCCCGGTTCTGAGATTCTGGTTAAATATGACTTAAAAGGTTAGATGGTACTATCCATATCACCAAGGTGCACCGTCCTTTTCGGAAGCCCAAACTTAAGAACTCCAAAGTTAAGCGTGCTTGGCTTGGAGAAATCTGAGGATGTGTGACCTCCTGGGAAGTTTTCCAGTGTGCGTGCGAGTGAGGACAAATCACGCTGAAAGGATCTCTGGTGGTCTGTGGAGCTAGTCGTCAACCATATGGGCAATTCTGGTGGCGTTCCCGATTCGGTTAGGGTGGGGCCCTCCCGGGCCGGGGCGTTACACCAATAGGTATTGGGTTCCTAGGAGCGTGATTTCATCACGCTAGATGAGTTAGGGTGTGCCAACCTTACTTGAATAGGTAGTTAACCTAATCATGGAAAAAGGTGGCACTTTAGGATTTTTCAAGGTATAATCAAGCCTTGAAAATGAAATTAAGAATTATTCCTAAGGTGATTAGAATGTGTCAATCAAATTTGAGGAGTTTTCTAGAGTCAATCTAATTGGCACATAGTGATCTAAAAATCTTTGGTATAATATGCTAGGTCTATTACACTTAGGAATATAGAACCTATGGCAAAATGATCAAAATTATCAAAAATGGCAAATAAGGCTAGAATTAGGTATTTTCTATACCTTTATGTGCTATTTGCCATATATTGTTTGTCATATGCCATGTCATGACATCATATTTATTTTATGATCATTTAAAATGTCATGATAATGCTTAGGTTAGTTAAATGTCATGCTTTATTTAAGTTTCATACTTTATGTCATGACATCATGACATTGACACATGTTTCCATTTAAGATATAATTATATGTCATGTCATCATCTTGTGCATTAATGATCAATGAAATTGATTTAAGGACTAAAACACAATTTGATATGGAGATCAAATTGTTATTTAGAAAAATGCATGAGAACTTAGATTAAGCTAACCTAAACCCATATCTCACATCAAAATTGACTTGGATGTGTTTGATACACCTTAGATGTGTGTGAGATATTAGGATTGTGAGTTAGGATCAAGGTGCATAGTTCTTGTACCTAGATGAGCCTAATTCTAATTGGGGATCATAGGGAAAGCTTGTGTACAAGTCATGTACATTTAGCCCTAAGATTGTGGTCCCAAATTAAAGAGTTTAAAATCATTTTAAAATTGATTTGAAAAACCTTGATGAAGCTTTTCTAGTGATAGCATTCATCATTGAACAAGTGATACAAAGAGTGATTAACTTTGAGCTATTTCAAAGACTTTTGAACTTTGTATCAAGATTTGAAAATGGAAGTTATTTTCATAGAAAACTATTTTTCCATGATAGTATATGTTATGAGGAATGTATCCTCAAAATTTCATAATTTTTGGAGTTTTCTGTAATTTATTAGGAGTTTCTGAATTTCGCTGAAGGAAAATCAGAAATCAGAACCTATCAGTACCTGGATTGGTCACTGGACCGATCCAGGGAAGGCTGGATCGGTCTGGTGACCGATCCAGGGGACTTCTGATCGGCCTGGTGACCGATCAGGGCGTGCCAAGTTGTTGAAATTCGACTGGTTGTCTGAAATTTCAGCTCGGGAATTGGTGTTTTAGAGTTCTAAAGGTTTGAAACTCTCCAAGACATTGTTGATGCAATGGTCAAGGGGGAGTTGACTTTTAGGGGGAGTTTTACCTATTGGTCAAGGGGAGTTGACCTTTAGGGGGAGTTGTCATGAGTGATATGGGATTATCACTAAGTTAATTGTTGACCTTAGTATCAAGGGGGAAATTAAGGGTTTCAATGAAAGGTATGGGACCTTCATTAGAGAAAAACTCTTGACTTTGATTCACTCTTTTTGATGTGTGTCAAAAAGGGGGAGAGTGTAGGTTTGAGGAGAATGGAGAATGTCTAGAGGATGTTCAGGGAATAACATTGGAAAACCTAAATTAGGTTATCGGGTTAACCTAACTTGATTATGAGTTTTGTCAAACATCAAAAAGGGGGAGATAGTTGGTGCAACCTTAGGTTAAGGTTGACTTGGTTGACCAGACTCGAGTTGACTTGACTCGAGTTGTGTTTTGATGTTTGACGAGTTATGTTTGACAATGTTTGACGTGAACAGAAAAGTTGTACCTTGATGTTTTACAAGGATACAAGCTTGGGAGATTGTGGGTGCAACTCGTGGTCAAGGTTGACCTGGTTGACCCGAGGTGAGTTGACCTGACTCGGAAAAGTCCAAGCAGGGAGCTTGGCACGGGAAAAGTCCAAGCAGGGAGCTTGGCATGAGAAAAGTCCAAGAAGGGAGTTTGGCATGGTGAAAAGTCCAAGCAGGGAGCTTGGCATGGGAAAAGTCCAAGCAGGGAGTTTGGCATAGTGAAAAGTCCAAGCAGGGAGCTTGGCACGGGAAAAGTCCAAGTATGGAGACTTGGCACGGAGAAGTCCAAGTATGGAAGCTTGGCACATGGGAAGTCGGAGAGGGCTCGGTAGCTCGTTCTCTGGTCAGAGAGGGCTCGGAGCTCGTTCTCTGGATCGGATGAAAGTCGGAGAGGGCTCGGTGGCTCGTTCTCCGAGCTTAGTCCGAGAGGGCTCGGTGGCTCGTTCTCTGGACGGATGTGGAAAGTCCTGTAAGTGAAGCCGAGGCGGATAAGTCCCGTGAGTGAAGTCGGCGGTTGTGAAAACCTAGTGAGTGAAGCTAGGTGAAAGTCACGGTAAGTGAAGCCAGGCAGTGGAAAGTCCGGTGAGTGAAGCCAGGCAGTTGGAAAGTCTGGTGAGTGAAGCCGGGCGGTGGGAAAGTCACGGTGAGTGAAGCCGGGCGGTTGGAAAGTCTGGTGAGTGAGCCGGGCGGATTAGAAATCCTGGTGAGTGAAGTCGGTGAAAACCCTAGTGAGTGAAGCTAGGTGAAAGTCCGGTGAGTGAAGTCGGGCAAGGAAAATCCAGATGGATCAAGGGTGATCGGACATCCGGTGTTGAGAAGGTCAAGGAGGACTGGATACTTGACATGAAGAGAAAAGTCCAAGTGGGTCAAAGGATTGACCGGACACTTGGTGGGGAGTCTTAGCGGTCAAGGGTGACCGGATGCTAAGCATGATGTACCAAGAGGTCAAGGTTGACCAGATATTGGTTTGGACTTGGTTTGGGCAAAACCAAGACACTGGATCGGTCTGGAGACCGATCGAAAGCGATCGATGTGCCTCTGTGAGCTTCGATCGATGCAGGGACCGATCAGGAGCTTGATCGGTCCGGGACCAATCGAGAATGCCTGAGAGTTGGGCAACTCTGCGTGGCGTCGATCGATGCGGGACCGATCGGCATAGACTGATCGGTCCCCACGGCCGATCAGATTAGCCCCAGACCGATCGATCCAGGTCTAGCCGTTGAGAGACAACGGCTAGATTCTTCTATCTTTGGCCTCTGTTCTTCTCGAGGGAATGAGGCTATAAAAGGAGGGCTTCTACAGTGGAGACTCTCTCTTACTATTCTTCTTCCTCCTTTGAACTGAGCTGCTGTTCTTCTGAAAGCTGTGCTCTTGAGCTTTGCTGAGCTCCGAAGCTTCGGGTGAGCTTCTTTGATTGAGTTGCTTGTTGGCATTCGTCCGTGAAGTTGGTGCTTCATCCAGGACTTCAGTCGACGAGAAGGCAAGCGAGTATTTGTACATTCATTGTGTATTTTGTTCTTGCTCTTCTTTGTATTTCCATATTGTTGTTGCAAGTTATTGTGGCGAGGTTTCTCCACCCAGAAGGAGTTCATATTAGCCGGTTTTCCGGGGTCTCATCCGCCGACGGATTGATAGGCTTCGTCCACCTTACGGACACGCCGAGGAGTAGGAGTTTCATCTCCGAACCTCGTTACATCGCTGCGTCTAAGGTTTGATCTTCTCGTTCTCGTTTCTATTATATTATTTCCGCTGCGCTAACCTAATTCGTAGGAAGAAACGAGAAATTTGAGTCGGCTATTCACACCCCCCTCTCTAGCCGCGACCGTTGATCCTAACAGAAGTTCCCTTGAAAAGACTTGTTAGTAAAGTGTCCTTGACACAATACCTTAACGAGTCGAGTATATCTCTAATGTGACAGTGGAAGCTTCTGTCGTACGACCTTCTGGTTGACAATGTCTGGTGTCAGCGGCACTAACTCCCAAAAGGATGTCGATGGATAACACAACGAGGTAGTTGCTAGGCCGAGCGGGATAGCTGATCGACCGGGACTTCGTTGTTCTAGTGTACCACCCACACGGCCGGGACTTCGTTTCATGTCTCACGTTCACTCGGTCGGAACTCCCCTATGCTTGTGTCACGTCCCCTCGACTGAAATTCCGCTCTACCAATGTCAAGTCCTGCTGTCTGGCCGAGCAGGGTAGCTGCTCGGCCCTACTTCTGCATATCGTCTCCTCCTCCTTCCGACATCCAATACTCCATTGAGCGTCGGTCATTTGACATCTCCTCGTGTCAAAGGCCGGATCGGACCGAGGCCTTCTCCACCCGATCGGGGCATGATCGCCCAACTGGCAGATGATATCTGTGTGTTGACCTGATCGCCCGACCGGCCAATGACATCTGAGCATTAACTGCCTTGACTTTGACCTCTACCATGGCAGCAATCCCCCGCAGAATGAGCCCCTCCTTATCACCTCATCAATTGTCATATACATTACCCATATGTTATGAGTAGATCTATTGTTGATCCCTAGTAATTTACTGATCGTTATACCATGTGTGTTAGACCAGTACTAATATGTGTGTTTTATCATGTCATATATGTTCGTATTCTTATTTTCCTATTGAGACTGTATATCTTTGATCACTTTATATATTTGTCCATGTACTACCATTTGTCTATTACCCGTTGAGTGTCTCGTACTTACCACACCTTGTACTGGTTTTTCTTTTGCCATGGAGCAGGTAGAGGATTTTTGGAGTTGCTTGGAGGATCCTGGTTGCTAGTCCCAAGTCATATCTGAGATTCATTTTCTTGATTATTTCGCACTGTGTTGTTCTTACTTTATTTTCGGATTTGGTATGTAGTGATTCGTCTTGTTTTTGAATTTTAGCCTTGTGGCTACTGTATTTTGGTTATATGTTGTGATTGTGTAAGGGATGCTGGCATGTAGTTAGTGTAATATCTTGCGTGGTTTGTATTTGTACCAGCCATGTAGGCAATGTATTGTTCTTATATTCCGCTGTGTTTGTTTTCAGTCATGTGGGCAACTTACAAACTGTGTGAGTTGATGAAATCTTTGTGATTAGTCTTGTGACATTATATACATATTTCATTTATCATTACTACCTGAGAAGTGCTATCCGATTTTTATTAGAAAATTTTACTCTCAAGTCACCGATAAGCGATTCAATCTCATATGCACCAGCGCCCCGACACTCCTATGGTACCATGTACTCGAGCAAGGTAGCACTATAGCTACAGCCGTGCCATGTGCACGGCGGCACAATGTCGCCCCACGCCACCCCGCGAGGGTGGCCCTGTGAGGCCGCTCATCTCGCGTGATTTCACCCTTTTACCTTTCTTCCCTCACGTGAGATTTTCGCCTCGCCTCGCGCCGCCCCGCGAGGGTAGTCGTATGAGACCGCTCATCTCGCATGATTTCGCCCTTTTACCTTGCTTCCATCGCGCAAGATTTTGCCATTTTTTTTCTAAATTTTTCCTTTTCGCATGCTTTTCACCCCATTCCTTTCTTCCCTATTTTTTTCTCGTTTCTTTTCTATTCCCGTGCTGAGAGGAAATCCTTTCCCTCCTCAATCTGCTCCTTGAACGAAACAGAGCATAAATGTACGTGAGTTCTCAGGTAAATTCCAGATTTTTTTTTATGTATTTATGTATGTTTGTTTTATCAATTGCAGCATTGTATATTAATTTTTACTTTTCAATGTGTATGCAATATTTTTTTTCCTGTGCTTATGCTTTTTTTTAAATTAAGAATAGTTAAAAAGGTTTCGTTTTTTCATTTATTATTAAAATAATATTATATTCTGTGTGGTTGTTTAACGGAGCTCAGATCTTCTGTCTTGAAAATTTTCATATCCCGTATCTCTTCACATGGATTATATCATATCTCAAGAATATAGTACACATCATCATGATCATCCGATAGATGAGGAGATACGGAGACACAAAAATCTTGAGACAAAAAATCTGATTTATATTTAACGATCTTGTGATAGTTATGATTTTATTTATTATTAAAATAATATTATATTCTATCTAGTTATCTTAATCATCCACAACAAATACTCTATTTAAAAATTTTATCTTAAATTAAAATTTTATCCTAAATCTTAAATAGGATAATTAAAAAATCTTTACATGTCACCCTATACATTCTTTAAATTATGTATTTATAAATAATATTTTTTTAAATTTAGGGAATAGATTCAATTTTTTTAAATATTATAGAGGAGAGAGAAGAAATAAGGAAATTGATATATGATCTATTAAAAAATAGATATTCAAATTTAATAAATTAATTTTTTTTATTTTAAATTATATATTTTAGATAAAAAATTGATATGGTTGCTCTTGCTATATTGTAAACTTGTAATAGTTATGGAAGCTTATATAATATCGACTTATGGAGATAAATTGGAAACATTTATAAGTATTATAATATGATATTCATCGATTTTTATTAGGCTCTAGCAATCGTGTTCACATATTACGTGTATAATATAATATATAAATATATATATATATATATATATATATATATATATAAAACAAATATTTAATTTAATTTTTACATAATTTAATTTTAGATTTTAAGAGTCAGTTAGTAAAATGGCTGAATTTTTAATAAAATAGTAAAATTATGTTCATATTATATTAGTAATAAATTGTATTTAAATTTGTATCCATCGGAATTGAAATGTTAATATTATAGCTGCTTGATTTTATAACGATTATAAATTTATAATAATATTAAAAAATATGAATATTTTTTTAAATAAAAACGAAAATAAATAAAAATATTTTTTTGACTTATTTTTATTATTTGAACGTTATTAATTAATTAGATAGATAAAAAAAAATAAATCCAATTAGTCTGGATGATTGATCTTGCAAAATTTTTCTATTGAGAAATTCGTGATGGACGATCAAGAAATTTAATATTCGTTGATTGCACTCTCAGTTTAGAGAAAAAAGTCTAATAAATTCCTATAGCAGGATAGGTTCCAACTATGAGTGTGTTGTAGATGACAATTTCAATATCCTATCGTTATATCGTAATCCGGAATAATTAATTAGTTAGATAGTTGATTGACTGTATGGCTTGATTTGGTTTACTATTTGATTACTCAAGGTGACTTAATTGATCCAAATATTGTGGATAAAATATGTTCGCTCTCAGCGTCCATGTCAATCCGTCTCAAGTCCAACATGGAGGAGGTAAATCATGGACGACTACTAGTCTTTGGAATATTGACTAACACATAAGGGAAGTATTTACCTCGACTTTGTCGAGATTCGAACTCCAGACCTTATTATAATAATATCTCATGTGCTAACCACTAGAACTATCGGAGGAGACCTTAATTGATCCAAATATGACCTTGTCCAACATGACTCATAAATTATACATAATTAAAATGTAAAAACAAAATAAGAAAAATAATATAAATTTAAGAAATAAAAAACTATTTCTTTTTATGAATCTTTATTTTTCCATTTTGCTACTTTTTCTTATTTTTATATCTTTTATATTTTTTATATTATTTATTATAAAATAGTATAATTCAGTCCAGGTTGGCTCGAGTATGAGCCAACTAAACTCAAGCTAATGTCCAGCTACTAACTGAAGCATTATCATATTGATCCGTGCTTTATATGATATTTCACAATTCAAATCGAGTTTGACTTAACCTAGCACATAAATGGGTGGTTTTATTTTGTGGGTTCATTTTAACACTTTTACTTGATGTATTTATATATTTACACATAATGTATTATATATATTGATCCGGTGGTAAAGACGGGACATCCATATCGGTGGCGGTCAATGATACGTGGAGGTCAAAAGTTAATAAGGGCGGCCCCGAGGTCCTACCAAGCAGACAGAACATCTGACTGGTCGGCAGGATGTCCTCCGGACCGATCGGAATATAGCTCGACCATATGTCGAGCTTCCGACGCTTAAGGTAAAAGAGCTTATGGGTCGAGCGGACATATCGCTCGGTCGAAGCACAGATCACTGAGGTGTGATCCCAGCCGAGCACAGAACCGAGGATCTTCCCACTTGATCCAATACATGCACGCACTCGAGAGATAGGAGCGCCAAGCGGCAAGACCGCCTGATCCTGAACAGACAAGGGACGCAAAAAGACAAAAGGGACAGCTGGTAAACATCATCCTCGAGACGCCTGCCGCCGACAAGCAGCATGGTCGGTGGCCGAACCGGACAGAGAATCGTACGGTGGAAGTTTCCACTGTCACGTCAGGAATATACTCGGACGATTACGGAAGGGTGTCAGACAGACTTTTCTGACACACTCATTTGGAGGTATATTTGGGGAAACGAGCACACATCAAGAAGCGTGCTCGCGCCTCCCCGGGGTCCTATATAAGGACTCCAAACTTCGACGGAAGTATGCGGAATTCTCATCACTGTAGTCACAGTTACTCTGTCTCTTTTCTTTTTCGCCTGACTTGAGCGTCGGAGGGTCGTGGCTAGGAACCCCCTCCTAGCTCGGCTTCTTTGCGGATTCGCCGGAGATCCATATCACTAGTCGGAGTCAACGGAGAGCGTCATACCCCTAGCGTCTATCGACTCAGCGTTCGGACATGATTATATATATATATATATATATATATATATATATATATATATATCACGTACCCCCATTTTCATAATATGTAAATCAAATCACATACAATAGTGCTTAAATACTTATCTTTTTTCTTAGATAAGTCCATCAGCTTTTAGACAATAATATTTACTGACCAACACTATTAATAAATTATTAAAAATTTTCTAATTCAAAAAATATCAAACTAATATTAAATTGACATAGATCCATCAATAAATTTTATCTGAAGTTAACAGACACAAAGAACTTTAAATCACTTTAAACCAAAATTCATGTATTCTTGAAATTGACTTAGGGCTCTCTGATTCAAAAAAAAAATATTAAACTTTTAAATTTGTAAATGAGATAGATTAATCAACTATAAAGTAAGAGGATGAATATTTTTGGAATAGCACATGATTTAAATATTATTTAAACAAAAGATGATATTACTCATCTAAAATGATATAATATCGTCAATCCCACAACAATATATCAGTAGATAAATTATGAGATTTTTTATCTTAACACAATGACTTTTTGTAATATAAATTAATTGACTAGTTCGTCCGAAACAGATGGATGGATTCATAAGAGAGAATAAATATTTTTAAAAGATAATATGTAATTTAGATAGTGTTAGAATATCGTTCATCTTAAATGATTTAGTATCCTGATCTTGTCATAAATCATAGATAAGTAAATTATGAAAGATATTCTATTTTACTGAGAGGTGAGGTGAGGTGATTTAGATATTCTTATAGTAAAAAATGAGTGCAAACCTTAGAAAGTTAAGCCGGTGATTTAGATAATACTGGTGTGGGGGCTGGGGATTGAGGGCCTGGGGTGGGTTAATATTCTGATTAAAAATGCATTGATGAGAGACGGAAGGAAGGTGCACCACCGACAATGATGATGTGGCTGGAATGATGGTAAAAAAGTGTCGGTTGCCGATTACTACTAATTGCGAAATGATTAATGGTTGAGATGTCTTAATCAAACCCATTTCCGTCCCTTATCATTCGATGAACGGCCTGGGTCCCTTGTGGGCTCCGTCGTTTCGACCAATGGATATCAAGGTGCCCAAAAAAGGGCGTCCCCCTTGTTTCTAGCTGTTCGGGTGTGGGATCGCCTGCAAATCCTTCTTAGACTCGCAACTTGCAGTTCGCGAATCATTGACGCAAGCTTGCTAGCTGTCGGAGGAGTAGAGAGAGGCGTCCGTTCGTCGTTTCAAGTCGTCCTTGGAGGGGATCCCTTCGCGGTCTCCGTCCTCTTCCAAGTCTCACTCTCAGCGAGCTGGCTTTTACCATCTCCGCGGACAAGCAATTGGGAATCTGGTGGAGTAGAGGAAGCGTCCCATCAAGTTGAACATATTGTAATCGCGCTCCGTAGTTAAAGCGTCGCTTTCTTCTGCTCTCACCTCGCCATCGACTTCTTTCTTTTAATCAGTTTCTGATCTTAATACCTGTCGGTGGTGATTGGGTTCTTATTGCGCGATTCTCTCCTCACTCCTCCAGGTCCCCTTTTCTTTCGTGATTCGAAGGAGAAGGGTCGGAGAGATCAATTTGGTGTCTGCTCGGAGTGATCCGCTTCTAGAGGTGAGATTCTCTTCCCATTCTTGTAGAAAGTTTAGTTTTTTTATGCGAGTGGGTCGGTCTCGAGATGAATCAGCTCACCTGAAGAAAGATTGTGGGTTATATTCAATCGATCTGTATTTTTTTATAGTCTGTTAATGAATTCCATGTGGTGTTTTAATAGGGGAAAATTGTCGGCCAGAATCCATGCGGTGTTCTAAGCTAAGATCTGCTGACATTTGAGTTATTTGTTTTGCGGATCTGTTCAAAGATAGCACTTGGATTGATAAATTGTCATGGAAACTGAAGGAGAGAAAGGGGTATGTTCGTGCTCGTGAAAAAAGTGTCTCTTTTTTTTTTGTGGTTTATTTTTAGTTAAGTTTCTGTATTAAGATTCAGAACATCTTTTTCTTGGATCGGTATTTTTTTTATACTCAAATGTATCTTCGACTGAATGCAGAAACCAGTGAAGCACTCTGGCAGCCAGGTGTGCCAGATTTGCGGTGATGGTGTCGGCACAACGGTGGACGGAGATCCATTTGTTGCCTGTGATGTTTGTGGTTTTCCTGTCTGCAGGCCGTGTTATGAGTATGAGAGGAAGGATGGGAAACAGTCGTGCCCCCAGTGCAAGACCAAGTACAAGAGGCACAAAGGTCTTGCTTTGGATCTGAATTGCTCTGTGTTTATATGTCTTAAATATGCTTTGGGTCTTAATTAATCTCCTCCAATGGCATTTCAATGTCAAAATGCATTTCAAAGTGAGCACAGCCAGTTCAATTATTTTGTTGTATGTGTAGGAAGCCCTCCACTTAATGGAGAGTTGGGTGACGATGTTGATGGTGATGATGTGAGTGATTTCAATTACCCAACTGGAAATCAGGACCAAAAGTCAAAGATTTCTGAACGCATGCTGGGTTGGCATGAGCAAGGGGAAGAAGATATTGGTCTGCCAAAGTATGATAGTGGAGAGATCCCTCGGAACCACATCCCCATGCTAGCTCACAGCCAAGGGGTATGAGTTTTTGTTTAATTTTAGCATTAGCATCATTATCTCCAGTGCCCTTGGGCGTGAAGTTTTGATAAATATTTTCATTTATTTTTTTGCAGCTCTCAGGGGAACTGCCGATACAATCACCTGATCATATGATGTCCCCAGGAGCAGGTGGAAAGCGGGTTCATCCGCTACCATTCCGATCACGTATGTGTCTTAAACTTGGTCTAATTGTTATTAATTTTGAGATGATACTTTGTATATTTTATTGTCGATCAATAAGTGCTAATTGTTGCCCTTTCTCCTGATCAGCTAACACATCCAGAGAGTTTGGCAATGTTGCTTGGAAAGAGAGAGTTGATGGATGGAAGATGAAGCAGGACAAAAATGTGCCGATGACCAATGGTACTAGTCATCCTCCTTCTGAAGGCAGGGGAATTGGTGATATAGATGCAACGACTGATTATAATATGGATGATGCTTTACTGTGAGTTATTTCCATTTTAATGTTTCTTCAGTTAAAACATTTTATGATTTTTCCTCTCTTGCAGTAGGCTTACTAGTAATCTGTTGTTTTTTCATTCCTTTAATTTCTTAGTAAGATTCTGCAGAAAAGCTCAAAGATCAAAATGTTTAACTGGGTGAACTTCAGTCTGTTGTTGCTTCTTGTTGATTATAAGTACATTTTGTATGGTAGACAATTGCTATTCATTCGAAGTTTTTGTTGTCATCAATGCATAATGATATCAAGGTTAAAGGCAAAATATTCCTTTTTATCTAGTGCAATATCAGTCACTTCAACGATCATTGTCCTTGCTGTCTCTGAAGATGGCGTGATTGCCTAATTACCTAACATCGGTTTTACTATGGCCAACATACATTCAATTTATCTACATGTTCTATGAAAATACATGTGGTTCTTTACTGATTTTTAAGTACATGAATTTTTCGTCAAAATATAATTCAGTCTTAGCTTCTGGCAAGATCCTAGATTCTTATGATCTTGTTAAATTTATTTGATTCATTGGACTTGTGAGGTTATTTTGCCTTACTAATCATGTTTGTATATAGTCACAAGATTGATGGAATAGTTTTCTTCTATCTTGACATTCTAATTTTCATTCAACTACAATATATTTAACGGGCATATTTTTGAGCATGTTGGCTGTACTGTCTAATGCTTAGCACACGAGCACTTCGTTTCATACATGTCCGTTTTTCTTTATATTGTAAAAACTAAAATTTTTACATGGGATGTCATTGTAAATCAGTCCAAAACATCTTGGGAATGATGTAGCTGCTTTCTGTCTTAAAAAGTTAAATAACTTATATTTCTTCCTTCACTACTTCAAATGATACTTTCAGCTTTGCACATCTATAATTTCTCTTTAGATCTTCTAGGCGCCATGTCAAATGTACAACCATTCAAAATTTTCTTCACTCTGTTTCTTAGGTTAAATTGGACTGATTCTCATTTAACTGTGAGCAAATTCTGTAATGCAGGAATGATGAAGCCCGCCAGCCTCTTTCTAGGAAAGTGCCAATTTCATCTTCCAAGATAAATCCATATAGAATGGTTATCATGTTACGTCTTGTTATCCTTTGTATTTTCCTCCACTATCGTATCACAAATCCTGTTCGCAATGCTTATCCTTTATGGTTATTATCTGTAATATGTGAGATATGGTTTGCCATATCTTGGATATTGGATCAGTTCCCCAAGTGGTTTCCTATAAACCGTGAAACTTATCTGGACAGATTAGCAATAAGGTAACTAGTTCTTTTTTTTTTTTGAATATTTATCTTGTTCTAAACTCTGTGTGGTCTAATTGCACAGAGCAGTTATTGACTAATTGTTCACTTATAAAACAGATATGATAGAGAAGGAGAACCATCTGAGCTGGCTGCTGTTGACATTTTTGTCAGTACTGTTGATCCTTTGAAAGAGCCTCCTCTAGTCACAGCCAACACTGTGTTATCAATCCTTGCTGTAGACTACCCTGTCGATAAGGTTTCTTGCTATGTCTCTGACGATGGTGCTGCTATGCTCACATTCGAAGCACTATCTGAAACATCAGAGTTTGCAAGAAAATGGGTCCCTTTCTGTAAGAAATACAGTATTGAGCCTCGGGCTCCTGAATGGTACTTCTCACAGAAGATTGATTACCTCAAGGATAAGGTTCAACCTTCATTTGTTAAAGATCACAGAGCAATGAAGGTCTGGTCTTGCATAACTTTTAACTGACTTATGTTCTAATTCTCTATGCCTTCTAACAAAAAAATCTTCAATGCAGAGGGAATATGAAGAATTTAAAATTCGTGTCAATGGCCTTGTTGCAAAAGCACAAAAAGTTCCCGACGAAGGATGGATCATGCAGGATGGCACACCATGGCCTGGGAACAATACTAGGGATCATCCTGGAATGATCCAGGTTTGTAGATCTCTGTTATCAAGAACATCTAAGGAATCCAGAAAATGAACTTCTGAAATTTTTTGTGGAATATTGTCAAACATTTTGATAATTATATGTTTAATAATTTCAAATTAGTCATGACATGTCTCATTGGTGCTTGAATATCGATAAAAGCAACAACCGCCACCGTAGTGTTATTTGAAGTTTAAACTTGAAAAATAATTGCTCTTGATAATCATCTTTCATGAATATTTTTCAGGTTTTCTTAGGTCATAGTGGAGGGCTTGACACTGAAGGTAACGAACTGCCACGACTAGTATATGTATCTCGTGAGAAACGTCCAGGTTTCCAACATCATAAGAAGGCTGGTGCTATGAATGCTCTTGTAAGTGTATATAAATGCATGGCTTAATATATGTTTGTGAAGTCAATATTTCTATTATTAAGTAAATAGTATTTTACATGGTAAAGTACAATTTTAACCTTTGTTGACCTCTATAATCTCCTCCATAGGTACGCGTGTCAGCAGTCCTAACCAATGGACCATTTATGTTGAATCTTGATTGTGATCATTACATAAACAACAGTAAGGCTCTGAGAGAGTCGATGTGCTTTCTTATGGATCCAAATCTTGGAAGGCAAGTTTGTTATGTACAATTTCCTCAGAGGTTTGATGGTATTGACAGGAATGATCGATATGCTAATCGTAATACAGTGTTTTTCGATGTAAGTGCACAAATTGTAATACAGGAATTACCTTGTTAGCTCCTTTCCCTATTTTCTTAAGCCTGACATTACTGTATTCTTCATTGTCTTATGGCTGACTCTTGCTCTCTTTTGCTTCTTATAGATCAACTTGAGAGGTCTTGATGGTATCCAAGGTCCAGTTTATGTGGGTACAGGTTGTGTCTTCAACCGGACTGCTTTGTATGGTTATGAACCTCCTATCAAGAATAAGAACAAAACCAAAAGTTTCTTTTCTTTTTGCTGTGGAGACTCACGTAAAAAGAAATCTAAATCGAGCAAGAAGAGTTCAGAAAAGAAAAAGTCAAGCAAGCATGTGGATAATACTGTGCCAATATTTAATCTAGAAGATATAGAAGAGGGAGTCGAAGGTAATTCTTCTTTAGAATTTTAATGTGCACTGGTGCCTTATTTGTCTACGTGCTCCATCTGCTAACAGGAATTTATAAATCTATATCATGATTGAGATATCTTTCATCTGCTATTTTATAATTTTCATTTTCTCTTTTTGGGGATAAACAGGTGCTGGCTTTGATGATGAAAAGTCACTCCTCATGTCACAAATGAGTTTGGAGAAAAGGTTTGGCCAATCAGCTGTCTTTGTTGCCTCAACGTTGATGGAACATGGTGGTGTTCCTCAGTCTGCAACTCCTGAGTCTCTTTTGAAAGAAGCAATACATGTTATCAGCTGTGGTTATGAGGATAAGACAGAATGGGGAACTGAGGTATTCAAATAGACACTTTCCATACTCTTATTATTATTATTTTGTTTTCCATTTCCAGTCACTATTCTTTCTCTCACATTGTTCTGTACGTGGTCCATTTAACACAAGCATTCAGAGTTAAATAGAAGCAGCTATTACCTTGGTTTTCAATTGAGATAAAACCTCAGAAAATGCTAGGGGATTATTAGGATGTATTGAATTCGGAGTATAATCTGAATCTGATTGTCCACAAATAAGTGGAACTTGACATGAAACAATGTTTCCATCTTCAATATAATTTGCCCTACTTTAACTCATTGTTGGATAGCTTGCAACAATATTCCATAATTTGAAATGAACCTTTTGAAAATTAGCACGCTCAGAGAAAACTCCAACATGATTTTTGGTAATGGCAACAACATCAGTTGGCATTTGAGGGATTATTAGGATGGAATAGTTCTGATTATGTTCTAATAATAGAATTGCAGCAATAACCTGCTAATCCATAAATAAGTTGAACTTGATGAAACAATTGTGGACTAAAAGAACAACCTTTGGTAGATAGATTGTTGTGTTGCTCCATTGCTGATGTCTTCTGCCAGTATGCAGTGTGCTTGTTTACCCTAACCATATCCATAAGGTGGTCTTAAAATGGATAGTTAGATACTAAAAATCACCAAGCCTTGCAAATGTCCAAGTTAATTTAATATATGCTATTATTTTCTCTAGACTTTGACTGTATTGTTATTTTTCAAACATCAAATTCTGTGCTCATCCTGTCCACACTCTATTGCCTTTTCTTGCATATTCACGTTTTTGTCGTTTCCCACTGAAGATAAGGCAAAAGAGATTGTCTTTTTAGATAAAAACTCGTTGGCATGCAAAGATAACAGGATGAAACAGTTGACTATAATTTCCAAGATTTGCTTTACACTTTAGAGTGGCTTAGGTGTTGTAGATTTAGGCAAGTGATTAGCACAAACTTCCTTTTTTTTTGTCGAATTGGAATGAGCCCAAAGGATCTTATTGCTTCAGTCAAATGAATAAATTACCAGACAATTGAATGCAATTCCGTCTTGTCTTTTTTTAAAGATTGAAAACAATGAAAGTGGATAGGGTTCAAAAAAACTCTTATTATTTGCTGTTTAATTAAGTTTTGGCCCACGAGAAATTAGGACTTCTGGATATTTAGTAGAAATTTTATTTTTTTGCTACAGATCGGGTGGATTTATGGTTCTGTGACAGAGGATATTCTCACTGGATTCAAGATGCATGCTCGTGGTTGGAAGTCAATCTACTGCATGCCTAAGCGCCCAGCATTCAAAGGTTCTGCTCCTATCAATCTTTCAGATCGTCTGAACCAAGTGCTTCGATGGGCCTTGGGATCTGTTGAGATTCTTTTCAGTCGTCACTGCCCTATTTGGTATGGTTATGGAGGAAGATTGAAGTTCCTGGAAAGATTTGCATACATCAATACCACCATTTACCCGCTAACTGCACTTCCCCTCCTGTTGTACTGTACGCTGCCGGCCATCTGTTTACTCACAGGAAAATTCATTATACCGCAGGTATAGCAGTTTCCCTTATTAAATTCTTGGAAACGCTAAATATTCATACACTATCACTGCTTTGGTGTAACTTCAAGAGTGGTATTAAGGTTTGAAGAAGTTTCATAATTGAAGAAAATGAACTTTTGAAATGCTTCCACAAAGTTAATTAGGTTCTTAAATTCGGTTAAGAATTTTCAACTGACATTTCGTTGGGATTCTTGAGAGATTTGCTTGATCAAATGTAAGCGTGTTACTTTGAGCTGGCTGCTAACCCCATTCTATTTAATTGCAGATTAGTAATGTTGCAAGTATCTGGTTCATTTCCCTCTTTATTTCCATTTTTGCCACTGGTATTCTGGAAATGAGGTGGAGTGGTGTTGGAATTGATGAATGGTGGAGGAATGAACAATTTTGGGTCATCGGTGGTGTTTCAGCTCATCTCTTTGCCGTCTTCCAAGGTCTTCTCAAAGTTCTTGCCGGTATCGACACCAACTTCACTGTTACATCCAAAGCGTCAGATGAAGATGGAGACTTTGCTGAGCTCTACATGTTCAAGTGGACCACTCTTTTGATACCACCAACCACACTTCTCATAGTAAACTTGGTAGGCGTCGTTGCTGGGATCTCCTATGCAATAAACAGTGGCTACCAATCTTGGGGACCTCTCTTTGGGAAGCTCTTCTTTGCCTTCTGGGTGATTGTTCACTTATACCCCTTCCTCAAGGGTCTTATGGGGAGGCAGAATCGGACACCTACCATCGTCGTGGTTTGGTCCATCCTCCTTGCTTCAATCTTTTCCTTGTTATGGGTCCGTATCGATCCGTTCACCACTCGGGTAACTGGACCTGACGTGCAGAAATGCGGCATCAACTGCTAGAGACTGCATAGCAAAGCATTGTGCTGTAGTTTGATCATCCTTTACAAGCTTTATCTATTCAGATATGTGCAGATACTACTCTTGTTGAACTTATATTTTCTTATTCTTTAGTTTCCATATTTATAATTATTTTGGCAAGAAGCTATTGTCGCAGTTGAGATTGTTGGACTTGCATCAGTGTTAGTTGCAGCATTGCAAGATGAACAATAATTTAATGACTGAAAGGCATGATATTGCTATTGATGGATCTCTCTTTGTACTTGGTTATTTCTCTTGTACTATGTTCTTCTTTTGTTCTTACCTTACTTAGATTCAAGAAAGTATAGATGAGATTATCTACAAGTTAACTTTAGTATGATGAAGGATGGAGGGAAAAACTTGTGACCTAGAACCCTAATATATGTCTAAATGCAAGCTTGTATCATGCATATTGCTTTCAAGAATTTGGTATTGGTACAATCAACCTCTCGTGTTTCGTTGTTTGATAATGTAACTAAGTTTGGTCAGTTTGACCTAGAGTTGATCCAAACATGACATGATATTTGGATGTGAGTGAAGTCTAGCTAAACCAGATAACTAGCAAGGAAAGTTCTAATTGGAGGTTAGGCAAAAGAAAATCCTAACCAGAGATTAGATAGGTGAGAAGTCTATCAAATGACTAGTCTTAACTTGAGATTAGACAAGAAATAATTTTAGCTAGAGGTTATACAGGCCAAAAGTCTACCGAATGACTAGTTTAACTAGATATTAGACAAGAGATAATCTTAACTAGAGGCTAGACAAGTGAGAAGTCTACCGAATGACTAGTCCTATCTAGAGATTAGGTAAGAAAAAGTCCTAACTAGATGTTAGGCAGATGAGAAATCTACCAAGTGACTAATCCTAACTGAAAGTTAGGCAAAAGTAAGTCCAACCGAGTATGGATGATTGGAAGCTTGGCAAAAGGAAATTCCAGGGGAGTGAACTTAAGGTGGTGAAATCCTAAGGAGTAGACCTTAGGTGGTAAGGTGTTGGAGGAGTTTATCCCAAATGAAAGGTAAGTCTATTAGGTCAAATATGCTTACACGATTAGGGTAGGTTACTTGTTTGTGTATGTATATTTGTCTTGCAAAAACTTGAGCTGGAAGCAAGATTGGGAAAGCAAACATATGCAAACAATCTAAGCGCTTGGATTGTTTCAGGCGTCTGGAACCATTCCAAGTACTTAGAAAGGTTCCAATTGCCTGAACCAGAATCTGATCAAGTCAGAATAAAGCCGCGATAGATTCAGATCGAATAGATGCTAAGTTGGGGGTGCCCATAAGGCTTTCAAGGCACTCGGAATGATTCTATATAAGCAACTACAAGCAGATGCTTTAGATTATCAATTCTTCTACTATTCATACTTTGTGTGCTCGAAAACAAAGCTATTACACAAAACTCTGTGTATAGGAAAGCTTCAGGAAGGGTGCGTTACAGTCAGAACTTTCATATCGACTCCGCAAAGTATTTGTTTGTCTTTTATTTACAAGCTGTGTATTTTCTATTATATATTTGCACTTATATTATTGAACTATAAGATGAGTTTCTCCACCTCTGAAAATTTTCTAGAAAGGAGACCACTATTGAACTCATATTTAAGTGCGTAGACCTTGAATGTACTGATCTTGGGGAGTTGGGAACCAAGTAAACCATCGATGTTTCTTTCTTTGTCTTTATTTTTATTTCGTTGCATACTAACTCTGATAGGAAGATGAACAATGACGAAATGAACGGATAGAGATTCACCCCCTCTATTGACTTCACTGATCTTACAATTGGTATCAAAGTCGATCAGCTCTGATTGGACTAATCGCCAGGGAACAAGAAGGCTATAGATTGAGGGGAATAAGGTATAAATTTTAATTATGTTATTTAAGTTCCATATTATATGTTTCATATGTAGGAGAGAGGTCGGCGTGTCCAAGCATGCCTCCCCCTATGCCTTGCCACCTGCACTAATGGCTAGTAGCTACCCGTGATTTACCTCCTCCGTGTTAACCTAGGGACGCATTGACGGGGATGCTAGGGGCGAGCAAATCGTTTTTTTGCCACATATGTGTTAGATCGAGAAGCGCTAGAGAGGGGTGAATAATGCTCGTGGCTTTCATACGTTTCAGACCCGTAAAACGTTCGAGAGTTAGCAGCGGAAATAATAAAGAAATAACAAACACACACAAGGGCACAGGGTATTTAGTTGGTTCGAAGCCTTGTGCGACTCCTACTCCAAGGCCCACGTTCATTAAATGTTTACTTTGGGCAACACCTACTATTTTGTAAAATGATTACAAATGAAGTACAATTGAATATAGAAAAATATACCGACAACAATAGAAATCGCAGATTCAGAGCTCTGGGTTGTCGGTGTCAAGTCGTAGCTTCGTCGGAAGGTCTCTTTAGCAACTCGAAGCAGAAGGGTTGCTTGTAATGTGATGATTTTACTGCTGCCTCGAGACTGCCTTAAATAGGCTGTTGGAGGCGCCTCAAAGCTCCTCCAAGGCGCCTCAAATATGAAATTTTATCCCCGAGTCGTGCGCTGCGATAAGCCCTGCTGCCTGCTCGTTATCCCTGCCTGGAGGCGCCTCCATCAATCCTTTGAGGCGCCTCAAAGCTGTCCAAGGCGCCTCAGACTTCATTTGAGGCACCTCAAGCCTCACTTCGCAGCCAGCTAACCCCTTTGCACCCGAGGCGCCTCCAAATTTCATGGAGGCGCCTAAGACACTGTTCATCCGAGGAAAAATCTTGTTCTTTTGTACCTACAAGACATGTTAGTCCCAAAACACAAAGATATCCTGCAAAAACAAAGTTAACACAGATAAATATATTAAATGAAGTGTTCGACAGTCTCCAGACTGTCCGGTTCTGACTTCGGATTTCCAACCGGAAATCCTAGGTCAAACTGACGCCTACTATTCCCTCTTCTGGGGAGCGCGCCCTCACCTACTCCCTTCAGGAGAGATTACCTGATGCCAGAATGATCCTCCAGACCGACTGGACTTTTCCGCCTAGGGTTACCGCCCCTTAGGACCTAGGGTTACCGCCCCCTAGGGTTTTTCGCCACCTAGGGTTACCACCCCTAGGATCTAAGGTTACCGCCTCTTAGGGTTTTCTACCACCTAGGGTTACCACCCCTAGGACCTAGGGTTACCACCCCCTAGGATTTTTCACCTGCCTAACCGCAATTCGGATTTTCTTGCAAACTTATTCAAGCACATTAGATAACAAAACAACTTAATTTGAACCCTTTGACATAATCAAAACACCAGTTCGATCGTCGGATGTTTCCCGCACCAACAATATGTAGGAGAGAGGGTACCCTCAGGGTATAACCAAGTTAGTTATCATATACCATATTTCTATTATTGAGCAAAGGTCGAATCCCGATTACAATTCTAATTAATTACTTACAAAAATACCCCTAGCATGCATGATAACTTTAATATCTTTAAAAATGCTCATAAAATAATTTTTACTTTGATAATTCTGAAAATACCCCTCTAAAACTATCTAACAATTTAAAGTTAATAAATTCAAATCTAAATAATTTAAAATTTTTAAAATTAATTATTAATAAAAATAAATCAGAATTAAATATTAAGGATTGGCACTTTCTTGCCATTGTGAAACTTGATGTTTGATATGTTTCGATAGATCGGAGTTATTTTGAGGATTCAAACACTCTCTCAAGATGAATATCCTTTATTTTTTTTTTAAGGAAAACCATTTACATCAATATTTATAGAAAATTATAATTAGCAATTCTAACCATAGAGGTTTTAGTAAAGTTATTGTTCATTGTGTATCTCTTATTCTAGATAAAATTTGATATGAGAAATTTGATCTCTCTATCTTTTTAGAACATTTTCTTATATTTAAAGTGTTAAAATATAATGTTGTCCTAAATTCCTTATACTTTCATATATGAAGGGGAGCTTTAAGATAATCATAAAATTATTGTTGTGTTGCGTTATAGTCAAATTATAAAAATAATCTTTTATAATATAAAATAAAATTATATACAATAGATGTTGATCTTCCTTTCAAACCCTACATTGGCAAGTAAAGGTAGATCTAAGTTAGGGTTATACTTGTATAGTTAAGTTAGGCCTTCATTATCTAAAGAGGAAGTTTGTGCCCTCTAGGAAAGGGGAAGAATGAAGGGAACCCTCATTCATACATTGACATGAGATTAGCCTAACTTAAAGGTATTGTCAAACATCAAAAAGGGGGAGATTGTTGGTGCAATATTCCCTAGGTCTAGGTTGACCTGGTTGACTAAACGTGAGTTGGCTCAAGCTTAAGTCTTGATGTTTGAGTTTCGATGTTTGACAATACATTGAGACAATACATGGAGATTGACAGGTCGTGGAGATTGCAGGTGCAATCGTCCGTGTGGGAAGTCCTGGTGAGTGAAGTCAGGCAGATGAAAATCCTAGTGAGTGAAGCCAGGCAGATGAAAATCCTAGTGAGTGAAGCTAGGTGCAAGTCCCGGTGAGTGAAGCCGGGTAGTTGAGAAATCCTAGTGAGTGAAGCTAGGTGAAAGTCTCGATGAGTAAAGCCGGGCAGTTGGGAAAGTCCTGGTGAGTGAAGTCAAGCAGGTAGAAGTCCTGGTGAGTGAAGCCAAGCAAGTGAAAGTCCTGGTGAGTGAAGTCAGGCAGGGGAAAGTCCCGGTGAGTGAAGCCGGGCAATGGAAAGATCTGGTGAGTGAAGCTAGGCACGAGGAAATCCAGATGGGTCAAGGGTGACCGGACATCTAGTAGAAGGAAGTCCAAGTGGGTCATAGAGGACCAGACACTTGTCACGAGATGATAAGTCCAAGTGGGTTAAGGTTGACCGAACACTTGGCACAAGGAGAAAGTCTAGATGGGTCAAAAGTTGATCGAAGTCTTAGCTGTTGTAAGTCCAATAGGGAGTTGGCATGGAACTAGAAAGTTCGGACGTAGTGAGCTTCCGAAGGCCATAACTTTTGACTCGGATATCGGAATGAGGTGATCTCGGATGCAAAACGAAACTAATTTCAAGCTCTATCTAGTTTTCTGCTTTCCAATCGATTGGCCAATCGATTGGGGGGTTCAATCGATTGGTCAATCGATTGGGCGACACGATTTTGTGCAAAAATGGGCTGAATCGATTGAAACTTCCCCAATCGATCGGTCAATCGATTGAGAGAGTTTTTGAGCGAACAGTGAGCTTCTGAATCGATCAGTTGATCGATTGAAACCTCCAATCGATCGGCCGATGGATTGGAGCGCTGGAAATCGCTCGAGAAGCCTTGAATCGATCGGGTAATCGATTTAGGACTATTCC
Organism: Zingiber officinale; assembly: GCF_018446385.1. Taxonomy (NCBI): domain Eukaryota; kingdom Viridiplantae; phylum Streptophyta; class Magnoliopsida; order Zingiberales; family Zingiberaceae; genus Zingiber; species Zingiber officinale. The sequence goes on from NC_056006.1 coordinate 84,305,970, forward strand.
AAGAGCACAGAGGTGCTCTGGATCTATCAACCGATCGATCCAAAGCCTCCCCAATCGATTGGGAGCAATCCAATCGATTGGGATTCGACCGTTGGCGCGGATAAAGCCGTTGGCGAGCGTTTTTCTGCGCACTTCTTCATCTCTTCTCCACAGGCAATCACAACAAACCTCCACAGCGATCTTTTCTTCCTCACCGCCAGTTCTTGAAGGTTCTTGGAGGTACATCCAAGTCAAGAGGCGAGTTGCAACAAGAAGAAGAAGAAGCTAGGGTTTTCATTGTAATCTTGAAAGATTCATTTGTATTTTGCTTCTTTCTTTCTCATTGTTGTATTATGAGTGTTGTAAGGCTTCTCCGCCTTCGGTAGTTACCGTAAAGGAGTGTTTTTATAGTGGAGGGTGCGTGAGTGTGTGGATCCTTGGATTAGTCACCTCTTGTTGAGGTGGATACCAAGTAAATTCTAGAGTTAGCATTGTGTGTTTGTTTCTTTGTATTTTTCGCTGCATATCTTTGAAGAAACAAGCAACGATGAGCACGAGATCACGCTGAGCTATTCACCCCTCTCTAACTTCATTTTCGATCCCAACAGTACTGGCCTCCAGCCAAGTAAAAAAAACATATTAAAATCTGACATTTATTACCAATGTTTTAATTGTGCATGAGATCTTGCATTAATTATTTCTGTATTACTATTTTTATTTTCGAATTGTAAAGTATCATATGTAATGATTATTTATTTTTAATTCAAAACACTTTTTTTATTGAAAAAAGATTTCTTTTTCTTTTTTGTAATTCTATTTTTTATTATATTAAAAGAAATTTTTCTATTTAGAAATCTTAATATATAAATAATTTTTTTTTTTTTGAGATAATCATATATTATAAGTAGAGATCATTTATCCCACCGATATATGTAAAGAAACTATTCTCACCGTAAAAAATGGATCTGCTCTCTTTAAATTAGACTCTTAAATATTAAAATCCCTTAATAAAATTCCCAGTTTTTTTTCTAATTGTTTGGGAGAAACCACTTAAATAACAAAAAAAACATTTTTATGGGAAAAAAAGTTATTAATATCTAGTTATTTTTTAAGGGACCGGATCCTCTGGACCACTTTTTACGGTCTAGAAAATGGTCCCTTTACATGCATTGGTGGAGATGAATGGTCCCCACCTATTTTATGAGTGGGGGTCATCTATTCCACTAATGCATGCAAAGGTACCATCCTCTGGACCGCTTTTTGCGGTCTAGGGGATGGTCCCTTTACATGCATTGGTGGAGATGAATGGTCCCCCACCTATTTTATGAGTGGGGGTCATCTATTCCACCAATGCATACAAAAAAAACCATCCCTTGGACCGTAAAAAGCGATCCAGGGGACCTGTCCTCATTTGGGGTTGGATCCTCTGGACCGCTTTTTACGGTCCAGGGGATGGTCCCTTTACATGCATTGATGGGGATGAATGGTCCCCACCTATTTTATGAGTGGGGTCATCAATTCCACCAATGCATGCAAAGGGGTCATCCCCTGGACCGTAAAAAAGCGGTCCAAAGGATCTGCCCTCATTTTGGCCCAAGGGATGGTCCATTTACATGCATTGGTGGGGATGAATGATCCCCACCTATTTTATGAGTGGAGATCATTTATTCCACCAATGTATGCAAAGAAATCATCCCCTGGACCGCAAAAAGTGGTCCAAAAGATCTGCCCTCATTTTGGGATCGGATTCTCTAGACCGCTTTTGTGGTCCATGGGATGATCCCTTTACATTCATTGGTGGAGATGAATGACCCCCACCTATTTTATGAGTGGGGGTCATCTATTCCACCAATGCATGCAAAGGGATCATCTCCTGAACCGCAAAAAGCGGTCCAGAGGATCTGCCCTCATTTTGGGACCGGATCCTCTGGACCGCTTTTTGCGGTCCAGGGGATGGTCCCTTTACATGCATTGGTGGGGATGAATGATCACCACCTATTTTATGAGTGGGGTGTTAAAGTGTATACTAAAAGTCTAGCTTTTTGTAAATATTTATTTTTGAAATAAAGAATCACATTGGTCAAATGTCTACATTTATATGCTAAATGTAGTTGTTCAATTAATTTATATTGTAAATAACATGGTGTGTGGTGTCATACACAGAAGATCATGTTATCAGTTCCTTATAAGTTATAAACAATAGCTCACGACTAAGATGGATAGGAACAACCAATGGAATAGTCGTAGTGTAATTTAGTATTAGTTTATCTTGACTATAAAATTACACTAGTACACTCTGAGTGTATTGAGCATGACCATTTAAGGTAGTTTCTTTTTATACTGACTGCATAAAAGAACGAGACATTTGTTATCATGGAAGTGTGTGCTCTTAATCATGATATAATAACAAGCACGTATACTTAATATTTATTTCTTTGATTTATTAAAGGGTGCAATTTAGTTCGATAAATCAATAGGCCCGATAAGTTGAGAAATGATATTATTTATAATGTGTGTTGTTGATTATAGAAGAAAACTGTGTCCTAGAAATCTAGGTTGATGATGATGTCCCAAGAGAAGCTCATAAGGATTGTCATGTAAACCCTACAGACGGACTTAATCCGACATGACAATAAGGTTGAGTGATACTACTCTTGGAGATAGATATTAATTAAGTGAATTGTCAGTAACTCATTTAATTAGTGGACATTCTATATCTTAAACACAGGGAGACTAACACACTCATGATAAGAAGGAGCCTATATAGTAATATGAGATTGGTGCGGTAGTTCAATAATAACTCTTTAGTGGTATGAGTTATTATTGATGAACTCGAGTTGAGTTTTCGGAGCGAACACAGGAAGCTCAAGTTCATCGGGAGACCAAAACCAATTCCTCCTCTCAGTCCCTGTCGTATCCTCTTATTTATAAAGTCTTATACCCACTCATACCCACCTTCTTACCCATCCTAAGGTGGTCGACCAAGCCAAGCTTGGAGCCCAAGCAAGGGCCGACCAAGATTAATCCTTGGATGGACCAAGTGGTGGCCGACCCTAACTTGGAGCCCAAGTTGGTGGCCGGCCACAATAAAATAAAAGGAGACTTTATTTTTTAGAATCTTTCCTTATGTGGAAGTCATGATTTAAAAGAGAGTTTAAAAATTAAATCTTTACTTTTATAATTTCTAGAAAAGATTAAAAGAAAGGCTTGATATCTTTCCTTATTTGTAATTAAAAGGAAGATTTTAATTTTGGAGAAAATTTTTCTTTTTGTAATCATCCACATGTTTTAATAGAGAGATTTTAATTTATAAAAGTTTCCTTTTATAACCAACCATGAAGGGAATTTTTTTAAGATGAATTTTTATTTTAAAATTTTCCGGAAACAAATTAGGAAGTTTTAATTTTTTTTTAAAAACTTTCCTTGTTTAGAGGACAATGAGGTGGCCGACCATTAAGTGTTTAAAAGGAAATTTTTTATTAAATTTTCCTTCTTAGACATTGGCAAGGAATATAAGGAAGTTTTAATTTCAAAACTTTCCTTATTTATCAAGACCAAGGAATATAAAAGAGATGGTAGAGGTGCCTCACCTTAGAACAATACATCTATTATTTCCTCTCCTCTCTTCCTTGGTGGTGGTCGGCTCTCATCCTCTCCTCCTTTTCTTCTTCTTTGGCCGGCGGCATCAACTCTCTAGAAGACTATTGGTGGCCGGATTTTGCTTGGAGAAGAAGTAGAGAAAAGAGGCTTTGTTTCTTTGCATCCCCTAGAGCTTGGTTGGTGGCCGAAGTTCTTCATCTCTAGGAGATTGTTGTTGGTCAAAACTTGCAAGGAGAAGGAGGCTTAGGTGGATTCTCGTCTCGGTAGATCGTCGCCCATATGACGCCCGAGATAAGAAGAGGAATATGACAGAAGATCGTGAGGTCTATAAGCTACATAAGGTATAACTAGTTATTAGTTTCTGCATCATAACTAGTTCATCCTTTTGTTTAGATCTTGATATACCAAACACAAGAGGATAGTGATTCTAGGTTTTCAGATTTGTGATTCGATTTGTGTTTTTTTTGTTTTTCGATATTGTGATTCGATTGTTCTTTTTGGTTAAACCTAGGATTATTATAAGGAGATTAAATATCGAATTTATTTGTAAGGCTTTGTTTAAGCAGTGGTAGATGATCTCATACCCAAGAAGGCCTAGTGTCTCACCACGTTTGACCTGGAAGCTGAACTTTGAAATAAATATTTAATCGAATTTGTAACATGGGTGGATTTGGATCAATAATGTTAAGCATCGTTTGCGATCCAAGTCTAAACCTTTAAAAACAGATAAATTGAATTTGGAATCAATAATGTTAAGTTCTGTTTGCGATTCCAAATTTAATTTCTAAAGAACACAATATGTTGTTAGGAAGGGTTCGAGACTTGTACAAAATTTTTGTACAAGAGAACTAGTACGACATTCCGAGTAGCAATCAACATGGGGGGTCATCTATTCCACCAATGCATGCAAAGGGATCTGCCCTCATTTTGGGACCGGATCCTCTGGATTACTTTTTGTGGTCCAAGGGATGGTCCCTTTACATGCATCGATGGAAATTTAAAGATAATTATTTATTAAATTTTTTAATATAAAATTAATTGTATTTCGGTTACTTTGGGTGAATAGTTTGATGAAACGAAATTAATACAATTATTAATTTTGACATAATCATATATTATACTCTCCTTAATTTTGAGTTACATTATAGGATCAATCTCAATTAAACTTATCAAAAAAATAATTTTTAATAAAAATAAAATACAGTTAAAAAATAATTAGTTTATTTTAATTGGAAAAATAAATAAGAAATATTTAATTGATCGAATTAATCATGTATTAAAATAATTAAGAAATATTTTATGCACTGGATTATTTTTTTTTCCTTATACTTTCATATCGCCAAAATATTCATTATCTTAATCGCCATATTTTAGTTAGAAAAGAAAATTTTCCATTATTCGGAAAAGGAAGTGTATAATTGAAAAATACTTTTTAAAAAAATTTGCATGGTACTATATAATCGATTGCTTAGTTTTTGTTATTTTGTGTACAAAGTCATTGTGCTAAGGGAAAATTTTGGAAGGACAAAACCAAAAAAGAGGAAGAAATTTGAAAACCTCTAATAATTAGAGTATTAAATTAGACTCTTAAATATTAAAATTCCTTAATAAAATTTCCATTTTTTCTAATTGTTTGGGAGAAACAACTTAGATAACAAAAGGCATTTTTTTTTTGGAAAAAAAAAATATTAATATCCATTTATTTTTTAAAGAGAATTATTTATTGAATTTTTTAATATAAAATTAATTGTATTTCGGCTACTTTTGGTGAATAGTTTGAGGAAACGAAATTAATACAATTATTAATTTCTCTCAAAATAATTTATACTAATTTAAATATTTAAAAAATGTGAATTACTTGAAAAAAAAATTAAAAGGACAAGTTTGCATCCATTGTTACTTATTAATTTATTTAATTTTATAGGATTTTACCTGATTTGGTAGAATTTTTTAATTATGTAAATCTGGAAGATAATATTTTTTTGTTCCATGATTCTTGGGATGTGATATACTCATGTTGTATAAAAATATAAAAATATGTATCGTTTTTTATTTAAGGAATAACTACAATTATTTTTCACTAAAAATTACGGTTACCAAATTATTTATTTATTTATTTTGATTAAAAAAAACTTGAAGATTGAACCTCCATTGCATTTATATCTTCCCATTTAATACTTTGATCTGATAAAATCTTAATCTAATTCTCTTAAACTGCTAAAACAGTTCTCTCCTAGCATTAATTACGATTTCAAAAAATTAAGAGCAATCAATAATTAACTCAAAATTCTGATTTTTAAACAAAAACAAAATCAAAAATCTATTTAAAAAAAGGAATGAAAAATCAATTAATTAATTATGCTCCAAAATTTCCCTGAACCTTCAATTAAATCCATACCTCACCTAAACTTTGTTCCTCACCTAAATTATCAATGCTATATAAGATCTCCATTCCAAGCATGCTTTTCATGCCATCTCAATCTGCACTTTTCAGTTTCCAAATGGCCCTGCAAAACTCATTTTTCCTCTGTATTCTGATCACCATCTTGTTCCAAAACCTGTTCTTCGCCAAAGGTGCCTGTTTTCAACCTTCTGGTTCGATGCACGAAGAAGAAGAAGAAGAAAACTTCAATGGTGTGTTGAGGCACAGTGGTTCCTCAATTTTTTCTGTTGATGAATTTGGTGCCAAAGGACATGGATCATTTGATAATCGGGTAAACATTAAAGTGATTGATCTTTCATTGTTGGTTGTAAAATGTATGCAGATGATAAGGCTTCAGGTTTAAACTTTAGGCATTCGAAAAGGCTTGGAAAAGAGCTTGCTCTTCCAATGGAGCTGCTGTTGTTTTGGTGCCAAAGCACAAGACGTACAGATTGAAGCCTATCAAATTCCAGGGCCCTTGCAAGGGGCGTGTCACAGTGCAGGTAACATTCTTAACATCAATTCAGGCTACCCGGTCAATAAAGAATTTACAAGTGTTGTTCAATGAACCAGATTGAAGGAACACTCGAAGCACCGCCGGACCCTTCGGATTGGGACAGGAAAGCCATCGAGGGTAGGTATTGGATCCTCTTTAGCACCACCAGAAGCCTAGCGGTTCGAGGCGGCGGGACGATAGACGGGAAAGGAGAAAAATGGTGGCAAAATTCTTGCAAAATTAATGAGTCTTTAGTAACTAAACTTAAACTCTAGCTCCATATCTTCCTTTCCTTCTTGTTAAATTTACAATGCAAGGCTACTAATCATTGCTTCTCCCTGTTATTTGTTCACAATTTCAAGCCTTGCGTCGCCGCGCCCACGGTAAAAGAATACCTATTTTTCGACATTCCAAAGGCTTACTATTGCCTTGAATTGTTGTGTGTTGTTTGAATGAGCAGGCCTTGTTCTTCAAGTCATGCAAGAACTTGGTGGTGGAGAATCTAAACGTGAAGGACAGCCAACAAATCCAAGTAAATATCATGAGATGTAGAAATGTCAGAGTTTCAAACTTGAACGTCTCCGCGCCCGATTTGAGCCCGAACACGGACGGGATTCATGTCACCAGCAGTAGGAACGTCCTCATAAAAGATAGCATCATCGGAACAGGTGATTATCTGATCGAAGAAGAAAAGAAGAAGACTCATTCTAAGTAATCGTCTTTGTCTTCAATCTACAATACGTGCAGGAGATGATTGCATATCGATTGTCTCGGGCTGTCGACGAATAACTGCAAGAAACATAGTATGTGGACCTGGACATGGAATCAGGTCTAACCTCTGCATCATCTGCATATACAAGAAAGTATTATACAAGAATTAAGTGAAACCTAGCTAATTGAAGGTATATTATATAATTGAGCAGCATTGGCAGCTTGGGATTTAATCAGACGAGGGCGAATGTGTCTAATGTGTTGGTGGACGGTGCCATACTTAAAGGCACGACAAATGGTGTTAGGATCAAGACATGGCAGGTTAATTGGCTTTAAATTTAGAGTGTGATTATTTAGATGGAATAGTAGTGTTTGATCTTCTGATTGAGGAACAGGGAGGGCGTGGTTACGCGAGGCGCATTGTGTTCCAGAACATAGAGATGCAGAACGTGAAGAACCCCATAATAATTGATCAGAACTACTGCGACTCCGAGATCCCTTGCAGTCAGCAGGTGAATGAATGAGTTGATTACATCGATTGATATATATTTCTCTGATGGCTGATGAATTGTGGGTTCTGCTCGTGGCCATGGATGAACTGACGACGGGCGCAGAAGAATGCAGTGGCAGTGAGAAACGTGGTGTACAGGAACATCAAGGGGACGAGCAGGTCGGAAGACGCGATGACGTTGAACTGCAGCAGCAGCGTGCCGTGTCAAGGAGTTTTGCTGAGCAACATCGATTTGGTGGGCGCCGAAGGCGTCGAGGGGAATGTGACGGGCGTGTGCGAGAATTTACGCTGGCAACAGATTGGGAAGGTTGTTCCCAGGCTGATCTGTGCTTGAATTAGGAGATGCAATTTGCTTTTATATATGAAAAAACAGAACAATATTTGTTCCATCATTCTCTGTTCTTAATTCCCTGCTCTCAATCCGTCGAGCTCTCCTTGAAATCCAGCTCAGTTGCATAGATAGCCACCGGTGAAGATGGATGAGATCAAGAAGGCCTCCGTCATTCACCTACATGGACAGCCCTGTCTCGAACTTCATTTCGATGGCTGATCTCCCCAATTCTTACAAATCTCTTTATATATGTCTGACCAAATAAAAGTTGGTCGGGCGTAAAGCATCTCGGCTTAAAATATCAACCGAACTTCTTATAATACAACTTCCTTTCTCTGAGTAGCCCGTTATATGCTTGGCCGGATAAAAGGCTAACCGAGCCTGCAGTACTTAACTTCATATTGCTTTTCAGAGGAATTCCCTATACACCCGATACATCGTATTATTTCTCAAACGAATTTCTAAATAGCATATAATACATAATTGAGCAGCTTAATACAATGACAGACATAAAAACAACCTGCCTTATAGGTCGATTGGGATATACTCAGCTGACAACATGAGTAGAGAATCCTAACAACCTGTCATAATAACAACCACATATCAGAGAATATTCTTCTGAAACCTTCTTCAATGATTATTGTGTCTCTCATCAACCAACTACTTATGACAGCATATTCCTTCAACAACTGTCCCCTCGGATTGGTCTAGTGGCTAGTGCATGAGGTGTTGCCACCATAAGGTCTAGGGTTTGAATCTCGGCAAAGTCGAGGTAAATTCCAAAGGTTAGTAGCCACCCGTGATTTACCTCCTCCGTGTTGGCTCTAGGACGGGTTGGCGGGGGCGCTGGGGCGAGTGTATTCACCTTTTGTCACCATATTCCTTCAACAACCTCAGCAATAGTATAAGCTATAAATGACAAAAGAGATATACATATAGATAAATGGAATATTCCTTGCATAATTATTACATATTGCCCAGGTTGTATGCTTCCCTTTACCCAACAACCTCTAACACACATTGTTACCTCATTATTGTAGAGGTTAGGAGAGGTGGTATATAAAGGGGGTATTCTCCGCTGGCAAGGTACGTTCTTTGAACATCTGACACTTACTCTAGCGAGCAAGTTCTTTACTGCTCTTCATTCACCCGTTCGAGACTATACTGACTTGAGCGTCGAAGGACCTTCACTAGGGACTCCCCCTGGTTTCTAGGCACTGACATTTTGTTAACTTGTCTTCGTATGCGCAGAATCGAAAGGAAGTTTCTTCAAGGAGTGGAAAGTTTCCTCTCAGTCAACCACTGATCCACCATGCCTAGCGTGTCATCTCTGTAGTTTTTAGACATGATCAAATTTTACGTCGTTTGTGGGAACTTTCACTTGAATCTGAAGATCAGAAATGGAAGAAGTTGGATGACTTACCACTGTTACCTTAATGCAAGAAGATCTGGACTTGCTCATTAACGCTCGAGCACAGAAACTAGCACAGCAGCAACAACAAGCAGTTATTAGTGGTATGCTGCGACTGCCAAATCCTATAGCAGCATCAATAGCCTATCAAAGGGAAAGAGGAGCTCGGGAGGAAGGCCCCGCTCATTTACCTCCTACCCCTCATTCGTCAATCCTGCGTCATCGAGCACTCTTCTATATGCCACTCGAATACATGAGCTAAGAGAGACTACACCAAGAATCTTTAAGAGAAGCCCCTATCTGAGAGGGGTGCAAGGGAAAAACCCCTGTGACTTGTAGCTCTCCCAAGTAGAGTAGCACCCCGTTCTCTCAGTGGGTACTACAAGATAAACTGTTAAAGCATTATCAACCCTTGACTATAGGTGAATATTCAAGGTCAACTGACCCTGAGGACCACCTCTTCAAATTTGAGAATTTCGCCCTCCTGTATCAATATACGGATGGTGTGAAGGGTCGAGTATTCCTTAATTACCACACTCACCGGCTCGGCACAAAGATGGTTTAAGCGATTGTCGGCAAACTCCATCCACTATTTCAGGGATTTTTGTAAGGTTTTGCTTCATCACTTCGCCAGCAATCGTCGTTACTAGAACACACCACTGAGCCTCTTTTCGCTCAAACAGGGGCTTAAGAAGTCACTCAGAGCCTACATCAAAAAAAATACAATCATATGGCTATGGATATCTCTTCAGCCACCACTGAGATTCTAGTGAAAGTCTTCTCCCAATGCCTCACCGATAATGATTTCTTTAGTTCCTTGATAAGGAATCCCCCAAGGAACTTTGACCATCTATTTAACCAAGAAAGCAAGTTCATTAATGTCGAGGAAACGTAGGCCACCCGAAAGAAGAAAGTCACCACACTGGCTGCAGTTCTAGCCCTTGAGCACCAAACATTACCCGCTCCACCACATAGAGGATCCCAGATGGGTCCTCAGCCTCATTGACAGGAACTACGGGCCCAGATCGTGCAGTATGTGGAGGCTGAGTGGGAAAGATATCCTGAATCCCCTTGAGGAGCACTACGACAATGGTGTACATACCACCGGTTGGCTACACATGACACCTAAGATTGTTATAATCTGGCCAATCTTCCGACGCACCCTGTCACCCAACCGTCACACTTATCAACGATCGAATAGCTTGCCTAGAAGAGATCAGCAAGAGGCCGAGCAATTCCAAAGAACACCTCTGCCGCCAGCAAACCGGGCACAGATGCCTGCCCAGGTCCAACAAGAGCTCCCAATATAGCAAGAGGAGAATCGTAATAACGCTACTCATGGTAATATCGGCATGATAGTCGGGGTCCAACTGATGGAGACTCCAACTGAGCGAGAAAATCATATGCTCACTGATTGGAGATTCACACGGTCGGCTGTAGTATAGAGGAGACGGTCGGGCCTAAAATCAGCTTTAGGCCTAAAGATTTAGATGGGATAGAAATATCCCATGATGACACTTCAATAATTAAGATTGTTATAACCAATTATAACATTTATCGTACTTTTATTGACTAGACAACTTAGTCAACACCATCTTCAAACAAGCGTTTGAGCAGCTGCAAATAGACCTGAGCGACCTTCAATCTATGGTGACTCCCTTGTATGGATTTACACATAATGAGGTTCAGCCGCTCGGCCAAATAAAGTTTGTCATATCCTTGGGGGAGAAGCCCCTAATGAGGATGCATCGATTGACTTTTATAATTGTAGACACACCCTCAGCCAACAACGTCATCTTGGACTAACCGACCCTGAATGAGTTTTAGGTAGTGGTCTCCACCTTTTGCTAGAAAATAAAGTTCCCTATGGATGATCGAGTCAAGAAAGTTAGAGGAGATCAGCTAATAGCACACATGTGCTATGTTGATATAGTCAAGACTGAAACCAACTCCATTTCAAAGATGCAACGGATGAAAGTCAACATCATTCGAGAAACACCGCCCACCCTGATCTATGAAGAAAAGGAAGAGGTTCAAATTCGACCAAGCTGACCGGAAGCCACTACGCAATTAGCTGTCAACCTACCTCCAGAACATAAAGAAGAGTTGGTTGCATGTCTAATACGTAACAATGATGTTTTTGCTTGGAAGCCCAAGGAGATCACATGCATCTCTCCCACGGTCATGGAGTATGTACTCCATGCCTTTCTTAAAGCCTGGTCGGTCAAACAAAGAAAGACATATTTTGAGATAGACCAGGATAAGATTATCCGCACAAAAGTGGATAAGCTACTAGAGGTCGGTTACATCCAAGAGGTGCAGTTCCTGAGCTAGTTAACTAATGTAGTCTTGGTGTCCAAGCCAAGAAACAAATAGAGGGGCTGCATCCACTTTCAGGACCTCAACAAAGCCTACCCCTAAGGGTTATTATCCCTTGCCAAGAATTGTAGATTTGACTTTTGGCTGCGAGCGAATTTGCATGCTAGACACCTATCAAGGGTACCATCAAGTACTGCTCACCGAGGATGACCAGGAGAAGGTTAGTTTTATAACTGCCGAGGGCACTTACTGCTATAATGCTATGTCATTCGGACTAAAAAATATAGGTGCTACTTATCAATAGCTTATGAACAAAGTATTTCGAAAGAAAATCGAGCAGAATATAAAAGTTTATGTGGACAACATTTTCATCAAGTTCCTCCGAGTGACCGACCTATGTGCTAATGTGGAAGAAACCTACCAGACTTTAAGGTAATACGGGTTGAAGCTCAACTCCAGCGGTGTTTGTTCGGAGCAAAAAATGGGTGGTTCCTGGGATATATTGTGACTGAGCGAGGGATAAAAGCCAACTTGAGCAAAGTACAAGCCCTCCAAGACATGGCTCCCCCGCACAATCTAAAGGAGACACAAAGACTGACTAGCCGAATCACAACCCTGTTTCGCTTCATCTCTAGATCAGCTGATAGAATCTTTCCATTTTTCATGATCCTCTGCTAAGCGACTAAATTCCAGTGTGATGATGACTGTGACAAATCTTTTGAGGAGTTAAAAAATTATTTGTCTATCCTACCCATCCTTGCTAAGCTAGTGGCGGGCGAGCCTTTGTGGGTGTACTTGTCCACCAATGAGCACGCAGTTGAATCAGTGTTGGTGAGGTAGGAGGGAAAAATCAATAGTCTGTGTACTTTTTAAGTCATTTATTAAAATGAGTCGAGTGTCATTACATCGCACTCAAAAAATTAGCATATGGATTGGTCTTAGCTGCTCTGAGGTTGCGTCCTTATTTCCTTTCTCACCCGATCATGGAACTTACAAACATCACTTTAGGTCGAGTACTAGTCAACCCAGAAACCTTCGGAAGGTTGATTAAGTGGATTACGGACCTCAGTGAATACGATATATAATATCAACCCCGAGCGGCCATTAAGGCTCAAGCCTTAGCTGATTTCATAACTTAAGTGCAAAACCCCGAGCCTAAGGTAACCTAGAAAATATAAGTGGATGGATCATCCACTCGGCAAGGCAGCGACATAGGTATTCTTATGATATCACCTAGGGAAAATAGAATGCAATTATCTATTTGACTAAATTATTGAGCTACCAACAATGAAAGCATTGATAGCCGACCGACAAGTTGTCCGACATATGGGAGCTTCTCGAGTTCTAATTTATTCAGATTCTCAGTTGGCATTTAGATTCCAGACTCCTGATCTTCCAAGCGGGTTATAAGCAAGCATTTTCTAACGCCTCAAATTCCAGACTCCCAGTCCTCCGAGCGAGTTATAAGCGAGAATACTCTCGCGCCTTTATGTTCTAGACTCCCGATCCTCCAAGCTGGTTATAAGCGAGCATGCTCTCGTGCCTCAAGTTCCAGACTCCCGATCCTCTGGGCGAGTTATAAGCAAGCATGCTCTCGCACATTTATATTCCATACTCCTGATCCTCCGGGCAGATTATAAGCGAGCATGCTCTCGCACCTTTATATTCCAAACTCTCAATCCTTTGTGCAGGTTATAAATGAGCATGCTCTCGCGCCTCAAGTTCCAAACTTGGCGTCAGTATCTCGCCCAACATATTATCCAGCCCGAATATCCCTTTTACAACAATGCATTCACCCAATCTGATTATTCTGACCGACGTTATTGTCCCACTTAGTTCATCATTTGGATTGATAAATGTTTCATGAATAAGGCATATGGATTTTATTTTACAAGAAAAATTAGTGGTTCTGAAGATATACGAGGAAATAGGTGCAATTTAATAGTGTTTAATGCGCATCTTGATATTAAATTTTTGTTCCTTTCAATAATTACATAACATGAAAGCACAACATGAAAAACGTTGATCGAATTTGCTCAAGAGGTCCTTCAGAAGCTCTTTGAGAAGTTGATGACAGTCTACAGCTTGTTAAGGAGGTTTTGTTGATAGATAGTCGCCCTACCATAAAATTGTTGAACAACCCCTCTGGCTGCGTGGCTGAGCGTTCGAGATGCGCTTGGTGAATTTTTTACCAAATTTATTGAAGTCGAAATGAGCCCTCCTTCTAATCTCAAAGCACTCATCCTCCCCGGACTTATACATTTCTAGCTCAACCTTTGCAAAATCTAGCTCAGCTTGTAAGGATTCCAGCAGGGCTGCTTGAGCTTCCAATTGCCTCTATTGTTCTGTATCACTAAGTCCTTGGAGGTGAATGTTGGATCAGAAATTCTCTAGAAGGGAGGGGGGTGAATAGCGATTATTAAAAATTCGATTTAAAAACTAAGTTACACAGCGGAAAATAAAAGCAAGAAAAATAATGCTAACATAAGTTATTTTTACTTAGTTCGGAGCCTTCGACAACTCCTACTTCAAAGTCTGCACTCGTCGAGTGCTTTCGTTGGACAATTCACTAATAGTTCGAAAAGGTTATAGATTTCAAGTACAAGAACTTTAAAACGATGTTACCAACAACAAAAGAAAAGAATCTTGATCGCCAATTGTCAGAAGAGCTTTTCAGCGTCGTAAGAGCCTTTTCGGAGCACTGAGTAGAAGAGAAAGTCATAACAGTTGGTATTTTTGAAGCTCCTGATTGAAGGCCTTTAAATAGGTTCATTTCGAGCGTCTAGACCACGTGGCTCGACTAATCATCATGCTCCACATCAGATTATGGATCATTTTTCGGGTCCGGGCACTCGGACCGCCTGGGCGCTCGTGGCCCCGTCTGGGCAAGCCTGGTCTGGGCACCCAGACTAGCTCCGGGTGCTCGGACCCCTTTTCTTTAACTTCTCCTCCTGCAAGAAAAGGTTAGTCCAGACAATAGAAAAATATATTTTACCCTACAAAATAGAGTTAGCACAACATAATAAAATATGAGTATTAATTAGATTCTGTCTTCACGAGACTAGGACCTAGTCAAGATCTCAACTTAGATTTTCCAAATGAAGCTAAGTTGGGTCGACGCCTATAGTTCCCTCAACGGGAAACGTGCCCTCACTGGATCTTTCCTCCAGTTGTTTACCTTCACTTACCACTTACAGTCACTTGACTTTTCTCTGACTCACCAGGTCTTCTCGCTAGTTGTCAGGTCCGCAAACCCAACTAGATTTTATCTGGCTGTTTGGTCTTGTGGACCCAACTGGACTTCTCGCCAAATATCCGGCTTAGTGGACCTATCTGGATTTCGTACCAGCTATCGGGTCTCGCGAACCTAGCTAGATTTCAATCTGGCGTCAGGTCATTTAGATCAGTCAACTCCTGCACACTTAGTAGAAAGGTTAGAAAACAAAGAACTCTAACTTTAGACCCCTTGTCATTCATCAAAATATGAGTTGGATTATTATTACAAATTATACCAATAATCTCTTCCTTTTTGATGCAATGATAACTTGGGTTAAAGTCGGAAAAATATAATATTGAGAAAAAAAACAAACAAATGATTATTTTTATTTTATATTATTAATTTTATTTGTCGTTTTTCTATATTAACCCTTACCCTCCCCTTTTGACATTCATAAAATAAAACTAGGATAAAGGAAATGTAAACATGCAAATAATGTCAGACAAATAATATTAGATCCTATGTCAATATATTATTGTAAATAAAGTTCTTAAAACTTCATAAACTTTTAAGGAAAAAGGATTTTCAAGTAAGATTTTCAAATCAATTAAAGAAAATTTCTATGTAATATTTTCAAAAGAAATTTTAAGAGTATTTTTAAGGAATAAAATTTTGCAAAAAAATATTTTTCTAAGGAAACTATTTAAGTTTAAAAAAGTTTTTAACTTAAATTTATCAAAAATTTCCTAAGTAAGAATTTGAAAGCTATTTCAAAAAATTTTGCTAAGGGAAATTATAAGTATTTTTAGAAAAGTACTTGCAAAGTAATTTAAAAGACTTTCTAAATTTTATAAGTAATATTTTTCAAAAATATTGACTTATTTTTTCTAAATTTTATAAGTAATATTTTTCAAAAATATTGAATGAAGTTTTTCAAATATGTCAAAGAAATGACATTTCAAAACATTTTAAAGCTATTTTTTAAAATAATTTTTAAAATAATTTTGCAGAATATTTTCAAAGAACCCTCCAAAAAGGTTTGTACTTTTCTAAACAGCATTTTAAAAGTACTTTTAAGGACATAACGTTTTAAGATTAATTTTTTTTTAATACTAAACGAAACAAATAAAGATTTTGAAAGTAGGAAAGATTTTGAAAAAAAATGAAATTATTTTTAAATTGTTTAGACAAATTCTCCCCCTTAATCTGATGTCTTTATTTGAAAAATAATCATTTGATTACCAATATCTTTAGTGCATGTCTAACTGTTAGTTACTAACTATCTACTAGAAGATAGTAGTGTTCACTTGGTTAGGCAGGTTAAGCAAAATTTGATCCAACTTATTGTTTATTAAGGAGGATTACTTAACTTAATCACTGTATTATGATATTTTTCGCCCAGACTTATATTGATGTATTGATATAAACATCTGAATTTCAGGCAAAAGGCCTGTGCATCTTATGTCATTCTATGTTTTTGAATACACAACTAAGATAGACTAGTGTGTTTGTGAGATGCTTATTTCCTAGATCTATAGGATCATGCTTTCTATGGATTTGATCTAGACTAAGGCTTAAAACAATTTCGCAGCACTAGAGAAATGGATGTTTTTAGAAAACATAAGTAAATACTTTTCCTAGAATTTATAAATCATTTGAAAATTTATTTTTAAAAGTCCTAGTCTATCGTGCACATTCCCAGTCGTCTTCATAAATTATTGAATTCAGATTCTGGTAGTGGTTTGGTGAAAATGTCAGTCAGATTTGACTTGGAGTCAACATAGTTGAATTCAATATCTCCTTTGGCGATGTGACCTCTAATAAAATGATGTTTTATCTCAATATGTTTGATTCTTCAATGATGCACTAGATTTTTGGTTAAGTTGGTTGAACTGACATTATCAATAAAGTTTTTTACATTTTTATATTCTAAGTTAAAGTTTTTTAATGTGTGCATCATCCATAACAGTTGTGTTACACACTCACTCATTGCTATGTACTCAGCTTCAGTAGTAGATAAAGCAACACAGTATTATTTTCTACTAAATCAGCTGACAAGTGATGATCCAAGTAATTGGCATCTGCCACTTGTATTTTTATGATCTAGTTTACAGCCGACATAATCGGAGTCTGAGTAGCCTATTAGTTCAAAATTAGGTGTTCTAGGATACTAAATTCCTACATTTGGGGCTCCTTTTAAATATCTAAAAAAAAATTTACATTAGTTAAGTGGGATTCCTTAGCACAGGTTTGATATCTAATACACATGCTAATTGCAAATAAGATATCAAGTCGACTTACAGTTAAGTATAAAAGACTGCCTATGACACTCCTATAGTATTTTAGGTCCACAGGTTTTCCATTTGGATCACTATCTAAGGTTGTGTTAGTTGTCATTGGTGTTTTAATTTCTTTTGTATTTTCCATTCCAAATTTTTTAAATAATTCTTTAATGTATTTTTGTTGGTAAACATAGTTTCCTTCATTAATTTGTCTAATCTGTAAACCTAAAAAGTAAGTTATTTTATCTACTAGGTTCATTTCAAATTCTTGTTCTATTAAGGTTATAAATTCTTGTAAAAATTCTAAGTTGATTGAACCAAAGATTATGTTATCTACATATACTTGGGTTATAAAGATATCTTGTTTAAATGACTTTACAAATAGAGTTGGATCAATTTGGCCTTAGTTGAATCCTTTGGAGATTAGGTAGGAGGTCAGCTATTCATACCAAGTCCTAGGTGCTAATTTAAGACCATATAAGACTTTCTTAAGTTTAAAGATATGGTCAGGATTATCTATATTTTCAAACCCAGGTGGTTGACCTACATAAACCTCTTCTTTTATTAGTCTATTTAAGAAGGCAGATTTAACATCCATTTGATAAAGTTTAAATCCTTTATAGGCTGCATAGTTCAATAGCATTCTAATTTACTCAAGTCTGGCTACTGGAGCATATGTTTTGTCATAGTCAAGTCTCTCTACTTGACTAAACCCTTTAGCTACTAGTCTAGCCTTGTTTCTAACAATTTTCCCATTTTCACTTAGTTTATTTCTGAATATCCATTTTGTTTCTATTACCTTTTTATTATCAGGTAGTGGTACTAAGTCTCATACTTCATTTCTCTCAAATTGGGCTAATTCTTCCTACATGGCTATAATCCAGTCTGAGTCATGTAGGGATTCTTCTATAGTTTTGTGTTCAATTTTAGATATTAACGATATTTGACTTAGATTTCTGAAAGATGATCTAATCTGAACTCTTAGGACTGGGTCACATATAATTTTTTCAATTGGGTGGTCTGAGTTGACTCTTATTGTTCTAGGTTGTGATTATTCTTGTGGTTGATTTTGTTCAACTTCATATTCGTCTATTGAATTTTCACATGCTCCCCCTAAATCAGTGCTCGCTCTAGCAAAATCAATTGGTTGGTATTGAGGATGAGTTGGGTTAGGTTCTTTAGTAATTTCATCAAATTTTACATTGGTTGTTTCCTCAATTCTTAGAGTGTTTTTATTGTAAACTCTATATACTCTACTGTTTAAGGAGTACCCTACAAAGGTTCTATTTTCTACTTTTGAGGTAAATTTTTCCAAATATTCTCTTGTGTTTAATATGAAAATAGGATACCCAAATATGTTAAAGTATTTTATATTTGATAATTTATTATAGTAAATTTCAAATGGGATTTTATTATATTTGATCCTGTCCGAAAGTCGAAGAGACGGAAAGCTGGGGATATAGCGCTCATGCTGACCTCCTGTGGACTCTGCGTGGACCTGTAACACAGACTACGTCAGTGCCGAGCCAGGGAAGGGGTCCCCGGCGTTGGCCCTCCGACGCTCAAGTCAGTCACCGACAATGAGGAATGAAGCGGAGCAACAAGAAGACTGTATCACAAACATTGAAGGAATATTCCTTCACCTTACTAATATGTGAAGGAATATTCCTCCACTTATTTATTCGTGCTCCTTCAATTTTGTATTGTTTTTGGATTGGAACATACTCCAAAAACTATGTCTGATTTAACATCACAAGTGTTAGATATTCATACACGTCCATAAAATTCTGTTACATTTAACATCAAAAATATACTCATTGGCAAAAGACTAGCAAAGCCCTTTAGGTAAGGGAGGTTGGTGTTGCGATGTATTGTCTAAATTGATGAAAATATGCCCCCAATCTTAGCTAATTGTGGAGTCATAAATTCATGGATGATTTCAACCCAGTTGAATCTAACAAGATTCTCAAAATCATCTACTATATCTATAAGACATAAAGGGACCTTATATGTACTAGAAGAAAATAAGACACAAACAAATATATACAAAATGTAGAATTTATAAAATAATAAAACATCATCATCTTCTTCAACATAATTAACATAAAATTTAAGCAACTCCTCAATTCTTGATCTGGTATCTTCTTTTTTATTTGAGAAGTAAGTTAGAAAGAGGTCATCCAATGCTTTAGTTGAATTTATCGGAATCGAAGCACCATGGTATGCAATACCAAGCAATAATGAAATGTCTCTTCTTGTGAATGCAATCGGTACACCTAATAAATGAATATCATACCCAACATTATATATGATAATATATTATATGATAATATCATGGCAAATAAGGGTCTGAAATGATTCCATATCAGGCCCAACGTTAGACTTGATATTCAATCATATCAAAACCACATTATGTCTGATATGAGATCATTTCAGGCTCTTAGTTGCCATGATTTACCAATAACGAGAGCTATTAGTGGACCAACATAAATAAATATTAAGATTTTCAAACTCTTTTATTTTAATAAACTATTATTTCGTGCTTAAAATTCACAAATATAAGATGTACATGAGAATCTAAAGGTTTGAGAAGTTGAATCCCAATTTTGAAATATACTGACCAATAAACTACGGATATGCTGCATATCTTGTATGTCCAAGAAAATACTTAAGGGGGACTATTTAATCATGGCTATGTGTCGATCATGTAAAATAACACATCTATGATGTCTTCCTTTCTTTGTGGATTTTTCAAAAAAGAACTGTTAAAGTGACCTAACACGCTGTTCCAATGTAGTTTTTGTCCAAACTAGTTCAGCTTTTGCAAATCCGATGGTTTCGAAGGTAATACATTTGCGGATAATTTAACAACAGAGGATGAAACACCCAACCCACTTCGTTCCATCATTATGAAAGGAGAGTATTGGTAGAAACCTTAAACTTCACTGCAGAGACGGGACCAGTGTGGATTTTCACCGGAAACCCTTGATGTCACTTGACGGACACATGAAGACGTTTACGTACTCTTTCGGTGGGGGATGATCTCGCAATTAAAAATGTGTGAAAGTTTTTCGTAATCGGAGAATTAGAAAAGTGTGAGGCTTGCACGTTTTGAGAGAGAGAGAGAGAAAGATGTTGATATCATCGGCATCTGAACCATCAATAAAATTTTTAAATTTAAATAATTCAAGTATACTTTGGACGCTTATAAAGTAGGGTAACAAAAGATGATATTAGCTAAAGACGTATAAAAAGACTTTCATATTTATTAATGCATCTTTTCATAATTATAAAATCATAATATATCTTTTGATAAATATACAATTCTATCTACGCCTTTTATAAAAAGCCGTATATCTTTTGGTTCCCCACGCACAGAAGACGCAATTAAAAAACAAAATCAAAACGAGAATCAAGAAAATTAAAAACTAAATTATTTTTTAAAAATGAATTGATTTAGGGTTTCATATTATTATTGTACATTATTTATTTCCACGGAATTACCAAACATAACCAATGGCAATATGCACGATAAGATGAACACATGAAGAATAATATTAAGATTTAACACGTATTCTGGATGGAACCGTGAATATTTAAATGATAATCTAACATCCTTCCACTACATCGTAACGCAGAGGAGAACATAAGGAATTAATAATGAGGAGAAAGAATAAAAATTGTGCAAATTCTGATTATTTTGTAACTAAACGCTGGAATGGTTCATCAAAATTCTTCCAAGCACCTACCCTACAAGAAATACCAATGGGTCAAGCTCAAGCACAGCTAAGGATTGTGCCAATTTAGGGTCTACTAACGTTAGCACAAATAGCTCAAAACTTATCCTAGTTTGACCACGAGCTCAAAGGCAAATCAAGGCAATTCAGCAAACTGAGCATATCCTAGTTTGCTCAGTTCAGCAAACTGAGCATGACCCGGGACAGGCTACGAAATTCCCAACCCATTCAACGCCTCTATTTCCTGCTATGAAATTCCCGATACGTTTTTAAACGGGCACAATAAAGCAAATAACTAGGCAGATGGTACAGATGGTACAAGAATGGCTGTAGCGTCTACAAATAATGTTTAAAAGACCGGTGTTTTTTCAACTACACAAAAGGCGAACCTTGGCACGATTAGAGCACCAGGCTAATTAAAACCCAAAGAGCTTCATATTCAGCAAGTTACAATGATCACTAATGTCAAGGGATTCTCTGATTTACTTTACTGGGAATCGAAACAAATCAGTTGGATTACTGTCGCTCGGCTACAGACCTCCATGAATGTGCATCCTTGTTTGGAACGAGAGACGAAGATGAAATCGCTTCCCAGTTCCTGCAACAAAGTTCATAAAAGGCAAAGATCATTCGCAAATCTATTTAACATAATGCAGAAGTCACTGCATATCTGCCATTTTATATAAGATGCTTGTTACTTTCTATAAGCAAATTTAAAGGTTTAAAGTTTTGAACCACTAAGATAAAATTGTGGTGGATATGATACGAAAGAAAGGTACACACTTACCCAGTTTCTGAAATATCCAAGCCTCATAAGTTGCTCCAACCATTAGATACCAAGATGCAATTTTGATATTTTCTCATTTCCCATCCACCCATTCTTCTCAGTTGAAGGTCTCTTCCTCGTCGATCTCTGTCCTTTAGCAGAGTTCTCTTCTTCTCCTGTAGAAGCCCATAAGCTTTTCTGTTCACAATATGGATTCTTAAACTTCAGTTTCAGTAATGGCTTCATATCTTGGGAGGAACTTGAGGTAAACTTTGAGAGAGATGTATCATTGCAGCCCCTCTCAGACTTGTTAGATATATCTGCGTGTTGCGTTTTCTGGATAATGTCATCACTTTGTTCTCTGGTTTCATTTTCTGGATACAGGCTCCTGTCATTCCTTCTCTTGCTTATGGATGGATTATGGTTTCTAGCATTAAGTCGACATTCATCAATCAAATTACCATTACTTTTCTGGTGCTTCTCATTCAATTTTACTCTTTTTGCTGGAGGATTTTCTTTACTTCCAGGATTTGGACTTCTCAACAGGTTTTGATTATTAACTCTACCACCTGAAATGTCAAAGGTAGCAAAAATCATATTAGGTAGGCAAATGGATGAAGAAACTAGCAAATAGCATCAAATATAGTAATGATATACCCTCTGTGGTATCTCGTTGAATAGTAGTATTATGGTCATCCTGATTATCTCTTACCTTCTGCTTGATTGCATCATCATCCCCTGCTTAGAAAGAAATACCAAAGACTAATTAAGCTGAAGAAATGCCTAAAAGAGGATACAACTGGAATCCAAATAGGCATCATGTAACCATGTTTTAATTAATAATGAAGTAAAAGCCTAGACAAAAGGAAGCAACTAATTGCTCATGTATGCTCAGTGGAAATTAGAACAAAAATTCTTATAATTTTTGTTTGATATGGCACATTGGTGACTGCATTAGGAATAGGGTAGAGCAATTGAAGTTCATAATGAGTCAAAGAGTAACCAAGGGATAGTTGATCATCAGGGAATAGGTGCACACAAGTATTTGCTGTAGATAGGCTATTTGGATGCTGTTGTGAATGAGAGCCATTTTTAATCATGTTTGAAAAATAACAGCAAGGCTGTGAGTTCTACTTAATACATATGCAGTTCAGATATTAGCATTTGATGTATCAAGTTGTAAGCGGACATTTATGTGATAAAAGATATGTAGAAACTAAGAATAGTTGAAGTTAAATTGATTTATTTCACAAACACTCCACATTAACAGAAACATAATATAAGATACAAAAAGAAGCAGTCAAAAGAAAATCAATGAGATCCAACAAAAGATATCCATTTTTCTGCTAAGAAGCAATTGTAAAATTGTAAAATTTTCAGAATAAAGCAAGGTATTCATAAAACCTATATAAAAAATTAGAAAAGCATAAAGGAAATGAAAACAAGTAACATACAGAAAATTACATTTCTAAGAGTTCTTTTCATGCTCTCATTATGCAATCATTATTTTACTACCCAAACTATTCATCTACATTCTTAAACAATATGGCATTTCATGAACAAAGCAAATCTGAGTGATTTTGAGTGTGAAAGATAAACAGAATGAACATAGGAAAATTACCAAAGTTAGTAACCAAGTCTTGATCCATTTGACAGCTTGAGGTTTCAGATCTTGGAGAGCTGGATGCAGGGATTTTGTTTTTTGAACCAATGTGAATAACTAGCTTAGTACTTCTTGTTGTCTCCACCTCGTTTGTACTTTTAGCAGAACATTCCTTAAAACGAAGGCCTTGTGCTTTGCTGCTCTTTATTTTGAGTTTAGGTATAGTGGAGGATGAAACTATATCTGAACCATCATGTATGGAGGAATTTATCTCGTTGACATTCTGATTTCTAAAGCTACTCTCCAGTGATCTTGACTCATTCAGCCCTTCAAGTTTTGGATCTTCTACTTTACCATTTAACTTAATCTGATATCCCACTCTCTTTGCTTGCATTTTGTTTGATACAATCTTCTCGTGTTCCTTTGATAATTTATCATTGATCCCCTTCAATGAGAACTTTAGGGGTTTGGTAGTATCATTTCTATGTAGGATTGGACCACTTTGCTCATCATCCAAGTAAGGAAAGTTTGAATTTATTTCTTCTTTAGAAGGCAAACCAGCAGCTGCCCTCAAACTTGAAACCAAATCGCAGTCAGCAATATCTCGCCTCTTCCAGAGTTCTTTTACTGCATCATCTATATTTGTCACCTGAACAACATAGCCATCGCCAGGAGCATTAGACTGTCATACCAAGCATGACCAAAGTAAATTCTAGCAAACAGTAGACGACACCTGATAGCAATCACCACGACATGCAGCACATTTATAGTGTAAATTTTGATCTGTTTGGAATTCTTGGTACTTATCATCACTGCATAACATGGAAAAGGAAAATGCTAAAACATGAGAGAGCTCTTACAATTGAAGAGAAGAAAGTTCCTCTGACAAACAACTAAAAAATCCCAAAATAAGTCAAAAGATATAATATAAATGTAGTAGGAAACTATAATAACATAACAACTGATGCTAGTAAGTTTAGAAGAAATATGGAATATGCTTGAAAAAAATTAATTAGTAAACTAACAAGCATTTTAAAATTAACTGAAATATAATCACATTAATTCAACTTCAAAATCCAAACATCAACCATCCTCATGCTAAATTTCCTCTCAATATGAAATCAGCTAGACACAGCAGCCATCTAAGTTCTCAAGATCCACAGCACTAGGAATCCAGAAAATAGGAATCAGCCAAAGAGATGAGCTTGCTAAACAAATACAGAAACAAAAACTAAAAAGAACATGAAAAATATTGATGCACTATTGTGCCTCTTATTTTCTTGTATAGCTTCTATACATGCATCCAAATGCTTATATTATCTACTAGCATCCACCTGACACCCACAAACAATAAACTACGCATCATCTAGTCATAATGGAAGTTTGGACAAGATAGAGAATAAGATGGCAATCGACAGTGGGGTTGGAATGACTAGGCATGTTTCAAAACAGGTTAGAGTAAGCATTATTTACAAGAATCAAAAGTATAACCTGATGATTGAAATATGAACTTAAAATAGAAAAACTGTGGTGCTCTGCACTGGACATCACACATGTTTTAGCTGCCAAAAGCCTGCAACTTAATCACAAAAATGGAATCATTCACTGAACCCTTTAACTGCTTTGTTTTTTCAAATAGCAGCAACTATAACCCTACCACTCTTGTTATCTGTTTCCCAGACCCAGCTACCAAGCCATCATGGTCGAATAAAAGGATTGAAGACTCATGGATCAAGTGTACCAAGATCCAGTTTAGAAACCAGAGCTCATCATAAGTTTATCAAAAACTAAGTTTAGTGAAGGCAACTCATGTAATAACCGACACTGACAATATCCGATCAATCATAAGTTATCTGAATGGAAGCCAATGGAAGTTTTGCAATTGCTGGTGCAGGCTCCAGCTAGTATTCATATTATTTGCAGCAAAAAATGAAGGACTTGAGCAACAAGCAAATCCAGATCTCCATTATATCTTTTATGTCATGTTACTATAAAGTCATTAAGATATAACAATGAATATATAATCATAGAGGCCTTATTAACAGCAACCAGAAAAACTGGAGAGACCCTTATGAGAACTGTTTCAAGTGATAATATGAAGATATATATAACAAATTACTTGGTACATGGGTTGTTTGAAAAGGCCTCATCATAAGTCAATTATGGAGCTGAATATGCATATACAGTGAGGAACCCATCATTACATCCACTAATTGCATAAAGCAATACAGACTAAATCAATAACTAATTTGTTAAAATTATGTCCAAGTTAATATCAATTTGACTATAAAAAAAAATGGCAAGATAGACAAGCCAAAAATATATTCTAAATAAACAAGAAGCATGTTGTATGTGTTGCTAAAATCAATATATAAATTTCAAATATATGAATTGCATCAGTTGTTTATATTTTTATAGTTGTTACTTAGATTCATAGGAAAAATACTATGAAACTATGGATTGCTTAGGATGATTAATTTAATTGAATGATACATTATACAGAAGATGTAAATAATTGATATTTTAAAGAAACAAATTTGGAAAGCATATGGCATATGTATTATACATTGGTTTGACTGCATATTGTCTATGTTTTTTTTAAAAAAAAAACACTACGTGTTAATTTGGAGTATGATACCAAGCTTACATAGAATCAATTCAAGTAATCAAATCCTCTTAAAGTTAGTATAGGTAAGCAGGTATACCTGATGCCATCACATAGGCAGTGGACCCATCTTTCACAAACATCACAGCAAACCATTGGTGTAGTTTCAGAATCTCTGTAGACCTATAAAAGCAATTACATCTTTAATATGGATGTGACAGCAAACAAATGCAAAAATTCAAGTGTGCCGAATGAAAGAAATAAATTAGAAGGAATAACTTATCATCTGATTCCATCATTGAAACAAATATACTACAACAAACATAACTTAGTTAATTAGATTCTCTTTGTTAAATATGACACTTTCAAGGAAGATTGCAGGGAACATTACTAGAACCAGTCCAGAAGACCAGAACCATGCAAAAAAGGATAAGCTCATCAAAAGCACACACATAAGACTTTCACTCTCTAAAGGATCAGTACTTATGACATAGAAAAGTTTCATACATGCGAGATACAAAATCATATTTTGTAGTAATTCATCAGAATAATTATTTGTGATGTAAAACAGCAACCTACAAAGGAGAGAAGTGTAAGTCATACTTGGTTCTTACACACTTGAACTGGAAAGCACATCAATAAACCAGTATCTAATTCCTGATACCTTCTGAGTGTCACACTTTTGCAAGGCCATGTTCATGATAGTGAGGAATTTAAAAAGCCAAGTCATTGTGGTATAAGTTGTTTGGTGAACCAAATTGCTAAAAGAATCATGGCCACACAAATTTTCTAGGAATTTGCTTTTATAGAGCAACAAAAAACTTTCAGATACTATCACAGATTATCTCCAGGCACTAACCCCTCAGTATTCAAGTTTTCGAGTAAACACAGATTTTCATCTTTCTACTAGATCCTGAAATTTAAAAGGTAAAATATGAATTCCTACACATGCATCACTATAGAATATATTGATCCTTTGAACATGTTCACATCATTTTAACCAATTTTCTCAAATTTTATCATTTCGTAAAGCTAAATCTGATTTTTCCTTAAAATAATTTTTATCCTTTCTACTAATATTGTCAACTCCATCTAGTGGGATAAAGCTTGCTGGTTGTTGTTGTTGTTGTACTAATCTTGTATATCCATCTTAACATTGTCATCTCTACTAGATTGACTCTCAATCAGTTGCTCCTAATTATCCATATATCTAACTAATGAAGCATGATTGCTTGTATGGTAGTCTTACAAAATTTTACTATTAACCTAAAAGGCACATGACAATTGGACAATGTTCCTATCCATAATTCAAGATTCAAATTTAGGCATGTATATCGTTATCAATTAGCATAACATCATTTGCTGGAGATTTATCTTGATTGATAAGTGTTATAAGTTCTTCTAGTATTAATGTAAAAATATGCAGACTAAGTGAAAAGAAAAAAACTTATTACATTCTCAATAGCTCTAATATTAGTAAATGTATTATTATACATATCCTTAAGATTAATATGATTATTGTTGTATGACTGGTAATTACTAAGGATAGTATTTTCCTTGTAGGTATCATGGAAGAAAGTATCCAAATTTTCTTGAAGTAATGTGTTCAACAAAGTAAGTACCTTTAGACAAATTGGACAGTAATTTCCTTTCACAAACAATCTACCACAAGCATCACAGCAGGTATAGCCTAAAAACCATCTGTGTCACAACAATATTGCATGTTAGCATAGGTAAAGTGCCTCCAACTATTAATGACAGATGAGATTCAACAAAGTACAAAAAACTAAATCAAGAACAAAATAACACCATAAGTACCTTGTACTAGGACCACTTCCAGGTACACTGGACCCACAGCTGTGACACCTTGTGTGCTTTGGACACAAATAAGGCCCACGACCAACATTCTGCAATTCAGTTATTGAAATATCAATTACACACAGAAAACTTCTCATTGCACAGAAATCATATATATAGTACACACCTTGTGTGGTGGATGCTGACAATAACAGTGATAAGCACCATCACACCTTTTACAGTACATTAGCTTATTAGGATCACCAGTTCTTCGGCAGACCTGGAAAGTAACTGATCTAATCATAGAAGTAAAAACAAGCAATTTGATAAACACAAACATATAAGGGTGAAACAGTCAACCTATAGATTCTACATTTCACAGCCAACTGAAAAGTAAAAAAACAATGCAAACAGTATGGCTATCAATCTAAACAATATAAAGACAGAGATGGTTCCATATTTGCAAGACGGCAAGATATTATAAACTTATTGAAGTGTAACACAATTGCATTCTGAAAAATTAAACCGAATCAACAAGAACTCTAAAAACACAAATATTTATTTAGAGATGACAAGGAGAGTATGAGATTGTTCCTCTTATAACTCTTCATACAATAAAAAAAATCCCGTATTTGTTAGGATAACAAGTAATAAAATTCTCTCCCTTGAGCAAGTAGTGATAAGTGGTTTCAGAGCTAACCTAAATAATATTGCATGGAGATACTTGAAAATGATTGTTTATGTGATGGAAAAGCCAGCATTGAGCCTCACATGGAGAAGATCAAAATTGATGATAAGGTATTATTTGGGCTTGCATCTTGCCTTGGGTGGAATTTGTGTCTTGCCTCAAATGTCAAGACTTAAAACAATGAGATTATGATGCCCTAGTTTAATCCTAGGGCAGGTTGTGGGCTAATAAAGAAAGTTTCAAAAGCTTAGAAAAGAAGACAAAAATAACCATGAACATGAGTACAAGAATTTTTTTGTCGAGTCAAGCCTGAGCAAGCAACTGTGAACAAAACGGTAGTGTATGTTATTCCTCTCATTCAGGCAAGCTACAACATATTTAGGCATCGTTTCCTGAATCAATCAAATGTAAAAGCTATATTTGTTGAATTGACTGATTTTAGGGAATAAACACATGAAAGATAAATAGTTGAGGGAAAAAAATTAAGGACAGTGTGCCAGGCATATTAACTGCAGAATAACTCGTTGCAAATTTAATAACTGCAGTCTATAATGTTTTACCATAGTGCCAGGTAGGATAATGGTATAATGTGTAAGCTAGCAAAATATTGTTAATTAGTTGACCAATGTATTGATAATGGTAGAACTTGTCCTGTTTATTAACATGAAATACAAAGGCAACCTAATCTAATATAACTTGTAAACATAATTATTAGACTAAATACCATCAAAAGGAGTTTCAGTAAGAAGCACAGGAAATAGAGCATGAATGTTCATAAACTTGTTTCTACTCTTTTAACAAAAGCACATGATCTACCGAGTGAGAGCAGGAGATGAAGTACCTCACATATGCGACAAGAGGGGCAAGACCATGAACTCCAATGGAATAAATCTGCAGAACATTTTTAGTCGTTAGAATTGGAGGCTAAGTGCTCCTAATGCTGCATGGAGTAGCGGATAAAGACCTCTATGTTCAGACAATGTTTTCAAGCAACTTCTATGGTACTTCTTGTTGCATTGTTTGCAAGAGCGCATCTTCAAAGCTTTCTCAGTCCCTTCATCTTCGCCCGAAAAACATATGCGGCACATGACCTTCACCGTAGAGTTTCCTTGATATTCTCCATCAAGGCTGTTGGTGGCCTCTCCTGGTGCCTCCTGGGAAGACAAACAAGTTTACCTATTAGTTTTTTCATATTAATTAGAACAATAAATCAAGGAACATACACAAACAACTTAATGCACTGTAAGTTATTCAATTCACATGACAAAGGAGAATGGAAATGAATCGCATAGCTATTGATCAGTTGAAGTACGCAATATTTGCTAACATTTTGGAAAACCATTAATCTGATAAAAGAAAACAGGGATTCAATTGATATGTAGATGAAGGTAATATGCATAATTCCATTTGGCGAAAGATGGAACAAAATGCGCCCTATGACAACAAGAACAAGAATGACAAGACGTGAGGCCACATTATTTGGATCATATATACTGGTCCTGTTCAATTGAACTCCGTGTAAGAATGTTACTTCCTTATCTAAAACTCACCACGAATAGATGCCTAGAGTTTCAATCATAAATTCTTTTTTAAATCAATAAGAAGCATGCACAAACATTTCTTTTTGCTATATCTATATATTACTAATCTTACTCTTATTATTTAATTCTATAGTTGATCTCCTGAGCTACTACAAATATATCTTCATTTGTATTTCGTTATTATTCTTCCTGTAATCACTCTTTTCCAAAGTTTCCAGCAATTTAATCTCCCCATGATGAAATAACATCATATATCACATTATTCTTATAAATTAGTATTACAAACCTTTCTTCTATCTGTAAGACATTTTCTTAATTCTCAACATTTTATTGAATAGTTTAGTTAGTCCAGCTATAAGTTGATATCTTAAACTCTTCCAGACTTTTTAATACAAATCTCATATGTAGCTGCAATCCTACCTACTTACATTTGCCTTTTTGTTTTTACCCTCGTTCATCTAATGCTACAAAAAAAATGTTGGCCAGCTGAACTCTTGTAGAGGATTCACTTACTCACAGGTTTATACAAAGTGCAATAAGGTAGAAGTAACTGGAAAAAAAAACAGGCAGTTCATTTGTGTGTGAAGAATGTTATAATTATAAAGAAATAATTACTGACACATTATTCAGGCATGTGAAATCATTTGGGAGAATGAGGCATGCAAATGAAGATCAAGGTATAAACCATGCAATAAAAAAACAAAGACACTAATTTTTATGCCTAGCCTTCATATGTCCAATGTTAATCCCAATTGACCAAATTAGAAGAATCTCCCAACACAAGAACAATCCATGCCGAATTACAATGGAGAAATATGAGAACCAGATTTGTATAGCAACTCAACAAAAAAAATATATGAGGAATGAAAAGGAATCCTAAATAGAACAATCATCAATCAAAAGTTCGTTCCCCCCACTGCTTTGTTAATGTTAGAAAAAACTTAAGCAAACATATGTAGAAAACTCTAGGCGATCAAAAAGGTAATGCCTCGTTCTAAATTAATGAAGCCAGTAAACAAATCAAACTTTGCTTGAATCACGTCCCGAAACCCTATCATCCCAGACTCAGAATGACTACTTACTGCTGCACCACCGGCCTCCAACCTCCGAACATAGTCCTCCGCCGCCAAGGAAGCAGCCAACGCCTGCCGCTGCAACACCGCTCGCTTAACCTCGTCGCCGGCGCCGACGTCATCCGCCACCACGGAGGGCGCTGTCAAAGCGGGCACCACACGGGGGACCCAGACCTGGACAACACCCTTCTCCCCATCTTCCTCCTCCTCCTCGTCGGCGGCGGGGCGGACGGCCCATGGATCCCTCAAAAACTCCTCGAGCGCGTCGATCTCGACAGCCAAAGCCTCGAGCCCCGGGGCAGCACCAAATCCCAGCTCGCAGTCGCAAATCCGCCGGCTGCAAGTCAAAACCAAGGATCAAATCGAAAGGGCAAGCCACAGAAGGGCGATAGGGCGATGGGAAGGAACGGGCCGAGGGAGAAAAGAGAGCAGGGGTTACCAAGTGAGCGGGCAAGCGACATGGAACGCCATGGAATGGAACCCGACGCGGGGTTTAAATCGATCGATTTGAAACGAGGATTTAGAAGGGCGGGTGGAAATTGAGCGTTAATAAAAAATAATAATAAAGGGAGATTAAATTGTGAGATTTAGAGAGAGAAAGAGGGGTGGAATTGGGGCGGAGCAGGCGAAGAAAAGGGTCGGCGGCGAGAACCGACACATGATAACGTTATATTTATACTGCGGAGTATACGATAACTCGCGGTGGGTTTTGGCACTATTTGTAACGGATACCTAGGTTGCCATTGATTCGAAAAGTGGGCCCCGTGTTTTTCTCCAGACATAATATTGGTGACGAGTTGAGTTCCGATTAGTGAGTCGATGAAATTGAAGTATTGTGGGATGTGGCCCGGTTGATGCGATGTTTAGATGTAGGGAATACATCTGGGCCGTCTATTTTGGGTGAATCTGGTAGGTACAGGGGTTCATCGGAGCCGTAGATTTGGTTACGACTATGTCATTTTTGGACGCCGGGGTACATCCTGACCGTTCATCGTAATTGAGGCACAGGTGAAACTATAAATTTGATTGATGAACATTAAGTAACCTCCCATATCTCAAAAGTTATGCAATAGCAGCCCGAGGCAATGGTAAGCCTTGGACGCCTTCTTCATTTGTTTTTTTTTTAATTTTTTTTTTTACATAAATCTCAATTTTAATGAATTAACTGATGATTTTTTTAACAGATGATTAACTTAAAAAAAAAGATCTGTTACATGTCGATCCTACGGATATGGAGGGAGGTATATACAGGTACATAGATCATAAGCATATGGTGGGATAAACCTCAGATCATCAATTAAATATTAAAATACAATAGCTGATACAATGTTATTAGCATATCTGAGATTAGTCGATTGAAAGAATTGGATACTTAGTATCAACTAAAATACAATAGTTGCTACGACACTATGTAGTGTCTCCTGATTTATTTTGATGGTTGGTGGAAACAATCTCTGCCGGATGACGTTAAGCGGAAATGGGATCAACTAGTAATCCTCACAAGGATTGTCTTTATCGATATCTATGCTGAGATATATTTGAGACGACTTCTCGAAGTCACAAGTTTCATCTCTGCTTAGGGAGGATATAACACGATCTGAGAGAGTCCCCGGCTCGACATTGTGCCCGGCGACAAAGGACAACCCGGCGGCACAAAGCGAGGGAGAGAAGCAACCAGAGAGGTTGTTCAAAAGTCTTTTGTTGTTATCCAATGACTTTTGTGGTTAGCAGCAAGGTGGTCGGTCAGTAATTGGTGGTCGAAGGGTCAGCGGTAGTTGAAAGCCGGTGGTGAGGGCGATGACATAAGGTTGGTGGCACACTTGGGCAATGGCAAGAGAGAAAGAGGAGAAGGAGAAGGACAACCCTAATCACAATTAAGTTCCTCCCATGAATAATTATATCTTCTCATCATATAAAGGTATATATACCTTCTCACAATGACTTGGGGAGCGAGTCATAACATAAACCTAAACCCTTTAGGTCAGTCTGATCCATTAGCATTAAGTTTGATTCAAAAACTAAACAGTTTTAGTTTATAACCAAATTAATTTTTAGTTCATAACTAAACTAAATCAATTTGATTTATTACTAAACCATAATAAATCTAACCTTACCTTCAAAAGACGTAGTCCACCATCACTTCCAATGCCACAAATATTTTTCATATTTGCTCCTCATCTAATCTATCTTAATTTGATAATTCAATTCTTAAATTTGTTTTAAGTTTTTTAGATATACTCGTAGTGTGTATGACCCAATAGATTCCCGGTTTATGTTGATAGTTCATAATTAACTATTAATTATAAATCGATCATGAGTGACGCCTAGTAATATATTATGATCCTTAATTTACTGAAAAAATCACAGTTGATCCCAAAATAATTTTAAACCCTCCAACGGCTATAATTATTTATTCCTTTCACTCATCTTATACCCACTTAGTTCAAGACATGCTCTATATGTTAATCCTCATTAGGCTGACTACATCAAACCTAGCTCAAGCTCAAGTAATAGTTTCTTGTCTCATAGATTCAAAGTACTGAAATAAGTGTACAGGAAGATCATTCTCTTAACGTGTAATGCTTTGATCAAAGACTTATGAGCAATAATTTTGACAGGAGGCCTTAGAATATACATCTCCTTTATCAAAGGAGTGGTAAATCCTCTGTGAGTTATTTAAACACCTTTGGACATATTGACTTATACTTAATCATCCCAGATGATGTGGTGATAAAAGGGGCCCACCAAGCGTGGGTCAAAGGTAGAAATAGTAGTCGATGTGGAAGTCAAAGTCAAGGTGGTCAACAGCAGTCAGCGGTGATCAATGGTCCCACCAAAGATGGCCGAATGAAAATCGACGCCAACTGCTGATTGAGCATGAAGTGTCCGATCGGCCAGGTAGCTCATCTAAGTAGAACACTAGTCCGGCCAGGAGCACTACGGCTAGAACATCAGATGCTCATTATGGATCAGAGAAATGTTAAGGTGACCAGAGCGCTTGTCCTGTCGGGCGAAAATAATCTACTGAACCAAGTTATTACGGGGAAAAGCAACAGAAATCGACCGAGCGGAGGAGTCTATCAACACAACATGCTACTAAGTTGAACTAATGTGTCGACCCAAAAGAAGGCAACTTAGGTAGGTTTAGTGCATTTTGTGTTGGTAGACATATATCTATGCTAAAAGTAATCGACCCAAAGGAAGGTTACTTTTATGGTAGATATATGTATAAAGTATCTTACAACTATGGAACAAAATATTATTTTGTTCAGATTATGCACAAAATATGTTGACCCAAAGGAAGCCATATTATATGACCGATTAAGGTTGTTGTAAGCTATGGATGAAAATATAACTCATATAAAGTATCATATTATGCGCACAATGGGTCGACCCGAAGGAAGGCACATTGTGTGACCAATTAAAGTTTGAGTTATATTAGAGAGTATCGCTAACAAATAATGTGTCGACCCAAAGGAAGGTACATTATATTGTACTTGGTATCTCATAAAGAGTCCATTTATATATATTTAAAATTGTATTTTATTTACATAATTTTATATTACTTATATGTTCTTGGTTTTAGTTAAATTGTGAGCTTAAATAAATTTTTCTCGTTAATTTAAGTGCAATCTATAACTGTCAACATTAATAACATCCCAACATTAACTGGTTCAAATTTTACTGAATGGAAAGAATATGTGACAGTAGTCTTAGGCTGCATAAACTTAGACTATGCATTAAGGAATGATCATCTCACACCTCTTGTTGGGACCGAAAAGTAGCTGGGGGGGGGGGGGTGAATAGCTCGTCGCGTGCTAGGTGCTCGTCGTTGCTTGTTTCTTCAAAGATGATCAGCGGAAATACAAGAAACAAACCACACAACGCTAACAAAGTTGGTTTACTTGGTATCCACCTCACAAGAGGTGACTAGTCCAAGAATCCACACCTACTCACGCACCCTCCACTAAGAAAACCCTCCTTTTCGGTAACTACCGAAGGCGGAGAAGCCCTACAAGTTCACACTACAAGAGGAAGGGGAAAGGATACAAAATACAAGCACAAAGCTTACAATGAGTACAAGAAAACCCTAACCCTAGCTTTCTTCCTCTTGCAATAGATCCGCCTCTTGACTTGGAAGAACCTCCAAGAACTTCAAGAACTGGCGTGGAGAGCTCTGTGAGTCGCTGGTGAAGATCTGAGCTCTGTTGTGGAAGCAATGCCGAAGGAAATGAACGCATGCGGCTTAAATCGACGCTAACGGTCGAATCACGATCGATTGGAATGCTCCCAATCGATCGGGGAGGCTTTGGATCGATCCAGAGAGCCTCTGTGCTCTGGAAAAACGCCTGGATCGATCCACGGATCGATCCAGCGCTTATCGTGCGAAGCAACAGCGTCCCAATCGACCCACTGATCGATTGGGACCTCTGGATCGATCCACTGATCGATCCATAGGCTTTCTGTGCGCTGGGAAACTGCCTGGATCGATCCACTGATCGATCCACTGATCGATCCACTGATTGATCCAGCTCTTGGTTTTTACCCAAAACCAAATCCCAAGCCTCCCAAACCAACATTCGGTCAACCTTAACCTGTTGGTACATCATGCCTAGCATCTAGTCACTTCCTTGACCTGCTAGGACTCCCTCACCAAGTGTCCGGTCAATCCCTTTGACCCACTTTGACTTTTCTTTGTGCCAAGTATCCAGTCAATTCCTTTGACCTACTTAGACTTTCCTTCATCATGCCAAGTATCCGGTCACTCCCTTGACCTACTTGGACTTTCATCTGATGTCTGATCAACCTTGACCCATCTGGATTTTCCCCTGTGCCTGGCTTCACTTACCAGGACTTCCATTTTGCCTAGCTTCACTCACTAGGACTTTCTCACTGCCTAACTTCACTCGCTAGGTCTTTCACCTGGCTTCACTCACCAGGACTTTCCCTTCTACCTGGCTTCACTCACCAGGACTTCTCTTCTGCCTGACTTCACTCACCAGGACTTCTCTTCTGCCTGGCTTCACTCACCAGGACTTTCACCTAGCTTCACTCACTAGGATTTCTCCGCTACCTGGCTTTACTCACCAGGACTTTCATTTCGCCTAACATCCCAGTTAGGACTTCCCAATCAAGTATCCGGTCAATCCTTTGACCTACTTGACTCTTGTTCAATCAACCTTGTATTGTCAAACATCGAAACTCAAACCAAGACTCAAGCTTGGTCAACCAGGTCAACCTTGACCTGAGAGATGTTGTACCAACACCTCTGACCAGTGCTAGCACTATAGAGCAGAGGCTGAATTTCAGCTGTGGGAGAAATCAAATCGCATGTGTCTGAGTATCTTGAAACTTTTCATACCGGCACCAATAAAGGGTTTAATAACCAAGGGAGAAGATGTTAGGAGTTTCTTGGACCATTTGGAAGACTGATTCACCTCAAATGAAAAGGTCAAGACTACCACACTTCTTACGAAGTTGGTAATCATGTGGTATACTAGAAAAGAAAACATAAGGGAGAGACTGAGGCTTGAGACACCTGAAAGTGCTCACCTAGCATCTAGATCTCAAGGTTCAAGCAAGAAGAGAAAGAGGATCAATAAAGGAAAAGGAAAGCAGATTGCAGATTCTGGGAGTTTTCAAAATTTTGTTAGTTCGAAAGTTAATAGTTCTCACTGACACCGGTGCTACTACTTAAATAAGTGGTGGCAAAAAGCGAATACGCTCGCCCCCAGCACCCCCGGCAACCCGTCCTAGGGCCAACACGGAGGAGGTAAATCACGGGCGGCTACTAGCCTTTTGAATAGTGACTAACACATAAGGGAGGCATTTACCTCAACTTTGCCGAAATTTGAACCCCAGACCTCATGGTGGCAACACATCATGCGCTAGCCACTAGACCCATCCAAGGGGACATACTCACATAAGTGTCACTATGGAAGGTTGTCTCAGAAACCGACTTTCTCTTGATGGTAAAAGATACATCTATACAGGAAATGAGAAGAAGGCTAAAGTCGAGTCTATTGGTGTTTTTAGACTTTGTTTAGGAACCAATGTTTTTCTGGATTTAGAAAATACATTTATTGTACCGTCTTTTCAACGGAATTTAATTTCAATTTCTTGTTTGGACAAATCATGTTATTCTTGTTCATCTAGAAATGGAATTTTCAGTATTTTCTTTAATTTAGTGTTGGTTAGCAATGGTTCATTGGTTGATAAGCTTTATAAATTGAACACTTTTACTCCTATGGTTAACAACGTAATAATGCATCGTATACGTACAAAACGTAAAGTGACTGACGAGAATTCTTCCATGTTGTGGCATAGGAGTTTAGGATATATATACAAACAACGCCTAGAAAGGTTAATGTAACATGTAATTCTTGATTCCCTTGACATGTCAAACTTTGATGTTTGCATAGAGTGTATCAAGGGGAAGACTACTAACAAAAGGAATAAGGGGGATAGCCGTTGCAGTGATGTTTTGGAGCTAATACATACGGATATTTGTAGATCATTCCCTAAGGTATCTTGGAATGGACACACATATTTTATTAGCTTCATAGATGATTATTCCAGATTTGACTATCTGTACCTTATTCATGTGAAATCACAATCTTTGGACATGTTCAAAATTTTCAAAGTCGAAGTTGAACTTCAACCAAGTATGAAAATTAAAGCTATTTGATCCGACCGTGGAGGTAAATATTACGGTCGATATGATGGATCAGGTAAATAACGTCCAGGACCTTTTGCAAATTACCTTGCTGAGTGTGAAATTATACCTCAGTATATCATGCCCAGTACACTCAGTCAGAATAGTGTAGCTAAGCATCACAATCGAACCTTAAAAGACATTGTAAGAAGTATGATGACTTTCACTTCTCTACCAGAATCCTTGTGGGGGTGAAGCACTCAAGACTGCAGTTTACCTACTCAATAGAGTACGTAGTAAGGCAGTAACTAAAACCCCATTCGACATATGGACGGGTAAGAAGCCTAGCATTAGGCACTTACATGTCTGGGGTTGTCCAGCTGAAGCTAGGCCTTACAAGCCTAATGAAAGGAAACTAGACTCAAGAACGGTTAGCTGTAATTTTATAGGATACTCTGAGAAGTCAAGAGGGTATAAATTTTATGATTCCTATAATAGATCATTCTTCGAAACGGGAAATGCCAAATTCATTGAGGATAGTGGGAGTAATAAAATCAGGGAAGTATCTTTTGAGGAAAGCATTGGCGATCCTCCTATAGTTACTACTAGTGCAATTAGTAGCGGTATGATTACCTTACCACACATTATGGGTATCATACATCCAGTGAGCGTAGCGAACCAAGATATTCCCATGACATCTCCAATGCAATTGAAGGAACCTGCCACTGAAATTGAAGTATTGCCTTATATTGATGAGCAAGTACCTCAACCACCTCAAATACAAGTGTCTTTAAGGTGATCCACAAGAGAATGGAGAACCACGAATTCTCGTGATTATGTTTATCTCCAAAAGCATGATTTTGACATAGGCTTGGAGAGTGATCCTACATCTTTCCAAGAAGTCAAACAATACTCTAACCCTGAAAGGTGGATTAACGCATGCAAGAAGAGTTAAAGTCTATGACGGACAATGATGTTTGGAAACTTATCGAATTGCCTGAAGGAAAGAAGTTCGTTGGTTGTAAATGGATATTTAAAACCAAGCGGAATTCAAGGGACAATGTCGAAAAGTATAAGACATCTTATTGCCAAGGGATTAACTCAAAAAAAGACATTGATTACAAGGAGACTTTCTCACCTATGTCGACAAAAGACTCCCTTAAGGTAATCATGACACTTGTAGCTCATTATGATTTAGAGCTACATCAAATGGACGTAAAGATTGCATTCCTCAATGGAGGCATAAAGGAGTCTATATATATGGTGCAACCAGAGAACTTTGAGTCTAAAGACTCAAAACACCTAGTATGTAGATTAAAGAAGTCAATTTATGGTTTAAAACAGACGTCTCGTCAGTGGTACCAGAAATTTGATCAAGTGGTTATTTTATTTGGATTTAAAAAGAACCTCGTTGATCAGTGCATATATGTCATGTTCAATGGAAGCAAGTTTGTTATGCTTTTTTTTTTTGTATGTGGACGATATATTACTTGCGAGTAATAATAATGATCTGCTGCTTCAAACTAAGTCATTTCTATCTGATAATTTTGAAATGAAAGATCTTGGTGTTCATCCTTTGTTTTAGGCATACAGATCTATCATGATCGTTCAAGAGATATTCTTGGACTTTCACAACAAGCCTATATTGAAAAGGTGCTTATAAGATATGGTATGCAGAATTGTACACCTGGTGACACACCTGTGTCAAAGGTGACAAGTTCAACTTACAGCAGTATCCACGGCTTGAACTTGAAATAAAGGAGATGAAGCAATTCCCATATGCATCAGCAGTGGGAACTCTCATGTATGCATAAGTTTGTACTCGACTAGATATAGCATTCATAGTGAGGATGATTAGGCAGATATATTAGTAACTCAGGATTGTCACACTGGAAAGCGGTAAAGAGAGTGATGCGATATTTGCAAAGAATTAAAGGATATATGCTCACGTATCGGAGATCAGATCATCTAGAGGTGATTGGATATTCAAACTCCGATTTTACTGGATGCTTGGATAGAAGAAGATTTACTTCATGCTATATTTTCATGCTTGCTAGAGGGGCTATATCTTGGAAGAGGGTCAAGCAGATGCTAGTAGCTACTTCTACTATAGAGGCAGAGTTGGTAGCCTGCTATGAAGCATCCAATCACGGGATTTGGCTGCGGAACTTTATCACAGTATTACAGATCGTTGATGGCATTGACAGGCCATTGAGAATCTACTGTAATAATAAAGCCACAGAACTTTATGCCAAGAACAACCGCAGTTCGTCGAAGTCCAAGCACATCGACATCAAGTTTCTAGCGGTTAAAGAAAGAGTTTAGAGTTGTCAGATTATAGTAGAGCACATCAACACAGATTCCATATTGATCGATCCACTCATCAAAGACTTGGTGCCTAAGGTGTGTCATGCGCATGTTGTGGATATGAGAGTTCTTCTTATAGAAGAAGAACTCATCTAGTGGGAGTCTGTATTTATTTTATTGCTCTATATTTGATAATAAAGACAAACATTTTGTTTTGATTATTGTACGTACTTAAAGTTCAAAATATTAATGAGAATTTATATGCTTGTTTGACACTCTGACTGTGATGTCATCATTTACTACTGCTGTTTAACATTTAGTGTTTGTAAATATGATACATATTCTTTTTGGAATCATAAAGTGGATCATGATTTGCTATTGCAGTTTAGCATAAAGTATTTTGAAAATATGATCTGACCTCTTTTGAGGTCATCTTATGACCAGTTAAAAATTGACATGTGCTGATCACATTTCATATAATTTTCACTCTACACATCTACATCTTGATGTATGTCATTAATGACATTGACATTGTGATTACTGTTGGGGCTTGTTATGATCATATACCGTAGCTATGACCTCTTTAGTCTTATACTAATGAAATTAATGGACCAGATTATTTGCAGGTGTTTCTTGTACCCATAAAATTTAATATCAACTAAAATTTTACTTGTATTTCACATACAACTCACATATAGCCAAAGTGGGAGATTATTGGATATAATTATCCTTATTAGGTGGACTTATTTGTAAGTTGCATATATGAATACGATCTGAACCCTTTAAAATGATATAACTTATGCTTATTAGATTCGGTTATTGGATGTAGACCATGTATGTATAGAACATTTAGTCCCGTATCTATTATCATCTATATGTTGATAATATATGTTGATAATAGATGTTCAGTATATATGAACTTATAATCTTACATCTATGATTATCTATGGGCCGATAATAGATGTGCACTATATAATGGGTGAGTCCCCAGAAGATTAGAGCATCTTTGAGACGTCTCTTTGTTCCCCTCCGGAAAGCCAACCTTCTTCTCCTTCTTCCGCGAAATTGCTGGATCGACGAGCTCTACACAAAGAACAATAATAATTTCACTACATTCAAATTTTTTATAATTACAATATTTACTTTCTTATATCATGTTCTTGATGAAACGAAGATCTATACTTATATATTCTTATTTTTCTTATTCGAATTTTTATTTTAATTATCTAAAATTCATGCGGCTAGATTTTTACAAGAACTTAGTTCCCAACAAGAAAGATACAACACAAGGAACATGAACATCACGATCTTGATTGAACTAAACAAACCCAAGCGTCAATTAGCACAATAGTCTGAGTGAACTATACAGAACTCTGAAACTTAGTATTGACAAATAGGCACCTGGGAGATGTAGCAACAAGCGTAACTAAACACTGGCAACAGCCGATAAACATCTACCCTAACTTAAGGCTGCGACTTCTTTGGCATCGTAGCCACATCCAGGGAGCCATTAGCCTTCACAAGAGCCTGCGCGCACCAGTCATGACCATCATCCAACATAGGCATTATAACTTCCATGAAAGGCGTAACAGAATGGTTAGCACCGGGCACGATCGCACCACCAAACACTCGAAGCACATTTCCAGCGTCAATGTCCATGCTTATGCTGATCTCGACGGTCCCCTTTGGTGCAGATGGAATCCCTGACACTTTGAAGTATCCCATAAGATGATTCTCCTCTGCACATTTTGCATCACCTTCATAGACAACAATCAATGCCTCAGTCTGGTCATCCCGTGCAGTTGTGAAGAGCATGTCCTTTCTAGCTGGTATTGCTGTGTTTCTCGGTATGACGGACACAAATCCCCCACCTTCCACTCGAATTCCCAGACTTTGTGGCGTAGCTTGTATCGTAAGCAGATCTAAGTTTCCAAAAGGATCA
This sequence comes from Zingiber officinale, assembly GCF_018446385.1. Taxonomy (NCBI): domain Eukaryota; kingdom Viridiplantae; phylum Streptophyta; class Magnoliopsida; order Zingiberales; family Zingiberaceae; genus Zingiber; species Zingiber officinale. The sequence goes on from NC_056006.1 coordinate 84,347,963, forward strand.
GTGACTCCAGAAGCAATGGCTCCTTCAATTGCAGCACCAGTGACGGCAGCCTCAAATGCATCCACACCATTGAATTCCTTCTCTTTTCTGCATATGCCCAGGACGAGATTCTTAATTTTGGGAATTCTAGAGCATCCACCTACTAATATAACATCATCAATGTCTTCCACCGATACTTTGTGATCAAACAAGCATTGCCTTACAAGCTTCTCACATTTCTCAAACACATTCCTGTTCACATCCTCGAATTCTGATTGGTCGAGGATTTTATCTATCTGTGTACCATCAGGCAATTTCAAGTTTATCTGAACACTAGACTGGCTTGAGAGTTTGTGAATTGCCTCTTGTGCTGCAATCCTTAGCAGCGCCAAAGATCTAATCTTGTTTGTATCATGGTTAGGATAAAGAGTATCAAAATTCGGGAGAAGATGATACACAACATTTTGAAGAATGTCCTCTCCACCCAAGGTACAACCCAGTAGTGCTTTGATTTGGGACACCCCTCCAGCAGTGGCAGTTACTGCAACATCACAATATCCGGCACCAATGTTGAATATAAGGGCGACTTTCTCACAGCCACTTCCCATGTTTTCATGCAAGGATTGTTGCTGATGTTGCGCATATAGCAGTGCAACAGCAGTCGGCTCCGGCATCAGCCTGAGAACATGTAACCCAGCCATGGCACATGCTCGTTCAACCCTTGTCTGCTGGAACCGGCTAAATGCAGCTGGAACTGTAAGAACAACATTTCTTATTGGACGTTTGAGCTTGATTTCAGCCATAGTTTTCAACTCTGCCAAAACAATTGCAAGTACTTCTTCAGGCGTGATAGATCTCCACACATTATTCGCTAGAGCTGCAATAAGTGGTCGGACACCAATGTCCAATGTCTGAACAAGGAAAGGGAGGATCTTGCTACCATGAATAATTGGGTCTTTGTCTGATCTGCCAATCAAGCGTTTTACATTGAAAATTGCACTGCCAGACAAAATTTGATCTTCTGCATATGCCCGTACTTCACTTGCACCACCAACAGGAACATCATCCCCAAACATTACATATGAGCGCATGGTCTTTTGGTTTTGGGTGTTTTTGAGGAGTTCCACTCCTGCACCACTCCATACTGCCACACTGCATTTTGAGGTCCCAAGATCAATTCCAACGGCAACATCATGAAATGCAGATTGTCCTTTGTCTTCGCAGGTATTTTCACTATCAGATGCTACCATGTACAATTGTTCATCCATCCTGTAGAATGAGATCACAAGTAAATCAAGATAATGAACGGGATACAATAAGAATAGGTACATTTGTTCCCGGGTGTATTAGAATGATACTTTTAAAGAATGTATCTCATTGTCTAAATTGCATTTCTATAACACATTACACAATATTTTTATATGAATTTTTAATAAAAATATACATTAAACCTATTCTGTTTTATTCTAACAATCAAACAAGCCATAGTAGTATGTCAATTGATTAAAAAATATATTTTTAAAATTAAACAGTGTTAGTTGATAATATGTAAGATTTGCTATAAAAATTTAATATAAAAAAAACTCCTTCAATGTCTACCAAGTAAAAACCTTAGAACTGTGACATATAAGCTAACATGTCTATTTCTGCATCGAGACAATTAAATTGAATCCAAGAAAACAGCAACTAATAACGATTAACAACATAACCTAAGGTGCTGTTTAACCATATGGTTTAGATGCTCAGCATAAAAGTATAAAAACAATTCTAAATGAAAATAGAGCTGCTGAGCATCACTGAAATACTATTTTTTTACTTGTTGTCAATAGCATATCGTGGACTAGAATGTTAGCAGTTCGATGCTACCTATACAACTACAGAAAATACAAAAAAAATGTCATGTTTTGACTGAAAAAAAACCTAGGAGAAAGTTCGAAAAGTGTTGCTAGCATTTTCATATGGTAGATAGCATCATGTATTGGCTGGATAAACAATATTTTGATAAAAGTATTTTGCAGCATGATTTAACAGCTGACTCTTTTCCAACCGTTGAAGAATTAAACCCTTAAAACACAGAAGCTAACAGTATTAGTATGTAAAAAACATGAACCATGTTCCGATAATAATGCGTCATAGTGCATAGTCATTGCTTTATGTGGTTTACCATGTGCAGCGACAGGCTTAAAGGACTCCATAAACCATAGTAACACAATGTTAATTTTAAGCGTGAGCTAATCATAAGCAAGATCAAACCTTACTAATTGATTTCTCTTACTTGTATGATCAGAAAAGCTATCGCTCCGGATTATTCTAGGTACCTTCTAGGATCAATTACTATCTGGAACCTAAGCATATAAGAATACTACACAACAATACAATGAATGTACGGAAACCATCCACGCCTAATTGGCTGGTTTTAAAAATGGTAGAGCTTCATACAGGATGGCAGCATGTACATATTTGTTTCATTCTTGAGAAAAATGCAAACTTTAGTTCAACGGAAACTAAAACATGGGCCACTTCCAGAGTGAATACAGAAGCACGCTGAGTTGACCTAATTAAGTATGCGAACTCTAAAATCCCATATAACTACTATCACGAACCAAATCACTGATTAACTGATCAGATGAAGAAATCGATAGAAAGCTATTCTTACTTGATCGCCGACGAGTAGAGTGCGGAGGAGGCTTTGATTGAGTTGGATAAGAGACGCCGACCCAGAAGGAAGGCAGGCGTGGGGTGGAGAAAAAGAGAGGGGTAGCAGTGGCGGGGCGAGTCGAGGAGCTTCTGGAGAGAGCGAGAAGGCGAGAGGGGGCGCCACCTGGGAACATTCTAGTTCCATCTAAAGCGGCAGGCACAATGGTTTCATGGAATGTAAAGCCCAACATCCAATTTTACCAAGTGCCTCATATATTTTATTAAAAAATTTCGAAAAATTAAAATCATGGAAAAGTTCTTTCACTTGTTGTAAAAAATATCTCTTCTCATTAATTTTACTTTTCAAAATTATCATTAATTTTATGCTATGAGAGCAATAATTTGTAGCTGATTAAATTACATGATTATGGCAGTTATTTCATAACTACCACCACATATATTATAATATAGACATTTTAATTTTAATGAGAGGGTGATATATTTTTTATAATGTATAATGATATTAATTTTCGATGGATGTCTGCCCTCGGAAAAAATCTCTCTCATCCTTAGTCAATTTAGTGGTCGGCTATAAGATAATCTTGTTGATCCTGTCGGAAGGCAATGAGACAGTACGCTGGCTCTAATAAGTGGTGGTTCGACGAACAAGAAACTTCTCAAGATTCGAAGGGAACTCTTCAACAATCATGCGCACAGTTAGACGAGGCAACAAAACGTTAGTGACCTAAGTTCAAAGGAGGAGAATCCCTTGCTAGGCCCTCCGATGCTCAAGTCAGTCTCCTCTCTTGGAAAGTGGAAGAAGAACAGTAAAGAAAAATGTAGGAAAGTAGGGCTTCAGATGTAAATATTGGTGTTTGTCTATCTCGCCAGCGGAGAGGATTCCCTTTTTTATACCATCTTACATAACTTCCGCAATTGTGAGGTGGTCCCCGATTTGTTAGAATTTGTTAGATGATGAGCAAAGTACAACTTAAATATCGTTCAATAATCCTTCAAGGATTTTTTTTTTTACCCCAGATGTACCTCCTTTGTTATTTATGACTAGGGCCCTTGGTGGAACACCTCAAGGAGTATATCATGGTAACTGATTAATGAAGAAGCTTTGAAGGAATATTCTCTGACAAGTTTGCTAGGCTATTCTAATGTTGTTGGTTGCTTGTCTACTGAATATATCTCGGTTGTTTATTGGGTCGGTCGCATATTAAGAATATCTACTGTTTAAATGTATCTCAGTCAGTCATTGAGTCGGTTATATGTTGAGAATAACTTCTGTTGAATATGTCTCCGTCGGTCATTAAGACAATCTTACATTGAGAATAGCTTCTGTTGAATATGTCTCGATCGGTCATTAAACCGATTATATATTGAGAGTTTTATAAGACTGCTTACATTTAAGCTTGCCCAGGCTTCACCCGATCGAGTGCACACAGGAAGCTTTATGTTTAATCGACCATCGCCCAACCGCTCATATGTTGAGAATCTTATAAAGTTAAGTATCTTTGGGTTCGCCTGGGTTATACCCGGCCAGGTGTTCATAGAGAATCTTATGTTCGTTCAACCTTTGTCCTATCGAACGTGTATCAAGAACTATATATCAAGAGAATCTTGGGTTCGCTCGGGCTATACTTGGTCGGGTATTCATAGAGAATCTTACGTTCGTTCATCCTTTACCTAGCCAAACGCGTATCAAGAACTATATAAAGTTAAGTATCTCTGGGCATGCCCGGGCTATGCCCAGCCTGGTGTTCATAGAGAATCTTATGTTTGTTTAGCCTTTATCTGGATGAACGTGTATCGAGAACTATATAAGATTAAGTATCTTTGGGCCCGCCCGGGTTATGCCCGGTTGAGTATTCACAGAGAATCTTATGTTCATTCAGCTTTTACCCGACCGAACGTGTATCGAGAACTATATAAGGTTAAGTATTTTTGGGCCTGCCTGAGCTATGCCCCGGCCGGGTATTCACAGAGAATCTTATATTCATTCAGTCTTTGCCCGACCAAACTCGTATCAAGAACTATATAAGGTTAAGTATCTCTGGGTCCGCCCGGGTTATGCCCGGCCGGGTATTCACAGAGAATCTTATGTTTGTTCAACTTCTACCTGGTCAAACATGTATCGAGAACTATATCAGGTTAAGTATCTCTGGACCCGCTCGGGCTATGCCCGACCAAGTATTCGTAGAGAACCTTATGTTTAATCGACCCTTATCTAACCACTCGTATCTTAGGAACCGAACCAAGTTAAGCATCTTTAGGCTCGACCGACCTTTCCAGGTCGAGCGTATATAGAGAACCCTACATTTTGACCGATCTCCCTTTAACCGTTTGTATATTAAAGAATTTACAAAGATGGATTCCCTTTGTCCCGGCCAGATTTATGTCTATCGACCTTTATGTGGCCCTTTATATGATACAGACTGGATAAGCCTAAGCATATTTGGCCCGACCGATTTTTCCCATCCAGACCTATGTAGAGAGCCTTATGCTCGATCAGGTTTGGGTGTCACCCCATCTTCTTGATTTTGGTTTCCACATCACCTGAAGGGCTCGCTCACCAGAACCCGTATCACTAACCTTCCCTCAAGTCTAGTCGAAGGAGGTGTAGCCGACTGACTAGACCCAAGTTCTAGTTTTGCTCACTTGTTATATTTATGAAAATTTTCTGAAGTTCACAAATGAGTATCCAATACTTATTTATTTAGTCTATTATTCTATACTTTCTTTTCTTCCTCAATTATTCATCGAGAACTGAGCAACTTTTTCAAAATCCTCTTATTGGTAATTGGTCCTCCAACAAAAAGAAAATGCTAAGGATGCACAAAAATGTGACGTATTAGCGTAGGAATGATTTTACCTGTCATGTCCATCATAAATGTCCGTTCATGGATGAGTGTCACATGACATTATCTCCCGTTTCTTGAAACGACCCCTTACGTACTCCTCTACAAGCGACTTACTAGCTATTTTTCTTGGTAAATAAGCAATCCTCCACGCATGAGCCATTTTAATCTAACGGTGATTATTATTAGCTGCATCATCCTAAAAACCCTAAATACTCCTTAGTCTCAACACTTCGTCTTCTTTAACTCGCTCCCCGACGATTCTTCTTCTTTACCTTCTCAAACACCTTGCGCTCTTTTATTTTTCCTGACCTTTCTCCGTTACGTCATTTCCTTAAGATCTTAGTAAGTCGCTCACCCCTTAGTTATTTCCGTATTCTTTCATTGTTGAAGAGTCATTTACCCCTTGGTATATTCATACCATTCATCCTTTGACAATACCGATAGAGCAGCGGTTCACCTACAATACGAAATCCTTAAGGATTATCGTATCAAAATTCCTGGCGCCGATGTTCATCCCCATCTTCCTCTTGATAATTGTGTCACTTTCTTTAATGACCAATTGGTAGCCGGTCTACGCTTTCCTATACCTCCCTTCCTATCATAAGTAAGTCAATACTTTAACATCTCTCTACAACAATTCTCCCCAAATGTCTTTCGCTATTTGTGTGGGATGTATATGTTATTTCGTCTTTTTGATATTCCTATTACACCTCATAACCTTTTCATGTTCTCCTATCCTAAAAAATCAAAACCAGAAGTGTTTCTCTTCCAATCATGTTCAAAAATGGTTTCCTTTGAAGAGGTGCTTTCATCCAACAAAGGTTGGAAATCACATTTCTTCTTCATAAGCTTTCCCAAACCTGCTCTATAGTCTACCACATGGCAGTCCTCTTTTCCCCCTCTTCCTGATATAAAGAAACTCTATCCACACCCGACCTTCCTTGATTATTCCAATAGACTGATTAGTCATCGTTTCTTCATTCACAAATGGTTACATAGCGATCTTTTATACTTATTTGGTTTGAGCCTTGTTAAAAAGAAACTATGTTACTCCTTTGGTGAGTTATGACGCCTTCATCATTACTATTTACTAACTAAAACATCTTTTGTTTCATATAGTGGACGTTGTGTTTGAAGCTTTGATTGATAAAAGAATTGATCTAGAGGAGGAAACACTTCTAGCCAAAGCACAAGAGCTTCAAGCCGACAAGTCTTGCCACCTACTATCTCTTCAGGCGAAGCTTCCATCAACCAGGCAATCGCACCTGGATCAACTAATACCCCTGGGGAAGTGCCTACAGATTCACTTCTATTGCCAGAAGATGCTCCTTCGGAACCAAAGGTTGCTCCTAAGGAGAAACGCAAGTAGCGCAAATTAACTCTAGCGCCTTCTCCTAAAAGACAAGAATCCTCCATCCCAAAAGATGCCGCTCCGGAGGATATCCGAGCTCTATCCCCTGAAGATGTTGCCTTAGGGGGTGCCCAAGCTACTTCCCCTGAACCAACTTTGTCCTCTCTGTATCTTATTCTCGCAACTTCACAACCTATTCAATCTCAGGAGGACATCCCAATTCCAAATAGTAGCTCAAACCCCGATTTTGTTATGACTTTTCAGAAACAAATTCCTTTGCCTCCATAAGAAACCCAATATTCTCCTTTCTTTATTTTCTCCTTGCCCTCTGTCCAAACTTCCCTGTCCTCTACTCTCCCCATATTATTAAGAGGTTCTTTAATGCCCATCTGGAAAGAAATCTAATGTCAACTTAAAGAGCTACTCCCACTGAACTGGCGGATAAATTTTTCTTTGAGGAAAATAAGGTAAAGTAACCCTCAATCAATTATCCTATTCTTATTTTGGGGTATTGTTAACAACTTATGCTTAACAGCGATGGATCATCACTATGAGCGTGGCTCAATAGCTGTATGGTCTAGCCCGAGAGAATGAGCTGTTAAAATAGCAGCAGACCTCTGAAGGATCCTCCACTCAGTCCTTTGGACAAATAAAAGAATTGGCTATGCAACTTCAAGAGGTTTAAAGATTATTGCAAGCTGAATCCAAGAAATCAAGCCAGTGGAAGACCACTGTAGATAGCCTTAAGTCTTCAATCAGAGATTAGCCTTCGCGATGAATTGAAAACAAAGCTAGATAAACAAGTTGCAGAGACTACTCAACTATCCATCTAGCTGTAGACATTGAAGGCTACTCACGCCTCTGAATTAGCAGCAAGGTCTCTGAATTAAACTCCAAGGATGTTGAGGTGAACTCTCTGCATTTATCCTTGGCCGAGGCCCAAGCAACTACATCAACCAAAGAGGCTGAGCTAAAAGTCCCTAGGATGCATTAGCAACTTATCAAATGGGTGAAGACGAATGATTTGAAAAAAAGAAAGGATATACTTCTTGAATCGACATATTTCAACGATCCTATCACTGCATCCATTGTCAAAGCTTTCACTCATGGAGCTAAAAGGGCTATAGAATAATTGAGAGAGAAGGGATATTTAGCGTCTGAGCTTCATGTTAATTTTCTAGATCGCAGGAGGTTACTTATGAATAGACCTCCTAACCTATTCCCTAAATTGATGTAATCCCCCGTGTATTATTGTACTAGGGAATCTTTCAACAATTCAAGCACTAGTATTTTCATAACCTCTTATGACATTTCAAGTACCAATATAATTCACTGCTAACTCTCAAGCACTGACAAATGAAAATTTAGATAATCAAGCAAAGGTAAATTAATTTTTTCTAAAGTTTGTTTGATCCACTATGCATTCATTTTTTACTGGCTAATCATACTTATTTATACTCGTATCTATCCTCGTTCGAAATTAATTTTCACTCCGCTTTTAATATCCAAACGAGTTCATTTCTGCCTAAGTTTATATTTGTTTAGGCTTATGGTTTATTCTACCCTTTACGGATGGTCGAGTTTATTCCTACCCATGTATATTTTCGTCCGGATGTAACACCTGCTCGACTTTTAATGGCTGATCGGGCTTATTCCTATAAGTATAGAATAAAAAGACTATTGATCCTGTCCGAACCAAGAGTCAGCGGACGCTGGGCACGTGGCGCTCTCTGCTGGATCCTCGAGTGCTCCGGCGAACCTGCAACAAAACCGAGCCGGGAGGGGTGCCCCGGCGACGGTCCTCCGACGCTCAAGTCAGGTAAGTGGTGGAGAAAGTGGCTGCCAAATTTGTATCATGCGTACCTTTGGCGAAGTAATAGCCTCTTTATATAGGACGGAGAAGGAACTGATGCACGCCCACCGAGGTGCGTACGTGTCAGCAACCCATACCACGGTATGCACTTGTCAGAGAGCTTACCTGACACCATGCTGCCACAGTCCGAGCATGTTCTTTGATGGGACGGCAGGACCACCCGTTGTCAGACTAGAAGTATGGCACAGCCATACGACTTGACGGCTGTCAGAAGATGTCCCCGTCTTTTACCCACCGTCTGACTGGGGTGCCCGGCCCGCCGGGCGGGCGATGAACGTCGTCCGGACGGCCTTGATTCTTTGCGCCGTCCGGGCGGCACCTCCTTCCGCTCGGTCATTACACACTGCTTTATTTGAGCGTCGGACCCCTGGTCCATACCAGGGTGCCTTTTACTATCAGATTTCCCGGTCGGCTCGCCCTTTTCCGGCGACCCACTGGACCCTTTGACCTCCCCTCAGCGTTGACTCCTTATGGGGTTCCGGATTTTTACCGCCGGATCACTTGCCTTCCTCTCGAGTCTAGTCGAAGGAGGCAAAGTCCGACTGACTGGACTGCCGATCTGTCGAACAATGATCATTGCCTTAGGCCGCTCGGCCAGGCATAAAGATGCTCATCCGTGCGGCGATATCTGTCTGTCCGGCGATACTTTGTCCATGCCTTGTATTTTCTGGGAATCGATGTCCGTTGTTCCCCCACACTACCCATCACGTGCTCTGCGCACGGTAAGGGGAGCTCATTAAATGCGGCTAGTAACCGGCTGACACGTGGCGACCGTGCATTTGTCAGAGTATGGCGGTTGCGTCACTTCCGATGGGACAGCCGCCGTTTATCCGATGACAACCTCGATGTCGACGACCTGGATCGGACGGTGGAGATCGTTTCTGGGCGGCGATATAAGACCCTTGACTTCGTTTCCGCCGCATTTCGTCTTCTTCGTTTCCAGACTCCTGTCATTCCCCCTCTCGCCGGCGACTTTGTTCTCAGACTTTCCGACGATCACACGGCTTCTTCCGGTCATCTTCCTCGCCTGTAAGAGCCTTTTTCTCGCTTCAGACGCATTCTTCTTTCTGTTAATCATCCTTTTCAGCCGGTTTTCTTCCATTGCTTGAACCATCCTCTTCTATCCCGCATTCTGGCCTTTCGATCATGACCAGTACCTCGCAGTCAACCGGCGGTGCTCCGGGTCTTTGGTACTCGAACATGGAAAGTCGGTTCGACGAGGAAGACGCCATGCGCCTCACTCGAGCATATGACCTACCGACCGACCACGAAATAGTGTTAGCCAAGCCTTCCGATCGGCCTAACGATCCTCCGCCCGGCACTGTTGTCTTCTTCCGGGATCAATTCCTGGCCGGACTACGTTTTCCTCCTCACAAGTTTTTCTTAGAAGTTTGCAACTATTTCCGCATTCCGCTCGGCCAAGTAGTTCCTAATTCTATTAGGTTGCTGAGCGGAGTGGTAGTTTTGTTCAAACTGAACGGCATTCCCTTAACCCCAAAAATCTTCCACTACTTCTACTATCCCAAGCAAGCCGAGTGGGGCACCTTTGTTTTCCAATCTAGGATAGGCTTCGTCCTTTTCGATAATATGCCGAGCTCCAACAAACACTGGAAGGAGCATTTTTTCTATATACGCTTTCCCGAGCGGCCCACTTTCCGCACCAAGTGGCAGACGGCTATGCCTGCGCAACCGGAGCTCGGCAAGTTTAGAGGTGACGCAGACTATCTCCATGCAGCCGAACAGCTAGTCGGTCAGCGCTACCACATTGACAAGATGCTTCTCCCAGGAGTAATGCATATATTCGGCTTGTCTTCTACACCAGCCGATCTGCCTTGTAGCATGAGTAAGCTTCCCTATCTTCCCCTTTATTTTGTTCTAACTGATTTATTCTCTGCTTCTGCAGCTGAGGTCATGTGGCGGGCCAGAGCCACCGAGAAGCTCAAACTGAAGGCCGCTCGGATTGAGGCGGTGACGAGCCAGGAGGCCGCCGAACGGGGCATTGCTCCGGCTGATCCGGCCGACGAAGAAGGTGAGGGGACGCCAACGGTCCCAGAAGCCCCGGACGCCCCTGCCCCTCCTGATGAGGCCACGGGCAATAGAGAACCTGCGAGTGAAGCTGAAGCGGAGGGCTGTTCGGCCGATGATGTGCCGCTGCGCACTCGGAAACGCCGGCGACCGGAATCCGCACCTGCCTCTACACTTGATGAGCGAACGGTTTCTCGAGAGTACCCCGACCCCTCAGGATTCTCCGAGGGCCAGCTTGGAAGTGCCGCCGTCCAGCCCTTCGAGGACTCGACGACGTCTCAGGCGTTTAGGCGAGCTACCCACCTCTTCTGCTGGCGGGCCATCTCAGAGCGGGCCGAGCGGCCAGAATTTACTTAAAACCGTTCTGCGCCTCCCTTCAGAGGCGTACATGGCTGCCACCGATCGGCCGATGTTTCCTGAGCAGATGATCACCCTGACGGGCCCTCTCGCACAAGCTTGGATAGATGCTCGGAGTCGGATAGCTAAGTTGACTCCCGGGCAGCTCGGCGACAGCAACCTTCAATCAGCCACCGGGGTATAGCCCTTCCCCCTCTTCTCTCTCTTATTTGAAGTTTTTACCTTGTTCGTGTTTGCTAGCAGAACTGGGTGGAGCAGATCGCCATTAGCGATCGGTTGGCCGAGCTGGAGGAGGAACTGAAGAAACAAAAAACAGCGGGGGACGCCAGGCAGTCGACGGCCGCTCTGGAGAAGGCCAAGAAATTGCTAGAAGCCGAACGGAAACGAGCCTCTGATCTGGCGAGCAAGGTCGTTCGGCTTGAAACAATGATTAAGCAGCGAGACAAGGAGATCCAGACGGCGACCACTCGGAAGCAATAGACCATCAACGATATGGACCACAGGGTGATTTACAGTGATACACCTTTCACCCCGCCCGGTAAGGCTGGAGGTGGTTCGCGCTCCACGGCCTATCTAGCTGCCGTCCGTCCTCGTCCTCCAGATAATACGCGCCCGAGCGGAGCTTTTCGATGATTTTGAAAGGGCCTGCCCATGGAGCTTCAAGCTTGCCGACGTCGCCGACCGGCTTGACTTTCTTCCAGACAAGATCGCCGACTTGGAACGATCTGGGAATTACGCGTCGGTTGTAGTTTTGCTTCATCCGCTAACGGTATGCCATTAGCCGAACGGACGCCTTTGCCCTCTCCTCTTCTACCAAGTCCAGCTCCATGTTTCTTCGTTCGGCGTTGTCATCATCATAGCTCTGGATCCGGGCTGACTCAACGCCGACTTCGACCGGTATGACAGCCTCACCGCCATATACCAAATGGAACGGTGTGACTCCCGTCCCTTCTTTTGGCGTCGTTCGGATGGCCCACAAGACGCTCGGCACTTCATCCGGCCAACTCCCTCCCAAATGGTCGAGCCGAGCGCGCAGAATACGAAGAATTTCCCGGTTGGCGACTTCAGCTTGACCGTTGCTCTGAGGATAGGCCACGGACGTGAAATGTTGCTCAATGCCGTAGCTTTTGCACTAATCCTCTAACATCTTCCCTGTGAACTGCCGCCCGTTGTCGGACACTAGTCGGCGAGGGATGCCGAACCGACAAATGATGTGTTGCCAGATGAATTTTTTAACCATTTGTTCAGTGATCTTTGCCAGCGGCTCGGCCTCCACCCACTTGGAGAAATAGTCTACCGCCACTAGTAAAAATTTCCTCTGCCCGGTCGCCATCGGAAATGGACCCACAATATCCATTCCCCACTGATCGAACGGACATGAGATGGTTGATGCCTTCATCTCCTCTGCCGGTCGGTGGGAGAAGTTGTGATACTTCTGGCATGAAAGGCATGTAGATACTGTCCGAGCGGCATCTGTTTGTAAAGTTGGCCAAAAGTATCCGGCCAAGAGGATCTTCTTGGCCAATGAGCGTCCGCCCGGATGACCCCCGCATGATCCTTGATGTACTTCCTGGAGGATGTAAGCTGAGTCCTCCGAGCTTACACATTTTAGCAGAGGACGCGAGAAAGCTTTCTTGTAAAGCTGATCTCCGATGAGTGTAAACCGACCGGCTCTTCTTCTGAGGAGCCGGGCTGCATATTCATCGGATGGTGTGGTGCCCGAACGGAGGAATTCTATAATAGGTGTCCTCCAGTCACTTGGAAACGCGAGGCCTTGCATCCGGTCGACATGCGCCACCATCAGCGTTTTTTCAATTGGCTGCTGAATGGCGACCGCCGTTATTGAGCTCGCGAGTTTGGCCAACTCATCGGCAGCCTGGTTCTCCGTTCGGGGGATCTTCTGAATAAGCACCTCTCGGAAAGTAGCTTTGAGTTTTTCAAAGGCCTCAGCGTAGAGTTTAAGCCGAACACAGTTGATTTCAAAGGTGCCGGAAAGTTGCTGAGCGGCCAACTGTGAATCCGAATAGAGAGTTACCCGACCGGCCCCCACATGTCGTGCCGCCTGCAATCCGGCTATAAGGGCCTCATACTCTGCTTCATTGTTAGTAGCTTTGTAATCTAGCCGGACGGATAGGTGCATCTTTTCTTCCTGAGGTGAGAGTAGTAATATGTCGATCCCACTTCCGAGCCGAGTGGAGGATCCATCCACATATATTCTCCACATAGCTTCCGGCTCTGGCCTTTGCACTTCGGTCACAAAATCAGCCAAGGATTGGGCTTTAATCGCCGAGCGGGGCTGATATTGGATGTCAAATTCACTTAATTCTGTCGTCCACTTGATAAGCCGTCCGGACGCTTCTGGATTCAACAATACTCTTCCGAGTGGACTGTTCGTCCGGACAATGATGGTGTGAGCCAAGAAATACGGCCGAAGGCGCCGAGCGGCTAGAACCAAAGCAAAGGCCAACTTCTCGAGCCCGGTGTAACGAGATTCAGCATCTTTTAAAATGTGGCTTAGAAAATACACCGGCTGTTCTTCGCCGTTCGCCCTCACAAGTGCTGAGCCTACAGCATGCTCAGTTGACGACAGATACATATAAAGTGACTCACCCCCGACCGGCTTGGCTAACACTGGCAGAGAATTAAGATATGTCTTCAACTCTTCAAATGCTCGGTCACATTCTTCATCCCACTGGAACTTAGTGGCCTTGCGCAGGATCTTGAAGAATGGCAGGCTCCGGTAATCTGGATAAAGTAGTTATCCGACCGGTCAACCTTTGCACTTCTCTTGTATTTCTTGGGGGCGGCATGTCTTGCAGTGCTTTAACCTTGCCGGGATTTGCTTCGATTCCCCGCTCGGTCACTATGTACCCCAAGAAACGCCCTCCTTTGGCTCCGAACAGGCACTTTTGGGGATTTAGCTTGACTCCATATTTGCGCAGCGTTCGGAAGGTTTCTTCCATATCCTTGAAAAGATCGGCCGCTCGGACGGATTTGATAAGAATGTCGTCCACATAAACTTCCAGATTCCGCCCGATCTGCTCCTTGAACACCTTGTTCATCAAGCGTTGATAGGTGGCCCCGGCATTCTTCAATCCGAACGGCATCACATTGTAACAATATGTGCCGTCGGCCGTTACGAAGCTTACTTTTTCTTGATCTTCCCGGGCGAGCGGCACTTGATGATATCCTTGGTAGGCGTCAAGCATGCAAATTAATTCGCAGCCGGCCGTAGAGTCCACCAGCTGATCTATCCGGGGCAGAGGATAAAAATCCTTGGGGCATGCCTTGTTTAAATCTCGAAAGTCGATGCAGACCCTCCACTTGCCGCCCGGCTTGGAGACCAAGACTACGTTGGCCAGCCAGCTCGGGAACTGCACCTCGCGTATGTGGCCGGCCTTCAGAAGTTTTTCCACTTCCGCCCGGATAATGGCATTCTGCTCGGCGCTGAAGTCCCTTTTTCTCTGCTTCACTGGTCGAGCGTCCGGTCGGACATGCAATTCATGCTGCGCTAGGCTCGGCGAAATTCCAGGTAACTCATGTGTCGACTAGACGAAGACATCATGATTTCATTGGAGGCATTGAATCAGCTTCTCCTTCTGTTCTTCCCCCAGATCAGAGGCGATAAAAGTCGTGGCCTCCGATTGGGTCGGATGGATCTGGACTTCCTCCTTTTCATCATAAATTAAAGCAGGAGGTTTCTCGGTTATGGCGTGTACCTCAATTCGGGGCGCCTTCTGAGCGGAACAAGCTTCTGCTCGGATCATCTCTATATAGCACCGCCGAGCTGCTAGCTGATCTCCCCGCACTTCTCCTACTTTGTCCTCCACGGGGAACTTTATCTTCTGGTGGAAGGTTGAGACAACCGCTCGGAATTCGCCGAGCGCCGGTCGTCCCAAAATGACGTTGTAGGATGAGGGAGAGTCGACCACCACGAAGTTTATTGTCCTGGTCCTCCTGAGCGGCTCTTCTCCCAGCGAGGTGGCCAGCCGGATTTGTCCGACCGTTTGAACTTCATGGGTCGTCATGGGCAGCAGCTCGGCTCGATCAATTTGCAGCTGATCGAACGCCTTCTTGAATATGATGTTGACCGAGCTCCCTGTGTCAACAAATATGCGGTGAATGGTGTAATTTGCTATTACCGCTTTAATGAGCAGCGCGTCGTCGTGGGGTACTTCTACTCCTTCTAAGTCCCCGGTCCGAAAGTGATTTCCGGTCCACTTGCCCGCTCTTGGCTGCAGCCGACTGCGTGGATCTGGACGCCCGCCTTTCTGGCTCGGTTGGAGTCTCCTCCGGCCGGCCCACCAGCTGATCTCGCCCCGAAGTATTGCTCCTATTTTCCTCCTCCCGAGCGACGGTCGTGACCATTCTCTGGACGCCCGCGATTCTCCCGCCTCGGAGATCGGTGTCGATCGGGTGTCTGCTGATGTCGCCCCTCGGTCCTGGGTCCTTCGTCTCCTGCCGATGGGAGGCGACCGTCGTTCGGCTTTCCTAGGAACAGGATTGGACACAAAGGGAAGGCTTCGGCAATCCCTCGTGTTGTGCGTATCCGTCTGGTGGAAGGTGCAGAACATAGGGGTCCACCTCTTCTTTGGCTTGTGCCGGGCGGCAGCCACTTCTTGTACGTGCGATCTGGCGTGAGGGGATCGAATTGCTTCGGCCCTCGGTCCTCTGGGTGGCTGCTGAGCGGCGTGCTGTTTCCGCTCGGCATGAACAGGTGCGCGCTCGGCTGGAGTTTCCTTTTTCCGAGCGGCTTGCGCTTCTTCCACATTTATATATTCGTTGGCCCGATGTAGCATGTGATCATAATCTCGGGGCGGCTTTCGGATGAGCGACCGGAAGAAGTCCCCATCCACAAGGCCTTGCGTGAAGGCATTCATCATCGTCTCCGATGTGGCCGTGGGGATATCCATCGCCACTTGGTTGAATCGCTGAATATAACCTCGAAGCGATTCTCTCGGCTCTTGCTTGATGGCGAATAAGCTGACACTTGTCTTTTGATAACGCCGACTACTGGCGAAGTGGTGAAGGAAGGCCGTTCGGAATTCCTTGAAGCTCGTGATGGATCCGTCCGGCAACCTCCGAAACCACCGTTGAGCCGATCCAGAGGGTGGTAAGGAAGACTCTACACTTTACTCCATCTGTATATTGATGGGCGTGTTATCGAACTTACCCGGATGATCATCCGGATCTGTTGTTCCATTGTATTCGCCGATCGCGGGAGGCACGTAGTGCTGGGCAGGGTCTCGTGGGATAGCCTCCGAAAATTGGCGATTGATCCGCTCGGGAGGAGTCCGGGAAGCTTTTCCCTTCCTGTCATCCCGCCTTGGCATTTCATCCGAGGAAGATCCTCTATCTCTTCGAGATGGTATGGCTTCAGGATGCGAAATAAGGCCCGATGGAATGCGACGGTGGTTGGAGGTTCCGCTCGGCCACTAGACGCAGATGTTGCTTGTTGCTCCGCCCGCTCGGCGGATGCTTTTTGTTTTGCTCCATGAGTTTGGCGGCCCTCATCTCGACCAGAGCGCCGAGTTCTTCTGCTGAAAGCGCCACCGTGTGTTGTCGTCCACCTCGCCCATTGTTCTTGTTCGAATGCAGAGCGTTCCCACACGCGCCAATTTGATCTGTCCAACCAAGAGTCACGGACGGGCACGTGGCGCTCTCTGATGGATCCTCCGGTGAACTGCAACAAAACCGAGCCGAGGGGTGCCCGGCCCTCCGACGCTCAAGTCAGGTAAGTGGTGGAGAAAGTGACTGCCAAATTCGTATTCTGCGTACCTTTGGCGAAGTAATAGCCTCTTTATATAAGACGGAGAAGGAACTGATGCACGCCCACCGAGGTGCGTACGTGTCAGCAACCCATACCACGGTATGCACTTGTCAGAAAGCTTACCTGACACCATGCTGCCACAGTCCGAGCATGTTCTTTGATGGGACGGCAGGACCACCCGTTGTCAGACTAGAAGTATGGCACAGCCATACGACTTGACGGCTGTCAGAAGATGTCCCCGTCTTTTACCCACCGTCTGACTGGGGTGCCCGGCCCGCCGGGCGGGCGATGAACGTCGTCCGGGCGGCACCTCCTTCCGCTCGGTCATTACGCACTGCTTTATTTAAGCGTCGGACCCCTGGTCCCTACCAGGGTGCCTTTTACTATCAGATTTCCCTTTCTTCTGAGTCCGGTCGGGTCGCCCTTTTCCGGCGAGCCACTAGACCCTTTGACCTCCCCTCAGCGTTGACTCCTTATGGGGTTCCGGATTTTTACCACCGGATCAACTATGATCTATGCTATTCATCCATTTGAGAATATTAAAGGTCAATGAATCTTATAACTATTTAATGTTCGTTGGACTTTTGAACCTTAAACCTATTTTCGATAATTGCGCCGATGCTTCGAGAAAATGACCTGTTGCATT
Source organism: Zingiber officinale (assembly GCF_018446385.1). Lineage (NCBI taxonomy): Eukaryota > Viridiplantae > Streptophyta > Magnoliopsida > Zingiberales > Zingiberaceae > Zingiber > Zingiber officinale. The sequence goes on from NC_056006.1 coordinate 84,365,468, forward strand.
AGTTACCTGCATTAGCTTCCTATTGGTAACACGTGTGCACTTGACATCATATATGTACCTCCTTTACTGTACCCACCGCTTCACTTAATCATCTAATGGCTCCTAGTTGATTCCACCTTTTATACCGCCAGGATCTAACGGTCCCTCTCAGCTAGCCTTTTTGAAGAATCCTTATATTCGGCCAAAATCATAAGACTTTATCATCTCTTCTCCAACTCTCTACTCTTTTCCTCTTCGACCTTACTAATGCTTCTTCTCAACGATGTTAGAGCATAACGAGTGGTATGCTCAGTGTTCTTCCGATTTCACCCTCCACGAGGTTTACGAACTCCAACTAAACTACGGTATTCCTTCTTATATAATCATTCCTACCCTAAACGACCGCCCTCACCTTCCTCCACTAGAAAGCATTGTGATCTTTAGGGAGCAAGTTATATCGGGTCTTCGGTCCCCCTACATCCTTTCTTTGTTGATGTTAGTCGATATTTCATCCTTCCCTTACACCAACTTCTTTCCCAATCTTTCAACATCCTAAGTGGCTTTGTTATTGTTTCTCGGTTACTCAATGTCCCCCCATCACCTCGTCTATTCTATTATTTTTTCTATCCTCGTCAAATAGAGAATGATCTGTTTAAATTCTAATCGCGTCCTAAAGCAATTTCATTCAATAGAGTTCCATCACAAGGAGAATGAAGAGACAAATATTTCTTCATACGCCTTCCCTTTCCTCCGCCATATCCTATAGCCTAGCAACAGAACCTTCCTCCTATTCCCAACTTGAGCGATATCTTTGTAGATCCCACCCTCTATGCTTCTATGGGGAAACTAAAAGGTGCCAAGTTTAATTTACCCGTGTTAACCATAGAAGACTTATTATCTATGTTTGAGCTCAGTCTAGCCGATACGGAATTGAGTGCTTCATTTAGTAAGTTTATTCTCCTTATAAATGATTATTTATCATTTCTCGATTGTTTGTTACATAAGTTTTTTTAACCCTTAACTCTTTTTCTTAGCTGAGGCTATTCTCCCAACCTTCTTGTATAGAAATACTCAATTAATATGAGCGGTTCTGACCAAGTTAGGAAAGGATTTACTGGAAGAACGTCATCTTAATCAGACCTTTTCCTCCCTCGGTCTACTTCTTCCAGTTGAGCCAACCTGAGAACCATCCTCCAGCTCCTCAGAACCGGATAATCCCTTCATCGCCAGGCACAAAAAGCCCAGAACAGAGGCTTCAGGTCCAAATTTTCCTACAATACCCATCGTCGAGCAAGTTCCCATCACCTTGTCCGAGATTTCTTATGCTCAAGGTAAAGAACCTGAGTCCCCAAAATATAGTCGTTCTTGTTTGACACTTAATATAATGAGGCCATGCCTCCTTATTCATATGTCTCGTGTGATTCCCCTAGTTATTCCTCCCACCAAGATGACATCAAATACCACAACTGCTTCACCATCTTTTTTTACAAACCTTAGTTCCTCCTCCAACTAAACCTCGCGCTAGGCGGACCCCTTGCAGGAGATCCACCAACCCTATGTCTAAAGAACCAGTAATTGATCAGCGTCTTGAGTTAGCTGGGCCAACGTTATCCGTCCAACCATCTCTTGTTCTATCACAATTGCCTGAGCTCTCCCTTGATTCTCCTTCAGGGCCCATAACCTCCACTAGCACTTCATATCTTTTTAAGCAATCCCACGAACTATCATCCCAACAAGGACTAGAGTTTGTCTCCCTTCCATCTTATGAGATACTCAAGCTGAAAGGTCCATTGGCTAAATCATGGCTACAAGACCAAAGACAAACACAAGGGAATACAATCGCTGAGTGCGCCGATGAACACAACTGCCATGCCACTGCAGTAAGGTTTTAATTAATTTCCATTAGCTCATTGTTACTAAGTGTAATTATATTGTTACTTTTTCCAGATTTTGTTGGTTAATACTCGGAATATCGTACCGATTCCCCTGTACAAAAATTGTACAAGTACTGAACCATTCCTAACAACCTATTTTGTTTTTTAAAAATTAAATTAGGAATCGCAAGCGAACTTAACATTATTGATTCCATATTTAACTTATCTGTTCTTAGAGGTTTAGACTTGGATCACAAACGATGCTTAACATTATTAATCTAAGTCCACCCATGTTACAAAGTTGATTAAATATTTATTTCTAAAATTGACTTCCAGGTTAAACATGGCGAGACACTAGGTTTTCTTGGTTATGGGACCATCCACCACTTCCTTGATAAAGCCTTTAAAAAAAATTCAATATTCAATCTCCTTATAATAACCCTAGGTTTAACAAAAAAGAACAATCGAATCACAAGATTGAAAAAAAAAAGAAAAGAACACAAAACTCGAATCACAAATTTGAAACCTAGAATCATATGTCTCTTGTGTTTGGTATTTCAAAATTCTTACAAAAGAAAAACTAGTATGATGCGGAATAGAATTACTAGTTATACCTTTCTTTGTAAGTAACAACCTCTTGATCTTCTATCGTATTCCTCTTCTTATCTCGGACGTTGTGTGGGCAACGATTTACCGATATGAGAACCACCAAGACTCCTTCCTTCTTGCAAGTTTCGACCACCAACCTTCAAGCTCCAAGGGATGCAGGAGCAAAGCCTCATTTCTCTCCTTCTTCTCCTAGCTAGAACCAGCCACCAACAAGAACTCCAAGAGAGGGATGCACCAGCCACTAAAGAAGAAGAGAAGAGGAGAAGAATAGGGATGACCATGTTGGAGCAATCTAGTGACCCTAGGTTTTAATGTTTGGGCAAAGGTTTAAGTTAGTTTTATTGTTGTATTTGATATGCATTGTGAGTGTGCAGGATACAGGTACAACAAGGAAGTCCAAGTGTGATCTTGGCAAAGGAGGAAAGTCCAAGGATGAGTCTTGGCGGTGTAAGTCCAAGCATGTAGTCTTGGCAACGTAAGTCCAAGTGTAACTTGACAATGGATGAAGTCCCGGAGGCGCGACCTCTTGGCAAAGGAAGACCCGACAACAATGACAAGGCCGATGGAAGCTCCAGAAGGCAAGACGTGAAGGATGGGAAGGCATCCGAGGGACGCAAGGCTGATGGAGGAGGCTAGAAGGCTAGGTCTAGGTTGGTCGGGCAGGGACGAGTGATGAGAGATTGTACTCGGAGTAAAATATAAGAATTAGGGTTTACTGTAGCAGTACTGTAGTGCTACTGTAGCAGTACTGTAGCGCTACTGTAGCAGTCGACTGGTGCAGTCGACTGGCAGCGAACAGAATGTGTGAAATCGAGCCGTTGGGGTGTAACGGTCGAATTTCCACAGAGGGTAGTCGACTGCATGTTTTAGCAGTCGACTGGTAGGCGGGGTTTTCAACCCGCGGGCTATAAAACCAAAGCTTGGGAGCTTGGTTTGAGTTGACGAAATTAGACTTGGTTAAGGTCTAATTAGTAGTCTACAAGTGCTCAAGAGTTTTCCTTGTGTTCAAGAGGTCTTGGTGAGTTTGTGGTGAGGTTTCTCCACCCACAAGGAGTTTGAGCTAGCCGGAGGTCTTCCGGGCAGTAATCCACCGACGGATAGGGATCGTTCACCTTACGGACACACCGTGGAGTAGGAGCTTTATCTCCGAACCACGTAAATGATCGTGTAGCTTGGTTTGCATTCTTTCTTGTCTTGTATTTTGTTTAGCTTGTTTATTTTTGTATTATTCCGCTGCGCAAGATAACAACGTAGGAAGCGAACGATTTGGGTGAGCCGCTATTCACCCCCCTCTAGCGGACGTCAAGGTCCCAACAATTGGTATCAGAGCGAGGGCGCTCTTCTACGGACTAACCGCCAAGAGAGCAAGAAGCTAGAGGAAGAAGAAGATGGAGTCCGAAGGACCACTCGGATGGGATATCCGAATTCCACCTCCGTACGACAAAGAAGACTTCAATTATTGGAGGAAGCGGTTAGAGACATGGTTCCAAATGGATTGGAACCAATGGGTTGTCTTGAGTGACCCATTTGAAGCTCCTACGGACAAGAAGGGTAAACGCCTCCGACCTCGGCATTGGACCGAAGAGCAACGAGAGCAATCGGAGGCAGACAAGGAGGTAACGAGAATTTTGAATAATTTACTACCTTCTAATATTTTGTTGAGTGTAGGTGAAATCACAAATGCAAGTGATCTTTGGAAAAAGATCATTGCCTATCATGAAGACCCTATAAAAATCCAAGAAGTGGAAGAGCCCAAGGAAAATGGCTCATTGGTCCAAGAAGAGAAGGACCAATCCGATGTTGACAAAAGGTCAACATTCGAGGAGGAAAAGGAAGAGGAGGAAGAGAAAGAGAAGGAAGAGGTGGAAAAGGAGAGATCTTCCACATCCTCAAGAGATGAAGAAGTGGAAGAGTCCACATCTTCAAGTGAAGAGGAAGAAGAGAAATCCGAGGAAGAGGAGATCTTGGAAGTTCAACCCTCTAGTTCAACTACCAAGAAGAGCACAAAGGACCACATCAAACGTTTTGAGTGTGGTAAGATGGGGCACTACAAGAGTAGGTGTCCTTCGCTCAAGAAGGTAAACCCTAAACTCACTAAAGTTAATTTAGAAACTAATGTGAGTTGTAGGAAGAAGAAGAAGGAGAAGAAGCACATTAGGTGCTTTACATGTGGTGAGTGGGGTCACTACCACACAAGTGCCCAAGGAGAGGAGAGCTCAAGAAATTGGCGCACTTGAAGAAGTGGGAGAAGAAGGGAGCTTCCAAGGTAAAAATCAAGGTATCATTTAATGAATCCATTCCGTTGACATATGATAAAAAGCATGCTAGAAATAACTCTTATCATCTTAATGCTATTTATCATGAGAATAGGAGACATGATAACCTTAAGGATAAATATATTCCTCCTTATGCTAGATTTACCACACCTAAGGTTAGGAAGGTAAATAACAACTTAGGCAATAACACCAAGGATTTTAGATATATGCCTAAAAATAGAAATGCTCAAGGATTCAATGAAAAACCAAAATCTAGAGATTTATGGGGAGAAAATCAAGTCTTGAGGACAAGACTTGATAATTTAGAAAGGACCTTAACAAGAATGGAAAATATTCTTAGGGGTCAAAATGAGCATAACCTAAGAAAAGCTAGACAAGAGCCATCCAATGGCTATAGAGGTTTGGGATACAAACCTAAAGCCAAGAAGGATGTGACTTCCTTTCATAGGATTCCATATAGTTATGGGACCAACCCTAGGTTTAGAGGTCAAGTTAAAGATACTAGGGAAGGAATCCCTAAGAGTATTTTTGGCAAGACCAATGTGACTAAGGCTCCAAAAAGGCCTAATAAAGTCACAAATAAGGTTACAAAGGGAGTTAACCCTAGAAGTGACCTAGTGGAAGTGACCAAGGCTTCTAAGAAGCCAAGAAAGGTCGTTAGGAAGGTATCTAGGGAAGTCATCCCTAGTGAGTACCTAGAGCATCCAAGGAGCACCAATAGGTATTGGGTTCCTAGGAACATATTCTCTACACCCTAGATAGGTTTAGAGAGTGTCAACTCCAATTGGAAAGGTAGTTAACCCAACCTTGGGAAAGTTGACACTTGAGAGCATTTTCAAAGTGATTGTTAACCTTTGAAAATGGAAAGGATGATAAGTGTTACTCTTTGAAAGAGTAAAATATGTCAAAATTTGAGGAGTTAAATCTAATTTAAATTGACACACTAGAGAGAAGCAAAAGTGATGCCAAATTTAGAATTCGACATTTTCTTATGGAATTAAGGGAAATGTAAACCTTAATCCAAATTGTCACTCTTGGAAAAGAGTAACATGTGGCAAATCTTAAGGAATTATGTTTGAATTAAATTGGCGCAATGTGGAAAAACATAAGAAATACCAAATTGGGATTTTGGTATCTTCTTAGAGTAATTAAAGAAAAATCTAGGTCATAATGTAAGATGTTCACTCTTTGGAAGAGTGAAATGTGTCAAACTTTGAGGTTTTGAACTTAATTTAAATTGACACATTTAGAAAAGGATAATAAATGCCAAGTTGGGGTTTTGATATTTTCTTAAAAGGTAAAAGACAAATCTAAGTTTTAATTTGATTTCATTTACTCTTGGAAAGAGTAAAATGTACCATACTTTGAGAAATTTGTTTAAGTTAAAATGGCACAAATTTAGAAAGGAAAAATAAATGTCAAAATTGGGTTTTGGCATTTTCATGGAAAATCATGGGCAATTTAGGGTTAAATTTTGAGTTAGCTAGGGTTAAGAATACTTAGATAGGTAATCTAGGTAAATTTTATTTATGCTAACTTGCCATGTTTTGTTTTCCTATCATATGTCATGACATCATATTTATATTTAGCATTCATATTTTATTATGAAAAATATAAAAATACCATGTCATGTCATACATACATCATGTAGCTATAGCTTGCTTTTCATTTTGAAAATTACTTATTTTGATGTATGCCATGTAACATCATGCATTACTTTAATTCCCTTGTTATTTCAGGACAAATGGCATCTATTATAAATGGTAAATATCCCAACAAGAGGGATTATATCAAGTGGCATCCTAGATGGATGATCATGATTTTTACAATGCCTAGATAGAGATGCATGATCCCTTAGTTTAGGGCAAGACCAAATATACATCTCACAAAGAACTATAAGGTGACTTGTATGTGTTTTAATACACGTTAGATACAAGTGAGATGTTAAGATGGTGAACTAAACTCAAGATGTTGATCTAGTGCATCTTGTTGAGTTTTAGGTTCATCAAAACACATAGTTATGTGTCTTCCAATCATTGGGAAAGCTAATGTACAAGTCACGTGCATTGAGCTCAAAGAACGTGGTTGGATATTGGTTTTAAAAATGATTTCAAAATACTTTTGAAAAACCTTGGTGAAGACTATCTTTTGATAGTAATCATCATTGGAAAGTTAGACACAAACTAGGAGAAAACATTGAAATTTTCAAGAGTTTTCAAATTTGTGTCAATCTTTGAAAATAGGAAGTATTTTCATAGAAAACTATTTTTCCTTGATAAAGTATACTCTAAATAATGTCTACATGAGTTTTCATGATGAAAACAAGTATGATTTGGTTAAGAAAAACTAAAGTGAAGTTTCGGTTGAGGTTAGTTTCATTATTGAATTTTTAACCTCAAAACTTCAAGTTTTGGCTTTCCTAATTATTTAGGAACCCCAAGTCATTGTTGGTGCAATGATAGAAGTCTAACCATGTTTTTAGGGGGAGTTACTCCTTTAAAACATAAAAATCTTTTCCAAGACCAAAAGGACGTCAAATGTTAAGGTAGCACATGACATTGGTATGGGAGGTGTTGCCAAGGACAAGGGAGAGTCATCCAAGGCCAATAAGAAGGAATATGCTAGGGTAGCATATAATTATAGCAAGGATGAGGTGTCCAAGATTAAGGACAAGAAGAAATTAATCAAAGACAAAGTGTCTAAGGTTAAGAAGGTGAGTTTAGTAGGCCAAGTGTCACCCGAGGTGCATCGAAGTGACCTAGCTATAGTGGATGAGTCACCAAGGGAGGTGACTAAGGTTAAGATTCCTAAGGTTAGGAAGAGCCTTTGGGACCCATGGTAGATGGGTTATCAAATGTGCCAAGTGGTTAGGAGACGGACTTAAGTCTCTAACATAGTGGGTTGGCACAATTGAGTTGAGTTTCATGCATAGAAATATGAATTGGGTTCATATTGCATGAAAATTAGTTTTTGATATATAGATGCCATATAAACTAATGCTAGTGATGCATTATGGTTTAGTATGGGCAAATACATCAAGAGGAAGCCAAAACTAGGACTTTAGGTCAAAGTTCAATTGAACTTTTTAGCTAGTTTTGTGTTTTGTGTCAATCTTGGGATTGGTGATAGATATATTTTTATATATATTTTTCCCAAGTAGATATTGATATAATAGACCTCTCCACAAAATTTTGGGATTTTTGGAGGTCTGTGGAATTTCTGGCGCATTTCTGAAGTTGGCCAGAAAAGGCTGATTTTTTCATGAATAGTGTACCAGTCGACTGGTAACACTGTTCACGAGCACAGAATGTCTCTGTAAGCTCGTTTTCATGGGGTCAGTCGACTGGTACTTCTTGCAGTCGACTGATACGGTCTAAAATTATTTTTCGGCACTAGAAAATGACTAAAAGAGAGGTGAACATGTATGTAATCTTATGAGAAATTAATACATGATGTCTATGGTCATTAAAGGTCAAAGAGTCCGATAATTGGGATATTGTTGGAGCTCTTTTTAATGTATGGCAAAGGGGGAGAAATTTAGGTTTAAGTGGGAAACCTACATACCTTTGCAAGAAATCCTAACTCAAGGGGGAGCTTAGGTGAAGGGGGAGAAGTTTACCTCTGCAATAAATCCTAACTCAAGGGGGAGCTTAGGTGAAGGGGAGCCTAGGATTTGGTTCCATGATTTATGCATGTGTAGATTGTATGTTTATTTGCATTATTATTGATATATTATTTCCCTAACTTAAACGGTTTGCCAAACATCAAAAAGGGGGAGATTGTTGGAGCAATCTAATGACCCTAGGTTTTGATGTTTGGGCAAAGGTTTAAGTTAGTTTTATTGTTGTATTTGATATGCATTGTGAGTGTGCAGGATACAGGTACAACAAGGAAGTCCAAGTGTGATCTTGGCAAAGGAGGAAAGTCCAAGGATGAGTCTTGGCGGTGTAAGTCCAAGCATGTAGTCTTGGCAACGTAAGTCCAAGTGTAACTTGGCAATGGATGAAGTCCCGGAGGCGCGACCTCTTGGCAAAGGAAGACCCGACAACAATGACAAGGCCGATGGAAGCTCCAGAAGGCAAGACGTGAAGGATGGGGAGGCATCCGAGGGACGCAAGGCTGATGGAGGAGGCTAGAAGGCTAGGTTGGTCGGGCAGGGACGAGTGCTGAGAGATTGTACTCGGAGTAAAATATAAGAATTAGGGTTCACCGTAGCGTTACTGTAACAGTAATGTAGCGTTACTGTAGCAGTACTGTAGCGCCACTGTAGCAGTACTGTAGCAGTCGACTGGTGCAGTCGACTGCCCCAGTCGACTGGCAACGAACAGAATGTGTGAAATCGAGCCGTTGGGGGTGTAACGGTCGAATTTCCACAGAGGGCAGTCGACTGCATGTTTTAGCAGTCGACTGCATGTTTTAGCAGTCGACTGGTAGGCGGGGTTTTCAACCCGCGGGCTATAAAACCAAAGCTTGGGAGCTTGGTTTGAGTTGACGAAATTAGACTTGGTTAAGGTCTAATTAGTAGTCTACAAGTGTTCAAGAGTTTTCCTTGTGTCCAAGAGATCTTGGTGAGTTTGTGGTGAGGTTTCTACACCCACAAGGAGTTTGAGCTAGCCGGAGGTCTTCCGGGGAGTAATCCACCAACGGATAGGGATCGTCCACCTTACGGACACGCCGTGGAGTAGGAGCTTTATCTCCGAACCACGTAAATGATCATGTAGCTTGGTTTGCATTCTTTCTTGTCTTGTATTTTGTTTAGCTTGTTTATTTTTGTATTATTCCGCTGCGCAAGCTAACAACGTAGGAAGCGAACGATTTGGGTGAGCCGCTATTCACCCCCCTCTAGCGGACGTCAAGGTCCCAACAGACCACACCAAGGAAAAGAGGAGGGGAATACTAGAAGATATCTTATGAGGTGAGGCACCTCTACCCCCTCTTTTATATTCCTTGGTCTTGGCATATAAGGAAATTAAAATTTCCTTATTCTCCTTACCATTGGTTAATAAGGAAAATTTAATTAAAAATTCCTTTTAACCCTTTTCATAGCTGGCCACCTCATGTGCTCCAAATAAGACAAATTTTAAATACAAAATTAAAACTTCCTTATTTGTTTCTGAAAATTTTTAAAATAAAAATTTCTCTAATAATTTTTTTCTTCATGGTTGGTTATAAAAGGAAATTTTATAAATTAAAATCTCTCTATTAAAACATGTGGATGATTTCCAAAAAGGAAAGTTTTCTTTAAAATTAAAATATTCCTTTTAATCTACAAATAAGGAAAGATATCAAATCTTTTCTTAATCTTTTGTAGAAATTATAATAAGAAAGATTTAATTTTAAAACTCTCTTTTAAATCATGAACATGGTTACAAAAAAGGAAAGTTTTATAAAAATTAAAATCTTCCTTTTTAACTACAAATAAAGAAAGATATCAAACCTTTCACTTAATCTTTTGTAGAAAGCTATAAAAGGAAATATTTAAATTTTTAACTCTCTTTTAAAACCATGGTATCCACATAAAAAAATATTTTAAAAATAAAATCCTTTTATTTTATATATGGCCGACCACACCAAGCTTGGGCTCCAAGCTAGGGTCGACCACCTTTACTTGGCTTAACCTTTGGCTTGGTCGGCCCAAGCTTGGACTCCAAGCTTGCTTGGCCGGCCACCTAAGGTTGGGTAAGAAGGTGGTATATGTGAGTATAATACTTTATAAATAAGAGGCTATGATAGAGATCGAGAGGAGAAATTAGTTTTAGTCTCCCGATGAAATTAAGCTTCCCGTGTTCGCCCCGAACTTCCAACTTAATTTCATTAATAATAATTCATACCACTAAAGAATTATTATTGAACTACCACACCAATCCCAAATTATATTTTGGGCTCCTTCTTATCATGAGTGTGTTAGTCTCCCTGTGTTTAAGATATAGAATGTCCACTAATTAAATGAGTTACTGATAACTCACTTAATTAATATCTAACTCCAAGAGTAGTACCACTCAACCTTATCGTCATGTCAGACTAAGTCCACCTGCAGGGTTTACATGACAAACCTTATGAGCTCCTCTTGGGGACATCATCAGCCTAGATTACTAGGACACAGTTTCCTTTTATAATCAACAACACACACTATAAATAATATCATTTCCCAACTTATCGAGCCTATTGATTTATCAAACTAAATCTCACCCTTTGATAAGTTAAAGAAATGAATATTAAATATATGTGCTTGTTATTATATTAGGATTAAGAGCACACACTTCCAGAATAACTAAGGTCCTGTTCTTTTATTAAGTCAGCACAAAAAGAACTTACCTTAAATGGTTCTGCTCAATACACTCAAAGTGTACTAGTGTAATTTTATAGTAAAGATAAACTAATACCAAATTACATTACGACTATTCCAATGATTTGTTTCTATCCATTTTAGTCATGAGCTACTGTTTATAATCTATAAACAACTGATAACATGATCTTCTGTGTGTGACACCACACACCATGTTATCTATAATATAAATTAATTGAACAACTACACTTAGCATATAAATGTAGACATTTGACAATGTGATTCTTTATTTCAAAAATAAATGTTTACAAAAAGCTAGGCTTTTAGTATACACTCTAACATTTTTATGCTTCAAGCTTACATCTGGGTCAACTAGCTATGGATCTGGAGAGAGCTAACAAAGTTTTAAAAGATAGAGTGGAAGAGCTACAGGTTACCCCTACTATTCCAGTGCTGCAATGATTCAATTACAAGGAAAAATATATTCACAAATCGAGCTTATCACTGGCATGGAGAAAACTCTACAAGACTGTCATCAATTGTTACAGTCCCAGGAGGCGGAGAAGAAAAACTTGGAGCTTCAATTACAAAGGAGTCAGTCTAAGATTCAGGTAGAGAGGGCTCTAAAAGATAGAGCTCTTTCAAATCTAGCTCGGAAAACCACACTTTTAGAAGGGCTACAACTATCACATGACTCTAGATCCCCTGAACTAACTCAAGAGTTAGCCACCAAAAACTTCTCATTGTTACACCAACAAGAGAAACTAAGAGCCCAAGATTCACAGATAACCTCCCTATTAGATGAGTTAGAACGGTCCAGAGCGGAACAAGCTACTATCAAGGTTGAGAGGGATAACCTTCAGTTTGAACTTCAAACGTATAAGGCAGGTGAGGATGAATATGCCAAGAATCAAGTCAGGTGTATACAACTACTATCAAGGAACTGATTATATATAGCTTTTTGTTTTCCAAGAATCAAGTCAAGATTCTTGGAATCCAATGTAAACTGTTCCAATATGATCTTCAAATCCTTGACTTGAGTTTTAAGGCTAGAATTCTCTTCCTCAAGCTTTTGAACTTGAGTTGAGGTTCTAGTCTGAATCGGGTCAGCCAAGGATTCGGAGTTGGTCACTTCTTTAAGGGATGTTACCTCCTTTAGAAGTGATTTGATCCGAATATTAGATTTAGCTAATTTATGCATTAAATAATTAATTAAATTGTATAAGCGAGAAATACTTACAGAGGAGTTAGGCCCTTCGGAAACGGATACGGATCCATGGCTTCTCTAGGACTCAGCCTCCGATTCGTCCTCGCTTCAAGATTCGTTGATTTGGTCCCGGGCCGTCATTACACGGAAACTCATATGTTCGAGTTCTTCATCGTCAGACTCTTCTGAAGAGGACTCATCTCAGGTCGCCTTCAGAGCTTTCTTCCTTGTTGGTTTCTTCGCGTCTTTCTGGTTTGGACAATTCGCCTTGATGTGCCCCTTCTTTTTGACATCCTTCTTGTCGAAGCCTTTCTTCTTTCTGTAAAGCTTCCTCACCAGGTTGACGAGTTCGACCGTGAGCTCATCATCGTCATCGTCGTCATCTGAATCCTGTTCTTCTCCTGACTCCGATTCGATTCTGCATCTTGGTTTTGACTCGCGCGCTCTGCCTGTACCTGCAACTAAAGTTATACCCTTCTCGACCGCACGTGAGTTAATATGTTCATGCAATTTGAATTCTGAAAATAACTCATCCAATTTAATTGAAGAGAGATCCTTGGATACCTTGTAAGGTATTCCTCGGAAAATCATTTAGGGAATACCTGATGATATCTCTATATTCTATCTTTTGTCCGATTGCGTGGAGACCGTTGAGGAGGTCTTGGATGAGTGCTGCAATTGGCTTGCTGTTTCTCCTTCCTGCAACTTAATATTATATAGTTTATTAAGAATAAGATCCCTCTTACTTACATTTGTATCGGACGTGCCCTTGTGCAACTTGATCAGCTTCTCCCACAATTTTTTGGCGCTCGAGAACGGGCTGACGCGGTTCAATTCCTCCTTCGTTAGTCCACATTGGAGGGTGCAGGTCACTTTGACATTGACTTCTACTTTCTTGATTAGAGTCGCGTCCCAGTTTTCGTATGGTATTGGTTTGCCGGCGTCGTCAGTTAGTAGTTCGAGCCCGATTTTGACGATCATCCAGACTTTAAAATGAATTTGAAAGTATGCTTCCATCCGACCCTTCTAGTAACCGAAGTCATCTCTTATGAAGAGCGGTGGGCGAGCGGTGATATAGCCTTCTTGGTGAGCCATTGAAGATCTAGCACGAAAAATGAAAAAAAACGTGTCCCAAGACTTGATCCTGGATTAGTAGTGCGGTTTAAAAGAGAAGATACTACACGATCTCGAGTGGTATTGCACAAACTTTGAGATAAATTCGAATACGAAAAAATAGATCGGAAGACGGTAAGAATACCGATTCCAAAAAGCTGAAAGACACCACGGAAATGTACTTGACTGGTGGTTGCACCAAATCGAAGCGACCCCGCTCTGATACCAATTGTTGGATTGAAAAGCGCTAGAGGGGGGGGGTGAATAACGCTCGTGGCTTTCACTTATCGTATTCGAAAATTCAACGAGAGTTAAGCAGCAGAATAAGAAAACAAACACACAAAGACGCCAAGTATTTACTTGGTTTGGAGACTAGGGCGACTCCTACTCCAAGGCCTACGCTCGTTGAGCGTTTACTTTAGGTAATAACTATATCGCGCAAAAGGTTACAACTTTAGAGTACAATATTAAAACTAAAGTAACAATTATACCGATGATGAAAATAGCAATCTTGAAGCGTCGAGTCATCGGGGTCTTGTCATAGCTTAGCCGGATCGTCTTGTTAGCAGTATGCAGCTCAAAGATGTCTTGGAATTCGTTAAAATGCAAGTGCTGGTCGAGATCTCCTTGTATAGCCCGCTGAGGGCGCCCTCATCCGCGTCGAATCCGCCGCGCGGATGAGCTCTGAAGAAGTCCTCGCAGATCCTCTTGAAGGCACCTCCATACTCCTTAAGGGCACTTTCAAGGCTATCTGAGAAGCCTGAAGCCTCCATGAGGGCACCTCCAGCCTTACTGCGCACACTTCTCCTTCTCTGCACCCGAGGCGCCTCCAAGCTCTATGAGGGCACCTCGGGTATTGTTCATCCGAGGCACACTTTGCTTTTTAGTCCCTGCAAAACATGTTAGTCCATAAAATACTAACATATCCTGCAAAACAAAGTTAACACATAATAAACATAGTAACAAAAATATTTTGACAGACTCCGGACTGTTCGGTTTTGACTTCGGATTTCCGACCGGAAACCCTATGTCGAACCGACACCTACTGTTCCCTTTGCGAGGAACACGTCCTCACCTACTCCACTCAGGAGAGAATATCTGATGCCAGTCTGACCCTCCAGATCGATTGGACTTTCTATCTAGGGTTACCACCCCTTAGAACCTAGGGTCCCCCCAGGGGTTTCCGCCACCTAGGGTTATCTCCCCCTAGGACCTAAGGTTACCCCCCTTAGGGTTTTCCACCACCTAGGGTTACCATCCCCTATGACCTAAGGTTACTACCCCTTAGGGATTTCCACCACCTATGGTTACCACCCCATAGGACCTAAGGTTACCATCCCTTAGGATTTTCCACCACCTAGGGTTACCACCCCTAGGACCTAAGGTTGTCGCCCCTTAGAGTTTCCCTCCACCTAGGGTTACTACCCCTAGGACCTAAGGTTACTGCCCCTTAGGATTTTCCTTCACCTAGGGTTACCACCCCCTAGGACCTAGGGTTACCATCCCCTAAGACCTAGGGTTACCACCCCCTAGGGTTTTCCACCTGCCTAACCACAGTTAGGACTTTTCTATAAACTCATTCGCACATGTTAGATAATAAGACAATTTAACTTTGAACTCTTTGACATAATCAAATCATATGTTCGATCGTCAGATGCTTCCCGCACTACAAATCGCAAGAGCTCCGAACCAAAGAAGCTTCTTGAACTCTCCAATGCAAGTATGGAATGCAATGCTTGCTTTTCTTGGAAGGAATTGAGTGAGTGAAATGAGGACGTGATGGATCTTATTTATACTAATGAAGGGATATAAGAACCTCTTGGTTCAATTAGATCTCATCCATCTATTTAAATTGGATGATGTAGATCGCATCTTTTCCTAAGAGACACAATATCTCTTCATTAGATGTTATCCTTTAGGAATCAATGAATGAGATTAAGCCATCCAAAGGGCACTTAAACCTTTCAAGTTGGATGAACAATATTTGTCAATCTTGATCCAACGATCTAGATTTAATTTCCCATTCAATTTAAATTTCAACAATTGATGGAACCGATATTCGTCAAGAAGACTCCTCGGGAGAGTTGACTTTTGTTGAGAAGACTCGTCGAGAGAGGTGAACGACTCGGCTGTTCGAATTGGCTCGGTAGTTGACACGTCCCATGAAGTCTATGTTGACAAAGTTAAGGACCCAACACATGAACCCTTATTTATCTCCGCATCATGTCACAATATTTTAGCAACTATAATACAATGTTGTTATAAAATAGATATTTCATCTTACTATTATATTGTAACAGCACTTTAGCTCTTATCAATACTAATAACATCATGATTTAACAATTACATAAGTATCATAATATGAGCATTTTATTTTTGTTCAATATTGACTTAAACCGGTTAATGTTAGTCAATATTATATTATAATAGTTATAAATCAGATATTTATTCAATATGTATATTGTGTTGTAAAAATTATGATTTTGTAGTTATACGGTTGTATTAGTTATTATTTGATTGTAGTTATTCTAATTGTGTTATAATGATGTTAAAAATAAGGACAGTTTCATAAAGTCGATTCCAATAAAATGAGACTCCCTCTTGATTTTAACCCCTTTTAAAATCTTTCTTTGCTCCCTGCTTATTCAATTGTTGCCTTTATTATGGAACGAAAGCAACAAGATCAATTTGATTCAGTCTTCTCATCAAACACTTTTACAATTCAAATAAGAAACGAATGAAAAGAACATAAACAATGAGATGAAGGCACATGTATCCAGAACCCAATCTGGCCGACGAAGCTAGTGACCAAAGGGTTCGAAAGAGTTGAACTGGAAGTAACTTGGAAGAAACATGAGAAGAAACTTGGAAGAAACAAGAGTTTGATTCAAAAAATGATGTTTTTGACTAATGTAAATGGGATGTCAAGAACCTGGAATTGGTCAGAAATGCAAGGTTGACCTTGGGTTGCAATGAGAGTAGAGTGGAAATAGCAACAACCAACCAAGTCAGAGTTAACATTTTTTAAAAAATTTAATCAAGATCTTCCACCTAATTTAATCACTATCGAAATTCCTGGTCAATTTTGCACAAACAAAAATCTCCCGCAAAATCGTCTTGCTGACTAAGACTGAGGGTCAACTGATCTAATAATGATGGAGTAGAATCCGCGTTTACAAGTCAAAGCCACCACCTTTAAGTTCCTACCTCCTTCCATTCAATCGATCATCCCTCTCTCTCTCTTCTTCTACGCACTTCTCACTGATCGATCAAGGAAAATTAGCATCAAAGAGAGAGAGCGAGATCGAGAGCGATCCGATTGGTCATGGATCAAGAAATCGTTCCGATCAAGTTCTACCGAGGCATAAACTCCTACTGGAGGAGTAGAAGGTACCAAAAACTGGAGAGCTCGGCTCCGGGGAAGAGGGCGATGTCAACACGGCTCGGCGGTGCGGGAGGCAGCGGACGGTGGATCACCCGGCTCCGGCGGCGGATCGGCAAGACCCGTTTCCGGGTCCGGATCCCGTCCCCGGTCAAGATCGTGGCCCGGATCCGAGACGCATACGTGGAGTGGATGCTGTCGGCCGCCGGGAAGGCTCCGGCGGCGCTTAGCGGGTCAGATGCCTGGACGAAACGGATCCCCAAGTCCGGACCCGCGAAGACCAGCTCCAGCGCGTTCGAGCGCAGGTTGATGTTCGAGATCTACAACTCGCTCGTCGTCGCGGGAGAGATCAGATCAAAATGAATCAGTAAAAACAAATAGATTGTTTTATAAATGTAGGATCTGTATCTGTTAATTAGCTCTAAGCGTGTTAAAAACTATTAATTACAATAATATGTAATGAAACGTCTTGAGTAAATTTAGTGTCGGAGGAATTTATTTATCGGGTAATGATACGATCATTTATGTCTATTTTTAAAATTTTCTTTTGAGATTTTTTTCTTGCATATCAATTTTTTTATTTATTTATGTGCATTTAATATATAAAATTAATTAAATAAACATTCAATTTGAAATTATAAAATTATCCGTAAATAATATTTATCAATAAAATTCATAAACTACATTAATCTTCTTATTAATAAAATGAAACTATATTTAGACTGATTTAATTTAATTAAATTATCTTATAAATAAATTTAAATAATATTTAGTTTAGTTTGCTCGTTTACGTTACGGCCCCATGCTTTTTGGACCGGTTGGATCGAGTTGGCTTGAAGGCTTAGTTTGGCTAACAAAACCGGGTTACGAAGCCCTAGCAGTCGTTGGCTAGTCTCCAAGCCAGATAGGGATCGATGAGCTCTCTACTTCGATCGGGCGGCCACCCCCGTCTCCTCTCCGCCGCCTCTTCCTTCCCGTTCCTCCGCCGCTTCTCCGCTGCGGCTCCAGCGGCCAAAGATGACTGTGGAGACCTCGAGCCCGTCGACCAGCGGAGGCTTCCTGCGGACTACGACCCCGCCACCTTCGATCCTTCGGCGCCGCAACGGAGCCCGCCGTCTGATCGGGTTTGGAGGCTCGTCGACCAGGTCGCCGCGCTTTCCCTCGCCGAGGTCGCTGAGCTATCCGTCATACTCCGGGATAAGATGGGGATGAAGGAGCCCCCGGCTATCGGCATCGCCAACGCCGGGGCTGGCGGGGCCGGCGGATCGGCTGGGGGTGCGGCGGCGGATGGGAAGGAGGAGGCTAAGAAGCAGGAGAAGACGGTGTTCGAGCTTAGGTTGGACTCTTACGATGCTGCTTCCAAGATCAAGGTGATCAAGGAGGTCAGGGGATTTACAGATTTGGGGCTGAAGGAGGCGAAAGAATTGGTGGAGAAGGCACCAGCGGTGATTAAGAAGGGGCTCTCAAAGGAGGAAGCCGAGCAGATCATTGAGAAGATGAAGGCCATTGGTGCTAAGGTTGTCATGGAATGATAAAGAAAGTGAGTTTCTCTCGCGCATCAATTGTGCAATTCTTCAATTCATTATGGAGAAGGATATATGTGCAAATTCGATGCAAAGTTGGAATTTTTATCTCTTGATAACAAATTTGTTTCTGATAGTCTCAGTTATGGGAGTTTGAAGAAGAAAGAGATGATTTTTAATATAAACTAGGAACATGGAAGCATTGGGAGGTATCTCCGAACCCTCTAATTATGCTTCTGTGTAGATTCACATTGTTTTGGGAGCACAAGTGGTCGTGCTTGATGGAACACTATGTAAGGGAAACTGACACTTTCAATTTCACACTGAAGATTATGACAGTGATGATACTAGGCCATCTTTTGCTTCATTAAGCTGTAACATTGATTGCAAAATAAATTGGACATATGCCCCCCAACCAGTTTCTAGATGTTGAAAAATGCTTCAACTTAACCTCCATATTTGAATATGACTCATGCAAATCCATAGTTCTGAATAAAACATTACAAGAAACATCTATATGTTGAACATGAAATTTACATGTTGATAAATTATCATTCTTTATGTTATTTCATTTTTTTTGTGAAGTTACGTTTGACTTATATGGAAGGCTTTTGAATTCACATTTGGAAAAATATCATCTGGAGGTATGGAGCCCTTGTTTGGGCATCCATAAGTCCATATGATGAACATGAAATTCACATGTTTGAATAATTATGTTTATCTATGTTATATTTTTGTTCTGAAAATGTTTTTGACTTAGCTAGATGATTTTTCAAGTTCATTTTAGGAAGAATTTCATATAGAGATTAAATGAGCCTTTGTTTGCCCATTTTATCAATTAGTGGCCTTGTTGGGATACTCTCCATCTGTAAATTTTTCTTTGCTTTGCTGTGGACAATTATGTAGCACACTTGTGTCAGTTTTCTTTCTTTTCCTTACATAATTAGGTCGCAACTTTTAAGTTTGTGGCAATTTATTGGATAATCTCTTAGAATTGTTTTGCATCGGCACTTAGGCTCTCACTAGTCACTAACATTTTTGGTATAGATAGGTTGGTGTAAATGGTCCGATCCCTGCAACGTTGTTGACATAGTTTTGTTCCCCATGGGTGCCAATCCTTATAGACTTACCTTTTTTGGCCATAACGATAGATTTCCTTTTGGATGAGAAAATTGGAACTTTTTTCATGTTAGTTAATTGTAAGTTCATTTTCATGTTAGAACAACTGCCACAGTTGCCACAGTTGCTTATGGGAATGCATATTCTCCCAACCTTAAAAACAAGAAAAGCTAATTACTAATTATGATTGCCACAGAGCACATTTAGAACACAGCCTACATATTCTCATCAGGTTAAGAACTAATTCCAATTCTTCGTAGTCCATACAGTCTTATAAGGAAAATAAGTATAAAAAAGCCTCATTGTTATTTTGAGCAGGTGAAGGATGTGGACTAGTGTTTCCCAAAAGTTTTTCTAAGGTTAGTTTCTATCAGCCTAGTTTTCGTGCAATTTACTTGAAACAATTTGTTGGGTAACTATTACTGTTATGCTGAGAAAATTCCCATGAACAATTAGAAAATTTTGCTAATACATGCCTCTACCTCATACTCTAAGGGATCCACTTTGTTTTTTTGTCAGTGTCACCTGATAAAACAAAAGAAATGTCCTTTGCTTAGTATCATTATTTTTTATTAAAGAATCCACAAGTTACAGAAATGTTGGATGTTCTTCGGAACTTAGCTAAAAGTGTTGCATTTTATTTGTCGTCCACCAGCCTTTACTTAATTTTATCTTCTATTATCTCTCCTGTTGTCGTCATTATCATAACTGTTTAGGTAGTTGACAAGAAGATCGACCTAGTTTTGAGAGTTTTCGCCTGCCATAGTGTCAAAAAGGTGATAAGACTTGCCCCGTGAGCCCTTCCAAGACCGTCTCAAGTATATTGGAAGGGAGTAAATCACGGAAGTCATTTGATCAGCCGAGCAGCCTCCTAGGTGAGATGGCCTAGCACAGGATAAACCCATGATTCAAACCCAAGATCTATTGTGGTAAATTCTCATCCGAGTACCAACTCGGTTATGTCTATGGGGGTGTGTTATTGTCTGTCATAACTGGATAGAAGGAAGTCTGGGCTCTGGAGGCTTTCCTATGAATGATTTATGACATGGGATAGATCAATAGTTTGCCAATTACTAATTGGGCATCAAAACCTGAATTGGTTGCAACACAGATTCTGGAAACCTCGCAATAGAAATTAATAAACTTTTTACATGTTCAACAAATTCACACACAAAAAAAGTAAGAAGACTATTTCAAGGGTTATGTCACAGTAGGAAAACAAAGTAACAAGGTCTGTGCTAAATACTCATAACACAGTCTAATGTTTTGTATGAAGACTTGCAAAGAATTTTTAGGCTCTGGTAGCAACTTCTCCTTCTGGGTGATAGAAAAGCATCTCCTCCCACATCATCTCTTTGATCGCATCTTCCTTGACATCGTCATCAAAACCAAGATCGACGGGGTCATTAGCATCAGGATCAAGCAGGGGGTCGTAGAGTGAAGCCATATAAGGATGCTGCAGCGCCTTAGTGACATCGATTCTCTTTGATGGATCAAAAACTAACATCTTCTTCAGCAAGTCGATGGCCAAGGGATTGGTATTAGGGTATATGCTAGCGAAATGAACGCCTAGACTCTGTGGTAGTGATTTGATGTACATGCGAGCATGTTCATTGCCAACGAAGTTGAGATCATCATTGCCCTTTAACGCCAAGAACATTGACAATGCGCTCAAGCTAGTTTATATCGTCAGTGCTAGGAAAGAGAGGTCTGCGCCCAAGTAGCTTAGCTAGAATGCAACCGGCAGACCATATATCAATGGAAGTATTGCATCTATTTGAGCAAACAAGCAGCTCTAGTGCTCGATACCATCGAGTAGCAATATATGAACTCATTCCTCTACCACTACGACTCATGAAACGAGCTAATCAGAAATCACCAAGCTTGAGCTTGTAATCGGCGCCATTGACAAAATGTTTTTTTGGCTTCAAGTCTCTGTGAATTACGTTGGCCAAGTGAAGATATATATATATATATATATATATATATCGTCAAACCTCCAAAGCGAAACTAGGGCAGACCCAAACTCACCGTCGTGACGCCTTCCTCGACGTGCACCTTCCCTCGGTGTTCCTCCTTGCTCTCAGCTCCTCACGCCCCTCATCGTCCCTCGGTCGCAGCGTTACACGAAAAGGGGGGAGCAAGATGGTACGCTACGTTCTCTCCGACGTCGAGGATTCCACGGTTTTACGGCCCATTGCCTGTCAGCTCGTCCTTAAGGCAGTACGTATTTGTTTCCTCTCCTTGTCTTCTCTGCCTCTGGTTCCCCTCTCTCGGTGTCTCCGCCCTCTTCACTCTCGTAATATTCTACCTATCATTTTAGATCAAGGCGAATTTTGAGGGGGGACGGTGATGTTAGGAGGAAAGGGAGAGTCTTGATTGACGCTTAGATTGTTCGTTTATGTATTTCTTGTGCTATCTGATTTTGGTTAAGGATTCAATTGAATTTTTAACAAATTATAAGTGGGGAAATGTGCATTTTTTATAACCTTTTTTTTTGTTAATAAAAGTCCTTATATCAATTTACATTCGTCCAAAAGAAAAAAAAAAGCATTTGTAAGAAGCCGTTGGTTCTTTTCTGCAGAAGACAATCGACAAGGGATCTAGATCGACATCATTAGCAATCAAATAGATATGATTCCTATGAAGTCTGTTAGCGGGATGTGCCTGTCACTAGTGCCCCTCGGTCATACAACAAAAAAACACATACTCTACCTAATGTACATAGTGATGAAGATGATAATTACATTCAACCATCCCACCTTCTTGTAGAGACTTGCTTTACCTTTCAAGATGACACCCTAGACATCCGTCAACGGGACTACCTGCTACTAGCATCCCTCGGTCATATGATCTAGGGCATCCCTCTACAGGATCCACAAGTATCATAAACATTCAATCAAATATGGTAATTAAGTCCAAACACATAGATCCGCACAAGATCGAATAGATACAAGACATGCTAACATCATCTAGATAGGAAATTGGTATATCTATGAGTTCTTACATCAAATCACACCACAATTACTCCCTTAATCCTAGAATAATATATATACCCCATAACACAAAGATAAAGAATCGAAGATATAAAGATTACAAGCATACCAATCCAAATCGAGAGAAAAGAAGAGAAATGTTTATCCAAATGGCAATGAGTGATGCTCAGAACCAATCCTTAGCTTCTGGAGTCGATGTGGAGATGGAGATGGCCTCGGATCGTCGAATCAAAGTCGGAGAAGATGAAGATCGACACCAAGATGGATCTCCCCAAGGGGAGAGCCTTCCTCTCGCAAGAAAGGGGAAGAAACCCCCTTTTATAGAGCAGGGTATGGGCATCGCACGACCCATGCCACGACCATGTGGATCCATAGGGCATCTCCCTTTTGGCTCACAGCTGGGATGACACGGTCGTATGAATTCACACGGTCATGTTCTGCTTTGGTTCTGGATGAGCCACACGGTCGTGTGGCTCACATGACCTAGCTGCTTTTGCTTTCTGGAGATGCTGCACGATCGTGTAGACTCACACAGCCAACCTTTACTTGCTCGTTGGATGTGCTTGTGGGGTGACACAGCCGTGTGGGTCACACGATCGTGCCTTGCTCCTTCTCTAGCGAGGGGCACACGGTCGTGTGGCTTCACACGACTTAACAGTTCTTGCTTTCTGCTTCTTTGACAGGGCCTGTGTGGGTCACACGGCCTAGTGCAGTTTGCCTTTCGTTGGTTGTTGCCCGGATTGACCACAAACTCCGTTTTCTCTCTGAATTTGACTCCTATCAACAGAAAATGCAGAAAGAGCAGATCTCCGAACAAAGAAGAGTAATCATGCTGAAAGTAAGACAAGGGGTATAAAAATGCATAGATAAAGCATGTGTAAAATATGTGAATGTGCGTCAAAACATGCATAAAAGTGTATATAATCTACGCACATCACTCCGCTGTAAGAACATTAAAAAATTTTTCATAGTAAATGAATTAAGAGAAAAGAGAAAAAACTTTTCTTACCAAATGAGGCACTTAGCTCAAGGTTGACTGGAGTAAGGCCAAAAATATATAGTAGGCCCTCTATAGTTAACTCGGGCAAATTAAATTTTAGGCCTTTCAGATATTCTATTATCGGACCCAAGGTGGGGTCTGTATGAAGGTTCCTTAAATTGGGAGTAGATGGAAGATTTTGTTGCCAAGTTGTAGGATAAGGGGAAGGGGTTGGGAGACGAATGAAGAAGTACCTAACTCTCCATACCTTCTGAGCTGGTACTCGATTAAATAAAATTGCTTTAGGGTGAGACTGAAATTTAAACAGGTCATTTGATATAAGACGGGGAAAAAAGTAATAGTGAAACAGAAGAAGTGATAAAGAAATATTGAATAAGAGGCAAACAATGACAAAACCACTTAATATACTAAAGGATTGAGGAATAAGTTGATTCAGTGGTATGTTGAAGTAGCGGTTGATGCTAATAAAAAAAGGGGGCAAGGGGAAACGAAAATCTTGATACAATTTGTTCTACAAAAAAGGTGACACTTTCCGGGGGAGGATGATGGGGACAATCTTCGGGAGTAGGAATCACTATCTTGGAAGGAAGATCGTAGTTGACCTGGAGATAGTAAGCTTCTTCAAGAGTGAAGCCAGAAGAGCATTGTGCATACCACTCTTGGTTCTCCGCCATTATTGTACGGGAGAGTTACGTGAACTAAAGAAGAGGAGTAATGGAAAGTTGGAAATAAAATGATGAAGTCAAGGATGAAAAGAGAAGAGCCTTAGGTTTTTTTGTAGAATGTTTCTAGGGATTCCTTAAAAAGGCTTTACTAAGTTGGGTTGTTGGATCATAATAGTAGAAAAGGCGGGATCAATTATGAACCGTGTGATGATGAGGTGAGGTGGTGGAGAAAGAAAGAATTACACATCTCCAATAACATACACACATGTGTCCTCAACACGAAGCTTGTGGTGGTAGGTGAATCAACAGGCAGTTATCTCGAGGTGTTGGTGATTTTTACCTAGGTGGACTTGGTTTTTTGTGCAATTCCTTTATCATAGGTATAAATGAGCTTTATGATTTAAATGAAAAAATAGTAAGTTAAATTCATATAGGAACGATTATTCACCCTGAATGATTATTCACCCCGAACGATTATTCACGTAGACTTAAACGAAAATCAACTCGAGCGAATTTTAGTTGGTGTAGAGAAAACCCGACATATCATATTTCATTCGATTTTAAGAGCCGAATGTATGTTACCCCATATATCATAGTTCGCTCAGTTTTTAAGAATCAGGCGTATGCTGCCCCACGCATTGTATTCCGCTCGGTCTTAAGCAATCCCCATTTTATCTAATTCGATTTTTAACCTAGACGGTCTTTATGTACAAGCTAAGAATCGGTCTTAAGCCAAAGAATGAAACTACAATAAGATAAAAATGCTTGTTGAAATTAAGTATAAGCTAAGGACGTATCACTGAAAATTCTAATATTAGGCATAGGACATACAGAAAACGATAAGGAATAAGATGAATCATGATAATTTAAGAAATAAATCTGGGGGACATTCTGAGTTATTCAATCATAATCTAAGGAGCTAGCAGGAGGATCAGAAGTCAGGTGGTCACCCTCCTTAAGTTGCTCTATAGCACCTTGTGCTCCCAGTATGAGTGCCCGAACAAAGGGATGAACAATTGTCGTATTGAACTCTTGTGTTTAGAATAGCGTATTTTTCTTTATGTTAATCATTCTGCTTCTTCTGCCTGATAGGTTTTTAATGTTGCTTGGATGGTCACCAATTCCACTTGGGTAGACACCAGATCAATTTGGGCAGTTACCCACTCCGAGGACAAAGAATCTCGTTCAGCCTTTTGAGTTGCTAGTTCTGATGTCTTGGCAGCTAGTTCAGTAATATGAGCAACTTCTCTTGTTTGTAGCTGATCAGATAGTTGTACATTCTTTTTAGTTAGCTCAGTTAGCTTGGCTTATAATTCGACTTGAACACTTGTTTCCGTTTGAAGTTGGGATTCAACAACATCTAATGTTGTCTTCCATTGAGTTGCCTTTCCAATATCAATTTTAGTTAGTTCCTGAGCCTCTTAGAGCCAAGCAGATAACGCTTTTATTTGTTCAGATGCTTTTACGCCGACTACCTCAGAAGATTATTGCTTTAACAACTCATTTTCCTGGGCTAAATTATACAATTGCTAGGAAATGTGCATGCTAATAGCGCAACGCTGAATAATAAATAGGGTGATAAGTGACTAAAGAAAAAGGTGAAAATAATCAATTAAAATGATAGTACCTTAGTTTGTTCATAAGCAAACTCGTCTGCTAGTAGTTTGGGAGGTAACTCACTAAGATTGCTCTGGCCTCTGACCAAGCATCCATCAAGAGACACCCTAACAAAACAGGAAGAGTATGAGGTAGGAAAGATGAAGGAGAAGATGGAAGAGGTACAGGAGGTAAGCAAAAGAAGGGAGGTAGCTGGCCAGATTCTTTTGGCATAATGTCACAAGATTTTTCCTGAGAAGAGGGTAAAAGGTTGGAAACTGGAGGATCATTCTGCAAGGAGGAGCCTTCTCCAGTTTGCACGGGACTAGACAGTAAGAGGGTCGGATAAAGAGTAGACAAGGTTGGCTCCGGAGATTACTCTCGCCTCTCTTAGAGAGCGACATCCTCAAGGATAGTTACTGCCTGCCTTTTGAGGGAAGGAGTGAGGGTGAGCTTTCGCCCCTCGCGTTTCTTCTTTAGAGTTACTTCTAGCTTCGAAGGAACATCCTCTGGTAAGGATGGTGAAGCAAGGGCAGGATCCGTAGAGACTGTAGCTGCACTAGTTTCCATAGCTTGGTCAAAATTGGTGGTTGAGGGTAAACCCCGCTCAGCCAATAGCTCCTGTTCCTTAGCGCAAAGCTCCTCCTTTGATAGGGCAATCATTTTAGTAATCAGAGCTTTCAAAACTACGTCCACTGCACAGAATAGAGTGATAATATAAACATTGAAATACTAAAACTTATCAAAGGAATATGGTGATTTCTTGTAGACGGGGCTTAGACCAAAAAGATATAAAAAAATCATCATGCAACCACTGGTGAGTTTTGAATTGTTGACTGCTCAATTTAGGAAGATAAGAAATAAAAAATAGATCCTGCTTAAGTCTCGTGGGATCTGGGAGAGGGGGAAAAGAAGATTGCCACGTAGTAGACCAAGTGGCAAGGTTGGGCTTCTCCAAGAAGAAGAAATGAGACTTCCAGCTCTTGATTGAGGACGATATGTCCTTAAAGAAAACTTCCTTTGGGTGAGATTAGAAAATGAAGTCCCAGCTTCTGACTTTTTAGGGTAGGAAAATAAATACAGATTGTGGGGAGTGGGAGGAATGCCAAACAAGCGAAATAACATAAACATCCTACACATATATCGGAAAGCATTCGGGAAAAATTGTTGTAAAAGGATGTGAAAGTATTGGTTACTGCTAAAAAAAAGGGTGGATAGGGAAGTGGAAGTCGGTTATTACTTGGTCAAAGAAGAAAGTGAGGTGATTATCAGAAGGAAGATGAGGGCGTTCGTCTGGAGAAGGGAGGCAAATTTGATAGCTATGGGGTATTCCATACTTGGAATAAAGATGGGCTCGATCGGACGCATTGAATCTCAAAGAAGTGGAGGCATACCAGGGGCGAAAGATTCTTGGGTCATGGTAGAACCAGGTCTAAATACAAAACAAGTAGCTTACTGGGTTCATTGGAAATCAAGAAGAAAGAAATGCAGAGGAGGAGAGATCGCCGGAAAGAAGAGACTAGAAGAGATGAGAAACAATATGTGAAGAACTAATGCTATCTTAGGGTTTTATGGGAGGAAAGTTCAAGCATCATTGTCGGATTGAAACGACCCATATAAGAAGAATCGTTGATTTGCAGAGTTAAGTGAACATGCCATTATATTTTACGAGGTGATGGATGTCATCAAACGTCGCAAGAAATGAGTGGTAGTAACACGTGGCAATTATCCATGAATGAGCATTTATGAAGGATGTGACCAGCGAAACGTTTTGGCAACCCAAAATGCCTTTTTGCATATCTTTGGTACTCGACTTAGCAGAATGTGGATTGTTTTAGAAAAAAGTCACTAAGTGCCTAGGACGCAAATCGTTAGGTACCTAAGGTACGACCGAGAACGCGAGTTGTAAGAGAACCTTAAGGGCAAAGAAAAATAAGTGAACGAGAATAAAACTAAGAGATGCTTAAATTTGAATTTTCATTGACACACGATAAGATTAGCTTGCTGAAGTACAGTTGACCATACCTCAAAATTTTCCCTTTTTCATGATCAATAGAAATATAAGAGTTTCGGGGATGAGTGAACTTCTTTTCTAAATTCCCACTATGAGCTCATTACTCAGGGCAAAAAATGTTCTGTATGCCTCATTTTCTCCTTTTCTTTCGCAATCGTGATTTAAGTTTGCGCCAATTTATCTTGGGCTATGTCCTTTTGAACGAGCAGTTGACGCCATATTTTTAGGGGATGAAAGATATACAACTACGAGTGTTGGGTCATCCTCTTTTAAAGGGAGAGTTGGAGAGTTAACTCTTGTAAAAAATTAAGTCGTCCCTTTCCCAAGGTCAATAGAGCAAATAATGAATTAATCAATTATGCTTCCGATGGTCTGGAATAAGAAGTAGCATTTATAGCCACAAAGGAAGAGTGAATGAGACTAGAACTTAAGTCCAGTCAGTCGGCTACACCTCCTTCAACTAGACTTGAAGGGGATGCTAGTGATACGAGTTATGGTGATCGGGTTTAGGCGATGATGTGGATGTTAAAGTCAGGGTAAGGTGACGATCAAGGTTGGGACATGACAATGTTCGTTACTTAATTTTGTTGATCGCCGTCATTAAAATCTTGAAAGCGTGCTTGAGCGTCTCCTTAGCAAGATGCTCAGATGCAATCGATTGATGATAAGGCCGAATGAACATAAGGCTGCCCATACACGCTCGATCGGGCAAAGCTTAGGCGAGTTTAAGGATACTTAGACTTATAAAACTCTTAGCCTACGATTGGCCAAGTGGAGGACGAGCGAACATAAGGCTGCCTATGCACGCTCGACCGGACAAAGCCCAGGCGAGTTTAAGGATTCTCAGCCTTATAAAACTCTTAGCATATGATCGACCGAGTGGAGGCCGAGCGAACATAAGGTTGCCCATGCATGCTCGACCGGGCAAAGCCCGGGCGAGTTTAAGGATACTCAGCCTTATAAAACTCTTAGCATACGATCAACCAGGTGAAGGCCAAGCGAACTTAAGGCTTCCCATGCATGCTCGACCCGGCAAAGCCCAGGCGAGTTTAAGGATACTTAGCCTTATAAAACTCTTAGCATGCGATCAGTTGGGTGAAGGCCAAACGAATATAAGGCTGCCCATGCACACTCGACTGGACAAAGCCCGGACGAGTTTAAGGATTCTCAGCCTTATAAAACTCTTAGACTACGATCAGCTAGGTGAAGGCCGAGCAAAGATAAGGCTGCCTATGTGCGCTTGACCGGGCAAAGCCCGGGTGAGTTTAAGGATACTCAGCTTTATAAAACTCTTAGCATATGATCGGCTAAGTGAAGGCTGAGTGAGGATAAGACTACCCATGTACGTTTGACCGGGCAAAACCCGGGCGAGTTTAAGGGTACTCAGCCTAAAAAAACTCTCAGTAATACAACTGGCTTAATGGTCGGTCAGGATATATTCAACAGAAGGTATTCTCAAATATGATCGGCTTAATGACCGGCCAAGATATATTCAACAGAAGGTATTTTCAATATACGACCAGCTTAATGACCGGTCAGGATATATTCGACAGAAGGTATTATCAAATATGATCAACTTAGTGACTGACTGAGATATATTCATCAGACAAGCGATAGACAACATTAAGACAGCCTGGCAAACTTATCGGGGAATATTTCCTTGAAGTTGCTTCATTAAACTTATCAGTTACAATGATATACTCCTTTCCACTGCATCTTCTTCCACAGGGATCAAGCCAACAATGTTAATGATAAGGACATGACTCTTAATCAGATTTTTTTGTCTATTATGCTTTCTATGTGTTGCCATGTTTACGATATAACTAGATCTCAATTAAATTTATTATTTATCTTTTTGGATTTCTTTATGCTTTCTTAGAAAATTATGAGGTTAAGGAAAACAATTAACTCTATCACTATAACCTTTTATTTCTATTCAATATTTACACACACAACCAAATCTATGATTTATAATTTTCAAAATGGAGTACTTTTAAATTTCATTTTTTATTATGAGGGTTAATAATGAATCAGCCGCTATCACTATAACCTTTTATTTCTATTCAGTATTTACACACACAATCAAATCTATGATTTATAATTTTCAAAATGGAGTACTTTTAAATTTCATTCTTTATTATGAGGGTTAATAATGAATCAGCCATGGGTATCTAGAGGATTAATCAAGGGGTTTTGTTCATTAATATAAAGATGTGTTACTTAGCTGTTTGCAGTCGATTGATGAATGATAAATTCTATTGATGCAAATAGGACATGAAACTTTCAAAAAATTAATTGGCCGAGTGAAAAAAACATGTTCATGGTCTAAATTTTAATTTCTTTTAGGATGAATTACTTATTATTTTTATTCATCTTTTTAGTGTTTATGTATACTTAGTCTATTTGCTTGTCATGCACAGATAAAATTGTCATAGAACCTGTGCCAAAAAAGGCTTCTTTAACATCAATGGTGAACTAGGCACACAAATAGACTAAGTTCGGTTAAGAAGATCGCTACTCACCATGTATATCTGGAAGCAACTTCTGTTATATCAAGTATAAATCAATGCAACAAGACTTAGAAAATAGAATACGCAATATGTTGCACTCAGTGCTCATGTTTACTCCGTAAATTATTTGAAGCTAATTCATTTGTTATTAAGAAACAGAGCGTCTCTGCAACATATCGTCGAGTAAGTCATTTGCGCAATGTATTTAATGGCCTCAACGTGACAAAGCTTAGACAGAAGGCCATCCGAATCTCCACTCAGAAACCACCTCGACAAGAAAGTAATAGGCCTTGAATGAATCACACACTTGCAAGGCAACCATTGATCCCTCTCAATATGAACTCAGCAACGAAAGGTGGAACATCCTGGTTCATGAAGTGTGCACGAAAGGTGGAATTTGCTATAATTCGTGAAGTGAGCATTGATGCGGCTGAACCACCGTGATACAGCAGTGACAATGATGATCAATACAACCAAAAAGAAACACAGGGTTGTCGATGGGAACTCCATGATGCTTGGGTTCGCAGTTGACCCAGAAGGAGCTCTGTTTGTCCGTTTGAAGAAAGCAAAGGCATCCTTCTCAAAATGATGGAGATAAAAGAAGGGCAGGGGGGAGACATGTAGGCTAGTGAAGTGAGCACATTGCTGCATTGGAACAGCCATGAAACAACCGCGATGATGATCAAAATCGCGAGAAGGAAGGCAGACTTGAAAGTCGATTAATCACGTTCACGGGTTTTAGTCCCACATGTCGGAGTGTAAAAGAGAGAGAACAGACAGACGGGTTTAAGATTGGAGCTGTGTATACCGTTGATTCATACTTACCTGGACGGGGTCGACGGGCGATCAAGAAGACTTGTGGCCTAAATCAACGGCTTCCATTGCACGTTGGAAGGGCGTTGGTTTACCATCTCCCCAAGAGGGAGAGTGGACGTCATAATTTGTGACAGATGAGGTACGCGCGTGCGCGGCCCCTGCCAATAAAAATAAAATTTTAATTTAATTATTTAATTAATGGATTATTCTACCACTAGGGCATGGCGACCTGCTCGTTGATTGAATGGAGAATTCAAAGAAACCAATAAATACAATTATCTCGTTTTTTTTCCCATTGAACTAATAATTATATGCTAATGTTACTGTAGAATATGCTCTGTTAGAATATATTTTATAATGGTTATGAAGAATATTTTAGTAATATTATATTTATATATTAATTAATTATATATATATATATTATAATTTATTTTTAGCTAATCAAATTTTGACTAACAAAATTTACTGTATTATTAAATTGAACGATTTTCATAGGGTACGTGCGTGCATGGCCCCCGCCAATAAAAATAAAATTTTAGTTTAATTATTTTTTTAATTAATGGATTATTTTGCCACTAGGGCATGGCGAACTGTGCATTGATTGAATGGAGAATTTAAAGAAGCCAATAAATACAATTATCTCATTTGTTTCCCCATCTAACTAAAAACTATATGCTTATATTCCTAAATTGAACAATTTTCATGCGCTGCTCCATGATTTTAGGATCGTTGGTATCCTGTTAAATCAGCCATGGTTAAAATCAATTGATTAAATAATACTATTATGTGGCAAAAGATGATTCGTTCGCCCCCAGCGTCTCCGTCAATCCGTCCCTAGGCCAACACGGAGGAGATAAATCACGGGTGACTACTAGCCATTAGTGTAAATGGCTAAGACATAGGGGAGGTTATGCTCGATCATGCCGAGTTTCGACCCCAAGATCTCATGTGGCAACTCCCCATGTCTTAACCATCGCACCGCCCCAAGGGGACACTTAAATAATACTATCATGAGGTATTAGGATATGGTTTTGTATAAATAATTTATATATCCGTTCGATACATATTCTTGGACGATCTTTATAGGTCTGGGTGTCCCGAGTCATTCTCGGATGTCCGAGCCCCAAAAAATGAATCGGGGCATTCAGCATGACTCCGAGCGTTCGGACCTATGAGAATCATCCAGAAATATATATCCCAGTTTTATATATGTAAGGGTAACAAATCAGTTTTGTATATGTAAGGTTGTAAATAAATAAACAAGCTTGGAGTTTGTTATGTGTTACTTAACCGTTTACAGTTGGTTGATGAGGGAAATAAACTCTATTAATGCAAATACCATAAAACCTTTCAAAAATTAATTGGTCAAGTGAAATAAATTGGTTCATTGTCTAAATTTCAATTTTTTTTCTTTTAGGGTGAAAAACTCCACTTGTGATGAACCAAATTATGACGGGTTCCAAGACTGGATAAAGGAAAGAGGATTTGTATTAGGTTGTCATTTAGGATTAAAATTATGATAAATATCAATAAATTGATCCATTAAATTATTATGGAAATGCTAGGTTATTCTCCGGAAGAAACGCGTTGCAGGTCCTATTGGACCAGGTTGGGCCAGTAAGAGGGGAGTGAATTGCTTGTAGGAAGAAAACAAAACTCCTTCCCGTGCTTTTGACTTGTATTAGTAACACAATTCTAATTAAGTAAAAACAATAGATGAAATAACAACTTCAAAGGAAAATAAGTAAGAGACTGATTTTTACTTGATTACAACATAAGTGGTTGTTAATCCAAGACAGTCGTAAAGTTCTACTAAAAATATCTCCTTTGATGAAGGCGGAGAAACCTCTTACACTCTTTGAAAAGCTCAAAAAATTACTAGGAAATTAATACAGAAGTTGTTATATTTTTACTAGGTCCAGGGATCTTTTTATAGTTCCTGGAAAAACTAATTCGAGGTTGGAAGACGCCTTCAATAGGGTGGAATGCGCCTCCAGTGTGGCAAATCCTATCTGTGCAAAGATAAAGTTTATCTTCCAACGCTCACTCAAACTCATTTTTCGATCGTCTGCTCGAGCAGACTTCCTCCCCGACTTCTCGTCCCTCTAACGTCACGCACGTTCTTCTTGTCCACCGATGTATTCTTCTACAGCACCTCGTCCCTCGGATGCACTAAGCTCATCGGCTCCTTTCCCATGTCATCCTTCTCACTAGGTGTATCTTTTGTTCGACTTCTTATGTTCCTAAGCTAATGCACAATTAGACACAAGGATTAAACATAGCAAGATCTAACTGAATTTGGTTGACCACATCAAAACTATCCGAGGTACTTACAATCTCCCCTTTTTTGATGTGCATAAATTCAAGTTCAAGTTAGGGTTAAAAATGCAATACCATAAAAGTAGATAACAAATTGTTTGTAAAATAAGTAAAAAAAATGCTTTCAAAATAATAAAAAATTCTAAATCCTATCTCCCCTAAACTTGTACTTATTTCTTCCCCTTTGATCACATCAAAAGAAATACAAAAAAATAAAATAAACTTTTAGAAAACTTTGAAATAATTTTCTAGAGGTAGCCTATGCAAATAACTGGAAAGAATTTTCAGTAGAAGTCTAAGAGATAGAAAAAAAATCAAGAAATTTTTAGAATTTTTGAAAAAAAAATTCTAAATTTTTTTATACCAATTGAATGGTCATAAAAAAAATTAAATAATATTGAAATTATTTTAAGTGAAAAAAAAATTTTAAAAAAAACTTCTATTTTGGTGAGTTAATTAAACATTTATTTCAATAATTGACTTCCAGACTGTGGTGAGACACTAGGCATTCTTGGATATTAGAACAACAACCACTTCTAGACAAAACCTTTTAAAAATTAAATATTCAATTTTTTCCCTGGACATTCTAAGTCAATCTTTCAAATATAACAATTTAATCTAAGCATATTTCTGGAACCCAATATAAATTTCTACCTATTGGTTAATTAAAAGTTTCTTAATATTTCTGTGATATTTTTCTAATTTGGTTGTGGTGATTTCTAATGCACCAGTTGATTTCACCATTATGTCTAAATCTTGGTTTTAGATAGTAATTAGAACATGCATGGTTATCTTTCAATCTCTCTATTTATGTTTTTAATTTTTAATTTTTTTATTTTAAATTATCAAACAATTCTAGTGGACATGCATTGGCTAATTGTCTTTTTCAAATCAATTTTTTTTTCTAATTTGCACATATTTTTAGAAAGCATTTTGATAAATTCAAAAGATTGCTTGGGAGATAGTGCACGTACCTCACTTACCTCGTGTTTTGATGCTCCCCCTTCATTGTAGCTTTCCTCTGATAATCCTCCCCCTTCATCAATGCTCATCTCTAGTTGCTTTCATCTTCCTTTTGATGGTCTGCCATTGGGGCTAGTCCAGCGTAAGCTACAATCTCAGATTCTGATGACGATGTTTTGCCCCACATTGCCTTTAGGGTTTTGAGCTTCGATTTTGTTGGTCTTTTGCCCTTGTCCTTCTCCTTTTCTTTAGTTCTGGACAGTTGTCTTTAATGTGTCATTCTCCTTGGAAGTTGTAGCATCGGACCTTTCTTTTGCTCCAAAAGTGCTTCTTTACCTGAGACTTATTAAATTTATTAGATTTAATGAATTTACTAAACTTTCTTACCATTAGAGCCACTTCGTCTTCAT